>NW_018745684.1:3050000-3700000 GCF_001683475.1 Chenopodium quinoa | reverse complement strand
AGTTTAATTATCCCTTCTCTCTCTTCTTACTTTTCAATAATCTTGTTTAAGAAGTTTTGCCTAGGAGTCCGTATTTTACTCCTTTGTTGCAGATAATCCCGGGCGGAGGGAGTAGTAAATTGTAGAAAGCTGCATTACTAATTATATATGAACATGTGCATAAAATAAGTTTAGTAACTTCATAAGAAGTCCAACCATAACTGTTTTAAGGTATAATTTAAATTCTGGCGATTATGGGTTAGTAAATGGTATAATGTGTAGTATATAGAGCTGAAGTTTGTAACTAAGAGCATTTATTAAATTAAAATTAGTAAAATGATAAATACTACTCCCTCCGTTCCTGAAAGTTCGACTCACTTTGCATTTGCGCGGTCTCCAATGAACATCTTTGACCAAGAATATCTTCGGCTATGTATAACTGAAAAATATAAAAAGTTGATATTTGAAAAATTTATGATAAGGGGAATCTAATAAGATCCCTCATGCTAATTTAAATCTATTGTATAAATCATAACATGTGGTCAAAGTTATTTTATTTTGACCACGTGAATAGTAAGTGAGTCGAATTTTCAGGAACGGAGGAACGGAGGCAGTATAAAGGACAGGTTGAGAATAACTAAGCACTAATTAAACCAATCTATTCTAAGCATCTTATGTCAAAAGTCTCATATTAATACCATTTTAGAAAGAAAAAAAAAATTAATGCTTATATGCAGGCTGCATAAAGCGATACCCTTTTATTTAATGACCCTATTAATCCAGATTCAAATTCCCATTATTTTACCAAGGCCAACTTCAAAAAAATTTGACCTTTAAAGTCTAAAAGGTTGCACCCCATATTCTAAGATGTACTAAGCATTTTCTTGATGTTCAAACTAATACATAATAAGAGAAAACCGGTCAATGTTCACCCTAGAGACGATGAGGAAAAAAAAAGGTAAAAGAACAAAAAAGAATCAAGGGAGTATCATATTGCTACTGACCTAGTGTTATAAAGTATGATTTACAATAATAATAACATTAATATTATTTAAGTTACAATTACAAATACAGCAACAATAATATACCAATTTATTATTTCCAGGTAGTACAAGTCATTCTTATATTGCTTATAATATGAATAATATAATTACTGACTTAACAATAGTAGATACAAAGAAAAATGAAATAGGTTGCCAATGTGTAGTAAGTGGTAACTGGTTTCACAGGAATCAAACAAGCAGCTGGTTCTTTAAGAAAAAGCATTTTGCTTCTAAGATATTGACTTTTATTTTTATCCAACAATAAAAACTTTTATACAGTGAGACGAACCCATTTGTTTCAGCAGACTCCTGAGGAATCAAGATATTTAAATACAATTTAGGATATACAGTGAAATCAGTCTGATGACATATACATATTACCTACATTCCCAAAAGTTTTTTTAGTGATATTGTTGACGCACAACTTAAGGCAATTGGAGATAGAGTGTGTTGATGCAGTGAATAAGCATAAGAAAAATAAGGATAAAAGCAAGAGAGTGTATAAGGTGGGTAGTGTAAAAAAAAGGATGAAAAGGTAAGAGATGGTGAGTGGAAAGGCGTAAATATTGTGGAGTAATGGGTAAGGTAGTACATGAAGTTTGCCAAAAACAAAATAAAGAAAAAGTGTAAAAAAAACTTTCAAGAACACCCTAAAACCAAAACTGTGAAGAACTTTCATAAACAGAAGTTGTAATATACCAAAAAAAAAATAAAAAAAAATAAATAAATAATTCATATAGGAGTATCTGGATATAGATCAAGTACCTGAGTGTTACGCATATTTTGCTCTTGTATATTTTGAACTTGCTGCTCTAGGGACTCCACACGCTTCGTCATCTTCTGGACATCAGAGATTTTTTGATCGTATTCATGCATTAATTCCATCCTAGATTTCGCTGCCTAAAGATTCACCAATTAGCATACAGACAATCCAATCAAATGTTAGCATATTCAACTGGCATAACTAGTGGAAACAGAAAACAAATCTGAAACAAGATGGAGAGACATAGATAATATTCCCTCAAAATAGATGGTCATGTTCCCAAAAAAGCCCTTTCCTCACTTTGCTTTTCAAATCAAAAAATTGACCATTGATTTACGGTGTGTGTGTGAGTAAGGGGAAGCAATCCATGATGCCCAGCATGATACACACTGCTATATTCACCTTTGACAAGATTTGTATTTTTAATACTGATTATAAGAAATGCCAACAGTCGTAATTTGACCTCAAAAAATAAAGTGGGTGATATAGTAGAAAAGGAGTAAAAACTACAACTGTAAACCCTAAGATGCACGTCTACTACTTAATCTACAATTACATACTCAGGATATGTAGCCATAATAATAGTCTGAAGTACAAGACTGTTCAGATAACACTGGATTAAAATAATAAAAAAAAATATCCCTATGGAAAATATTAAAAAGTCTTCAAACTACAAAGCTCCAGTCGTAACATTATTAAAACTTAATTGATGTGACTTAATTCTTAAGACCACAAGCACCCACCCTGGATCCTAGACCATGTTTAAATTTTGTTAAGGATGATGAATTCTACTGTATATATGCTAAGGAAGACAGCTCTAAAGTCTAGTCAGTAGTGCCACAAGCATTAATCTATATGTAAAAAAAAGCTAATGATACAACTTCATTCCTTCGCATCTTCATAAATAATTCCCTACCTTTAGATAATATCGAGCAAAGGTGATAAACGGTTTTATAAAAAATACAAAATTAAAAACAAAGATAAAAAACTGAAACCCTGAATCGACCAAACAAGGCTTCTCCAAGTCTGGTAGTAGGAGACTAATTAATTGTGAAGAAAAAAAAAATCACAATTACAAAGCATAAATTATCTCTTAAGGTCTACCAACCATTTCAGTGACCAAAGCTCTTCTCTTGTGTTAATGCTTTGCAAAAAAAAAAGCCATTTACTCATTGGTTCAAGATAATTTGTACTCATTACTCCCTTGATTGAAACCCCAAAGCTGTCTTGACAGAACACTCTCCTATTTATGTACAAGTAGGAAGAAATTACATACCATGGATAGATTATCCTTCAACTCATCCTGCAATCTATTCACCTCTGATGTTTTTTGCGCCAATCGCTCATGACGAATTTTCATATCTGTATAGCTTTTTTTCAAGTCTTCAATCTTCTCCTGCAATAGTTGTCTCAAGTATTTAACTGTAGGTAACAGACATATGTCATCTATTTCTCTTCAGCAAGTGAACAAAGATCATAGACAAACAACAACAAATCCCTAGTCCCAAAATGTTGGGTTCACTAACATAAATCGTCCTAAGGAACCACTTGATTGAATAAAGATAAGGAAAAAAAGTGTGTAAAATGAGAAATAAATAATAGTATACAAACAAAATTTAAGTTTTAAGAGAGTGGCAAGTCTTTTCCACAATTCGAACCAACTTTCCACGTCTTCTTTCGTCTCATCAATTAACACAATATCATGCAAACATCATGCACCATGGTATATCATCTTGAATTGAACTCGTCAATTAATCCATGACTATGACAAATTGAAAAGGCCTAAATGTAGAACCTTGATGAACTCCAATTGTAACACACTTACGCTAGCTCCCTAGTACATGTCCTTAATGATGTCAATATATTACCACGAAATGCCTTTTCTAGTTAAGGCCCACCAAAGTATCTCCCTTGGTACCTTATCTTAGGCCTTCTCTAAATCAATAAAAAATCAAATATTAATCCTTCTTATCCCGAAAAATCTATATTAACTGTTTCATAAGACGGATTGCCTCCATATTCAATCTTCCAAGCATTAAGTCAAATTGGTATTCCGAGATAATTTTCCCTATCCATTTTGCAATCACTCGTTCCCTAAGTTTCATAGTATGACTTAATTGTTTGATCCCTTGATAGTTGGCACAATCTTGGACATCGCCTGCTTTCTTATACAAATGTATTAAAGTATTTTTTTCCTCCACTTTAAATGTGTCTTATTACTTCCTCAAATTTTGTTGAAAAATGTTGTCAACCATTCAATTCCTCTATTTCTCAAATATCTCCAAACTTCAATAGGAATGCCATCAAGCTCAACTGCTTTCTTCAATCCCATCTTTTTAATGTCATTTTGACTTCAAATAAATCCACATTAAAACAAAATTAAAAACAAACAAAAAAAAAACAAAAAAAAAACAAACAAAAAAAAAGGTACAAACATTAGCAAATTGAAGACAATCAATTTAAGTACTTTTCACTTATTGAGGTCTCACACGTAGTTTTCAAATAAACCAAATAGAGGAAAACACTCCAAACCTAATCAGCAAGCTGGAAAACATGCCCATGCCTAAACACTTTCATGGCATTACTAGTTTACAATGAAAACAGCTCCATCATATGTTGTCCATGTAGTTGACATATAATGGTTTGCTTTCCAGGGAAAATATAAAAAGTTCTTCAACCAGTTTTAATAATGTTTCATAGTCAAAATTAGGAATTTCAAATTAATCCAGTACTGTTTGAATAACATGTTTAACTGTTCCTTGCTTTGTGACTTTTAGGCCACTACCAGGTAGGAGCTTATAAATTATGATATCCGTGTAAGTTATCTGTTGATCTCATGTATTTGTGGAAATTTCAGCTAATAGTCAGTACAACTCATTGATTGATATTAATTTGGAAACAACAAAGTCAAATAACTTAGTATGACCATTTTTTCACAATTAAAGTAAAGGACACTTTATTCAGAATATGTCATTTGAAATCACAGCTAAGACCAATAATTTAATTATCATGAAATAAAAGAAAGATGTGACTTAGACTTACAAGTCTTTGATCAATTTCTGCTTGGCAGGTAGGAATTAGCAATTTCCGTTTTTCAACTAGTGCCCTTTGCTTCAATAATTCCTTGTCTACATCATAGACCCAAGACCAAGCCAGCTTATACTTCATTAGTTTTACTCTATCTGATAATTCTTCAACACGCTCAGTGTTTTTAATCTTTGCTTGCAATTCATTGAGTTCCCTGACAACAGGCTCAATGGATCTCTCCAATTCTTGGACTAACTCATCAGCAGTTTCCAGAGCTTGTTCAATTGCTTTCAATAGATCATCAACTTGCTGAAGAAGAGTTGCCTTGAAAAAAAACTAGAAAATTGTTCGAGTATAAATGAAGGCCCTTGACAACTATACTTTCCAAGTAAATGATTAATTAGAAACACAAGCAACCATTGGCCACAAACAAGATAAAGCAGATATAAATGGCATATCATTATCCACAAACACCTTAGAACAAAAACTGAACCCCAACAATTAACTTCTCGATGTATGCTCTTACCTTGAACTTGTCTTTCGCACTTCCGGACTGTAAAAATTCCCTACTTTTGTCTTGAGTCATAATTACACATGGATTCTCAACATCTATCTGTAAAAATTAAAACAAATTACAAATATTTTGCAGTTCATTATATACCAATATTACAGGTGACATAAGAAAGAACAAACTCACGTTAAAATGTTCCACAAGTTCCCGAAGCTCTTCCTTCTTGTTAGAAACCCTCCTGCCTGTCCACAACAATGAAAATGTAAGTATCAGCAAGGTTAATAGCAATAACAGTACAATTTTAAAAGGATGTTAAAAAAACTTATCTTGAATAAAAAATAATATTATAAATCGTTCCTCGAGCAAAAACAAAAAGTAAAGTTGTTTGTGCTTGTTGATCATCATATACATATAACTCACTATAGTTTTAAAATATAATTTAAAGAACTATGAGGAGTAAAACGTATGAGACACAGCCACAAACAGGAGCAACATAAAGACTGATGATCTAGTAAAGCAAGAACTTTAAGCCCCTTTGGCTGTAAAGTACTCCATAGTTTCTATGTGAAACATAAGGCACGCCAACTGACCAACCTAGTTCAAAATATCATGGCAATTGGCATGCGAAATGCAATATAATATATTGATGATGTAATATATTGATAAATACATGCTATAACTTGCTCCCATCCCCGCCCCACACTTCACTACTACTGATTTCGGATATACGTGTGGTTCACTTATCAATATTACTCATAAGATAATTCCTTCAGAAGACTTAATGAAGCTTAAGTACGAACCTTGGTGATCCTTTAGGACAAGTGTACTAGATGATTCAGTGATCCTGCGCTCAATAATTATGCATTCACGATAAGATTCTACTTTAAAGGCATCCATTCCTTCATTCTTTAGTACCACCTGCACCAAAGCATAGCTGCCCGAAAGACAATAACCGCGCTTAAGGTTGCCGTAAACTTGATCACATACACATACAATTTCTAAACTTAACACATTGTAGCATCCAATTGAAATTATACATAAAGAGAAGAAAAAAGAAAGAAAGTAAACCTGCAACCAGTCTTAATAAAATCTTTCAAAGTTGAAGCTCGATTAGTGGCCTTAGCTCGAGACCCGAAAGCAACACATAATGCAGTTAAAATCGCACTTTTTCCACCTACAAATCATACAAAATTTTCGTTTTGCACCAAAAAAAATCACATAATCAAAATTCTCCTCAAATTAGGGCAAAAATTAACGAACTAGAATTGAAAATTGAGGTGAGAAAGAGACTTACTGCCATTTTGTCCGGTGATAAAGTTCACAAAATCACCGAATTCGATCTCTAAATTGCTGTGGCACATGAAATTCTCCAGTTTAATTCGGCGAATTGTGCCGGCGGTGATTGAACGGTGAGGTTGAGTGTTTAAATTATCAGAATCTTCCATTTCTTCAGTGCTGGAATTGAACTAGCGATTACGAACCCTAGAAATTGGGGATTTCAAGGGTTTTGAAAAGAAAATGAAATTTTGAGAGGAAAAAAAGGGTTTTTATGTAGTGTGGCCCTTTTGGCGGGAAAATACACTCGGCTTGTAACGCTTGTTCTGGAATTCTTGTATGCGGTTAGCCCTTAGTTTTACCACCGTTCTACATTATGGGGAGTACCTGAGTATGACGGTTGTTGACCAATTGACTTGTATATACTCCGTAAATGGACTCCGTTTTATTTGAGTATATTATACGAAGTACTTCGTATATGTCAATGTAAAAATTTGATTAGTGATAGTAATTCATCATCAAGTATAATAAATTATGAAGTACTCCCTTCGTTTTTAAATCATTGCTCTTCTTTTCTTTTTCGGCCGTTTTTAGATATTTATTCTATTTTTTTATTTGAAAAGTTTTTACAATATTTAATTTATTTCTCTTACCTAGTGAACCCAACATAAATCATATTTTATTAATTTCATATTCTCTCTCCTCTAATTTTCTCCACTAATTTTGCTTTTTACAATTTTTTTATTCTTCCACCTACCCCACTACCTCCATATTTTATTACTTTTTCCAAATTATCCTAAAACTCTGCGCATGGAGAAATGGAGCAAGTATTTAAAAACGGAAGGAGTAAAAGTTTAGAAATTGAAACAATTCTAACAAAGTAACAAGTATCTACACTTTTGTTTTTAATTATCTATAGTAATAAATAAACTGAATGGGGGTTTTGGGTGATAAATTTTACACTCTCAAAATACCCCTTTTATCTTTAATTTTCTATAAAAAAAATTAAAAAATAAAAAAATAAAAAAAATAACCTATCATTAGTTAAAAAAAATATAACTACCATTTAGAAAAAAAAAAAAAAAAAAAAAAAAAAAAAAAAAAAAGAAGAAGAAAAAAAACCTACTGTTTTTTTAGGAAAATCATATCCTACTATTAACCTGACTTCATCAATTTATAAATCCACTAATATTTTATTTTTATATTTGAATAAGGTAGATAATATTTTAGGAAAAAAAAGGAGAATTGAGCCATGCATATAGATTTATTATATTGCAGATGAAATTTGCGTGTGTCTCACAGCTATAACTATTGTGCGTTTAATGCTAACTGGAGTATAGTGTTGACACTTGACATTGCAAAAAACTAAAAGGGTACTTGATGAAAGAAATAAATCTATTAAATAGTAACAATATTCCCTCCGTCTTATAATAAATTATGTAAACATTGACCAATTTTATTCATTAAGTACATACACAAAACATGGTCATGTGGATGAATTATTATATTCGTCTCAAACTCTCAATTAACTATATTGGCAGGGAACTTAAAGATCATGTAAATATTATACTTCCTTCGTCACTTAATGTTTGACCCTTTTGAACAAATTTTAAATGATATAAGAAAATAAAAGATAAAGTAGTAAAAGTACATTGAAAAAATAAATTTACCTAGGGTTGCAAAAAGTAAATAGAGAAAGTAATAAAAGTATATGGAAAAGCAAAATTTACATGGAGAAGCTAACTTTGCACAATTTTTTTTTTTCAAATTAGAAGGTACTCCGTATTTTAATGCAAATGAAATGATCATTTTCGGTCTATATTTTGGCCAAATGGGTCAAAGGTTAAGGGATAGTCGGACAAAGGGAGTATTTTTCTATTAACAAGGCATGCAAATATTTATTGGACGAAGGGAGTATTCAGGTTACAGGGATAGGCACTTTGGGGGTGCAGATTCCCTTACCCCTCCACTCTCAAGGGCCTATTCCTCTAACCCGAAATGGATTGACTTGTGAAAGGTTCCGACTTGATAAGACCCTCTTCTCCTTAGTCCTTACCTTTATAAAAAATGAGTTGGAGTTAAGTAGTAGAGATAACGTTTGCTCTTAAGTTTGAAGACGTGATGAGAATTGAGAAAATGATTATTTACTTACTTAATGTGGTTGGATGGATAAAGAAGATAAAGATTGAAAGATGATTTAAATAGATGGAGTAGTTAAATACTTCTTTGTCCCGCTGAATTGTCTCATTCGATCATATTTTGTGAGAGCTTTTTGAATTATATTAATACAAAGTAAAGTTATGAGTGATAAGTGAACAAAACTTGAAAGGATTTTATATAGGAAAATTGTAAACTAATAATCCCACCTTTAGGTGGTCTTCCACAAACAATCCCACCTTTCTAAAATCCAGAAACAATCCCACCTATTCCCCCTATCTTCCATTAACGATCCTTCACCTGTTGAAACCGGTTAAAAAATTAGATTGCTTAGAACAACCGGTTTCTTCTAATTTAATTTCCAACCGTTAAAAAGCTTATACACCATTAATGCCTTCTCCCCTGTTCTTCTCTGAGAATTTTATAAATTACCCCCCCCCCATCAATTAATTTTTTCATCTTTCTTCATCTCATCTCTTCTCTTGTACTCAAAGCTTTCTTTTATTTTTTTTTTTCCATTTCGCTATCAATGGCAAGTCATAATTCAATTGGCTCCTCTTCAAGGTCGAGGTCGAAGCAAACCTCGTCTTCTCAGGTGGTTTGCTACCACAATGAAATTGCACCACTGAGGACAGTGCGCTACGATGGTCCAACAAAGGGGAAGCGGTTTTTTGGGTGCTCATACTGGCCTGTAAGTATTTGCGCACCAAATTGTTGTTTTTTTTATTTATTTGCTTTGTTATTGCTGTAATAGCCTAATTTGGGTGATTTGTAGGAGCAGAGGACTTGTGGCTTTTTCAAGTGGGCTGATGAGGTGGATGATGTTCGTGATCTGCAGCATTTGGTTATGGAGAAGGAGACCAGAATTTGTGAGCTTGAGTCTGAAATGGACATGATGAAGGATAAAGTGAAGAGGCTCAAGGCAAAGAAAGAGAAGCTCGTTGAAGAGGTGGAGGAAATGGGCATTGCAACGACTGAAACAATGTTTGAACTCAAGGAAAACAACACTGACAAAAGGCTAATGCTTACTCTGGTCTTCTCTTGGGCATTTTTCACCCTTGTGCTGTTGATGAAATAGGGTGTGTTGATGATGGGGTTAAGGTAGTTTTTTGGGGTTGCTGTGAAGGTGTAGTATAAGTGGGTTGTGGGTTGGTTGGGACATCTGTATTTTGGGTAGTTTTCAGATGTGAAAGTGTTTGGTTTTTTTGCTTAATTGGCATGCTAGGATGGTATTCAGTATGCTAGGCTTGACTTAAAGAAGAAAGTAGGGCTTGACTGTAGTGTAGGTGCTGACCTTCACTGACTTTTGTAACCATGGCAATTTCAATGAATATATGACTTATGTTGCTTGGTTAAATTGTTGTTGCTGAAATTCTTGCAATTTAATTGTTGTTGCAGCCACTGTTTTAAACACTTTAATACATCATATATACTATGAAAAAATTGCACAAACAGAGAGCATATATAGCATAACATGAAATTCTTCAAAATACAAGACAAACTCTGTTCAAATGAAGATACATAAACATAGGTTTGAATTGCATAAACTTAGGAATGTCATTGATCTTAACTAACTAATACATCCTTATTACATGTTGTTCTAATTTGAGGAACCCTGACTGAAGTTGTAGGAGAAAGTAGTGGTGTATGCTGAAACATCTTGAGGTCCTGTACTTCCTGGTGGCTGCATTGAAAAAAAAAAAAAAAAAAGGAGTTAGTTTTGTTTCCACATAAATAGGCTTTGTAATAAAATAGTCAATAAGTTACTGTCATACATTAGTGAATGTAGAGCCATCTGATGTCAAATAAACACCAAAACCTTGGGGGACCTGATTTCTTCCTCTGCCTCTTCCACCCCTTGATCCTCTACCACCCCTTGTTCCTCTACCACCTCTGTTACCTCCTGTTGTTGTGGTAACACCTCTTCCCATACTGCCTGAAGCTTCCCCTCCCCTACCAGTTCTCCCACCCTTACTAGTTGGAGCATCCCTTCCCCTAGCTCTGCCAGTTCCCCTTCCAGCTGAGTTGCCTCCCCTGCTGATCACTCTACCTCCCCTTCCTATTCTTGAAGGTTCAGCTGTTGCTGTTAGATGAGTAGAAGAGCATGGGTGCATAGGTTGGGAAGCTGCAGCCTCTTTCCTTGGCCTACCCCTTGCTCTCTTTGCTGGAGGCTCATCTGGGGTTTGTGGGGCTTGTGGCAGAGTAGTTCCTCTGATGGGGCACCTTATCTTATTATGGCCCTTTTGTTGACACACAGAGCATGTCATTTCCATGCCATGTTTGGTCAACTTTCCTGGCTTTTTAGGGTCCTCAAATGGATCCTTTCTTCTATTCTTCCTTGGCCTTCCTGGTCCTACTTTGATGGGGGGTGGATCCATACTCAACTCTGATTGAGGCCAATGCCTTTCACCTTCAATTGGAGGGATTGAATTCTCATATGCTTTCAAGTACATCTCATTCTTATAACACTCATCAACATAATCTTCTGCCTTCTTATGACAGAAAAAAATTGCAGCCACTGCATGGCAACATGGGATCCCACACATGTCCCATTTTCTGCATGTGCAAGTTCTTTTTTCTAGGTCCACAAACATAGTGTCCAAGATATGGCTCACTTGAAACACACTCTGTGAAGAAGGAATGACCTCACAATTAGCAGCTTCCTCTTTCTCTGATTCTAGCTTCTTCTGAATCCTTGGACATAAAACACTCTTCCATTTTTCCATTTCCTGCCTCTTAATCACCAACCTCCTCATTAAAGCTGCCCTTATATCCTCCAACATATAAAGCAAATGTTTTGCCCTAGCATTAATGATATACCCATTAAATGTCTCAGCCATGTTAGATGTGATGGCATCTGCCTTCACATCAGTTTTCAAAAATGCCCTGCAGAAGACATTTGGGTTGTAACTTTTGAAGCCTGCAGCAGCTGCAGCATTAGTTGTCTCCAACTTATTAAGTGCATCTCTATAGTCAGCTTCACTATATGACTTTGCACAGCTCCAAAACATCAATTTCATTTCATCACCTCTGAAATTCTTGTGCCAATTTGAAAAAATATGTCTTGCACAATGTCTGTGCTCAGCTTGAGGGAGTGTCACACTAACCCCTCTTAGAATGGCCTAGTAAAGCAATATGTATTAATGAATTCAGCAAAAAAAAAACCAACATAACCAAATATATGTATTAATGAATTCAGGAAAAAAAAAAAAACCAAAAACAGTTGAAGTTTATACCTGATGCTCATCTGACACAATCACAGTTCCAGAACCATCACCAAGCTGAAGACTTTTGCTGAGGTTATTCAGAAACCACTCCCAGGAAGTATTATTTTCACCCTCCACCACTGCCCAAGCAATTGGGTACATCTGATCATTCCCATCTCTGCCTACAGCAGACATCAACTGTCCCCCTAGGAATGTCTTCAAAAAGCAAGCATCAACACATATAATTTTTCTGCAACCCTCCATCCAACCTTTTTGCAATCCCTCAAAACAGACATACAACCTCTGAAAAATCTGTGGTGGCTTATTCTTGTCCATGTATGTGACTAAGTCCAACTGTGTGTTTGGACTGGACCTTTTCAAGGCTTCAAGATACCTGCCAACCTTCCCATAATGCTCTCTCATGGAGCCATGAAGCTTTTTGTGAGCATGCCACTTCACCTTGTAAGCAAACTCTTTCCTAATGATAACCCTGTAAGCTCTCCTAACTGTTTCAATGATCTCTTTAGCTGGCCAATGAGGCCTAGCCTTAAACACATCAAGTAGTTGTTCTGCCAACCATGACCCTTTCAGCTGCTTGTTTTTCTCCATAGTTATGATGCAACTATGGTTTGACACTACTGTTTTAACTACAAAGGAACCTCTCCAGGAGTCCCAAGAGGCATACAACCTAAAAGGACACCCTTCACTGCACCTCACACCAATTCTTTGTTGCCTTCTTTTATTTGCTGTCACAATAGTTAGATTTCTACCTTGAAAAATTGCAAACTTAGCAACAGCTTGCTTGAAGTCCTCCCTAGTTGCAAATCTATGCCCAACTTTCCACTGAAACTGAGTAAAGTCAGTCTCAAGCCCTACAAGCAGACCTCTCCTGCTCTTTCTTTCCCCAATTGTCTCCTCTTCATCACTTCCCCTAGGTGTGTGAATTTCTTCATCAGATTCTTCATATTCAGAGTTGTTACCAGCCTGTTTTCCACCATCCCCAGCTTGTTTACTAGTTTCCCCAACCTGTATACTACTCTCACCCCCTTTGTTCCCCTCCTGTTGTGCAGCTAAATTACCCTTAGCAGCTTGAACTTGTAGTGATTGTGCCAATTCTACTACACTACAATTGAAACCTTTCACTCTTTCCCTTGCCTTCCTTTGCTCATCATCACTACTATCAGCATCAAAATCCTCTGGCTCCTTCAACTCTGCAATGTCACTAACATCATCATCTTCCCCATCTAAATCAAAGTTAGCTTGATAAATCTCATAATCACCTAGCCAATCCTCTTCCTCATACTCATTTCTGAGATTAACCTCATCCTCATACTCATCTGCATCAGACTCACCCTCCAAATCATCTTCTAACACATAATCTTTATCATCATCATCTTCATCACTTCCTAAACCATACAGTAACTCATCTATGGCAATGGGGCTATTAGGTCTGTCTTCCTCCCAATCATAGTCCCCTGGCACTTCACATCTAATGAATTCAGAATGAGGCTCTAATGTGTTTTCTGTTTGAGTTGGGGTTGCTGTTGTTTGACTAGGGTTTTCTGGTAATGAAATGGAGGTACTAGATCTAGGAAATGGTTGAAGTTGTTTGTTTGTTGTTAGAGTGGGGACCACTTCTACTGCTTTTCCTTTAGACTTTTTCAACACATGCAGCTTCTCTGAAACTGCACTAGATGCCTGACTCAAAATGCCAGCTCTCTTAGATATCAATTTTTTGGGCCTATTGGGCTCATGTTCTGTGGCAACAATGGCTGAAGTGGGCTGGGTTGTGGTATTGGATCCAGTCTGGGATTGTTTAACAAATTCAGGCTGAACATCATCAACAACTACATACAATTCTACTGTTCTGTTCTCCACCATTACCCTACCCAATTCTCTGAATTCATCATCAGTAAATGCAGACTGTAACCCACCCCTCAAGTCAAGTGCAGGATTTAAGTAATAAAGTTTGAAATTTCCAGAATAATTACCACATTTAGCAACTAATTCCTTCATATAAAACCAACACAACTCATCAACATCAACATCAAAAGTTCTGAACTTCCCTCCCAAATAAACCCAGTAACCATTACTGTCAAATTTAAACTTCCCACCATGATATATTTTCAAACATGCAAGACCCATTACAATACGCAAACAGTCTCAATAACTACTTAAATTACTCTTCACTATGTTAATCGAAGCTATCTTCGTTTAATTGCTTTAATTCGCAAATTTAAGAAAGCTAGGGTTTGTCGAAAATTTACCTCTAATTAGCCCACCTTGAATTGCTGTGCTAAGGACCTTAATTTCCTTCAATCAATGAACAATTGCAGTCCTTTCGATGAAGATAAGTTTCTGAAAGTTAATTTTTTTTTTTTTTAATTGTTACTTTGTTTCATAAAAATGGCGAAACTAATGTTTTTTTTGGGGGGAAACCGTTGGAGAAGAAAGACTTTAGGGAGGGAAATAGAATAGGTTTACCGGTTTAAGGGGTAACCTGTAAAAAGGATCGTTAATGGAAGATAGGGGGAATAGGTGGGATTGTTTCTGGATTTTAGAAAGGTGGGATTGTTTGTGGAAGACCACCTAAAGGTGGGATTATTAGTTTACAATTTTCCTTTTATATATTGTTGTAAAAAAAAAAAAAAAAGGATTTTATATGAAGAAAGAAATGAAGGTTTTGTAAACAGGAAATTGGAACATACCCAATTATATATTAATACGTAATAATACAAATTTTAATAAAGCTTTAGATCTCTTGTATGAAGAACTTTAAGAAGAATAAAAAAATTACTAGTAGCTAACTCTCATCATGCAAGTTATATCTCAGAATATCATGACATCAATTCATGTATTGCAGACTACCCAAATACTCATGCATTTTACTGAAGCTAAGACATAATACCATCTGTTTAGGCGTTTAACTATGCCAAAAGCAGAAAAGCCTAATACATAACACTGTGAGAACAAAAAATAGATCATTATCAATGAAGGAATTAAACACTTCCCTTATTTTTATTTATGATTAATAAGGATACAAAGTACTGATCATAGCACGAAATCATTCGCATTTTTAGTTTTTTACATAGATGTACTACCAATCTTACATGCCCGAAATTTCAATGAAAATTCAAAATCATTTCTGCTGTGAAGCCTTCATGCTTGTTGCATAGCTTAGTCTTAAAGTGTCGAAGATTCAGTCATTACTCTGAGAGAAGTCTTAACAGGCCTCCAGATTTACACCAAGTAACAGCTATATGGTTGGTTGAGTTTAGTTTTATACAGACTAGAAGAATGTTTACTTAGCTAAGGACTAAGTTAATGACTTGAATGCTAAAATTAATGACTTAGTTGGCTCAGTTTGGTTTAGCTTATTTGTATAACTTACTACCTCGTTTGTTCTCTTTTATATGTTTATCTTGTAGGAGGCCTACCAAAAGAGGGTGGAGGCGGCTAGCACTCAAAGGACTCAGAAGAGTCCGAATGAGCTGTACTGGGAGACAGCGGGTGGTCGGAACAAAAAAGGACGTGTGAAGGGACTAGGAGAAAGTGCTGACATGTACTATGGCAGCCAGATAGGTCGCCGACTTTCCACCTCTTCCATGCAGTACACGCCCTCCTTTGTTTCTCAGATGCAGGATCAGATGGAATCCAAGGTCCAGGCTCTTCGGGAACAAATGGAAGCCGACATGGAAGCCCGAGTTCAAGCCCAAGTTCAAGCCCAAGTACGAGCCCAAATGGAAGAAATGGAGAAGAGGCTGGAAGAAAGGATGATGGGTCGTTACGCCAATGACCCATGTTCCAATGTGCGACCTCCATTTCGAGATCCCAGGGACGACGACCCGGGTTTTGGTGGAGCTGGCCAGGGCTCTCGCGCTGTTGTATAGCATTGATGAACTTAGTGTTTGTTAGTTCTAATTTTAGATTAACTTAGTGTTTATTGTAAACATTGGAATTAGTATCTATCTATCTATATATATATATATATATATATATATATATATATATATATATATATATATATATATATATATATATATATATATACATATATATATATATATATATATATATATATATATACTAATTCCAATGTTTACAATAAACACTAAGTTAATCTAAAATTAGAACTAACAAACACTAAGTTCATCAATGCTATACAACAGCGCGAGAGCCCTGGCCAGCTCCACCAAAACCCGGGTCGTCGTCCCTGGGATCTCGAAATGGAGGTCGCACGTTGGAACATGGGTCATTGGCGTAACGACCCATCATCCTTTCTTCCAGCCTCTTCTCCATTTCTTCCATTTGGGCTCGTACTTGGGCTTGAACTTGGGCTTGAACTCGGGCTTCCATGTCGGCTTCCATTTGTTCCCGAAGAGCCTGGACCTTGGATTCCATCTGATCCTGCATCTGAGAAACAAAGGAGGGCGTGTACTGCATGGAAGAGGTGGAAAGTCGGCGACCTATCTGGCTGCCATAGTACATGTCAGCACTTTCGCCTAGTCCCTTCACACGTCCTTTTTTGTTCCGACCACCCGCTGTCTCCCAGTACAGCTCATTCGGACTCTTCTGAGTCCTTTGAGTGCTAGCCGCCTCCACCCTCTTTTGGTAGGCCTCCTACAAGATAAACATATAAAAGAGAACAAACGAGGTAGTAAGTTATACAAATAAGCTAAACCAAACTGAGCCAACTAAGTCATTAATTTTAGCATTCAAGTCATTAACTTAGTCCTTAGCTAAGTAAACATTCTTCTAGTCTGTATAAAACTAAACTCAACCAACCATATAGCTGTTACTTGGTGTAAATCTGGAGGCCTGTTAAGACTTCTCTCAGAGTAATGACTGAATCTTCGACACTTTAAGACTAAGCTATGCAACAAGCATGAAGGCTTCACAGCAGAAATGATTTTGAATTTTCATTGAAATTTCGGGCATGTAAGATTGGTAGTACATCTATGTAAAAAACTAAAAATGCGAATGATTTCGTGCTATGATCAGTACTTTGTATCCTTATTAATCATAAATAAAAATAAGGGAAGTGTTTAATTCCTTCATTGATAATGATCTATTTTTTGTTCTCACAGTGTTATGTATTAGGCTTTTCTGCTTTTGGCATAGTTAAACGCCTAAACAGATGGTATTATGTCTTAGCTTCAGTAAAATGCATGAGTATTTGGGTAGTCTGCAATACATGAATTGATGTCATGATATTCTGAGATATAACTTGCATGATGAGAGTTAGCTACTAGTAATTTTTTTATTCTTCTTAAAGTTCTTCATACAAGAGATCTAAAGCTTTATTAAAATTTGTATTATTACGTATTAATATATAATTGGGTATGTTCCAATTTCCTGTTTACAAAACCTTCATTTCTTTCTTCATATAAAATCCTTTTTTTTTTTTTACAACAATATATAAAAGGAAAATTGTAAACTAATAATCCCACCTTTAGGTGGTCTTCCACAAACAATCCCACCTTTCTAAAATCCAGAAACAATCCCACCTATTCCCCCTATCTTCCATTAACGATCCTTTTTACAGGTTACCCCTTAAACCGGTAAACCTATTCTATTTCCCTCCCTAAAGTCTTTCTTCTCCAACGGTTTCCCCCCCAAAAAAACATTAGTTTCGCCATTTTTATGAAACAAAGTAACAATTAAAAAAAAAAAATTAACTTTCAGAAACTTATCTTCATCGAAAGGACTGCAATTGTTCATTGATTGAAGGAAATTAAGGTCCTTAGCACAGCAATTCAAGGTGGGCTAATTAGAGGTAAATTTTCGACAAACCCTAGCTTTCTTAAATTTGCGAATTAAAGCAATTAAACGAAGATAGCTTCGATTAACATAGTGAAGAGTAATTTAAGTAGTTATTGAGACTGTTTGCGTATTGTAATGGGTCTTGCATGTTTGAAAATATATCATGGTGGGAAGTTTAAATTTGACAGTAATGGTTACTGGGTTTATTTGGGAGGGAAGTTCAGAACTTTTGATGTTGATGTTGATGAGTTGTGTTGGTTTTATATGAAGGAATTAGTTGCTAAATGTGGTAATTATTCTGGAAATTTCAAACTTTATTACTTAAATCCTGCACTTGACTTGAGGGGTGGGTTACAGTCTGCATTTACTGATGATGAATTCAGAGAATTGGGTAGGGTAATGGTGGAGAACAGAACAGTAGAATTGTATGTAGTTGTTGATGATGTTCAGCCTGAATTTGTTAAACAATCCCAGACTGGATCCAATACCACAACCCAGCCCACTTCAGCCATTGTTGCCACAGAACATGAGCCCAATAGGCCCAAAAAATTGATATCTAAGAGAGCTGGCATTTTGAGTCAGGCATCTAGTGCAGTTTCAGAGAAGCTGCATGTGTTGAAAAAGTCTAAAGGAAAAGCAGTAGAAGTGGTCCCCACTCTAACAACAAACAAACAACTTCAACCATTTCCTAGATCTAGTACCTCCATTTCATTACCAGAAAACCCTAGTCAAACAACAGCAACCCCAACTCAAACAGAAAACACATTAGAGCCTCATTCTGAATTCATTAGATGTGAAGTGCCAGGGGACTATGATTGGGAGGAAGACAGACCTAATAGCCCCATTGCCATAGATGAGTTACTGTATGGTTTAGGAAGTGATGAAGATGATGATGATAAAGATTATGTGTTAGAAGATGATTTGGAGGGTGAGTCTGATGCAGATGAGTATGAGGATGAGGTTAATCTCAGAAATGAGTATGAGGAAGAGGATTGGCTAGGTGATTATGAGATTTATCAAGCTAACTTTGATTTAGATGGGGAAGATGATGATGTTAGTGACATTGCAGAGTTGAAGGAGCCAGAGGATTTTGATGCTGATAGTAGTGATGATGAGCAAAGGAAGGCAAGGGAAAGAGTGAAAGGTTTCAATTGTAGTGTAGTAGAATTGGCACAATCACTACAAGTTCAAGCTGCTAAGGGTAATTTAGCTGCACAACAGGAGGGGAACAAAGGGGGTGAGAGTAGTATACAGGTTGGGGAAACTAGTAAACAAGCTGGGGATGGTGGAAAACAGGCTGGTAACAACTCTGAATATGAAGAATCTGATGAAGAAATTCACACACCTAGGGGAAGTGATGAAGAGGAGACAATTGGGGAAAGAAAGAGCAGGAGAGGTCTGCTTGTAGGGCTTGAGACTGACTTTACTCAGTTTCAGTGGAAAGTTGGGCATAGATTTGCAACTAGGGAGGACTTCAAGCAAGCTGTTGCTAAGTTTGCAATTTTTCAAGGTAGAAATCTAACTATTGTGACAGCAAATAAAAGAAGGCAACAAAGAATTGGTGTGAGGTGCAGTGAAGGGTGTCCTTTTAGGTTGTATGCCTCTTGGGACTCCTGGAGAGGTTCCTTTGTAGTTAAAACAGTAGTGTCAAACCATAGTTGCATCATAACTATGGAGAAAAACAAGCAGCTGAAAGGGTCATGGTTGGCAGAACAACTACTTGATGTGTTTAAGGCTAGGCCTCATTGGCCAGCTAAAGAGATCATTGAAACAGTTAGGAGAGCTTACAGGGTTATCATTAGGAAAGAGTTTGCTTACAAGGTGAAGTGGCATGCTCACAAAAAGCTTCATGGCTCCATGAGAGAGCATTATGGGAAGGTTGGCAGGTATCTTGAAGCCTTGAAAAGGTCCAGTCCAAACACACAGTTGGACTTAGTCACATACATGGACAAGAATAAGCCACCACAGATTTTTCAGAGGTTGTATGTCTGTTTTGAGGGATTGCAAAAAGGTTGGATGGAGGGTTGCAGAAAAATTATATGTGTTGATGCTTGCTTTTTGAAGACATTCCTAGGGGGACAGTTGATGTCTGCTGTAGGCAGAGATGGGAATGATCAGATGTACCCAATTGCTTGGGCAGTGGTGGAGGGTGAAAATAATACTTCCTGGGAGTGGTTTCTGAATAACCTCAGCAAAAGTCTTCAGCTTGGTGATGGTTCTGGAACTGTGATTGTGTCAGATGAGCATCAGGTATAAACTTCAACTGTTTTTGGTTTTTTTTTTTCCTGAATTCATTAATACATATATTTGGTTATGTTGGTTTTTTTTTGCTGAATTCATTAATACATTATAATGGATATATATCTATAAGAACACTGATCAATTACCACGTGTAAACACTTAATACTTACTATAATTACGAAATTCCATTCCTATAATTGCAATGAAACATCAATTTAAAACTAATGACTTTCAATTTAAAGTTCCAAGTCAAAAAGTTATACATTTTTCCAGAAAAATAAGTGCACATTTTCCACTTTAACCTTATAATGGCCGACCTCATGATGAAATTCTTCAATTTGACAATATCTTACCGATTTTGTCACTATGAATGGAAGAAATACTAGTTTTGTCTAGTCTAATGTGCCAGTCAATACTAGTTAGCAGAAATTAGCATGTGCATTACTCCATGCAACCAAATTCAATCGTCTTGGTTACGTTGCATTATTTATTGAAAGGTAGTCGTCATATGTAGGTTGTTGGAAGTTTTTGCTATAAAACAACCTAATCATATTTTATTAATTTGATATTCTCTCTTCTCTAATTCTCTTCACTACTTTTGTTTTTTATAATTTTTTTTATTCTTTCAATTCCATCTACCCCATTAGGCCACTACCTCCATATTTTATTACTTTTTTCAATTTCTCCATGTAATTTCTCCTAAAACTCCTCACATGGAGAAATTGAGCAAGTATTTAAAAACGAAGGGAGTAAAAGTTTAGAAATTGAAACAATTCTAACAAAGTAACAAGTATCTACACTTTTGTTTTTAATTATTTATAGTAATAAATAAAGTGAAAGGGGGTTTTTGGGTGATAAATTTTACAATCTCAAAATACCCCTTTTATCTATTATTTTCTTTTAAAAAAACTACCATTAGTTAAAAAATATAACTACCATTTAAAAAAAAAACATATCCTACTATTAACCTGACTTCGCCAATTTATAAATCCACTAATATTTTTTTTTTATTTGAATAAGGTAGATAATATTTAGGAAAAAAGGAGAATTGAGACATGTATATAGATTTCTTATATTGCAGACGAAATTTGTGTGTGTCTCACAGCTTGTGTGTATAACGGCCATTGGTTTATGTAAATGGTACAAAAGTCAATTTGGGACACCTAAAAAAGCGTACGAAATAACTATTGTGTGTTTAATGCTAACCGGAGTACAAGTGTCACTTGACATTGCAAAAAACTAGAAGGGTACTTGAAAGAAATAAATTGATTAAATAGTTACAATATTCCCTCCGTCCTATAATAAATTATGTAAACATTGACCAATATTATTCATTAAGTACATACACAAAACATGGCCATGTGAATGAATTATCATATTAGTCTCAAACTCTCGATTAACTATATTGGCAAGAAATTTAAAGATCATGTAAATATAATACTTCCTTTGTTACTTAATGTTTGACCCTTCTGAACAAATTTCAAATGATATAAGAAAATAAAAGATAAAGTAGTAAAAGTATATTGAAAATTAAATTCACTTGGGGTTGCAAAAAGTAAATAGAGAAAGTAATAAAAGTACATGGAAAAACAAAATTTACATGGAGAAGTTAACTTTGCACAATTTTTTTTTCAAATTAGAAGGTACTCAGTGTTTTAATGCAAATGAAATGATCATTTTCGGTCTATATTTTGGCCAAATGGATCAAAGGTTAAGGGATAGCCGGACAAAGGGAGTATATTTCTACTAACAAGGCATGCAAATATTTATTGGACAAAGGGAGAATTCAGGTTAGAGGGATAGGCACTTTGGGATGCAGATTCAACTCCCTTACGTACCCCTCCACTCTCAAAGGGCCTATACTTCTAATCCGAAATGGATTGACTTGTGAAAGGTTCCGACTTGATAAGGCCCTCTTCTCCTTAGTCCTTACCTTTATAAAAAATGAATTGGAGTTAAGTAAAGGTAACGTTTGCTCTTAAGTTTGAAGACGTGATGAGAATTGAGAAAATGACTATTTACTTACTTAATGTGGTTGGATGGATAAAGAAGATAAAGATTGAAAGATAATTTAAATAGATGGAGTAGTTAAATACTTCTTTGTCCCACTGAATTGTCTCATTTGATCATATTTTGTTAGAGCTTTTTGAATCATATTAATACAAAGTAAAGTTATGAGTGATAAGTGAACAAAACTTGAAAGGATTTTATATATTGTTGTAAAAAAAAAAAAAAAGGATTTTATATTAAGAAAGAAATGAAGGTTTGGTAAACAGGAAATTGGAACATACCCAATAACATATTAATACGTAATAATACAAATTTTAACAAAGCTTTAGATCTCTTGTATGAAGAACTTTAAGAAGAATAAAAAAAATTACTAGTAGCTAACTCTAATCATGCAAGTTATATCTCAAAATATCATGACATCAATTCATGTATTGCAGACTACCCAAATACTCATGCATTTTACTGAAGCTAAGACATAATACCATCCGTTTAGGCGTTTAACTATGCCAAAAGCAGAAAAGCCTAATACATAACACTGTGAGAACAAAAAATAGATCATTATCAATGAAGGAATTAAACACTTCCCTTATTTTTATTTATGATTAATAAGGATACAAAGTACTGATCATAACACGAAATCATTCGCATTTTAAGTTTTTTACATAGATGTATTTCTGCTGTGAAGCCTTCATGCTTATTGCACAGCACAATCTTAAAGTGTCAAAGATTCAGTTATAACTCTGAGAGAAGTCTTAACAGGCCTCCAGATTTACACCAAGTAACAGCTATATGCATGGTTGGTTGAGCTTAGTTTTATACAGACTACAAGAATGTTTACTTAGCTAAGGACTAAGTTAATGACTTGAATGCTAAATCACATAACTAATACTATAGCTTGAAAATAAAGAACACATGCGACTATATGAGACTTGACTGCTAAACTAACAAAGATTAGTTATGACATTTTTCTCAGTCACATAACAATAGCTTGAAAATAAAGGACAAATACGATTTTACAAGACTATGAGGACTAGTGTTTGCCAGTTACATCAGCCCTTATACGAGATATTGAGGAAACAATATCAGGCCATACTGAACCTTGTTAAGATTAGAAATTTGTCATTATCATTTATCAAAATCAAAGGAATTCAGTTTAATCCTTCTGATACTACTTCACTGATTGTATTGGCACACCAACAGAAAAAAAAAATCTCTATTGTATGGATTTTAGTAAGTATCGTTTCAAATTAATGTACTCCCATATCGTTTCAAAAACCTAGTGAATTTTCCACACATAATGTCCCATTCTATACTGTAAACTTATAAAGGCCTTATCTTAGAATAAAGTAAGGACATTATTATAAGAAACTACTGTTAACGAAATTAAGCATAACCTTTCTTTTTCCACTCATAGCATGAAACCAATTAAAGTAATAAGAACTTAGAAGTATAATTTTCGAGAAATTGACATTGTGATGAACATCAAATTAAATGAACACTACTGTAATGCACTACTCGTGAAATAAAGTCGAGTTTATTAGTATAATTAACCCTACCCTTCCAAGTTGTAATGCATAATCCATGCCAATGCTTAAGCACATTTTGAACAAGTCTCAATATCCAGAGATTAGAAATTTCATCCATTGTGAATGACAGACAGTACAGTTGAAAAGTCCTCAAATTAAAGAAAGTATTATTGGTACTTCCAATAGAAGACTTGGTGCGAGTAGTGGCTTGCAGGTCAACCGGGGTTTGGGCTTTTCATGGCTTAGTACATGAACGTGTGGTCGTAAATAATTTTCTAGCTAGCAAAAACTACCAGAAATTTCTTTGAAACATCCTGAAAAGATAGGTGCATCTACAAGACTACAACTACAGTAATGACTTCCAAGTCAAAAAGCCGGTAAATCCAAAACCCTTTCTATAAATATGCAAAATGCCCTTTAACTACTTTGCCTTCTCCCCTTTGTCCCTTTTTGCCCTTTAACTATTTTGCCTTTTCCCCTTTGTTGATATCCTTTTTTGTCTTCTTTATTTCTGTCTTTTGCTTTGCTTTTCCAGCCCCTTTTGATTTTCACTCTTTACTTATAATTGATGACTAAATTCCTTTGATTTTCTTTGCTTATAATTGATGAGTAAAAGGTTTGATTCATAAATGACTTTGATTAATAAATTCCAATCATGCTAGATTTTCTGAATAAATAGAAACTTCATAATGCAATCATGGCATCCTCATTTCAGCTCTGCCATCTTATATTGATGCTTGCATATTACTGTCCAACATTATTGAATACTCAGACTTCACAACATTTTTTTAAAATCAAGTTTAACCTCAATCCAACATGTTTTCTACATTAATAAGACCTTTATGCAATAGCTTTCTCTGTAAAGTTTATAAGAGTTTTGACAAACAAGGTGGTAAACTGATCTGTTTACAAAATCATTAAGCTTCAAAGCTCAACCTGTACATAACTCTACTCCATTATAAGTAGTCTAAGATTTCCATAAATTCCAACCATTTACTTTAGCTAAAATTTGAAAGCACCAAACAAACTATCTTCTGCATAAGTCTCATCCAATTTCCAGTCACCTGCTTTTCAAGATTGCTATATAATTCTCTCCAAGAACCTTTCAAATAATTATCTTAATTACCTCATCTGTTTGAACTTTCTTTACCACTTTGTTTGTTACCTCCTATGTATATGATACACACCACAAGTGAAAACCATAGTACACATAGTCTCTGCACTGCCCCAACAAAAACAAACACCCGCAACCTATCATCTTCTAAGCAGTACCGATAACTTGGGAACCGCGCACAACGCGTGCGGGTCCACAACTAGTTTTCAAAAACATGTCCCGTTCTATACTGTAAAATTTTTAATGGCCTTATCTTAGAATGTCAGGAGACTTAGGACATTAATATAAGGAAATACTGTTGTAAACGACATTAAGCAAAACCTTTTTGTTCCATTCATAACATGAAACCAAAGTGATAAACACTTAGAAGTTGTTTGGGTCCAATTTAGTCAACCTCAATTGGGCCGGCCCAAATGATTCAATCACAAAGCCCAAAAGAAAGGTTCAACTCTCCAAGTGCATGCTAAGGTCTAGTCAAGCCCAGTCATTATGGTCAATCCATTTTGCCTTCAAGGGCCCAATCATCCTCCTTGAGAAAAGGTATAAAAGCCACAACTTGGCCAAATCTACATTCATTCACAATCAACCTCAAGCATTTACTTCTCTTGCATAACTTATTCTCCCAAGAGCACTGACTTTAGCATCGGAGGGGCCTTCCTCGGCAACCACCCCCGAGGCTAGTTTATGTGTCTTTGTTGTGCAGGAAACCCTTAATCCGGATGTATCTCGGGATGAGCTCCATCTCCATTCAAACGAAAGGACCTGCTGAAGGTCCATTATTTCTTGACCAAAACAATTTGGCGTCGTCTGTGGGGAATCTTACAAAAAATCTAAGTCAAAAATGTCATACCAGCCTTAGCCAACACAAGAATGACTAAGAACGGTAAAAACTCCAAAAAAGCTAGAAAGATGGGCATAATCACGACGAGGACCTACCGGTCACCCTCGACGTCGCCTGAACCATCTGCCTCTAATTCTCTGAGAAGAGAAAATCCGTACGAGGAATCTCCCTCCCGACAGGTTCACCAAGCTGTGAACTCGCCGAAAGGGAGTCGAGCTCGTGAGGAGAGCCCTCCAATGAGCATGCATTCTCTCTCGTATCCGAAATCAACTCTTCCTACTGTCCCTTCTACGGAAGAAGTGGCGAGGGCAGTTGTTGTCTGCAAGGGTTCATGAAAGCCTTGGGTGGGCGCCTCCCATCCGTGCATGATACTCCTCCTTCACCCCCGCTGAAGTCAAAGAGCCATAACAGAAAATTGGCTCCGGAAGGGGAAGGACAAATTCCATCCTCCAAGGGGGAAGGAAACAAAAGGGCTGAAGACTTGGCCAGGGCAGAATGGGAACAAAAAAGGGACTCTAGTCACTTCGGAAATTCCCAAGTTCAGAACTCCAAGGACTTCCTGAACAGCCACAATGCTTCTCGCCAAAGCATTTACGAGTGCTTGGGTAAAAGGGAGAAGGGCATTCACAACCGTCTCACTTATCCCGAAGGCTCTCGCCCCGAAATGTCACGCGAAGGGACACCCCTCACTTCCACCTCTCTAAGAGGGAGAAGTGAAGTTCCTTCGGCCAGGAAGAAGGGGAAGGCCGTGATGGTTCACACCCGTTCACCTTTCTAGAGGTGAATATTGGAGGAACACGTGCCGACGGTCAAAATTCCGGCACACATCACTTACAACGGTACTTCAGATCCAAAGGACCAAATCGCCTCTTACGAGGGGCATATGTACCTTAACCCCATGTTCGAAGCTACCTGGTGTAAATATTTCCCTACGACTCTCAAAGGTGTTGCCCAATCATGGATCACCAAGGGGGTCAAGGAAGGCTCTATAATGGGTTGGAACGATCTCTCCAATAAGTTCAAGAGTAAATTCTCTACGGCCAATCGTTGAGAGAAAACAACCGCAGAGCTGATGAGCTTGGAGCAGTCGAAAGATGAAAGTCTTCGAGATTATCTGACTCGTTTCAGCAATGAGTCGTCTAGAATCACAAGTCTAGACCAAGGCCTGGTCGTATTTGCACTGCAGAACAACCTTCGAGCTGGAAAATTTCTGGACTTCATGGTCATGCATCCACCGTAGACCTTAGAAGAAGCCCTCGATGCTTCAGATAAATTCATCCGAGCCGAGGAATGGAACAAGGCAAAGTTGCAGTCTCAATCAGGGACTGTGAATCTAAGAGGCCAGCTAGCCGAAGTTCCGGGGTCGAGGAAAGGGAAGGCGAAAGCCTCAGAACCTCCGTCGGCCGCCGAGCCAAGAAAGGACAAGGCCCCCTACACAGGGAGGTTTGAATCTTACACCTCTCTCACCTTACCATGTGCTAAAATCTTTAGTACGACCAAGGATGAGAGAAGGTTCAAGAAACCGAAGCCACCTCCTTCATGGCACCAGAAGAAGGGGAAGGATCAATGATGCGAATTCCACGAATCTAGTGGGCATCGCAACGAAGATTGCCTTCAGCTGAAGTACCAGATTGAAGAGCTGGTCCAAAAAGGATACTTGAAAAAATACGTCGCGGAGCGCCGCGTAGAAAGGAAAGCCGAGAGAGACTCTCGGCAAGACCTAGATTATCTCCAGAAAAGGGACAAGCCGAATAAGGGGGGAAACCCCAACATTCTCACCATTTCTAGAGGGATCTCTCGGAATGCACTGAAGCGCAATTTGAGGGGCTTGACCCATCAAATACACAACGGTGAATTCCGAAAACCACAGTGTCCGGTGCCGAACATGATGTTCACAACCGAATACTGCACGGGGGTGGTGTACCCCCATGATGACCCGTTGGTAATCATGACGGGAATAGCAAACCACAATGTCTATCAAACACTCGTGGACGGTGGCAGCGGGGTGGATATCCTTTTCCCGAAGGGCATTCGATCAGCTGAAGTTGGAGAGCAGGCACCTAACTCCAGTTCCCTACCCGGTAACTGGGTTCAACGGCTCTTCTTCATATCCAGATGGGAAGATTCTCCTTCCCATTAGCCTAGGCCGAGACCGGACAAAACGATGCATCATGGCCGAATTCTTGGTCGTTGATGTCCCGTCGGTATACAACGTGATTATGGGGAGGACCCTCATTCACGATGTTCAAGGAGTTGTCTCGACGTACCATCAAGCCATGATCTACGTTTTAGACAAAGGACACTCCGAAAAAATCTTGGGCAGACAAAAGGAGGCTCGAAAATACAATCACCTCAAACCATCTAAAAGTCGCCGCGACGACAAGGATGATGAGGAGGAAAAAGAAAAAGAAAAAGAAAAAGATCGAGGTACTAAAAGGCCTAAGGGCTTAAGTGCTTCGGCTCAGGGGTCCCCAGCAAAAAGAACATCTTTGGGGATCGAAAGGGCTAACTCTTCGGCTGGGCCGAAAGATTTAGCTGAAGGGCAGCCAAAGCCAAGAAGGTTGACTGATATTGACAGCAGGCTTGAGTTTGAAGAATCTGGCACCAAATCAATGGAGCTAGATGATCGGACAGAATCAATACCGTTGACCGAAGGAGATACCGAAAAATGTGTCAACATCAGACAAGGGCTCGATCCGAGCTTCCGAGTTGAGCTAATCGAACTCCTTCGGGACAACCGAGATGTGTTCGCTTTCTCGGCAGCAGACATGCCCGGGATTGATCCGAACCTCATCTCTCACAAGCTTAACGTCGACCCCACATGTCGGCCCGTTAAGAAAAAGAAGCGGAATTACTCCGCACAAAAGAACCAAGACATCGCAGCCGAAGTCAAAAAACTTTTAGATGCAGGGTTCATCGAACCTTGCCAGTATCCGGAATGAGTGGCTAATGTGATGATGGTTCAAAAGGCAAATGACACCTGGAGAATGTGCGTTGACTTCACGGACCTAAATAAGGCGTGTCCGAAGGAATTTTATCCCTTGCCGAGAATCGATCTGCTAGTCGATTCGACAAGAGGACATGCTATGCTTAGTTTCATGGACGCATTTTCTGGGTACCATAAGATCTTCATGCACCCCATTGACAGAGCAAAAACGACATTCGTTACAAGTGCCGGGGTTTACAACTACAAGATGATGCCCTTCGGCTTGAAAAATGCCGGAGCAACATATCAGAGATTGGTGGATCAAGTGTTCGCCGAGCAAAAAGGCCGCAACATGGAGGTCTATGTTGATGACTCTATCGTCAAAAGCAAAGAGGCTAAAAGCCATGTTGCAGACCTAGCTGAAACATTTGCCACTCTGAGAAAGCATCAGATGAAGCTGAATCCGAAGAAGTGTGTCTTCGGCGTGAAGTCGGGAAAGTTCCTCGGCTTCATGGTCAGCAAAAGGGGGATTGATGCCAATCCTGCCAAAGTACAAGCCTTCTTGAGCCGAGGACAAAGAGGGATGTTCAGCGTCTTATTGGGAGAATGGCTACCTTGTCCAGGTTCATCTCAAGGGCCTCGGACAAAGGGTTACCCTTCTTCAAAGCGCTCAAACTCCCAAAATCAAAAGAGCTCATATGGGATGAGGAGTAGAAAACAGCCTTTCAGCAACTCCGAGAGCACTTAGCTCATCTCCCAACGCTGGCAAGACCAGCCGAAGGAGAGACTTTGTACTTATACGTGGCAGTTAGTCCAGCCACGATCAGTGCGGTGCTGCTTAGAGAAGAAGAAAAAATCCAACAGCCGATCTATTTTGTCAGCCACACTTTGACAGATGCCTAGACTCGTTACCCCTTGCTCGAAAAAGTTGCATATGAAGTGGTGGTAGCAGCTCGGAAATTAAGGCTCTATTTTGACTCTCATCAAATAGTGGTCTTAACTGATCAATCGTTGGAAAAAGTCCTCGCCAAGGTTGAAAAATCTGGCAGATTGACGAAGTGGGCTTTCGAGCTCACTAAGTTAAGCATAAGTTACTAGCCGAGGGCAGTTATCAAGCCCAAGCCTTGGCAGACTTCCTAGCCGAGTGCTCTTATCAGGAGACGCTCGACGAGGAAAAAAAGGTTTGGACCGTTTTCACGAATGGCTCAGCAACCGTGAATGGTTTGGGGGCGGGGGTAGTCATTACCTCTCCCGAAGGCAAAACCTTCGAGTATGCACTCAAATTTTCATTCAAAGCTTCCAACAACGAAGCTAAATACGAGGCAGCAATTGCTGGCCTAGAATTGTGCATAGCGCTGGAAGCCAAACATGTATGTTTAAAAACGGACTCTCAGCTCGTCGCGAATCAGATCCGAGGCAAATATGAGGCTAAAGAGCCCTCAATGATCTCCTACCTCGCCAAGATCAAAACAGTCATAGCGAAGTTGAGAACCCTTGAAATTGAGTTGATCCCAAGGGGTCAAAACGCTCAAGCCGATGCACTCTCCAAACTTGCAAGTTCATCTCTCACTGAGATGAATTAGTCCGTATATGTGGAAGTGCGTCGACAAAGAAGCATCGACCAAGAGCCCGAGGTTCTTTGTGCCGCGAGCGAGCCGAGCTGGATGGACCCCATCCTTGCTTACAAGCTCCAACGAGAACTCCTCGAAGACAGAATCCTTACTTCGAAGTTGAAAAGAATTGGTTCAAGGTTCATCGTCTATAATGGGGAACTTCTGAAGAAGTCCTTCTCAGCCCCACTGCTGAAATGTGTGGGCCCAACAGATGCAAATTACATCCTTCGGGAAACTCACCTCGGCATCTGCGGGAACCACATAGGGGGAAGGACCCTATCCCATAAGGCGCTAAGGGAGGTGTTTGGGGTAAAAATACCCTAAACACGTGGCCCAATGGCCTAGTGACACGTGGCATCCAACCATTGGTCAGCAGGGCTCCAATCCTCTGCTGACACGTGTCCTCTAAACCCTACAAGGGGAACCATCCCTTCCCCACTATAAATAGTGGAAGGACCCTCATTAATACGGGTCGGAACATTCATTGCTTACATTGAATACTCCTCAAAAAGACAAACACCTACCCCGAGCAATATTAATTGCGGAATTCTCCCATTACGCGAGAAGTAACTTCAATATTTCTTGCATTCTACCTCCCGTATCTTTACTAACTTGATCGTCGGAGGCGGAGCTCCTACCCACAGGAGACTTCGTGATTTTGCAGGCACAGGCGTCGAAGGGCATTCTTGGAATTGTAACTCTCCCGCAGGACACATCAAAAAACCCCGAAACAGGCGGGGTACTATTAGCCAACCATGATCCTTGACGCTAAGGAGCTGGTGAGAAAGTGTGAGAAATGCCAAAAGTTCGCACCAGTCATCCATCGGCCATCGCGAGACCTTTAGTCAATCCTAAATCCTTTTCCCTTTGCTCAATGAGATTAGATATTCTGGGCCCTTTCCTGAAGCCCCCTATCAGAAAAAATGGCTGATAGTTGGCATTGACTATTTCAGCAAAAGGATTGAAGTCGAAGCAGCTTTGAACATAACTGAGCAGACAGTCAGTAAATTTATCTGGCAAAACATCATCACTCGCTTTGGCATCCCGAAGGTGTTTGTCTTTGATCATGGAAGGCAATTCGACAACCTGCCGCTGAGGCGGTATAATGATCAGTTCGGAATAAAATTGGCATATTCGGCAGTCTGTCATCCTCAAAGTAATGGCCAAGCCGAAGCCGCAAATAAGAAAATACTCAACGCTCTCAAAAAGAGAGTTGAAGATCAAAAGTCCAAGCGGATAGAGGAACTTCCCGGAACTCTATGGTCACTTTGGACAACCGAGAAAGAGGCCACGGGACATTCACCTTTTGAATTGGTGTATGGATCCAAAGCTGTTTTGCTAATGGAAATTGGCTCAGAAAGTCTTCGAGTTCACCAATTCTCGGCCGAAGAAAATGAGCATCTCATGAAAGAGTCCATTGATTTCCTAGACGAAGTCCGAGATTCGGCCAGAGACAGAATGACAGCATACAAACAAATAATCAGCAAGTTCTATAACCGAAGAGTCCAAGCAAGGCTTCTCAAAGTTGGGGACCTTGTTCTTCGGAATACTGCCGCTGACCAAGAAGGTCGCATCCATGGAAAACTTTCGGCGAACTGGGAGGGGCCCTATGATGAGCTCCAATTGGGAACTTATCGACTTCGGTTAGATGGAACTGAGCTGAAAAACCATTGGAATGCTGATGTACTTAGGAAATACCATGTGTAAAAGCCTATTATGGGAGAACAATCTATGTAAGTACATTTTCTCTAATTAATGAAAGGCCTTTGAGCCAGTGTTCATCTGAATCCTATTATGCTTTCATGTTTTCTGTCTTCATGGTTTTTTTGAAAATTCAAGGTTTACACCCGGCGCTGCCCGAAGTATTGCATAATAATGATGCACTGTACTTTGGCAAGCCGGAGAATCTGCCGAAATGAGGGTAACAAATAGAACCTCAAAGTATTGCATAATGATGCATTGTACTTTGGACGGATTTGTTGCTGTCGACAAATAGGTCATAAACAAACCCAAGGCGTAGCCAAGTATAAGAATTGATAAAAAATTCCGAAGCATTGCATAATGATGCCCTGTCCTTCGGCGAGTCAATTCTGGGTGATAATTGCACCTCCGAAGTATTGCATAATGATGCCTTCGGATGATCATTGCCCCGACATCATGTCTTGGATAGTTGTTCCCTCTGATGAATTAAAACCAGACAAGAAAAAAAAATAGAAAACGAGCATAAATGTTGAAACTGTTATGTTACAAAGGCAAAAAATTTGCTAAGGCAAAACCTTCGGCTCAGAACTCTGAAGAACTCATCTCTAGAATTCTGGGGGGGTAAGAGGTACTCACCCATCAAGCTCCAAGCCGAAGCTCAGTACTCGGAAAAATTTCAAGCAAATTCGGATAAAATGAGCAAGCCAAGGAAAATTTTCAGCCAAGTGTTTCTTAAAGCCGAAGTTGCGTACTTGTCAAAACGTTGAAGAATTCAAAATGAGCAATCAAAAGGCAAGGATAAAGCAATCAGGTGAAAATAGAGGAAAACTAAGAGAAATCACTTAGTCATTCATAAAAAAGGAGCCCCCAAGCCGAGAATCCACACTTAGGATAGTTCCAGTCATAGCAAACAAAAGTTTGAAAAACAAAATTTGAAGAAAACTCTAAATTGGCAGCCGCCCACAAGCGGAAACACAGCTGTCGAACTAAGTACAAACAAGCAAAAACTAAATAGAGTTTTTTGTACAAATGGCAAGCTGAAACAAAAAAGGCAAAAGAGCAGATCGGCAATTCAGCGTTCAAGAGCACGTACATCCGCAAGATTCTGCAGACGGCTGCCCGAGTTCCTATGCATCGGCGTTCGCTGTAGCAGCATCAGAAGCCTCAGAAGTTTCAGCATTGTCTTCTTCCAAGGCCCCCTTCTCGGCTAGCCGAGCAAGGCAAGCAAGCTCATTAGGGTGAGGGTGCCGCATGTTGGGGTGGTTAAGGTCCATGGATCATTCTTCAGCTTGATCCCAATTGATGTTCGGCTCGGCATGAAACACAAGGCGGCGAGCAACCTTAAACCCATTCTCAAAGCCTTCGTTGTATTGTTCTTGGGTGTAAATCCGGGTTTTTAGCAGCTCCCTTGCACCCTCCAAATCAACTCTAGCCTCGGCAACAGCGCCCCTCTCAACTTGAAGCAAGCCATGAACCTTCGTCAAAATAAGGTCTCTAGCCGAGACCTGGTCATTGAGACGGTTTGACCTCTGCTTCCAAATCAGCTTGCTTCTACTCGGCCTCTTTCTGGGCGAGAGCGGCTCTTTCGTTCAGCTCTTTAGCTAATTGCTCTTGGGCAGCCGCCTCTTGTTGGAACCTTTGCTCAATCCAAGCCTTTAAGCCCGGAATGTCTTCGGCTCCGTAAGAGCGAATCAGCACTTCGCCCTGATCAATATGAGGGAAGATGGACTACTCAAGCTCTCGAAAAAAAATGCGGAAACTCTCCGCCATTTGGCCCATCCGAGAGTTGCTATCCGAAGCCACATCCTCAGCTTGCTTCCTTCTCAGCTTAGCCATTTGAGCTTGATGTTCAGCCACCTCAACTTTATTTCTCAACTCTTCGTTCAAATCAGCAGTAACCACATGGTTTTGAACGGACTACATGTTGGAAAAATTAAGTCAGCCAAAATAAATGAGTTGGGATAATTCGAACACAGGAATATGAGAATCAAACTAGAAAAAGCAAAACCCTTCAAATTGAACAAATCAGTTTGGGCAAGTTACCTGCATCAACAACTTGAAACTCTCAGCAATGGGGTCCGACACCCTAACAAACGGTTCAGACGCTCCAGCAGCAGCCCGGGTTGCCCAAACCTTGGCCCTTTCCAGCTCAGAGAGACTGGACAAGTCGCCAAAATAATCAAGTGCCGAATTTCGGCTTTCCATCAAACTGTCCCTCATAGCATCAGGGACAATCACGAGCAGAGCAGATTCAAACCCCATGTCAGCATACCGAAAGGTCCTGAAAGAATTTGCAGCAGAGGCTGACAGAACGTCAACTTACGGAGGCTCCTCAACGAAATCATCAGCCTCTCTGAAGCCATCCGGCCTCACGTCAAGTATCAGAACGTCGTCGGCCTTGGCACGAGTGATGAAGGCATCAGTCTGCCTTTGAACTTCTTCGGCGAAAGGACCTGCCGAATGCTGGGATGGACGAGGCGGAGTAGAGGGAGTCTTCTGCTGAACCTCCTCATCTTGAGTCTCGGTAGGAGGAGGAACAGGGGTTTTCTCTCTGACTATTTTGGCTTGGTCCTCACCCAGCCGAGACCTCTTAGGCGAAGGAGACGCCCCTTCTAGAGGAAACTGACCTGGGTTTACCACAACCCTTGTCTTTCTCTTCCTTGCCATGTCTTCGTCCTCGTCGTCTGAAGAAGAAGAGTCTTTTTCTGAATCCCTTGCGCACTCTTCTCCTTCTTCTTCGTACCTACAGCAGAAGAAGTAAAGGGGGTAAGGAGTACATCACTAGTATCATCAGAAGAAAAAATAATAAAAGGGCTGAAACCCAACATACGACAAAAGTCACAAGTAAAAAACACTTAAGCTAAAGATAGCTCAGCCGAAGTCCAGCACTTAAAAAATTTGCGAATTGAAAAATACAAGGCTGAAGATGAACTTGTACTTACCGAGGTCTTCAGCAGATCCTCGTCTTCGTCTTTAGAAATGGCCTCATCCTCAGACTCAGAGGCAGCAGGGTTAGCGTTGGAGGCGGGGTTAGTAACAGAAACTCCGGACCTCACAACAGCAGCAGCATCGACAGACTGCTCTTCAGGACCCAAGAGGAAAAATGGGTCCCGCTTCAAATACCAAGGCTTCTGCTTGGAATATTTGGCTGGCTTGACTATGTCAAGCTGGGACATGCGTAGAGAGGGAGCCCTTTCTGAAGGAGGGGTGATGGGAGGACTATTCTTCGTCACCTGCCTTTTAGCGTTAATCCCCAAACATCTGTAGTCCAAACCGCAATTTCCTTCATGCAGCACTGAAAATCACAAGAAAAGAGGTTATGCAAATGTAAAAAAAAAAAAGAAAAGAAGAAAAAATACAAGTACAAGCTTTCGGCCCCAGCCGAAGTTCTCACCATCTTGGTATTATCGGCTGAGGCCGACAACAGCTAATATCCTCTCTCGGAAGATATAGTGATAGCAGGGGAGCCAAGTTGCTGGTATGTATTGTTCTCGACCCTTTCTCCCCGAGCTCTCTTTACCGAAGAGTTTCAGCAGCTCCATTTCTTCAGCTGAGAACTCATCGGGACCGATCACAAACATTTTTTTATCATGCCTTCTCAAATGTCTCGGCCCCCCATAATGATTCGGATGCTCCTCTTCAGACGGAGCCCTAACCCAAATCCATTGACCCCTCCCGTCTTTATCAGAGGTGTCATTCGGCCAGGTGGTCAGAATCCCTCTTCGAGATTCAATTCTCCACCATCCAGGGACATGAGGCCCATCCGATTGTTTATTCGACACCAGGTTGTGCAGCTTTCGGAATACATGAATACTGGGTTCAAACCCATAAAAAAGGGAAACCCACAAAAATTTCATGACCCTCCGGATGCTGATTGGGGTCAATTGGCACAAAGAAATATTATACCCATTCAGCACCTGGGTCACGAAAGGATGAAGAGGGAACCTCAGCCCCGATTGAAGCTGCCTAGAGTATACCCTAATATAACCAGGTGGGGGTCTGTGAATCCTGTCTTCAGCCACCGGCATCTGGCACCAGTACCCATCCTTCTCACTGATGCCATAGAAAATCTCAATTTGCTCAGTGAACCGGTGTCGACGGTTCTCTACAATCCACCAACTGTACGGAGCGGCAGTCGCAATCCCCGAGTTCTCAGTTGGATTGTACCATTCTTCGGCGCTTTCAGTCAAATGCCGAGGCCCATGCTTAGAGCCACTTGCAGAGGTGGTAGGCTCTTCCCACTCCTTGTACGACACGGAAGACAGGGGGACAGTTGGAATAGGAGAATTTCTAGTCGGTTCTCTCTCATCTCACCTGGGAAATGAAGCGCTACGGCTGAGAGGCGGCATCCGCCCAAGTGGCTGATTACGCCGAGTGCCCAACGGGGGTACTTGGGGCACGTCTGCCTCTCCCTCTTCCGCGGCCACAGGCTTTTTGCCCAAATCTCGATCTCGAACCATTTTTCCGGGAAAGATTGAACAAAACTGAAAGACTCAAGAAATTAAAGAAATCCGAAGAAATTTTGGAAGAGATTACCTTTGTCTAGCTCGGAATCTGCCGATCTTGAAGTACGGGGCCACAAATTCTGGGTCAAAGTTCAAAATTGCAGAAATTAGGAGTAGAGAAAATCTAGGGTTGGAAGAGAAAATCGCGAACTCTAGGGTTTGTGTTTGCAATGAAGTGATTAGCAAATGGTGGAAAAGGCGCTTAAACACTTGCTTCTGAAATTGGGAAGTTTAGGAGTTAAAACCGCCAAAAATCCCACTAAATTCTTCTAAAACACGACCTTCGCACGTTTTCCAAGATTAACCACTCGTTAAACTTCTCAACTCCCTAGTTATTCTCCTTAATGACGGTTCCAGCCGTTAAAACTGCCCAAATTCCATCAAATTCAAATTGTAATCATTTGTTCCTTTCATTAACCAAATCAAAACCCAACCCGTATTACATTCGAATCGAGTCTGGGGGGGGGGGCAAATTGTTTGGGTCCAATTTAGTCAAGCTCAATTGAGTCACCCAAATGATTCAATCACAAAGCCCAAAAGCAAGGTTCAACTCTCCAAGTGCATGCTAAGGTCCAGTCAAGCCCAGTCATCATGGTCAATCCATTTTTCCTTCAAGGACCCAATCACCCTCCTTGAGAAAAGGTATAAAAGCCACAACTTGGCCAAATCAACATTCATTCACAATCAGCCTCAAGCATTTACTTCTCTTGCATAACTTATTCTCTCAAGAGCACTGACTTTAGCATCGGAGGGGCCTTCCTCGGCAACCACCCCCGAGGCTAGTTTATGTGTCTTTGTTGTGCAGGAAACCCTCAATCCGGACGTATCTCAGGTTGAGCTCCATCTCCATTCAAACGAAAGGACCTGCTGAAGGTCCATTGTTTCCTGACCGAAATAGAAGTAGATGTGTATGTAAAGTTTCGAGAGATCAACAAGAACATCAAATTAAGAGAATACTAATACACTAATTTGTATTTAACAAACTCGGATTCATTAGTCTAATTAATCTGGCCCTTTCAATACGTAATTCAATGCTTAATTAAGAACGTACATTTTGAACAACCTTGAATATTCAGTCATTAAAAGAGTTGTACTGCATGAAACAATGCCAGAAGTTTCATCATTCTGAGTGACAAACAGTATCATAGTACAGTTGAAAAGTCCACAAATTGAAGACAGTATTATTGGTACATCCTACAAGCTACATAACGAAGAAGACTTGGTGCGAGAAGTGTCTTGCAGGTCAATCGGGGTCTGGACTTTCCAATGGCGTAGTGCATGAATGTATGGTCGTAAATAAGTTACTAGCAAGCAATTGATTTATTTCAAAACAAACGGAGTCTATCTAAAACTTGTTTTTTCACTCATATAACATGAAACCAAAGTACTTCCTCTGTTTTGTAATAATTGCAACACTAGGGGTTACCGTTGCACAAACTTATGGAAGACTTATAGGGTGTTGATTAAAGGGAGAATTATAAATAAAGTATTGTTAGTGGGTATATACGGAGTATCTTATTGTTATAAGTAGGTAGAAATAATAATAATAATAATAGTAATAATAATAATAATAATAATAATAATAATAATAATAATAATAAGTGGGATTGGTAGGATAGAAAAACAATAAAAAAATAGTTGATCCTTAATAAATAAAGAAGTATTGCAGTATTATAAAACGGACAATAGAAAAAAAAATATTGCGATTATTATGAAACAAAGGGGATAATAAGAACTTAAAACGGGACAAAATCAAGTTCATTAGTATAGTTAATCCAACCCATTCAGTACGCAATCCTATGCTAAAGCACATTTTGAACAAGTCTAAATATTCAGTCTTGTTCAAAATGTGCTTAGCATAGGATTGCGTACTGAATGGGTTATACTGAACAAGTCTAATCTCTAATTCTAAGTGACAGCCACATATAAAGACAGAATTGGGTACACCCCACAGGAAGCTACTTGCTTGGTTCGTGTAGTAGCTTGCAGGTCAATCGGGGTCTTGGCTTTAATAATTGTGGTCTTAAATTATGTTACATTGCAAATATATCGAAAGGTAGATTGAGCAAACCTCGAGTTGAATAAATAGTTGAATATATGAACAACTATTTCATTCATTCACAAATATTACTCCCATTACCTCACGCACTGTTTTTCTCCAAAATGAAAACAATTCCACTCATTTCTTCATCTTGGCCTTTTCTCTTTCTTTTAATTGTATGGCTATGCACTTGGTGTTGTACACCGTATGTTTCCAGTCAATGTATCGACGACCAAAGATCTTTACTCCTTGAGTTCAAGAACAATCTTACTTTTGGTTCCATGACTTTAGAGGAGTCAATGGGGTGGAATCAAAGCACAGATTGTTGCCAGTGGACCGGCGTCACCTGCGACAACTCCACTGGTCGAGTCATTGGCCTTTCTCTGACGAACAAGGACATCTCTGGGAGTCAATCTTACTTATGTAGTATGTTTCATCTTCAGTTCCTCAAAAGTCTGAATTTGCTATTGAACAATAATAATCTGCGAACTTTTCTGGAGTCATACCAAGTTCCATCAGCAACCTCAAGAAGCTTCGTATAATTGATCTCTCTAACAACACCTTTTCTGGTCCCATCCCATCATTTTCGTCAATGAAAAATCTAGAATATTTAGATCTTAGTCACAACAATTTAAATGGTTCTATCAATGCCACAGAGTGGGATAAATTACTCAGTTTAGAACAGCTTGTTTTGTCAGATAATTCACTGGATGGAAGTATTCCTACCTCTTTATAGATAAATATTTGGATTTTTCCAACAACAATTTTAGTTCCATTGACCCTAACATTGGCAACCTTTTATCATCAACAGAAGCTTTATACCTGTCATTTTCGAGAAATAACTTACATGGGAGTATCCCTACATCACTATGCAATGCCACGAATCTAGATATTCTTAATCTCGAATACAATCACTTTGGTGGCATAATCCCTGATTGCTTTACCGCCCTGACTCAACTCAGCGTGTTGAATTTGAGAGGGAACCAATTACATGGTGAAATCCCTGCTAAATTCAAAGAAGGTTGCAGCTTGGAATCTCTCGAATTGAATGAGAATTTTCTTGAAGGAAGGATACCTCGATCACTTGCCCACTGCAAAGCATTAAAAGTATTGGATCTTGGAAATAATCAATTGAATGACACATTTCCTTGTCATTTGAACAACTCATCTAACTTGCAAGTTCTCATCCTTCATTCCAACAAGCTCCATGGAACTATTGTTTGTCCACAAAGTCACTCAATATGGCCATTACTTCAAATAATGGACGTATCTTCCAATCACTTTATCGGTGAACTGAAAGCCCAAAGTCTTTTTAATTGGACATTGATGATGGCTGGAGTAACTAAAGAGAAATCAAAACCAGGCTTTTTACAAACCTCTTATGAGTACTATCAAAATTCAATTTCACTCGTCTTTAAAGGTAATTTCTATCAGTTGCAATATATCCTAACAATCTTCACTAGCATGGATTTATCCAACAATGCTTTTCATGGAGAGCTGCCAGAAGAGATGGGAAATTTGAATGCTCTTGTAGTTCTCAACCTCTCTTACAACTCTTTCTCCGGCCATATTCCATCATCATTTGGGAATTGGAGCCAGATTGAGTCATTGGATCTCTCTTGGAATAACTTGAGTGGGAAGATACCTGCGCAACTTGCGAACTTGAATTTCCTAGAGTACTTGGACCTATCCTTCAACAAGTTGTCGGGAAAGATCCCAACAGGCCCTCAACTTCAAACATTCAAAGCATCTTCATATGAAGGCAACCAAGGACTCTACGGTCCACCATTGACAGCAAAAGATCCAATAGTGACTCCACCTACTTCTTCAAAGGGATCAAATTGGAGTTCAAAGAGCGAACAAGAGTGGATGTTAAGGGGTGCTGAAGTTGGGTTTCCGGTTGGGATCAACGTCTTTGTAGGGCCTATCCTTTACATAAAAAGGTATAGGGAATGGTACTGCAAACATCTTCACATACTGATCATGAAAATCCTACGAAAGGAAGATAATATTACAAGGGCAAGGAGGAGGAGAAGGAGGAACCAACAAAGGCAGAGACACTAGACCCATAGAAATCAAGTAGAAGTCCATCAAGGTAAGTATTATTCAAGTTTGTATGTCTTTCTATACATACTCCGTACTATTTTTGTTTTCTCTCCTCTGTTTTGCCTCACTTAAAAGTACCAATTTTAATAGCTACTCCTACATTGCCTTTTAAATTTCCAAGACTATTTAATTTGTTTCATAAATAAACGTTCTGGTCTTTACAAAATCTTCCGTTATACATTTATACCTCCATCAAATAACGTAAGATTTTTTAATTATTGTTTCAATATTTCATAAATTGTTATTGAATTTCTTATTCATGTGGTTTCATCTATTATATAGGTGTTGCTGTGTCTGATCCTGCTGTGGATGACAAATATGTAATGTGTTGAACTAAAGATTTTACGCATGTATGGTGAAATAATGAATCATAGTAATTAGTATAGTTTGTAAGACTTTAAGAATTGTATAAGTATCAAGGTATGACACTTTTTATAATCAGTAGAATTGTGTTCCTACTCTTTATACATATTCCCCTTAGCTTTATAATTGAACTAATATAACCTTTACTTTTTGTTCTAAAAGCATGTCCAAGTCGCGTTCTTAGATCCAACAAGTCCCATGGAACGAATGCTTCAAATTATATTACAGATTTATCTTTCCGGCAATTTAGCAGCCAAGTAACTGGCCATCTAAAATTATGATTGCTAAAATAAGTTTTACTCAATTTGAGCTAGCTTGGATCACTACAAATTCCCTCCCCTGCTTGAACTTACACATGACATATATGAAGATCCGAATATACAACAACAAATTCATACGGCAAGACCATTCCTCCTTGCTCCTTACGTACTGGATGCGCAATATATAATATCTATCTTTCCTTATTTGGGTGACCCCATTTTTTACAAGTGGCCATTGAATCCACAATTTTTGGCGAAAGGTCTTTAAATTGCATCCCAAAGTAAAATTCACGTTGAACCTAACTAAGGCCCACTCTTTTGTCATGGTCAATCTTTTACAGCCGACTCTTTTGTCATGGAGCTTTGGCCGACCATTATTCCACACATTTAGTATCAAGGCCAACAATGTAGCTATTTATATACTTTAAGTATGTAGCTAATTTTGATATGTAATTGTTCATAACAGGTTTTTTTTTGTTTTTAATTTGTTAGTGTTGTAGTGGCTTATGAAACATCTTGTTATTTGTTGTCTTGGATATTGAAATAATATGTCTTAAAGAATCTCTAATAATTGTAGGTAGGAACTTGCTGCAATCTTCAAATTCGCTTGACCATTGGACTAAAAGCTAATTGAGAAAGTGGTGCTCATCATCTAACATAGGAAGCTAAGCTAGTACCTAATCATTGGGGATACAAACTAACTTACTAGCTTAGCTAGAAAGTGAACAAATCTTTCGGGTTGCTTCATATAAATTTCTTCTTCAAGATCTCCATATAAAAAGGCAGTTTTGACATCGAGTAGTTCTGACACACTCAAACAATACTCTTCATTCTTCTAGAATATAGTCAACTTGCAACATTCAAGCAAAATCTAGAAAACTCTCCTAAAATATCATCACTCCACAGCCATAATACCACCTACTCCAACAACTATAAATAGTTGGAGTTTGATTATTTTTGATACATCCACAAAAAAACCTTGATCATTCCAAATATATTACTATACTACATAAAACCCTTCCTACTAAACCAACTTCCTTCTTCATATTTCCTCCTTGTATAATTCCATTATTCCTTTTTAATACTCCCTAGTGAGTTCTTTATTTGTGAGAGTTATATTGTACTCCCTCCGTCTCATAATATAGTTCCTGTTTTCCTATTTTGGAAATTTAAAATATTGTTCCTGTTTTATTTTTGGATAATATGTAAAGGCCTTTATACTAAAAATAGTATAGTGCACCCGGAAAGAACATTAGGCATATTTTAAAGAACATGGAAAAAAAATGAACATACTAGTTTTTGAAAAAGAACATGCTAGTGTTTGAAAAAGAACATGTTAGTGTTTGACAAAGAACATACCTATATATTTTTAATAATATGTTCTTCTATACTTATGCTCTTTAACATGTGAATTAAACATGTTTTTTGGGTTTCAATAGTACAAAATATGTTCTAAAAATATGTTCTTTTAATTTGACTCGTATGTTCTTTGAATATGGCTCTTTTTTTTTTTGAAAGATGCTCGTATGTTCTTTAAGGTAATGAGTTTTTTTTTTTTAATTATGTTCTTTAAGACTTTAACGTGTGTGATTTGAAGAATACATTTGCTCTTGTAAAAAAAAAAAAAAAAAAAAAAAAAAGGGTGTTCTTTTTACCACCCCCACCTTCTCCCCTCCCCCTTTAAAAACCAAGCCTCTATGATATACATGATAACAATTAACGGACACGCTGAAATTGTCAATATCACAATTCAATAGTAAGCTAAATTTCCAAGTAGATAAACCAGTAGCAATAATCCAATAGAAGAACATCGTATTACATCAAAAAGAACATTATCAGAAACATTAACTTTAAATAAAAGAACATAATACAAATTTGAAAAAGAACGTCGTATTACATAAAAAAAAACATTATCCAAGTCCAAGTCATATTCCCCTTAGCTTTATAATTGAACTAATATAACCTTTACTTATTGTTCTAAAAGCATGTCCAAGTCGCGTTCTTAGATCCAACAAGTCCCATGGAACAAATGCTTCAAATTATATTACGGATTTATCTTTCCGGCAATTTAGCAGCCAAGTAACTGGCCATCTAAAGTTATGATTGCTAAAATAAGTCTTACTCACTTTGGATGCTCTATATATAATATCTAGCTTTCCTTATTTGGGTGACCCCATTTTTTACAAGTGGCCATTGAATCCACAATTTTTGGCGAAAGGTCTTTAAATTGCATCCCAAAGTAAAATTCATGTTTTGGATACGGCTTCAAATCCTAATATTATTCAACTTGTACATTATATTTTGATACGGCTTCGGCGTCAGGATTATACGGTTCTCTACCAATGCCACATGTATTTTATTCATCTGATCAAAACACTTATAATGTTGATCAATTTCCGATTTCTGATCCAAGCGGTAAATTCTTGGATTTTTCATTTAATTTCCTTCCGTTTAAACTCAAGGAATTGTGAGGAATTCTCATGGCTTATTACGTCGTCCCCTTAGTGATTATTACGCATGTAATCCCCTTACAAGGCAATGGTGTAAAATTCCTCCGTTGACTTATCGTATGAGTTTCAAAGTTGGCTATGTCGGGTTCATGTGCTATTCCTTGGACCCCAATTTTCCTCATAAGGTTGAGTTCATTGTGTTGGAGATTGAGCTTAAAACTTAAAAGGCACAAAAAAGACGAGCTTTTCTACCCCAATAATCGTTTGTTGATCGAGTTCCCTTTATACAGTATTTGCAAAGTACGAATACACTAGTCATTCTTGTTCTCTCATAATCATTTTATGGCGTTTTAAACCCCGACTATTTATTCAAGGATCCTGGTTTGACCCAAGGGGAACCATCTTGTTATTTGTTGCATTGTCTAGGATATTGAACTAATATGTCTTAAAGCATCTCTAATAGTTGTAGGTAGGAACTTGTTGCAATTTTCAAATTGCTTGACCATTGGAATAAAAGCTTATTGAGAAAGTGGTGCTCATCTAACATAGGAAGCTAAGCTAGTACCTGATCATTGGGGTACAAACTAACTTACTAGCTTAGCTAGAAAGTGAATAATTGGCTTGAAGCCTTACATGGCATGGCACAATTAGCGTGCTATGTAGGAGTTGGCTTCAAAACTAGATTAGGTATATAGATAATAATTAGTCATTATTAAAAATATTTAATTGGATGAAAAAGATTTTTTTTAATTATTAGGGTATTTTCATTTTTACCACCTTCAAATAATGACTTTGTCGAATTTACCACCTCCAAAAAAAAACATTTACTTTACCACCTCATAAAAAAATTAAACATCAGTTTTACCACCTCATCTGAGCTCAGGTGACAGAAAACGCTTGTGGGGCCCAGTTAACTGTCACTTCCCTCCAATTTAATTCTTTTAAAATCGATTTCCCTCTGTCTCCTCCTTTTCTCACCTTCCACCTTCCATAATCAATGTCTCACCAAATTTCTCACTTCCTCATCAATTTTCGTCTCTCTCTCCTTTGATTTTTCTTGATTCTCACTGTAACTGCTTCTCTCTCCTTTGATTTTTCTCTTTCTCTCTGTAAAAACTGAAACCCTAGATCAATTTGGGTGGTTGAAATCGAGCTGGAACCACAAAATTGCAACACATCAGCTTCTCTTGTCATCTTCCACAGTATGAGGGGACCAAAAGCTTGGTAATTTGCTGACAGAAATCGAGATTCCTGACTACAAGAGGTACTTTAAACCCTTTATTAGTACATTTCGTTGGATTTATGGTTGTCAATTGGGGTAAAGTATGCCTTTTTTGGGAATCTGTGAATTAAAGTATTATAAACCCTAATTATGCGAATCTTTGACTGAATTAGAGTGTGCATTTGTTAAATAATTAGTTAATTAGATTTACTTGTTTACTGTTAATTTAGTGCATAGTCAATGTGAATTGCTTTTACTTGCTGTAATTGGTGAATTGGTTGTTGTTGTTTACTGTAATTACTGAAATTGGTTATTGTTGTGTGTGCTTTTGTTGGTGTTGTTACAGAATGGACACAGTGGACTTAAAAATTATAGTAGGGGGTGCCTTTATACCTTCTTTAGCTGGTAAAAATAGAAGGGTGTTAACTTGGGATGGTGGGTGGGTTTATTGGATGAGAAAAGTGGAAAAAAATAAGATAGATGTACACTTTTTGAGGCAAGCAGCTATACATGGGTTTGTGTATGTGAATGTGAAGGTTCCTAGGGGGTTTAGTTGCTGGTATAAACAAAAGGGCAAGTCTTGGGTGAATGGTAAAAGGGAGCTTGTTGATGGTGAGGTGAATGGTTTCCTAGAGTCTGTGAACAAAGAGGGGGCATGTGAGATGTATGTTACCAGTCATGAGCCAATTGAAGGAACTAACAAAACACCCTTCAAATGTATAGCTGGGAATGAGCTAACCCCTGCACAAAGGAAGGAACTGAAAAAGAGGTTTGGTGGGCCTAAAGTATATAAACCCAGCCCAGAACTTAGTAAGCCCACTGAAGAAGAGCCATTTAGGAGAAGCCCTAGGTTAAAAGACATTGTTATACATGACAGAGAGGCTGAGGAGAGGCTTCCTAGGGCAGAGAAAGTGAATGCTAATACACATAAAGGGAAGGGTAAACTCACTGCTGCAGATAAGGGTAAGGCTAAGGTTGGGGATGGGACTGGAAATTTTGCTAATTTAGTGAGAAAAATAAAAGAAAGAGTGAGGAGCTTAAGGGATGAAAGTGATGTGTTTAGTGATGAGGATGGTGATACAGAGTCTTCTGATTCTGAGTTGAGTGATTTTGAGTTAGAAGTTGATGAGGGAGAGGAGGACTTATACTCTGATGATGATGAACAGTGGTTGAAGAAAAAATTAGACCATATTAACAGTGAGGTGAAAGGCAGTTTGAGGGGAGTTACTGAAGGAGGGGATCAAAGTGATGATGAGGACACAGGGTTTGACATAGAAAGAAATCTACAGAAAATTGAAGTGAGGATTGAAGAGGAGGCAAATTGTGATTCTGATGAGCTAAAGAGTGTGGAAGGTGATTCAGATGATGATCAGGGTAGTGTTACTTGGTTTAACCCTGAGACAGACTTTGAAAGGGCTATCAAAATTGTAGTTGGTCAAAGGTTCAGTGATGTGCAAACAATGAGAAAAGCTTTGAGACAACATGCAATTGAAAATAGGTATGAGTATTACCTTCTTCACAATGATTCAAAGAGGCTAACAACATATTGCAAAAGGAAATGCAAGTGTGTGTATAACAAGAACAGTTGTAGGATAGTGAAGTGTACATGTAGTAAGGGTGTTAGGTGTAGGTTCAAGTTTTATGCAACAAGGCTTGTGAAATCAGAGGCTTGGCAAATTAAGACACTAAGGCTGAAGCATAGGTGTGTTAGGAGTAAAATGAACAACAAGGTGACAGCAGAGTTCCTTGCTGACAGGTACTTGGAGGAGTTCAGGGGCAACCCCAGATGGAAGATTAAACAGATTCAGGACAGGGCCTTGAATGACTTGGGGATCAAAATTACATACTCCAAGGCTTGGTTGGCTAGAAGCAGGGCAAAGCTTATAATATATGGCTCTTCATCGGAGCAATACTCAAAGGTTTGGGACTATGGGAAGGCACTGCTGAAATGGAACCCAGGGAGTGAGTGTAATGTGGTGGTGGATGATATTAATCAAATTGAAAGACCAATTTTTATGAGGATGTTTGTGTGCTTAGCTGCACTTAGGACAGCTGGTGCTGGTTTCTGGAGAGCTTGCTCAAGGCACTTTGTGTGTATGACCAAGGAGATGGCTTGACTTTTATGTCTGACAGACATAAAGTAAGTGGGTTGTGTTTGTGTTTAAATTACTTTGCTTTATTTGAATTTTCTGTACACTAACTTGTTAGTTTTGCCTTGTGTGTAGGGTCTCATAGAAGCATTTGCAGATGTGGCCCCCAAAGCTGAGCTCAGATTTTGTGTGAGGCATATTTGGTCAAATTTCAAACTGAAATTTCATGGTGCAACTTTCAAGGAATTGTTCTGGGCTGCTGCTACGGCAAGCACTCTGGTAAGCTTCTATTTAGGTTCTTTTATGTCAGTTTTATGGTGAACTATAATGTATGTTAGGAACATTTAGTTTTGCACATATTTGCATGTCTTTCTATTTTGTGAAAACTGTATGCCATGTGTCTATGTTGTGTTGAATGGTTGTCATGTGTGTGGTTGTATCAGTTTGAGTTTGAAGTTGCTATGGAAAGTATCAATTTTTTGGATGAAGAAGCATACCAGTGGTTGTCAAACATTGACCCCCAGCACTGGTCAAGGCATGCTTTCTCTACAAACTGCAAGTCTAACATGTTGTTAAACAACATGTGTGAGACATTTAATGCAGTGATTAGAGATGCCAGAGACAGGAATACCTTGTGTCCATGCATTTGCTTGCATAATGGACAAAAGGGATGATCCTGAGTTGTATGTGCACCCACATTACTATAGGGTGACATACTTGGCTGCATATGAGAACCCAATACAGCCAATGCCTGGCCCTAAGAATTGGGAAAAGGTCAAGCTCAGACAGCCTTTGCCACCTATGCTGAAAGTGCATCCAGGAAGACCTAAGGCAAAAAAGAGAAAGCTTGAACCAGGGGAGGGCACTTCTGCAGCACCTGAGGGCAAGAAGCCAAAGGTGAAGAAACAATGCAAGAACTGTGGTGGGTTTGGCCACTTTGCCAAAACATGCAAGGCTGAAGCAGCACCAGAACAGCCTAACCCACCTGCAACAAATCCAAAGGGTGGGAGGCCACAGATGCAGACTCCTTGGCTTAAGGAACAGAGAAAGAAAAGTGAAGAGAAAGCAGCAAGACAAGTATTTTGTGTATTTTGTGACTTGAGTGTATTTAGTGGCTTTGTTTCTGAGTCTTGTCATACTGTGATTGCAGGCTGCACTGAAGTTGCCACAATATCAGCCTCCAATAACAGCACAGGCTGGGTCAAGTAATGCTGCACCTGCAACTGCTGTGTCAAGCCAGCCTGCAACAAGAACAGAGCCTTTTCCAACTCAGCCTGTTACCAGGAGCAACAGGAGCCTGAGTCAGCCCACAAGAGTGCCAACAACTACTCCTCCCAAAGTCAAAATACAGACCAGGTCCAAGCTTCATGTAATGACAAGCAAGAAGGACAAGGATCTCAATAAAATGTGACCCTAGGTCTACTCATTAGTATTTTGTAATAGACAACCAAGTTTATTTGGTAGTTGAACAATGATTTTGCACAAAGGTGCCTTAACTTTTGTCTCAGCCAATGTAAAACAATTAAAAACATTGTGTTGCAAGTACTAATACGAAATGTGATATGTTTCTACCAAAAAGTTCCATTTCTCATTGATTTTGTTAAAAGTAGTACAAGAAATGTCATCCCAACATCCACACATAATAATTCAACAAAACAAAACATAAGTTGGGGATTTTTTTTGTTTATAAGAATTCCTAAATGAACCTAAGATCTAAAATACATAGCCAGTACCAAACCAAAACAACAAAACACAACAATAGCATGTACTGTGAGCATTTTCTTTGTTGTTGCATTGCTGCCATGCACTTCCTTGATCATCTTCTTCCTGTCTGAGCTAAGAGCTTTGCATTTCATCTTCAAGCTGTCAATCTCATTGAGCAAGCACCTCCTTTGTCCACTAACATCATCAACTTCCCTCTTCATGTCATTCAGCTCTCCCTTCATTAGTTTCTTGTCCAGCAGCAAGTTGTTAATCACCTCTGTTTGCCAAGGTGTTCCATCTGGTTGATCCACCCACTCAAAAGCTTTAAACCCCCTTGACTCAGTCACAGGATCATAGAATTTGCAGGTCCTAAACTTGCGTCCTGGGTTCTCCCTAGTCCAAGCAGTCAGCCTAGACATTGGAACTCCACATTGGCATTTTTTCTCCTTTGAGGGTGACATGCTAACTGAAGACATTCCCTTCTGAAATTCAGTAAGAACAAGAATGAAATTAATTGTATTTGAACACAATCACCATAATATAACCCTAATTTCAGTAGCCAATTCACATAACAAAAACCCCAATCTAATTTAATCTTACATGAACCCTAAGTATTTTAATTGAAATTGGGGTTTAATTGACCTCACAAAACGCCCAATTTCAATTACTCTTAGCAAATGCAACATAATCACGCAACGAATTGCCAAAAAATTACAACAGAAATCACGAAAATTGCTAGAGAATTAACGACAATGGCTTACCTTTTTGATGCTTGTTGTCGAGGAGTTCAATTGATTGTTTGATAATTAGAGGGTTTGGGATTGTTAAGGTTGCCCAAAAATACTGATTTGTGAAGAAAATCGCAAAAATTAATCTCCAATCTGCAAGAATTTGGTGTACTAATGAAGAACTAGGTTTAAATAAAAGGGAAATCGAGAGAAATTTGGGAAAAAATCAAAAACTAGCCGTTATGCTGGGCCCCACAAGCGTTTTCCGTCACCTGAGCTCAGATGAGGTGGTAAAACTGATGTTTAATTTTTTTATGAGGTGGTAAAGTAAATGTTTTTTTTTTTGGAGGTGGTAAATTCGACAAAGTCATTATTTGAAGGTGGTAAAAATGAAAATACCCTAATTATTAAAATAATTGTGACGTCTAAAATATTAGATTGAGAGAATAAGCTGATAATATATCATCTACTCCGTATGTAATATCCAAAATTGATTGGATTAAATATATTAAATTAGATTTACAACTTATAAAAAAATAAGGGCATCTCGTTCATACATTTTTCTAAAAAAAAAAATCGTGGTGAATGTTGTGAAATCTCGATGGTACACAGTGAAAAAATCGTTTTTGCAACCATATTTGAGAGATATTTTGAAGGATATAGTTTAGGGGTAGGATATAATTCATATGTTGTACTCCGATATCAAAGTGGATATTATAGGAGAGTGTTAGTAGGATATAATTCATATGTTGTATATCAAAGTGTAAAGGAGAGTGTTAGTAGGATTTGCTATTCTTTTGTGTAGGGTTGTTGAAACAGATACAACCTAAGAAACACAGGCAAATTCGATGTAAGCTGAATTTAATGAATTAGATATCAAAGACCTCTTTCCAAATGGTGTTAGCTATGCACAAACCTTCAACAACAAAGATCTGAATGGAACATATTATTCCCAATTGCACATTAATTAGACTACAAAACAACAAAGCAAAACTTTTACAACATTTACAATTCAACTAACACCATTTCCATAGCTTTTAGTTTCATCCGCAACCTTTTCCCATACACTAGCCATCTTTTATGCAAACCCAGCCTACAAAAGCAATATATTTCACCGGCATTAAACATACAATGTCGATCTTATTATGCAACAAAGTAATTACGTAGGACAAGAGGAACTTCATCACATCACAAAACGATTGCTTAAAACATTACTTAAACCACTACATCAGATCCTATAAGATGAGACATGGTTTCTTTTATCCACCTTAAGGCTGGCCTATAAACATCAAGATGCAAATCCCAAAAGCATAAACTAACTAGCAACGATTAAGTTATTTGGCTGATATAGACTGTACTGCTCTAAGCACCTGTGCTAGAACTTTTGATGTCACAGGTTTTACTGCATTAAGGCCATATTTCCATAAAGGTATTTAAAATTTATATAGCAAAATCATAATACACAAATACATTAAAGAACATATTACTTTAAAATGTATGTAAGAACTAATTAACAAGGTTATTTAAAGGTTTCTCTTTAGCTACTGGTATGTCAACTGAAATTATTCATCATCCAAAAGGAGAGAAAGCTGATATTCTTCATGAATGGTAACTATACTACTGTAATATAACACCTATTACTTTCTATATCTCAGCTATACCAAGTACTAATAATGCTTTGTGCATAGGGCAAAGTTTCATAATCAACAATTGGTAGATAGACAAGCAAAAGTGTTGCAAGTGTGATATCCACACACTCATGAAACACATATCAACATTCAAAATCTGAGAACCAAAAAAATAAAACATTCTGTTACATGCTCTAAAATTCTGTTATCACTATCTATTCCCACAAGATCATTAACATTTAATCAATTTATACTTCAGGCATCTAATGTATTACAGGAAGAATGCCATTGGTTACAAGTAACTATACCTCATTCTGATTTGAAAGATGTTATTGGTTACATAGGATGTTTAAATTGTGGGAAACGCATAGATATTCCTGTATTGACGCAATTCAACTGTGCTCACTGCAAAAAAAAAAAAAAAGGATAATGTTTCCGCATACTGGTAAATCATATAATGAATGCAAATTTCGTTAATAAAAAGGCTCAATCATATAGCAGTAATAGTATTTCTTTATGTTGTGGTTCCAGAGTTACTTTCAAATTTGAAGCTGATAACTTGCTATTTTATGCGGTTTTAGGGCGTATTTGAACCTAGTTTACCTGAACAAATTTGTGTTTTGGTTCACTTTTACCCTATTATTATGCAATTTTTGTGTATCTTATGCTTCACGGGTTGTTAGTATTTTTGTTGAGATTTTAGGTCCAAAGACGACCAAATGAAGCCCATGGTTACCAAACCGAGGTTAGAAGCAAGGAAATGATGGAAAGAATCCAAGTACAAGAGCATCGTAGAAGAAAACACGAAGAAAAGGGCCCAGAAGACCCTGCACGGCCGTGCAAGATGTTGCACGTCCGTGCAGGAGTGCAGACCTGAAGCCATCTTTCTGCCAAGGCCTGCACGGACGTGCCAAATATTGCACGTCCGTGCAGATGATGCAGCACGGACGTGCTTCCGTGATTATGAGGCAGCACGGCCGTGCAAGATGTTGCACGTCCGTGCAGGAGTGCAGACCTGAAGCCATCTTTCTGCCAAGGCCTGCACGGACGTGCCAAATATTGCACGTCCGTGCAGATGATGCAGCACGGACGTGCCAAAGGTGCACGCCCGTGCTGCAGCAGGTCGTCTTAAACTGAGTTTCTGCCTTGGTCTGCACGGACGTGCCAACTTCAGCACGTCCGTGCAGACCTACAGTTTACCCGTTTCTTGTTTTCACCGTCCTCTTATTTTAGGGGGTAATATAAATAGCCCCTTTGGACCATTTTAGGGGGGTTCCCAATTTTTCCAGATTTTCATACTCCTCTTAGTTTGAAACACAAAAATCCTCAAATTAGCATAGATTTTAGTTCTTGTTTTGAAGGTTTTCCAATCCAATCATTGTAGAAGACAAGTTCCACCATTGTTAGTCAATTATTGAAGCTTCTAGTAATTTTTCTTACTCTTTCTTTCTCTCTTCTATCTTTAGTTCTTGCTTTTTATTAATTGTTTGGTTGTTCTTTGCATGTTTAATTGTTAGATTTTACTTAATTCTTAGTTTTAATTTGTTCATGAATTCCTTGAAATCTTTAATTGCTTTAACTTCCATGGATTGTGAGTAGTCTAATTTCTAGGGTTTGGGTGAACCCTCAATGTAATCACCAACACTTGTTGCATGTACTAATTTGTTAATTGTGGGGTGTTAATTAGTTGAGCTTAAGAGGTTTCATTGTTAATTCTTGTAATTCGCCATTGCTTGAATTATTTATCTAGCTTCCTCAACGAAGGATCGAGAGATGAACTTGAGGAAGCTCCCTTATGCTTGATTGACTTGATTTGCCATGAGAATAGGAATTTCTAGTCAAGGGAATTTGCATGTTATCGTGAGGATGTTTTAACACTTGTTTCTTGCCCATAATCACGAGAGTAGGTTATGGTTTTGATGTCAAGTAATCCCTCTAGCTTGAGAGAGTAGTTGGGTGCATTTGATAACTTCCCCTAATTTATCCCCTAAATCACCATTTCTATGCATGCTACTTGTGGTCCGTGATGAAGTTGAGTGGTGTAACCCATGCCCTAGGCCTTCTTAATATTGTTAATCACCTCTTAGAATTAGTTGATTTGAATTAGAATAGTGTGACGTAATACCAACTTAAAACCCCCGACTTAATCTAGCTTGTTTAAACAATAACATTTGGTGGTTGATTCAACGCCTCTCATGGGTTCGACCCTTTCTTGCCCTTGCTACTAGTTGAGTAGGATCGAGTTAGGTCTTATTTCTTGATAGGTTGACGACGTCCTATCAGAAGCCATGGATGATTCAGGCACAATGGCTTTCACTACCTTTACTGCTGATACAGAAAAACTTTTTGGCAAATCAGCACAAGAAATTTACTTAATGAAACACTCTGTAAGCCTTTTATTTATATTAATTATTATTTTGCCAACACATTATATATTACTCAAAGTCTTTTGAATCATTGTTAACTCATATGATTCTTACTTTCACTCCTTGCACAGGAAGATATCCAGCTTTTTGAATCGATCCAGGAGAACATTTGTAACAATCATGTTCTTGTCCAAGTTGGCCCAACAACAGCTCTTTCAAGAAACAATATTCTTCAATGGTGTTTAAAAGGCATAGAAGTAGACAAAAAGAAACAAGGTGTCATCACCAAGCAAACTTATGAACACAAAACTGATTTCCCTTCATCTTTTGATTAAGTATATGAAAATAAACAGCTTGCCAATTCAGACTCAGTTTTACAAGATGATACTGATGATATCATTACGCCAGGTAATTTATATCTTTGCCAAAAAATCTTGCTTATTATTAATAAATTGAACTACCCAATCTAAAACACAACTAAATTTCAGATTCAAGTGTTACAAATGAAGAGCTACAGAATTTAGAGGACAATATTTCTCAAACTGATTTCAACACAGACTTATCTTGAGCACCACAAAAGAGAAGCTGTATTGAAGAACAAATGGCAAAAACACAGTGTTACAAAGAAAACTATTCCAAGTGTTCCTCATAACTTTGTTGAAACACAAGGTGTACGTCATATTGATTCAACTTCTTATCAAGGCACACCAGCTTCTGACACTGTTAAGATACAAGCTGTTTCTGTTAAACAAGAAGCACAGTTAATGAAGCCTATAGAGGGCAGTGCAACAAAAACACTACGCAAAAAATGATCACTAAATGCTTTGGTTGCAGGAGAGGAAGTAACGGATCCAGGAAAAAAAAAAAAAGATAACTCCCAGATTGAATACCAAGATCATTGTAACAACTGCTAGCATCTCTGTAATTAAAGAAAATATTGTCAAGCAAGCCTCTCCTACAACATTGATTGAGTAAGAGCACTAGTGTTTGAAGACTAGAAGATAGTGCAAGAATTCAATTAGTTCATTTTGGAAACAGACTATCTCACACTTTTGCATGAAAAACCAATCAATATAATTCTAGAAACTTTGGCTACCCATTTTGGTATGTATGGTTTTCTTTATAAAGAAGTGAAAGGATCACAATGGTAATGGAATGAACATAATAATACTCTAGAAGGGGGGTTGAATAGAGTATGGGCAATTTTCGCAAAACAAATATTTCAAGGTTTTAAGATTAGTTTCAAGGCGGAATAAACTAATCTCAGTTTTAAATTCAAGACTTTGAAAACAGTTTATAGAATAAAACCAATTGCTAATCAAAATGTTAGAAACGTTCTGTTGGATCAGCTAGTGATAAGTTTGAGCAACGTAAAGGTAAATGCAAGAATGAATAGTAAAGACACAGAGAATTGTTACGAAGTTCAGCACAGAGGCCTACGTCTCCGCCTAGGGTTGTTCAACCCGTAGGATTTTAACCACTTTTATTTCCTCCTTTAGAGTTCTAAAGCTTACTAGAAGATCTCACTATCTTTTCTCCGTAGCACCCCAGCTACACCTTAGACACTCAAATCCTAGAAATAAAAGTTAACCATCTCACTTTTACTATACTTTGAGTATTATAAATTTACTCTAAGTATATCACTCTTTTGATATATTTTTTTTCCACTCTTAGATTCCCTTTTCTTTTCTCTCAATCTAATCACACAATAAGGTATTAAAGAACTTAGAGAGAAAATATTTGACAACTCTTGCTGTAGCGTACGAAGGTTGAGAATACTTGTGAGTTGTTGTTCTTGTCGTTGTTCTTTCTTCAGCACACTTGAACATTTATAGAGTTGTAGAGCTGGAACTTGAATTTGAATTTTGAAGCTAGTCGTTGTTACTCTTCAACATTATTTGAACAATTCCACTTGTGCTATTTTTGAAGCTTCAAAAACCAACGTTCAAAGCAGCAAGAATTCCATCCTATCTTCAAGGAATAAAAACAAATATATTTGAATCTGAAAAACAGAAGTTGTTAAGATAAAAACATATTCAAATATTCAAATAATAAAATCATCATTATCCCTTATTTTAAGGAGTCTGCAAAACAAATTTGTTAGAGATATTTATCTTATCATTATCAAAGATAAATCTGTTATAGATAAATATTCAAACTTCTGCAACACAGATTTGTTAAAGATAATGATTTAAATACCAACAGAATATACCAAGATAAACAAGCCATCAAAGTAGGCTTAAAAAATCCTGCCAAATTAATAATGGACTTCAAGATATTAATTATGTATTGTGGGCTTAATAAAATATACCAATTTGTACAGTCCAATACAATATAATACCGTATTACATATGTTTTGACTTCCATCATAAACTTAAATAAAAATATCATCAAGGTGGAGCCTTAGCTTCAAGAAGGAACCTACATAAATGGTGTATTAGCATATATATGTATTGCCATTTTAATCATGTTCAAGGCTGCTGTGTTTAGAACTTACGTACAATCATAAATCTTTTGCTTCAAGTTACTAGAATATATAAGCTAAATTATTATGTATAGATAACAGTAGCCATAGTTATTTAAGGAGTGACAATCAACTTATGTAATATTGAATGAAAGTTTTTATCTAAATCTATATCTAGCCCCCCCCAAAAAAAAAGGGCACTTTATCTATATTAAAATAATGTAGCATTACATGTGAATATGCTAATTTGTTGTTGCTTTGGAAATTTTCAATGATAATATATTCAAAATACATGGATGTATCCCTGTCAATACTTAACAAACTTGTACATAGCTTGCCACTTAGTATAACTCATTATTATATAGTTTAAGTTTCTCAAAATTAAATTATCAAGTTTTGAAATAATTTTGATTTTTGATATGAATTATGGGTAAAGTGTTTTAAAAAGATGTCTATTAACTACTCTTAATACATTATGTCTTTTCAATTCTTAAAATTCAATTCATAGCCATAATTTATAGAAATTGTACTTTTATTCACTAAATTGCACAAGGATAGAGTACGCACAGATTAAAATAGCAGAGGATATAGAATTACCTAAATTGTACCTAGGGAGAACTTATCTATTTAGAACGTACTTTATGTGTATATATACAAATATACTCTTATTTATATATTAAAGCGCCTTCTGAGCTTCGTCTCCATCATCAAACCGTATACAAAATTCTAACTTAATATCTTTGTTTTTATCAATAGTCAAATATCATTTTAGGCACTTAAGATATAAAGACCATCAAAATTTACACGGTCATCACTTACTTCCGATAATCTAAAATCTACAAATTGATTTACATCATTTGCCCTTATGATTCTTTTTTTGTGAAAAGAAATTTATCAATCAATGAATTGTTGTTAAATGTCAAAAAATGTTAACAATATATCTATTTCAATTATTACTTTAGCTTATATGACATACATACCCAAATATAATTATATTGGGTTTTCTTTTGTTTTCCACCTTATGAACCTAAATTTTTAAAATTACAAAAATTTATCTACCACATAATTTAACATTACAACAAAATCATATCGAATTCCTACTATATCAACAGAAAATCACTATGTATATCTTCTAGAAAAAAAAAAAAAAATATAACACCACTTTAATTTTTAAAAAGAACAAATCAAAAAAAGCATAAGGTAAATGACTTAGGACGGCTAAATAAGGTAAATCCACCTAAGCATAATCTATATTTTTGGATCACCTTCCCACTAACTCACATACTTAGACAGTGAAAGTATGGTCTTTCGTACTATTATACTTGCATCAAAAGTCAAATCAAACTGTAAAACTTTACTTTTAATATATGCACATCTACCATCAAAATCATCTTGGTTGACCACTGAAACAAGAAACATTGAAAGAAGCTACACCATATCTTTATTTAACATATTATAATATAATCATATTTAAAATTCTATAGATAATCTTGTCCTATAAATATAGATACATTCACTTGCTGTATGAATGTTGTATATTTTTTTGCCATTTTTGGGTCAATATATACTTCTAAAGTCAGCAATATTTGATTATATAAAAGTACAAATATAAAATTATCAAAGTCATCAAACTCATATCATATTCATAATATAATATGAATACTCCTATTTGACTATGAAAACATGAACACTTTACTTTTGCTAATGACTTGACACACAATCTTGTTATCTATAGTAAACACAGGTTAAGAAAAAATCCGTACTTTACAATTTGAACTTAGGTAAAAAACAATTTATATTCTCTTGGCCTATCAAACACTATCTACTTTAAAGAAAAATATTATTTTATATAGCAAACAAAAAACCAAAGTTTAAATTTTAGTTTATATACATACTCCATTATGTTTAGAATAGTTGTGTACTATGAACATCTTAAATCAAAGTAACATATAAATTTTCTGAGCAATATAATCTTATTTTTGTCAAATAGGGATCTATAATACATGGTCGTTTATTTGAAGATGAAGTACAAATTATTGGACCGCAGTTCGGATGTGGTGAGCACTATGAAATATGGAATGCTCCTATCAAACCCCTGCCTAGGCATTTTGAAGTTACCATCATTCTCATATGATTTTATGTGGTATGAAATATGTGGTATGCTACAGTACTATTTCACTAGCATTATAATATAATCTGCCTATCATTCTCATATGATTTTATACAGAACTGCAACCAATAAACGGATTCACACAAAATGTCCGTGAAGACTCCACACATGGTATATTACATAAATACAGGTATCAATTCAGCACTAATTCCAAATAAATTAGGACTAACATTTGACTACTGTTTCTAGATGTGTTAGGAATTGTCCTGTTTGTAGATGAAGAGCCTCGACTGGTGGACTCATTTTATGGTCAGCAAGACTATGTTAGGGAAGTCATTATAACAGATTAAACGTAAGCACTATCTCATAATGATCATTATTGAAATCAATGTAGAATTCAATAATTTAACACATTTACTAATTTGAATATATACTATGTTTCCAGTAAAACACAGCCTGTAATTGTGAATGTGTGGAATCATCTTGCTGGAAGTGCATGTCATGAGTTGAGTGTGTGGGCTGAGAAATTCATTGTTGTTGGATTCACATCAGTAAGCCAACAAATCTTAAAGGTCAGAATTATATAAACCAAAACATCTATTCTATGAAGAAAATGCTTCATATGTCCATAATATCAATCTACAATGTAAATTATCATATATTTAATCACTCTATTTTGTTTATAATAGGATTCTCATTATCGACTGGAATATTTTCAAAGATAATTTACAATCCAGATGGTGATAGAGCAAATGTTTTGCGTGAATGGTACAAATACTTTCTTTTCCTACAGCCTGCTAGAAAGAATTTCAATTATAGCACATATACTTATGCAAATTCAATGATCCAGGGCAAAGCTTTACACCCAGATGCTTTTAGACAGACAGGACATAACCCTTCAAGTTCGACACCTGTCACAATTGAATATTTGAAGGGGAAAAAGCTCCTGATCTTAGCACTTCAATACAGCTGAGCATAATTCTTATTTTGACTGCCTATTACAACAATTGATGCAGAGCTGCTTTTGTTTTTGTTGTTGTGGACATTACTGGTAGTATATCACTAACAGCCCTGAATAATGAAGCTAAAAAAATATTGCAAATGAATGCTGATGAAATACATACTATGAAAAAATATGTAAGTCTTCTATTTTATAAAATCACTTTACATTTGTTATTCTAAATAAATTTGCACATCTGCCTTCGATAACAATTTTTCGACCTACTATATTATGTATATACACTAATTTACTTATATACATAAAATATTACAGGGGCTGTTACAAAGTTTCAAAACTGTCGAGCAGCAGCTTAGTTTAAAGATGATTTCATTCAAAGTTACACCTGCACCAATTCTGACTGCCAGCAACATATTGCAATGGTCTTTACAAGAAGTTGCCATCAACAGTGAGCCAAATCCAGTGCATAAAGTGAAGGTGCCAAAGAATGTAACCTATGAAATAATTTCAGCCGCATCTGTTAGGATTAGTGTGGAGATAGATAAATACATGGAGACATAAGGAGATTGCATAGAAGCTGCCTTATTGTTAAGGTTCGACCAAACTTGTGAAAAGTTCGGTCGAACCCGGTTTTAAGTCAGTAGGTGCACCAGTTTACATTTCTAGAGGAGGAGTGACCAAACCCAAGGAGGTTCGACCGAACCACCCCAGGTTCGACCGAACTCTGGGTAGGTTCGGCCGAACCTCCCTGCTCCCTATTTCGTCGCTTCGTTTTCGGCTTGTGCGATTTGCTTTAATCTTAGCCGTTGGATTGTATTTTCTACCTAGACTATATATACCTTTTCTAAGCCTCTTTGTTGAGATTTCACAAACATTTAAACACATAGAGATGTTTTGAGAGGGTTTGTGAGGAGCATTTGAATTCTATACAATTCATGCTTGTAATTCTTGAGTTCATTCATCATCAATATTACTCCATAGTGCAAGGGTGGGTTTTTTCTCCCGGTTCTCGGGTTTTCCCACGGTAACATTGTCTTCCTTTTACTTGCTTTAATTCCTTCAAAGTTGTTCTTGATTGTTATGCTTGTTTGTTCATTGCTATTGTGGGTTGATTGCAAGTTAGTTGAACACTTTAATCCTTACAATTGGTATCAGAGCCAAGGTTGAATCTTTGGTGTTTTGATGATTTAGGGTTTGTGTTAAACTTGCAATTGTGATTGAGTTTCAAAGTTTGGAACTTTAGGTGTTCAAAGTTTGAGTCTTGGGTGTCAAGTTGCATTCTTTGTTGTTGAAAACCTATTGTGAACTTTGTGTGTTTGATTTGCAATGGAAGAAGGCAAGTTGAGAATTGAGAAGTTTGATGGGAAGGATTTTGGGTTTTGGAAGATGCAAATAGAGGACTATTTGTATCAAAAGAACCTATATTTGCCCCTTACTAGTAAACCATCGGGTATGAAGGAAGAGGAGTGGAAAGTATTGGATAGACAAGCCCTTGGAGTGATTAGATTGACATTGGCTAAGAGTGTTGCTTACAATGTCAAAGATGTGACAACGACGGTTGGTGTGATCAAAGCATTGTCCAATATGTATGAGAAGCCATCGGCTATGAGCAAGGTGTTCTTGATGCGTCGTTTGTTTGAAATTGAGATGAATGATAGTGGTTCCGCCCCCGAACATATAAATGAATTCAATTCAATAATCTCTCAACTAGCTTCGGTTGAGATTAAGTTTGATGATGAAGTGAGGGCCTTGATCTTGTTGTCATCGTTGCCTAGAAGTTGGGATACCGTTGTAGCCGCCATTAGCAACTCTTCCGGAAAGTCGAAGTTGAAGTGTGATGATGTGAGGGACTTAATCTTGAGTGAGAGCTTGAGAAGGAAGAACTCGGGTGAGTCATCGGGTGGTGCTTATTCTAGTGAAGGTAGGGGACGTGGAAGACAACAAAGAGGTGCTCAAAGAGGAAGATCGAAGTCTAGAGGGAGGAGTAAGTCGAAAGGGAAGGTGAACATTGTGTGTTGGGGTTGTGGTGTGAAAGGGCATACTAAGAGGGAATGTCCTAATCCCAAGAAGAAGGGTGGTTCAAACCACAAGAACCACGATGATGCTAGTTCATCGGTTAGCTTGGCATCAAGCGATGAAATCGGTGATGCATTGATCTTGAGTGTTGATAGTCCCATTGAGTCTTGGATCCTTGATTCGGGAGCTTCATTTCATTCTTCTCCATGTAAGGAGATTTTCCAAAACTTCAAGAGTGGCAAGTTTGGAAAGGTGTACCTTGCGGATGATGAACCGTTGGAAATTTTGGGGAAGGGAGATGTCATGATCAAGACCTCAAGTGGGAGCTCATGGAAACTTGAAGATGTTAGGTACATACCTAAGCTAAGGAAAAATTTGATTTCGGTGGGTCAACTAGACTCAAGCGGTTATAGAACCATGTTTGGTGAAGGTACTTGGAAGGTGTCAAAGGGAGATATGGTGGTGGCTCGGGGCACGAAGACCGGCACATTTTACACTACCTTAGGGTGTAAAAGCATGATTGCTACAACCGCAAATGATGAGACTAAGCTTTGGCATACTCGGCTTGGTCACATGAGTGAGAAAGGGATGAAATTGCTAGCTTCAAAGGGTAAGTTGTCGGGGTTGAAATCAATCGACATGAAATTTTGTGAGACATGTGTCTTTGGGAAACAAAAGAAGGTGTCTTTCACAAAAACCAAACGGTCCTTGAAGAAGGAGAAGCTAGAACTTGTGCACACGGATGTTTGGGGCCCATACCCCATCAAGTCCCTTGGTGGTTCTCACTATTTTGTCACTTTCATTGATGATTCAACCCGGAAAGTATGGGTATATTTCATGAAGCACAAGTCGGAAGTGAATGAGAAGTTCAAGACTTGGAAGGCGGAGGTTGAAAATGTTTCGGGAAAGAAGATTAAGGCAATCAAGTCCGACAATGGAGGAGAGTATGAGTTGGAAGCTTACAAAAACATTTGTAAGGAGCATGGCATTGTTTTGGAGAGGACCATTCCCGGTAAACCTCGCCAAAACGGGGTAGAGGAGCGGATGAATAGGACTTTACTGGAGAGGGCAAGGTGTATGAGGTTGTTTGCGGGCCTCCCAAAGTGTTTTTGGGCGGATGCCGTTAGTACCGCGGCTTACTTGATAAACCGTGGACCTTCGGTACCTTTGGAATTCAAGATACCGGAGGAGGAGTGGAGTGGTAAGGAGGTGTCCTACACTCACTTGAAGACCTTTGGTTGTGTGGCCTATTTGCAATCCGAAAAGAGAGACAAGCTAGACCCAAAAGCCATCAAATGTTACTTCATCGGGTATGGATGTGAGAAATATGGTTATAGATTGTGGGATCCTAAGAATCGAAAGATTGTTAGGCATTGTGACATCACTTTTGATGAGAGCTCTTTGTACAAAGACAACTTTGGTGGGAAATCCGTTGAGAAAGAATCAATTGAAGATGAGCGGGAATTTGTTGAGCTAGATGGTAAGGTTAGAAGTGATAAGGAAGTTGAACAGGTAGAAGTTGAGGTGCAAATTCAACAAGCATCTCCTCAACATGGTGCTCATGTTCCGGTGGATTCGGATTCAAGTGATTCGGATGATGATGATCACTTGGAAACGGATGAGCGAGTAGTTATGGGTGAGCCCGTTGTGGTTCATGGAGAGCCATCTACACCACCAACGGTGAGGAGATCATCAAGACCAATCAAGCCACCACACCGATATTCTCCATCCTTGCATTATTTGTTGTTGACGGATTCCGGTGAGCCGGAATGTTATAAAGAGGCAATGGGCATGGGTGACTCGTTGAAGTGGGAGCAAGCAATGGAAGATGAGATGTCTTCATTGGAGAAAAACAACACTTGGGTGCTGGTTGAGTTGCCTAAGGGCAAGAGAGCACTTTTGTGCAAGTGGATCTTTCGAAAGAAAGAAGAACCGGATGGTACAATTCGGTACAAGGCAAGACTTGTGGTGAAAGGTTTTTCACAAAAGGAGGGCATTGATTATCATGAGATCTTTGCTCCGGTTGTGAAGCTAACCACTATAAGGATCTTGTTGGCTATAGTGGTTTCGGAGGACTTATTTCTTGAGCAAATGGATGTAAAAACCGCGTTTTTACACGGTGATTTGGAGGAGGAAATCTACATGAAGAAACCGGAAGGGTTTCAAGTTCCGGGTCAAGAGAACTTGGTGTGCAAGCTTAAACGGAGTCTATATGGGTTGAAACAAGCTCCTAGACAATGGTACAAGAAGTTTGACAATTTCATGCTAGGCAATGGTTTCGTGAGAGCGGAAGGTGACCATTGTTGCTACTTTCAAAGGTATGACAATGGCTATATCTACTTGTTTTGTATGTTGATGATATGTTGATTGCGGGAACTAGTATGGAAATTGTCAATGACTTGAAAAAGAAGTTGTCAAGAAGATTTGAGATGAAAAACTTGGGTGAGGCCAAGCAAATACTTGGCATGAGAATTTCTAGGGATAGCTCAACGGGTGTGTTGAAGTTATCTCAAGAGGAGTATGTCAAGAAGGTGCTTAAAAGATTTAACATGATTGATGCAAAGTCTCGAAGCTCACCTCTTTCAAGTGAGCTCAAGTTGACTAAGGAGGATTGCCCAAAGACAAGGGAAGAGAAGGACAAAATGGCCATTGTTCCTTATGCTTCGGCCGTTGGTAGCATGATGTATGCTATGATTTGCACGAGGCCCGACATTGCTCACGCAGTGGGAGTTGTGAGTAGGTTCATGTCAAATCCGGGTGAGAGACATTGGGAAGCCGTGAAGTGGCTATTGAGGTATTTGTTGGGTACTTCAAGTATGGCTCTTTTCTTTAGGAGAAATGGAGTTGTTTTGGAAGGTTTTGTTGATGCCGATTTTGGAGGATGTTATGATTCAAGCAAAAGCACTTCGGGGTATGTGTATACTATTGGTGGTACGGCCATTAGTTGGATGAGCAAGCTCCAAAAGTGTGTCTCTATGTCTACGACGGAAGCCGAGTATGTGGCTATGTCGGAAGCGGGAAAGGAGATGGAATGGTTGAAGGGTTTCCTTGAAGAAATGGGCATGAAACAAGATGTTTGTGCGTTGTATAGTGATAGCCAAAGTGCGGTTCAATTGGCTAAGAATCCTATGTTTCATTATCGCACTAAACACATCAAGAGGCGTTATCACTATACTAGGAGTTTGGTGAAGGATGGCACGATGTGTTTGAGGAAGATTGCTGGTTCAAAGAATCCGGCGGATATGCTCACTAAAGCTGTTTCTAGTGACAAATTGAGGTTGTGTAGGACATCAATTGGACTCCATCATTAATTTGAAGGAGTGTTGTGCTATGGTGAAATTGTTTTGATGAATGTATTAAGTGTTCTTGAGGAAGGAGTGTGTATGTGGTAGTCTATGGTGCATGTTTGATCCTATCTCCAAGTGGGAGATTGTTAGGATTAGTGTGGAGATAGATAAATACATGGAGACATAAGGAGATTGCATAGAAGCTGCCTTATTGTTAAGGTTCGACCAAACTTGTGAAAAGTTCGGTCGAACCCGGTTTTAAGTCAGTAGGTGCACCAGTTTACATTTCTAGAGGAGGAGTGACCAAACCCAAGGAGGTTCGACCGAACCACCCCAGGTTCGACCGAACTCTGGGTAGGTTCGGCCGAACCTCCCTGCTCCCTATTTCGTCGCTTCGTTTTCGGCTTGTGCGATTTGCTTTAATCTTAGCCGTTGGATTGTATTTTCTACCTAGACTATATATACCTTTTCTAAGCCTCTTTGTTGAGATTTCACAAACATTTAAACACATAGAGATGTTTTGAGAGGGTTTGTGAGGAGCATTTGAATTCTATACAATTCATGCTTGTAATTCTTGAGTTCATTCATCATCAATATTACTCCATAGTGCAAGGGTGGGTTTTTTCTCCCGGTTCTCGGGTTTTCCCACGGTAACATTGTCTTCCTTTTACTTGCTTTAATTCCTTCAAAGTTGTTCTTGATTGTTATGCTTGTTTGTTCATTGCTATTGTGGGTTGATTGCAAGTTAGTTGAACACTTTAATCCTTACAGCATCCATAAGTGCTCTTCAATCTGACTCTTTAATGATTGAAAGCAAGTGTGTTTCTGAAACTATAACTGGCCAATTGCAAAAGGAACAAAGGGAAAATAGCACTAAAGATACACCAAATGTCAATATTGTAGCACCAACAACTGAAGATACTGACATGTGCTCTGTCAAAGCACCATTTCCTCATTGGTCAATGCATAAGCGAAAGCGCACAGCCCTCACGAAACCACAGGTACAAATACTCAGTGAAATTCCCACAAAGCTAAGCAGCAAGAATTCCGCAACTGATGGATACACTAGCTCAACAACTGAAGCTACAAGGGCAAGAGTATAGTGACAACAGGGATACATCTGCTGCGAACCTTTTGTTACTTGCAGAATTAGCCACAGCTGATAACCCGACATCAACTAAGAAAGGTACATCATAAATTTAAAATCACAGAACCTGAAGCAAAATTAAAACAAACTTAGATCACAAAATCCTTTTGCCAGAAAATATATAGAACCTATAATATGATATATAGTTGTTGCATTTTGCTTACCTGTAGCACTATAATTTCCAAAATCTACTAAAAATGGTGTTTGCTGCATTTTCGACATTCAGCGCATCAAATTATGTGTTGGCATCAAATTATTCTGGTACAAATTTTGTTGACCATATTATCCTTGGAACAACTTCAACTAAATTACTATCATCAAGTTCAGCACTTCCACCAATATAAGTTTGATCGGAATCCTCTGCATCCAAGTCAATAATAATAATATCATTTTCTCGAAGGTTCATTGTTCCATCCCTATTTTTTATACCACTACACTATCCTTCCAATTTCAGCTCAGTTTCTTGATTAACATCTTTCTTCAACGCCTGCAGATATGTAAACATTTGTTGAGAAAGCTCACCCATATAACTAATGAACTAAACACCCTTTTCAATTTACTCTGCTCCGGATCAGGAATCCAGATCTTAGGAACAAATGAATAAGAAGATGATATATTATTATTTCTCATCATTTTCAAGAAGATATTTAAATATCCATATAACAAAACTAAGTAACTTAGACTATATAAATACATTGATTTTGCTTGTTCCTCAAGGCAAAAATTAATATTGGTAACTTTTTTGGGAAAAGTACACGCAACACGTACTCACACAAGAAATTGGCCAAAGGTGATCCCGAAGCCAAAAGTATGTAATGGACCCTAACTACCAATTTGTGATGACTGAAATCAACTCAGCTAGCCAAGCATTATTAACTTATGTCTAACAATTTTTGCTGCTACCTTTTCCAATTTGTGATGACTGAAATCCTCATTGTGATCAGGATAACCAAATTCTGCATCAGTTTCCACCTTACACTTTCTCAGTCTGTCTTTCACCCTTCCAATAAACATGTACTGATGTACCATCCCTCATATACCCGGGAAGTGCTCTAGGAAGTTATTGCTTTAAGTTTCAAAAGCTTATCATGCTAGATTTTCTGAATATATAGAAACTTCATAATGCAATCATGGCATCCTCATTTCAGCTCTGCCATCTTATATTGATGCTTGCATATTATATTCAGTACTCAGACTTCACAACATTTTTTAAAATCAAGTTCAACCTCAATCCAACATGTTTTCTACATTAATAAGACCTTTATACAATAGCTTTCTCTGTAAAGTTTATAAGAGTTTTGACAAACAAGGAATCTGTTTACAAAATCATTAAGCTTCAAAGCTCAACCTGTACATATCTCTACTCCATTATAAGTAGTCTAAGATTTCCATAAATTCCAACCATTTACTTTAGCTAAAATTTGAAAGCACCAAGCAAACTATCTTCTGCATAAGTCTCATCCAATTTCCAGTCACCTGCATTTTCAAGATTGCTATATAATTCTCTCCAAGAACCTTTCAAATAATTATCTTAATTACCTCATCTGTTTGAACTTTCTTTACCACTTTGTTTGTTACCTCCTATGTATATGATACACACCACAAGTAAAAACCATAGTACACATCGTCTCTGCACTGCCCCAACATCTTCTAAGCAATACCGATGACTTGGGAACCGCGCACAACGCTCGCGAGTCCACAACTAGTTTTCAAAAACATGTCCCGTTCTATACTGTAAAATTTTTAATGGCCTTATCTTAGAATGTCAGGAGACTCAGGACATTAATATAAGGAAAAACTGCTGTTAACGACAGTAAGCAAAACCTTTTTTTTTCCATTCATAACATGAAACCAAAGTGATAAACACTTAGAAGTATATATGTATGTAAAGTTTCGAGAGATCATCAGGAACATCAAATTAAGAGAATACTAATACACTAATTTGTATTTAACAAACTCGGATTCATTAGTCTAGTAATTAATCTGACCCTTTCAATACGTAATTCAATGCTTAATTAAGTACGTACATTTTGAACAATCTTGAATATTCAGTCACTAAAAGAGTAGTACTGCATGCCACAATGCCAGAAGTTTCATCATTCTGAGTGACAGACAGTATCATAGTACAGTTGAAAAGTCCACAAATTAAAGACAGTATTATTGGTACATCCTACAAGCTACAATAAAGAATATTCAGTCATCTCTAATCTCTAATTCTAAGTGACAGCCACATATAAAGACAACCCCACAGGAAGCTGACTTGCTTGGTTCGTGTAGTAGCTTGCAGGTCAATCGGGGTCTTGGCTTTAATAATGTGTGGTCTTAAATTATGTTACGTTGCAATTATATCGAAAGGTAGATTGAGCAAACCTTGAGTTGAATAAATAGTTGAATATATGAACAATTATTTCATTCATTCATTCATTCACAAATATAACTCCCATTACCTCACGCGCTGTTTTTCTCCAAAATGAAAACTATTCCACCCATTTCTTCATCTTGGCCTTTTCTCTTTCTCGTAATTGTATGGCTATGCACTTGGTGCTGTACACCGTATGTTTCCAGTCAATGTCTCGACGACCAAAGATCTTTACTCCTTCAGTTCAAGAACAATCTTACTTTTGGTTCCATCACTTTAGAGGAGTCAATGGGGTGGAATCAAAGCACAGATTGTTGCCAGTGGAGCGGCATCACCTGCGACCACTCCACTGGCCGAGTCATTGGCCTTGCTGTGATGAACACGAAAATCACTGGCAGCATCAACAACTCGTGTAGTTTGTTTCATCTTCAGTTCCTCAAAAGTCTGAATTTGCAATATAACCATAATTTGCAAGGTGAAATTTTGTCAGCAATTGGCAATCTACAGTCTCTTGAGGAATTAAATCTCCAATATGCGAACTTTTCTGGAGTCATACCAAGTTCCATCAGCAACCTCAAGAAGCTTCGTTCAATTTACCTCACTAAGAACCACTTTTCTGGAGTCATACCAAGTTCCATCAGCAACCTCAAGAAGCTTCGTTCAATTTACCTCTCTAAGAACCACTTTTCTGGAGTCATACCAAGTTCCATCAGCAACCTCAAGAAGCTTCGTTCAATTTACCTCTCTAAGAACCACTTTTCTGGTCCCATCCCATCATTTTCGTCAATGAAAAATCTAGAACAGTTAAGTCTTACTCACAACAATTTAAATGGTTCTACCAATGCCACAGAGTGGGATAAATTACTCAGTTTAAAAGAGCTTGATTTGTCATATAATTTACTGGATGGAAGTATTCCTACCTCTTTATTCAGTTTGCCATTAATATCATACATCGATCTGAGTGGAAACAAATTTAGTGGCCAACTGAATGAATTTGCAAACATAGCTTCTTCCCAGGTAGATGTTCTTGACTTGAGCAACAATAATTTGGAAGGGCCAATCCCAAATTCAATTTTCCAATTAAAAAACCTTTCCGTGCTGGAACTATCTTCAAATAGGCTCAATGGCACGCTAGATCTGGGTAACGATATTCTACATAGCTTCAAGAATCTCAGGTATCTTGATCTTAGATACAATAACTTGATTTTTCCAACAACAATTTTAGTTCCATTGACCCTAACATTGGCAACCATTTATCATCAACAAAAGCTTACTACCTGTCATTTTCGAGAAATAACTTTCATGGGATTATCCCTACGTCACTATGCAATGCCACGAATCTAGAGGTTCTTAATCTCGAATACAATAACTTTGGTGGCATAATCCCTGATTGCTTTACCGCCCTGACTCAACTAAGCACGTTGAATTTGAGAGGGAACCAATTACATGGTGAAATTCCTGCTAAATTCAGAGAAGGTTGCAGCTTGGAAACTCTCGAATTGAATGAGAATTTTCTTGAAGGAAGGATACCTCGATCACTTGCCCACTGCAAAGCATTAAAAGTATTGGATCTTGGAAATAATCAATTGAATGACACATTTCCTTGTCATTTGAACGGCTTATCTAACTTGCAAGTTCTCATCCTTCATTCCAACAAGCTCCATGGAACTATTGTTTGTCCACAGAGTCACTCAATATGGCCATTACTTCAAATAATGGACGTATCTTCCAATCACTTTATCGGTGAACTGAAAGCCCAAAGTCTTTTTAATTGGCCATTGATGATGGCTGGAGTAACTAAAGAGCAATCAGAACCAAGCTTTATACAAACCTCTTTTTCAGGTGGTGCTAAATACTATCAAAATTCAATTTCACTCAACTTTAAAGGTAATTCCTATCAGTTGCAATATATCCTAACAATCTTCACTAGCATTGATTTCTCCAACAATGCTTTTCATGGTGAGCTGCCAGAAGAGTTGGGAAATTTGAATGCTCTTGTAGTTCTCAACCTCTCTTACAACTCTTTCTCCGGCCATATTCCATCATCACTTGGGAATTTGAGCCAGATTGAGTCATTGGATCTCTCTTGGAATAACTTGAGTGGGAAGATACCTGCGCAACTTGCGAACTTGAATTTCCTAGAGTACTTGGACCTATCCTTCAACAAGTTGTCGGGAAAGATCCCAACAGGCCCTCAACTTCAAACATTCAAAGCATCTTCATATGAAGGCAACCAAGGACTCTACGGTCCACCATTGACAGCAAAAGATCCAACAGTGACTCCACCTACTTCTTCAGAGGGATCAAATTGGAGTTCAAAGAGCGAACAAGAGTGGATGTTAAGGGGTGCTGAAGTTGGGTTTCCGGTTGGGATTACCGTCTTTGTAGGGCCTATCCTTTACATCAAAAGGTATAGGGAATGGTATTGCAAACATCTTCACATACTGATCATGAAAATCCTACGAAAGGAAGATAATATTACAAGGGCAAGGAGGAGGAGAAGGAGGAACCAACAAAGGCAGAGACACTAGACCCATAGAAATCAAGTAGAAGTCAATCAAGGGTAAGTATGATTTAAATTATCACTTAACATATTCAAGTTTGTATGTCTTTCTATACATACTCCGTATTATTTTTGTTTTCTCTCCTCTGTTTTGCCTCACTTAAAAGTACCATTTTTAATAGCTACTCCTACATTGCCTTTTAAATTTCCAAGACTCCATTTAATTTAATTTGTTTCATAAATAAACGTTCTGGTCTTTAAAAAATCTTCCATTATAGATTTATACCTCCATCAAAGAGCGTAAGATTTTTTAATTATTATTTCAATATTTCATAAATTGTTATTGAATTTCGTATTCATGTGGTTTCATCTTTTATATAGGTGTTGCTGTGTCGGATACTGCTGTGGATACCAGATATGTAATGTATTGAACTAAAGATTTTACGCATGTATGGTGAAATAAAGAATCATAGTAATTAGTATAGTTTGTAAGACTTTAAGAATTGTATAAGTATCAAGGTATGACACTTTATAATCAGTAGAATTGTGTTCTTACTGCTTTATATATATTCCCCTTAGCTTTCTAAAAGCATGTCCAAGTCGCGTTCTTAGATCCAACAAGTCCCATGGAACGAATGCTTCAAATAATATTACGGATTTATCTTTCCGGCAATTTAGCAGCCAAGTAACTGGCCATCTAAAATTATGATTGCTAAAATAAGTTTTACTCAATTTGAGCTAGCTTGGATCACTACAAATTCCCTCCCAAAGTAAAATTCACGTTGAACCTAACCAAGGCCCACTCTTTTGTCATGGTCAATCTTTTACAGCCGACTCTTTTGTCATGGAGCTTTGGCCGACCATTATTCCACACATTTAGTATCAAGGCCAATAATAGCTATTTATATACTTTAAGTATGTAGCTAATTTTGATATGTAATTGTTCATTACAGGTTTTTTTTTCCTTTTTAATTTGTTAGTGTTGTAGTGGCTTATGAAACATCTTGTTATTTGTTGTCTTGCATATTGAACTAATATGTCTTAAAGCATCTCTAATAGTTGTAGGTAGAAACTTGTTGCAATTTTCAAATTCGCTTACTAGCTAATTGAGAAAGTGGTGCTCATCTAACATAGGAAGCTAAGCTAGTACCTGGTCATTGGGGTACAAACTAACTTACTAGCTTAGCTAGAAAGTGAATAATTAGCTTCAAGTCTTACCTGGCATGGTACAATTAGCGTGGTATGTAGGATGAAAAATACTAGATTAGGTATATAGATAATAATTAGTCATTATTAAAAATATTTAATTGGATGAAAAAAGATTTTTTTTTTAATTATTAAAATAATTATGACGTCTAAAATATTAGATTGAGAGAATAAGCTGATAATATATCATCTACTTTGTATGTAATATCCAAAATTGATTGGATAAAAAAATTAAATTATATTTACAACTTATAAAAAAATAAGGGCATCTCGTTCATATATTTGTTTTAAAAAAAAATTCGTGGTGAATGTTGTGAAATCTCGATGGTACACGGTGAAAAAATCGTTTTTGCAACCATATTTGAGATATATTTTGAAGGACATAGTTTAGGGGTAGGATATAATTCATATGTTGTATATCAAAGTGGATATTATAGGAGAGTGTTAGTAGGATATAATTCATATGTTGTATATCAAAGTGTATAGGAGAGTGTTAGTAGGATCTGCTATTCTTTTGTCTAGGGTTGTTGAAACAGATACAGCCTAAGAAACACAGGCAAAATTCGATGTAAGCTGAATTTTATGAATTAGATATCAAAGACCTCTTTCCAAATGGTGTTAGCTATGCACAAACCTTCAACAACAAAGATCTGAATGGAACATATTATTCCCAATTGTACATTAATTAGACTACAAAACAACAAAGCAAAACTTTTACAACATTTACAAGTCAACTAACACCATTTCCATAGCTTTTAGTTTCATCCGCAACCTTCTCCCATACACTAGCCATCTTTTATGCAAACCCAGCCTACAAAAGCAATATATTTCACCGGCATTAAACATACAATGTCGATCTTATTATGCAACAAATTAATTACGTAGGACAGGAGGAACTTCATCACTTCACAAAACGATTGCTTAAAACATTACTTAAACCACTACATCAGATCCTATAAGATGAGAAAGGGTTTCTCCAATCCACCTTAAGGCTGGCCTATAAACATCAAGATGCAAATCCCAAAAGCATCAACTAACTAGCAACGATTAAGTTATTAAAAGGACTATATACAACATAACAGTTTACTAAAGGGACTAGAGAATGCACCTGATTTACATCAAAGCCCTTCAACATGCTCAAATAGTCTGCATGCCTTTCCTTATCCAGTCACTACTAGAAAACAGTTCATTTTCGACGGAAAAATCCGTCGAAAACACCCTATTTTCCGTCGGAAAAGGTGTTTCTGACGGAATTTCCGTCGGAACTGGTTGTCGGAAAACGTTTTGTAGGAAAAATGATCTTTTCCGTCGGAAACACTTTTCCAACGGAATTCAGTCGTCGGAAGAGGTTTTCCGGCACCGAAAAAGTCCGTCGGAAATTTCCGGCGGACTCAATCCGTTGGAAACCGCTGAAAAAAAAAACACCCTAACCCACTACCTTAACCCACCAAGCCCACCACCGTAACCCACCAGCCCCACCACCTTAACCCACCTAACCCTAACCCACCAGACCCCACCTTACCACCCACCAAAACCCCCACCTAAACCAAATCCCAACCCTTATCACCAAAACACCACCAACATCGAAATTCACCCACCACTAACAGACCCAACAACCTAACCAAAACCCCACCCATACCAAACCGAAACCACCCCAATCATTAACATACCCAGCACCAAACTCACACCAACCCCCACCCCACCACCACCGACACCACTACACACCACCACCATTCCAAAAATAAACCCTACAAACCGAAATTAACCCAAAAAAAAGGAAAATTAACCCAAAAAACGAAAAGCCCAAAAAATCGGAAATAAACCCCAAAAATACAAAAATTAACAAAACATAATAAAAAAAATACCACACAAAACAATCAAAACCAGTAGATCTACATCTTAATCAGAATTTCATTAAATGTTTTTTAAAAAAACGATAATTAACCAACGAAAATTAAAAGAAATTTATAAATATACAATAAAATTTATAAACTTAACATAACAATTACATACAAATAAAAATTAACTAGATCTACACTCTTGACGGTGGTTGTTGGCTCGCGACAGTGGTTGTTGGCTTTGTTGTTGTTGCGCCATAGTTGGCTCGCGACAGTGGTTGTTGGCTCGCGACGGTGGAACCGGAGAAGAGGAGTAGAGGAGAGAGAATCCGAGAAGAAGAAGAAAGAGAGAAGAGGAAAGAGAACAGGAGAGAGAAGAGAAAAGGAGAAGAGGAAAGAGAAACTGAAGAGAGAATAGTGGATCAGAGAAGAGGAGTAGAGGAGAGAGAAACAGAAGAAGAAAGAGGCGAGGAGAAGAGGAAAGAGAACAAGAGAGAGAAGAGAGGATTAGAGAAAGGAGTAGAGGAGAGAGAAACAGAAGAAGAAAGAGGCGGAAGAAGAGAATGAGAAGATGAGAGAGAAAGAGGAGATATTTAGCAACCTAGGGTTTGTGTAATTGGGTATTTTTAAAAAAAAACTATTTTCCGACGGATTTATATTTCGTCGGAAATTGTAATTTACAACGAAATAATCCGTCGGATTTATACTCTGACGGAAAAACATGTCCGTCGGAAATGGTCCGTCGGAATTCGGCCTATGTCTAGTAGTGAGTCTAGCAAGCTCACTCCTGTTATTTTCCTGCATGATTATAATAAATCAATACATTTAGGCATTAAATATTAGAGAAAGTTACAATGAGCATGTGGATTTTATCACATAGCACGATCAGTAGAGGCAGTGTTAAGATGGATAGTAGAAAGCTACAGCAATGTAAGAAGCAATGTAAGCAAAGAAAAAGCTCGTCAGGGTCATCAGTAGTGGAAGGCTACAAGAAGTACCACATATTATAATGTAAGCAAAGAAAAAACCTGCTATAGATGTTTGAATCTAGCTAAATACAGTTCCTTGATGAACTACGTAACTAAAGTCAGTTGTGATTACATACAAAAATGCAATGTGGATTGCACCAAAAAAAAAAAATCATAACATGACATCATAAATGAAAACATAACATGACATCATAGCTATAAATAAGTGTAGCACTACCGCACTAGGACATTATAATGGATATATATCTATAAGAACACTGATCAATTACCACGTGTAAACACTTAATACTTACTATAATTACGAAATTCCATTCCTATAATTGCAATGAAACATCAATTTAAAACTAATGACTTTCAATTTAAAGTTCCAAGTCAAAAAGTTAGTCATTTTTCCAGAAAAATAAGTGCACATTTTCCACTTTAACCTTATAATGGCCGACCTCATGATGAAATTCTTCAATTTGACAATATCTTACCGATTTTGTCACTATCAATTCAAATAATCTAACTGGGGTCTTAGCTTATGAATGGAAGAAATACTAGCTTTGTCTCAATGTGCCAGTCAATACTACGGAGTAGTTAGCAGAAATTACCATGTGCATAACTCCATGCAACCAAATTCAATCGTCTTGGTTACGTTGCATTATTTATTGAAAGGTAGTCGTTATATGAAGGTTGTTGGAATTTCTTGATAAAACAAGAGTGTTGGAAGAAAACAAGAGAGAGAGATGAAAGGGAAAAATCCCATATTAGTGGAGGGAGAGGTTTTTTCCTTGTTTATATATTGTAGTATGTTAGTACTATTTAGTTGAGTGTCTTGGAGTTGGGTGTTGTACCACACACACACGTGCGCGTCAAGCTGGGCAGGGTTGGGTTAGGCCTCTTGGGTCTTGGGGAATGCGATGCGTGGGCATGGGTCCATTTTGTCTTTTTGGAGATATTTTATTTCCCTTATTTGTTTATTTATTAGAATATTCCTTAATTATTCTAGCCGTTTTTTACTGTTGGGATTAATCGTCTTTTAGGTCAGTGGTTCGCCACGACACAACTATTGTCATCTTTGGTTCACACATCAACAGATAAGTATCTTTCGTTTAATTGCTTATTTGCTAACAACCTAAAAGACGAAACTTGGTTCCAAATGTTTGACCTTCATATGTCGAATTGGATTTTCTTCATTAAAAAATGGACATATTAATGAAGATGCGTTCTTTTATTTGGAACAATTGTTAGGTTTTTAGCAATTCAACAAAACAAGAATTACTTAAAATTGGTGGAACAAAACCTAAGTAAAGTATAATTCAATAAATTATACAATAATCAATATTAGTTAAAGTATTACAATCCAAGCACCAAAATATCAAAGTAATCAGAAAATTACAAGGAAAACTCTAATGTGAAAGATATTAAAACTTGCCTCTACTCCAAGCCAATGAAATCACCAAGAACATGAGAATACTATGGACCACGTGAGTCTTCAATACCGGATACTTGTCTAAGGCATGTAAACACTTTCCTAAAGTGATTATTTCCCCCACCACGGTGCTTGGGTTGAACCGGAAAGTCACGTTGAGATACAATAGACAACACTACAATCTTTGCACTAAGATTTGTAGCAAGATGATCAAATTCTCAAAATAAACTTAATTGATAGAGTATTTCAAGAAGAGATTGCAAGTTTCTTGGTGAAATTGTGAAGAAAAGTGAAAAACTTGGAGAGGAATTACAGAGAGAGCAAAAGCATCATCCGTTCTTCTTTTAATTTCGCAATTAAAAGATTAAACGAAACCGCAACTGCCAGTAGGAGCGGGCGCTCCATCAGGATGAGCGGGCGCTCCACCAGAGGAGCGGGAGCTCCTACTTTTAGGAGCAGGCGCTCCTCATGGCCCCGTGGGCGCGGCATTTCAGCCCGTAGGCGCGGACAAGGAAATCACAGATTTCGCCAAACTTACTGGAGATGCCTGGCCGCGCCCATGCCGCGGGCGCGGCTCATAAGTCCGCGGGCGCGGCTTATCGTGGCTTCCAGCCACGGCCTCTCCATTCCAAGGAGAGGGCTCTCTTCTACCACACTCTAAATTCCCAACAACAATTTCATGTTGTTGCGTATGTAGTTAGACTAATGATGATAATTTCATTAATTTAATTGTTATAAATTTGTGTGATGTAGTCTAGGATGCACGGACACTTCGTCCAACAGCCGTATCCGTGTTTGATACCGTGTCGGACACTGACACTCGTTCAACACATGGCGGACACACATAAAAACTGCATCCGATTTTTTTAATATATTTAGACACTTTGAGACGAATCGTATCCTACTATGATACGATCCGGTTTGCATTTTGATATGCCACCTCATCTTTTTTAACTTTTTTAATTAGAAAGTTAAGGTAAAGTATGAGAGAAAAAGGTAAGAGTTATAATACGAGCGCCTTCAAAACACATTTCGTAGCACATTATTGTATGTGAATTAGGAGAATATTATTTAGCTACGGTAAATGACTTGTTTTAAGGTTAATTATTTAGTGTTTTGTTGAATAGGTTGTCAAAATCTCGTTTTTTTGATGTATTATTTGTCTTGTTATTTTCCGTACCCGTGTACCCTATTTTGGGATTGCCGTTTTTCCGTGTCCGTTTCCGTATCGGTGCAACCTAGGATGTAGTACATGAATTTGTGATTTTAATCCATGTTTTCTGCCCAAATTTTATTGTTATCAAACGTTTCATGTTGTGTGATATTTGTATGCTAGTTTTTGTCTTTTTGGAGAAATTTTATTTCCCTTCTTTGTTTATTAGAATATTCCTTAATTATTCTAGTTAGCCGTTTTAGACTGTTGAGATTAATCGTCTTTTAGGTCAGTGGTTCGCCACGACACGGCTATTGTCATCTTTGGTTCACGCATCAACAAATAAGTATCTTTTGTTTAATTGCTTATTTGCTAACAACCTAAAATACGATTCTTGGTTCCAAATGTTTGATCTTCATATGTCGAATTGGATTTTCTTCATTAAAAAATGGACATATTAATGAAGATGCGTTCTTTTATTTGGAACAATTTCATGTTGTTGCGTATGTAGTTAGACTAATGATGATAATTTCATTAATTTAATTGTTATAAATTTGTGTGATGTAGTACATGAATTTGTTATTTTAATCCATGTTTTCTGCCCAAATTTGGTTTTTATCAAACGCTTCATGTTGTGTGATATTTGTATGCTAGTTTTAATGAGTTTATACATGGTTTTGAGGCTCAAAACACACCATATGTAATGCTGAATGAGTGAACTTAAGTGATGTGTTGCCTAATTTTTATGCCTAATCTTGTGCCTATCTTGACCTATTTTTTAGAGTGTATACTCTGATGGGCTCAGCTTAGTGTCATGTTTAAGGTAGCTTTTGGGTGATTTGGTATGATTGGTACTGCTGTATATTAGTGTAGGGACTGCTGTAAATATGATTTTATTTGGGCATGCTCTCTCTTGATTTTTAAGTCCGAAATGGTTTATATGATGCCTATTGAGTGTATAATGAGGACAATTGGGCATTTCAATAGAGCACTCACATTACTTGATTCAATTCAAGGGAGGTTCATTCTAAATCAAGCCTTTTATTAATTTTGGTTTGCTTGTGGCTTAATCCTATTAGTCTTAACAAATATACGTTTTTGTGAATTTGACAAAGGAATGTTGGATGTTGTATTTGTCAATTAGATATTTGTTGAATGATTATTAGAAAGTAAGAGTTATACAGTCGATATTTTGTGAGTATGACATTGTTTAGTTACCTCTAATTTTTGGTTCTACATTTTGAGAATTGAGATTGGCCTTGAAGATAACTTTTATATATCTTTTTGGTGGGAGTACGCTTTGAACAATGTTTTTTAACATGTTATTGAGCAAGTATTTCTTTTATCATGATCTATGTATGTGTTGGTTGTGAAGTTGAGATATATTATATCAATTACTTAAATGTTGAAATACAAGTCTTGTATTGAGAAGTTTTGTTTATAAACTCAATTGATTTCTTCACATCTTTTTCGGTATTTTGTGTAGAATTTACAATTCTCAATTTGTTGAACTTTTGAAAGGAAATTGTGTGATACTTTTTCTTAAGGAGAGTTATGACTTTATCTTTGGAGAATTTTCGAGTAAAGTATTTTGGGAATTAGACTACAATTTTTTCCATTATTCTATGATGGTTTGTTGTTACCACCTATGACTTTTTATTGTGTTATATTTCTTAACGAATAAAGCATGAGTAATTTTTAAATGCCTGAATTTCATATGGTGGCATGGGAATTAATATTTTGAAGTGTTATGGAATTATTATCTTTTGTATTTAATTCAATGATTCAAATTTGACTCAAGTGTTTAATTAATCTTATATACTACACCTAAGTTGTTTGACTTAGTAAAGGATACTTACTTTTTCTAACCAAGTATTAGACTGTGTTTTGGTATTTGAACCTTATGCTTTCATGTGGGGGTTCAGGTTTTGTAAACTTATGTGTTTTCTTTATAAGAAATTTATGTTATTAAAACCCCATATGAATTTTGGAGGGAGTTGTTATGTCCAAACATTTCATTCATTGAAAATGTTGGTTTTAGGTGTATTGCTAAAGGTTTTAAATCGGACTTTGTTGTCCAATGTGGGGGAAGTTATAAAGAATTAGTTTTGGACTAAAAGTCTTGGCTCAGTTTTTGCTTAGTATTTACATTTAGTTCATGACATTATATGCGAAATCTTGGAGCAATTTATCTTGAGCATATCCTAATTGATGTTATTGATCCTTTATTGAATAAATTATCTTTGAGCATATGTGTTACCACTATGTTTCAAGTGATTAGATATGCACATTGGAAATGTGGGGGTGCCCGATCTTTCTTTCTTATTTGGTTAATGGTAGATTTTTTTATTGTTAGTTTTTTCTATTGTTTAATGTTGAAGCATGAGAGTGGCTAATTGGGCTAAAGACGTTTTTTGAGTTTGCCTTAAAAGGTTGTTTTGGTGTCTCTATGTCTATAGAGTAAAAGCTTTAAATCGGTGAATTGTCATGCATACGTCTTTGTTTACCTTGGGAGAATTCATTGTGGATGAGTCATAGTTTATGTCTAACTATGTGTAGAAACTTACAATCCTTTCCTAGGGATTGTAATGTTTGATATTTCTTCTAAGGATTTTTGTTGGAACGAAGCCTTTAAGGCTAAAACTTGTGATTTGGATGAGTCTTAGCTACCAAATAAAGTTTTTGAATGGTCTTGATCATATGTGAGCATTTGTGTCCATTTGGTAATGATATGTTTCTTAGGAACTATGCTTAATCTAACATTGCCTATTATGTAAATAGATTAAATAGGTTTACTCTTCACTCGAGCAATGATCATTAGATCGGTTTGAGGAGTTTGCATAGGTACTTGAAAAGTACAAAAGATTAGAGTTTGCACTATTGCAAGTTTCTATGAGTTATTGGAGTTTGACAATGAGTTAAACTTCAAACAGTTATGTCTGCGCCACTAAGGGGTGGAGTTGTGTTTTGTAAATTGTGCAAAGCAACCTTGTATTGCTATGTCTGGTTTAAAATAATCTAAATTTCTTGATGGGATTCACCTACTTAGGTGTGGAAGTGTGGCCGCTTTTGTTTTTTTGGAGAAATTTTATTTCCCTTATTTGGTTATTAGAATATTCCTTAATTATTCTAGCCGTTTTTTACTGTTGGGATTCTTAATTAATCCATCCGTCCTTTGATTACGGAGTATAATGGGCAACTGTTTTGTCATTAATTCCAGCTAACCGTTTCCTTGATTTCGGCTGACTGTTTCGGCCTTAATTAAACCTGGACATTGTGCCGTGCTGGGCCGCCGCGGGCCGTGCCTGGCGGGCCACGGTCACCGGCGTGCCCAGATTATTGTGCCGTGCCGTGCCGGCCAATTTCACAGGCCAGCCCACGGCCTGGCACGGCCCTCGTGCCTGCGGGCTCGTGCCGTGCCGGCCTTCGTGCTGGCCTGGCGGGCTTGGCAATTTTCAATTTTTTATTTTTTTTATTATTTTATTTATTTTTTGTTAATGGTTAATAAGTTATAAAATTATAACTTATATTATAATGTATATAATTTATAAAATTATAATTATAACTTATAAGTTATAATTTTATAATTTATAATTTATAAAATTATTATCTTTATAACTTATAACTTATATTATATTTATTAAATATATATAAATATATTAATATATAATTTATATATTTATATATAAATATATATATTTATATTTATATATTATAAATATATATATAATTAGCGTGCCGGCGGGCTGGCACGGCGGGCCAAGGGGCGGGCTCGTGCTGTGCCATGCCGAAAAGTTCAGCCCTTGTCCGTGGCACGACCCATGGCACGCCAACGGGCCACCGTGCCGTGCTGGGCCACCACCCCGGGCTGTGACGTGCCGTGCCGAGAAGCGTGGCGTGCCGGGCGGCCTGCGTGCCAGCCCGGCCCGTGCCCAGCTTTAGCCTTAATTATGTGGCCGTTTCTTCCTCTTTTCTTGTTGGCAGTTGCTCTCTGTTGCTCTATATAAACCTCCTCCTGTTTTTTCGAATAAAAATGCAGAAATAGAGTCATCTCTTCTCTCTAAAATAATCATAAACACGTATTCTTAATTTTCTATTTTCTAGGCAAGTATTCTGAATTCCAGTTGGGTTTGTGAGTGTACATAAACTCCGGCGCCGTGCTTATCCTGGAGGGCCACCGCTTCTTGTCTACTGCACCGGGAGGTAGCGCGAAATTGTCATTTAGGTCAGTGGTTCGCCACGACATGACTATTGTCATCTTTGGTTCACGCATCAACATATAAGTATCTTTCGTTTAATTGCTTATTTGCTAACATAGGTACTAGCTTATACTTGGTGATTGAGAAAACCTTGAGTTGTATAAATAGTTGAATATCAACAACGGTTACATTCATTCATAAACATTACTCCTAGAACCTCACGTACTGCTTCACTCTAGCTTATCTCCAAAATGAAAACAATCCCACTCATTTCTTCTTCTTGGCCCTTTTCTCTTGATCTTGATTGTATGGCTACGCACTTGGAGTTGTATGCCTTTTGTCTCTAGCCAATGTCTCCACAATCAAAAGTCTTTATTGCTCGAGTTAAAGAATAATCTTGCATTTGCTCCCAATGCTTGTGACAAGCTTGAGGGGTAGAATCAAAGCACCGATTGCTGCCACTGGAGCGGTGTCACATGCAACAACTCCAGTGGTCGAGTTATTGGGCTTGATTTGAGTAGCAAAGATATCATTGGCGGCATTGACGATTCAAGTAGTTTGTTTCATCTTCAGTTCCTCCAAAGCTTGAATTTAGCAAGCAACAATGATTTGCAAGGTGAAATTCCATCAAGAATTGGCACACTGTCTAGCCTCACTTACCTTAACTTGTCATGGGTAGGCTTCAGCGGACAGGTACCTATTGCAATATCAAACCTTGTTAAATTAGTTTTCCTTGATATTTCAAATTCAGGGGGAGAAAATGCACCTTTATACATGCAGAAGCCAAATTTTGCAACAATCATTCGAAACCTGACTAATATTAAGGAACTCTATCTTGATTATGTCATTAATTCAGCCATAGGGGATAAATGGTGCAAGGCATTATCGTCATCGCTCCCTCGCCTTCAAATCTTGAGCATGTCCGGATGTGAGTTGAGCAGTGAAATCCATAAGTCCCTTTCAAATCTCCACCATCTTTCTATAATTATGCTCGATGATAATGACAATATGGGTGGATGAGTACCAGGATTTATGGCTAAGTGTATGTGGCCTATATGGGATAATCCCTAGTAAAATTTTTCAAGTACCCACACTAAGAACCCTTGACTTATCAGGTAATGAAAAGTTGCAAGGGAATTTGCCAGTCTTTTACAAGAATAGGTCTCTTGAGGAGTTACGCCTTTCTTCTACAAACTTTTCTGGAACCCTGCCAAGTTCCATCAGCAACCTTAAAAGGCTTCGTGCAATTGATCTCTCTCGAAACCAATTTTCCGGAATTGTACCAAGCTCCTTGAACAACCTCAAGAGGCTCCTTAGAATTGATCTCTCCTATAACCAATTTTCTGGTCCCATTCCATCATTTTCATCCATCAAGTATCTAAGATCCATAATCTTAGGTTCAACAATTTGAATGGTTCAATCAATGCCACAGATTGGGATAAGTTACTAAGTTTAGAAGAGCTTAACTTGTGATATATTCACTTGATGGAAGTATTTCTACCTCATTATTCAGTTTGCCATCACTTCAGTTGATCGATTTGTATAAAAACAAATTCAGTGGGCAACTGAATGAATTTGCAAGCATAGCCTCTTCCCAAATTAGTTATATTGACTTGAAAGGGCCAATCCCAAAGTCATTTTTCCAATTAAGAGAGCTCCAATGTTTGTGTATGTCTTTAAACAGGCTCAATGGCACGCTAGACGTAGCTGATTTTCTACAAAGATTTAAAAGCCTCACACACTACTAGAAAAAGGTCCATTTCCGACGGATGTGTTCCGACAGACACCAAAATCCGTCGGAAAGAACGAAATTTTCGATGGATTTACATTCCGTCGGAACTTTCCGACGGATATGGATTTCCGTCGGAAAATTCCGACGGAATTTAATTCCCTCGGATAATATTTAGATTCCGAGGGAAAATCCGTTGGAAAATAAATACTTTCCGACGGAATTTAAATCCGTAGGAAATTTCCGACGGATTTTGAACCATTTCCGACGGAATTAAATAAAAAAATAAAAAAACAAAAAACAAAAAACCTAACCCTGAAACGAGTTACCCCCGTTTACTAGTAGTCCGCCCCTTTTCTTCTTCTTTCTTTCTCCATCTTTCCTCTCTTCTCTTTCTCTCTCCTCCTGGTCGCCTCTTCTTTCCTCTCCCCCTTCATTTCATGTTCTTTTTTTTTTCTTTTTCTTACTCCTGCTCCTCATTCTCTTTTTTCTTTTTTTTCCTCTTCTTCTTTATTTCTTCTTCCTCCTTCGTCCTTTTCCCTTTCAATCTGTTTCATTTTTTTTCTTATTCGTTTCTGTTTCGTTTTTTTTTTCTTTTTAGTTTGTGTATGGGCGAATTCGGAGGGTTGAAGTGCGATCAAGGTTTTCAAGTCAAATTCAACCATGAAAACTCTAGATCTAGAGTTTTCATGGTCAAATTTGGCCTCGTAAACCCAATTACAAGGTTTTGTGTGGTCGAATTAAGGTATGTATCTTTTGTTTTTTTTTTTTTAATTAATTTGTTGTATTTTCGGTTTTTTTTTGTTGTTTTTTTCAGTTTTTTTTTCATTAATTTGTTGTTAGATACTTGATGTTTTTTGGGTTGTTTTTTTTCGAATTTTTTTGATGTTTAATGGGTGGGTTTCGGTGCTGGGTATGGGTGGTGAATTTAGGTGGGTTTCGGTGGTGTGTGTGGGTGGTGGGTTTCGGTGTTGGTTGGGGAGGGTGGGGAATGGTGGTTTCGGTGGTGGGTTGTAGATGGTGGTGGTAGCAGAAGAAGAGAGGAGAGAGAAAGCTAGAGAAGAAGAGAGGAGAGAGGAGAGAGGAGAAAGAAGAAGAAGAGGGGCTGGGAAATGAAAGGTCCGTGTATTTAGATTTAGGTTTTGTTTTGTTTCTTTTTCTTTTTTTATTTAATTATAAATCCATGTTTTTTTTTAATTTAAATTCGGTAAATCTTCCGACGGAAATTATTCTCTCGGAATTTAAATGTTCCGACGGAATATTCCGTTGGAACCGATTTTCTGACGCAATATTCCCTCGGAACTTTTATATTACGAGGGAAATAAAATCCTCGGTATAATTCCTACGGATTTTTCCGTCGGAAGGTCCATTTTCCGAGGGATATTTCCAACAACACAAATTTCCGTCGGAGATAGTCCCTCGGAAAATAGCCTATTTCTAGTAGTGGTGGTAGCTGGTGGTGTGGGGAGGCGTGGGTGGGTCTGGGTTAGGAGGATCTGGGCTAAGTGTAGGGAGGATCTGGGTTTGGGTTCAGTGGTGGTAGGTGAATCTGGGTTAGGCTTCAGTGGTGTGGGTGGTGGGTAAGGGTTAAGGAGGAGGGTTAGGGTTCGGTGGTGGTGGCTAAGGGTAGTGGTGGGCGAGTAAGGGTAAGGGGTAGGTGTGGCAGTGGGTGGATGAGTAAGGGGTAGGTGTGGCGGTGGGTGGATGAGGGTGGTTGGGGCTGGTAGGGGTGGTGTGTGGTTTTTTTTTTATTTTTTTTTTGGAGTTTCCGATGGAATTTCCGTCGGATTTGAAATCCGACGGACTTTCCGGTACCGGATAACATCTTCCGGCGAATTATTTCCGTCGGAAACTCCGACGGAAAAAACTGTTCCGACGGAAATTCCGACGGAATAGGCCGTTTTACCTACAAAGGGTGTTTCGACAACCCATTCCGACTGAAATTCCGTCGGAACAAGGTTTTGCGACGGAATTTCGGGTGTTTCCGACGGAATTTTGCCGTCGAAAATGGCCTCTTTTCTAGTAGTGACAGAACTTGATCTCTCATTCAATCGCTTGTCCATTGGTACAAACGATTCCGGGGAAAACTCCACTTTTCCCCAGCTACAAATCCTATTTTTGGCTTCTTGCAACTTGCGTACCATCCCTAAATTTTTAAATAACCAAACATCTTTACAAAATCTTGACCTTTCAATGAACCAAATCACAGGCACAATACCCGAGTGGATGTGGAAAATTACTAGGTTCAACCTTTCTTTCAATCACTTAGTAGAACTAGAACCACCTTTGACATTCTCAAATAATTTAGGTATTATAGACCTCTCTTCCAATAATCTTCAGGGAAAATTCCCATTTGTCAAATCCAGTTATTACTATTTGGATTGTTCCAACAATAATTTCACTTCCTTCAATCCAAACATAGGAAACTATCTATCAGATGCTAGCTACATGTCATTTTCAAGAAATAACTTACACGGGATCATCCCTGCGTCACTATGCAGTGCCAAAAATCTGGAGCTTCTTAATCTAGAACATAATCATTTGGGTGGCACAATTCCCGAATGTTTTACTACCTATGAGTTGCAATACATCCTAACAATCTTCACTAGCATTGATTTCTCCAACAATGCTTTTCATGGTGAGCTACCGGAAGAGTTGGGAAATTTGAATGCTCTTGTAGTTCTCAACCTCGCTTACAACTCCTCGGGCCATATTCCATCATCATTTGGGAATTTGAGCCAGATTGAGTCATTGGATCTCTCTTGTAATAACTTGAGTGGGAAGATACCTGCACAACTTGCAAACTTGAATTTCCTCGGCTACTTGAACCTTTCCTTCAACAAGTTGTTAGGAAAGATCCCAACAGGCACTCAACTTCAATCATTCAACGCATCTTCATATGAAGGCAACCAAGGACTCTACGGTCCACCATTGACAACAAGAGATCCAACAATGACTACACCTACTTTAAAGGGATCAAATTGGAGTTCAAAGAGCGAACAAGAGTGGATGTTAATGGGTGTTGAAGTTGGGTGTTCGGTTGGGATCACTGTCTTTGTAGGGCCTATCTTTTACATCAAAAGGTATAGGGAATGGTACTGCAAGCATCTTCATAGATTGGTCATGAAAATCCTACGAAGGGAAGATAATAGTACAAGGTCAAGGAGAAGGTAATCCGTATTTTAATGCAAATGAAATGATTATTTTCGGTCTATGTTTTGGTCAAATGGGTCAAAGGTTAAGGGATAGTCAAACAGAAGGAGTATATTTCTATTAACAAGGCATGCAAATATTTATTGGACGAAGGGAGTATTCAGGTTAGAGGGATAGACAATTTGGGGTGCAGATTCCCTTACCCCTCCACTCTCAAAGGGCCTATTCCTCTAACCCGAAATAGATTGACTTGTGAAAGGTTCCGGCTTGATAAGACCCTCTTCTCCTTAGTCCTTACCTTTATCAAAAATGAATTGGAGTTGAGTAGAGATAACGTTTTCTCTTAAGTTTGAAGACGTGATGAGAATTGAGAAAATGACTATTTACCTAATGTGGTTGGATGGATAAAGAAGATAAAGATTGAAAGATGATTTAAATAGATGGAGTAGTTAAATACTTCTTTGTCCCCCTGAATTGTCTCAATCGATCATATTTTGTGAGAGCTTTTTGAATCATACTAATACAAAGTAAAGTTATGAGTGATAAGTGAACAAAACTTGAAAGGATAAGGGTAAATCCATGTTTCTCATAGTGAGAAACATAACAAGTATCTCATAGGGGTATTTGTGTCATTTTGAGTTTGTAAGTGGGGTTAATATTGTAATTGAACTGATTCTGGGCTTCTCCTCCTCCATCCCGTTCTTCTTCTTCCTCCATCCTCTCACCTCCATAAATGGCAATCAGAAACCTTCGAGGAAGGTAAACCTTGCCCTTAAGGGTTAACCATGTCCAAATTTCTCCATTTTTGTTAGGGTTTTTCGTTTGATTAGGCGGCGAAGCCGCCGGAAAGGTGAAAGGGGATGAAGAAGATAGGGGACGAATGGTGGTGGTTTACAGGCGAAAGGATGACGAAGAAGCCACTGGAAAGGTGAAGGAGGGTGAAGAAGCCGCCGGACGATGATGATGGTGGTGGTTTTATTGAAAAGTCAGAAAGTACAAAAAAATGATAAAATATTAAAAAAGTTGATTTTATTTACCAATTTGCCATTATGAGATACAATTATGTATCTCACTATGAGGAATGGGGGCCTCCTCATATTATATATTGTTGTAAAAAAAAAAAAAGGATTTTTTATTAAGAAAGAAATGAAGGTTTTGTAAACAGGAAATTGGAACATACCCAATTATATATTAGTACGTATTAATACAAAATTTAATAAAGCTTTAGATCTCTTGTATGAAGAACTTTAAGAAGAATAAAAAAAATTACTAGTAGCTAACTCTCATCATGCAAGTTATATCTCAGAATATCATGACATCAATTCATGTATTGCAGACTACCCAAATACTCATGCATTTTACTGAAGCTAAGACATAATACCATCCGTTTAGGCGTTTAACTATGCCAAAAGCAGAAAAGCCTAATACGTAACATTGTGAGAGCAAAAAATAGATCATTATCAATGAAGGAATTAAACACTTCCCTTATTTTAATTTATGATTAATAAATTCAAAATCATTTCTGCTGTGAAGCCTTCATGCTTGTTGCATAGCTTAGTCTTAAAGTGTCGAAGATTCAGTCATTACTCTGAGAGAAGTCTTAACAGGCCTCCAGATTTACACCAAGTAACAGCTATATGGTTGGTTGAGTTTAGTTTTATACAGACTAGAAGAATGTTTACTTAGCTAAGGACTAAGTTAATGACTTGAATGCTAAAATTAACGACATTTTTTTTCTTCATCACAAAACTAAAGCTTGAAAATAAAGAACACATGCAACTATATGAGACGTGACTGCTAAACTAACAAAGATTAGTTATGACATTTTTCTTTGTCAAATAACAATAGCTTGAAAATAATGGACAAATACGATTTTACGAGACTATGACGACTAGTGTTTGCCAGTTACATCAGCCCTTATACGAGATATTGAGGAAACAATATCAGGCCATACTGAACCTTGTTAAGATTAGAAATTTGTCATTATCATTTATCAAAATCAAAGGAATTCAGTTTAATCCTTCTGATACTACTTCACTGATTGTATTGGCACACCAACAAAAAAAAAATTCTCTATTGTATGGATTTTAGTAAGTATCGTTTCAAATTGATGTACTCCCAAATTTCCATGCCAAAAATTTCAATGAAACATCCTAATTAAGTGACTTCCAAGTCAAAAAGCCAGTGAATTTTCCACACATAATGTCCCATTCTATACTGTAAACTTATAAAGGCCTTATCTTAGAATAAAGTCAGAACATTAATATAAGTTTATCTGCTATTAAAATATATACCTATACTTACAATTGCTTGTGCTTAATGATGTCAAACATTTGATCGAAAAAGGATATACGTTTACCTTTCCCTTTCTTGCTGCTTATATGTAGAAATATTAGTTACAAATTTTTGTGGTTCCTCACTTCCTCATGTACAGAATAGAATTAGTTTGTTACAAATATTTGTGCTTGCTCATGTGAAAAAAACAAACCAACCTTGTATGTTTACCATAGAATTATTTTGTGGTATTAGCTAAGTTAGAGATTGATTTAAATATTGTCTTTGAATGTATTCACATACTAAGGTTTGATTGTAGTATTACAATTGATTTCCTAAATCATAATACTGTCACCGTTTCAGGTTATGGATTCTTCATTTCCATTTTGTGAAAGAATTTGTATCCCTTTTCAACCCATGTTGGTTCAGATCACAGACTGTCTTGATTTCCCGAAGCCTACTTATTTTGTGGTTGATCATGTTACTTGTAGTTCATCTGTTTATGTAAGGACTGAGGGTGAACGTGGTATTTTCTGGTTTATTGGTGGTAAAGCAGCCAGTATTGATGAGTCTCAAGAAAATGCAGCTCAAAGAGCAGTGCACTTTTTAATCAACAAATATAATATTTGTGTTGGCAATTTCACTACGGATAGAATGAGAATGTATGAACTTTGCGGGAAATTGTATAGGCTAAAACGCAATGCTTTAGAATCTGGTAATCATAAACAAAGTTGCAGTAAGAAAATTGTAGGTGATGTGATACATTTATCTATTGATTATGTGGGATTCATGGTTAAAGTTGTTAGGAAAACTGGTGTGCTTGTAACTGGTGTAGAAACAATGCACTCAGAAGGTCAAGGTTATATATCTTGGGTTGTTGTCACATGTCACCATACCAAGAGTGGAATGGAGTGCTTCTTCAGTGAGCTATGCTCAGATAGCAATAAGTCTCAAGAAATGGTTACAAAGAAAGCAATATACTATATCATGTATCAGTATAACTTAGATATAGTGGATGCAAATTACGGCTCTGCAAATTTGAAAGGTGTACTGTGTTCTCTTGAAAGGGAAAGCTGCTTATGCTTAGAAGAGAGAAAGAAAGGGCAGAGACATCATGGACGACTGATGCCTTTCTTAATTGAAGAAGCTCCATCAACTCCACCTAAAGCTAATTTACAGACTCCTGTGCCTATTGATGCTCCAGTTACTCCTGCTAATTTAGCGACTAAGAGACCATTGGGATCACCATCTACACCTGACATTGGAAGTAATACCCCATCTGTAGTCCGAAAAAGAGTTAGATTTTCATAATTCTACCAGCATTGTACTGACCAGCCAATTTCTGCTATCTGTGTGTATTGTAGTTTCTACTGTTTAATTGCAATGTGTAATTCTGATTTACATTTAGTAATGGTTAGCTGATAATTATTCAGTATACACCGTTTACAAGGATGTATTCTAGATAATGCTTTGGTGTACTTTTGTTCTACAAATTCCACTACTAATGTATTGTCCATTTCATATTTACTATCAATGCTTTATGCCTATGTCTATTCTAACAATCAAATGTTACTATTAATGCTCATTCATACAACATTACTCAGATAACAAAACTGCCCTTAGTTCCACCATTGTTGTTATAACTGATGGTTTCTAATGTGATTACTAGGGTGGAAAACTAATTCAATGTCAAGGAATGTGCCATATACCAGTCGACGTAAACGTGCAATAGAAGGGATGTCGCATTCTAATATTAGGTGTTTATTATATGGATACTATTGCTAAAGCTAATGTCCTTTGCTTCAATATATAATAATTGAAATATTAACTCAATGTATATATAATAATTGGACAGAATCAAAATTCAAGGTTAAGACTAATTGTTTACAAATCTAGCCATATACTATAAATTACCTTATGAAATCATATAGAGTTTGTATTGCACTTTGAATTGCAGTCGAAGATATAGAACTCGCAGTCAGACACAGTCTCAAGCAAAGGATACTTTGGGTAGTTATCACGTTCAGATTCAACAATTTCTATTTACCAATAGGTTTGGCCACAAGAAAACTAGCTATGTTATAACAAGGTTTGAATTATGTAGATCAAACAGGATCATCTACTGGACTACACTTTCCTGCTAACCCTGTTGAAATTCGACCAGCTGTGACCCAAACTAGCAAGCGCAGAAGAGCAATTAATATGATGTCTCAAAGCCAGCCTATAAGGTATTCACAGTGAAAAGTAATACAAAGATCAAGTTATATGCATCAAGAAATATAATGCAAGTTTCTAATATATAAATTTACTCTTTATTTAATGTTGAAATAGGACCAAAGTCCCTAGGCAGCCACGTACTCGACATTCTATTAAGACCATTGGTATTACAGTTATACCTTTTTATTAAATAGTGACAAATTTGATACAGCTGCATTTCATTTCCAGCAATAAAAGAAACTAATATACTACAATGTATATTGCAGATAGACCAGCAGCAACTATTGCTTTACATTTGCCCACTGGTCCTCTCAATTTATGGTAAATGCAATGCAAAGAAATTTGCCTTTGAAAGCTTACATTTTTGTTGTGGTAATGGACAGATAGAAATTACTTCCAATGAATACCCACTAGAGCTCAAGAGGCTTTTCACAAGTCACAAGTCAGTGAAATTCCCACAAAGCTAAGCAGCAAGAATTCCGCAACTGATGGATACTCTAGCTCAACAACTGAAGCTACAACACAAGGGCAAGAGTATAGTGACAACAGGGATACATCTGCTGCGAACCTTTTGTTACTTGCAGAAATAGCCACAGCTGATAACCCGACATCAACTAAGAAACGTACATCAGATATTTAAAATCACAAAACCTGAAGCAAAATTAAAACAAACTTAGATCACAAAATCCTTTTGCCAGAAAATATATAGAACCTATAATATTATATATATTTGTTGCATTTTGCTTACCTGTAGCACTATAATTTCCAACATCTACTAAAAATGGTGTATGCAGTTGCTGCATTTTGGACATTCTGCTGCACTAAAGTTCTAAAAGCATATTAACATTTATATATCTTAGTAGGATGTAAATCTTTTGAAGTGTTGTAAAGGAACATAAACCCCAACCAATGTTCCCTATATAACACTTTATGTTAACATAATTCAAACGAGGACGGATATATAATTAGCTTAGCTAAAGGTTATGTAAACCTTTTGATGGTTATCAATGTACATGTAATATATATAATACATGTTCTTATGGAAAACATGTCCTATATATTTTGTAAACTGTTGAGTGCAACAGATCTAAGTTAAGTAAGTAAAAATTATATTAAAGAACTTTAATCTATTTTTGGTTTCGCAAGCTTCGCAATCTATTCTATGCATATAAATGCTACTCTTATTGTACCACGCTGCATAAACTGCTACTTATAACAGTTTACATCCTTACATCTTATACAATGTAAACTGATCCAATTCTATAGAATAAGTTTTACATAAAACTCAACTATTAAATCAGTTTACATTATCTTGTAACTATCCCCTACCTATAACCTATCTAAATTGCATACAATTCCTTTAGACTCAACATAGAAATACCTTATTTTTAATATCACTTAACTTTATAATAGCAAAAAATATATATATAGATGAAAGGTACAAATCTAGAAAACTATAACTACAGCCTAGCTTCATCACTAAAGTTCAACAAGCTTTAGTACACACATATCTATTCCCAATACACCACTACTATGTGACTCTATCCATATAGATTAACATTATTGAGATTATAATAAGTGCCATTAACAACAGCATCAAATTATGTGTTGGCTTCATGTCCATCTCGAACTGGTACAAATTTTGTTGACCATATTATCCTTGGAACAACTTCAACTAAATTACTATCATCAAATTCAGCACTTCCACCAATATAAGTTTGATCAGAATCCTCTGCATCCAAGTCAATAATAATAATATCATTTTCTCGAAGATTCATTGTTCCATCCCTACTTTTTATACCACTACACTATCCTTCCAATTTCAGCTCAGTTTCTTGATTAACATCTTTCTTCAGCACCTGCAGATATGTAAACATTTGTTGAGAAACCTCACCCATATAACTAATGAAACTAAACACCCTTTGCAATTTACTCTGCTCCGGATCAGGAATCCAGATCTTAGGAACAAATGAATAAGAAGATGATATATTATTATTTCTCATCATTTTCAGAAGATATTTAAATATCCATATAACAAAACTAAGTAACTTAGACTATATAAATACATTGATTTTGCTTGTTCCTCAAGGCAAAAATTAATATTGGTAACTTTTTTGGGAAAAGTACACGCAACACGTACTCACACAAGAAATTGGCCAAAGGTGATCCCGAAGCCAAAAGTATGTAATGGACCCTAACTACTTATATATCCTCTAATGTTTAATGTGAAATTAGTTCTAAATATAACTACTATAAGTTGCATGTGGAACTGTCTTGTGATATACAATATTTCTTATATATTCCTGTTCCTTATTTCCACTGTCCCTATACAGATTTAAATTCTATATCAAATAATTATCTTAAACCACTTTCTTAATGTGAACTTTCTTTACCACTTTGTTTGTTACCTCCTATGTATATGATACACACCACAAGTAAAAACCGTAGTACACATAGTCTCTGCACTGCCCCAACAAAAACAAACACCCGCAACCTATCATCTTCTAAACAATACCGATAACTTGGGTCCACAACTAGTTTTCAAAACCATGTCCCGTTCTATACTGTAAAATTTTTAATGGCCTTATCTTAGAATGTCAGGAGCCCTCAGGACATTAATATATATAGGGAAAAACTGCTGTTAACGACATTAAGCAAAACCTTTTTTCCCCATTCATAACATGAAACCAAAGTGATAAACACTTAGAAGTATATGTGTATGTAAAGTTTAGAGATCAACAGGAACATCAAATTAAGAGAATACTAATACACTAATTTGTATTCAACAAAACTCGGATTCATTAGTCTAATTAATCTGACCCTTTCAATACGTAATTCAATGCTTAATTAAGCACGTACATTTTGAACAACCTTGAATGTTCAATCATTAAAAGAGTTGTACTGCATGCCACAATGCGAGAAGTTTCATCATTCTGAGTGACAGACAGTATCATAGTACAGTTGAAAAGTCCGCAAATTAAAGACAGTATTATTGGTACATCCTACAAGCTACATAAAGAAGAAGACTTGGTGCGAGTAGTGTCTTGCAGGTCAATCGGGGTCTGGACTTTCCAATGGCGTAGTACATGAATGTATGGTTGTAAATAAGTTACTAGCTAGCAATTGATTTATTTCAAAACAAACGGAGTCTAAGACTTGTTTTTTCACTCATATAACATGAAACCAAAGTACTTCCTCTGTTTTGTAATAATTGCAACACTAGGGGTTACCGTTGCACAAACTTATGGAAGAATTATAGGGTGTTGATTAAAGGGAGAATTATAAATAAAGTATTGTTAGTGGGTATATACGGAGTATCTTATTGTTATAAGTAGGTAGAAATAATAATAATAATAATAATAATAATAATAATAATAATAGTAATAATAATAATAATAATAAGTGGGATTGGTAGGATAGAAAAACAATAAAAAAATAGTTGATCCTTAATAAATAAAGAAGTATTGCAGTATTATAAAACGGACAATAGAAAAAAAAAATATTGCGATTATTACGAAACAAAGGGGATAATAAGAACTTAAAACGGGACAAAATCAAGTTCATTAGTATAGTTAATCCAACCCATTCAGTACGCAATCCTATGCTAAAGCACATTTTGAGCAAGTCTAAATATTCAGTCTTGTTCAAAATGTGCTTAGCATAGGATTGCGTACTGAATGGGTTATACTGAACAAGCCTAAATAATTCGGTCATTAAAAGAGTTATACTGGCATATATTATGGCAGAAGTTTCATCTCTAATCTCTAATTCTAAGTGACAGCCACATATAAAGACAGAATTGGGTACACCCCACAGGAAGCTACTTGCTTGGTTCGTGTAGTAGCTTGCAGGTCAATCGGGGTCTTGGCTTTAATAATTGTGGTCTTAAATTATGTTACATTGCAAATATATCGAAAGGTAGATTGAGCAAACCTCGAGTTGAATAAATAGTTGAATATATGAACAACTATTTCATTCATTCACAAATATTACTCCCATTACCTCACGCACTGTTTTTCTCCAAAATGAAAACAATTCCACCCATTTCTTCATCTTGGCCTTTTCTCTTTCTCTTAATTGTATGGCTATGCACTTGGTGTTGTACACCGTATGTTTCCAGTCAATGTCTCGACGACCAAAGATCTTTACTCCTTGAGTTCAAGAACAATCTTACTTTTGGTTCCATCACTTTAGAGGAGTCAATGGGGTGGAATCAAAGCACAGATTGTTGCCAGTGGACCGGCGTCACCTGCGACAACTCCACTGGTCGAGTCATTGGCCTTTCTCTGACGAACAAGGACATCTCTGGGAGTCAATCTTACTTATGTAGTATGTTTCATCTTCAGTTCCTCAAAAGTCTGAATTTGCTATTGAACAATAATAATTTGCAAGGTGAAATTCCGTCAGCAATTGGCAATCTACAGTCTCTTGAGGAATTATATCTCGGATCTGCGAACTTTTCTGGAGTCATACCAAGTTCCATCAGCAACCTCAAGAAGCTTCGTATAATTGATCTCTCTAACAACACCTTTTCTGGTCCCATCCCATCATTTTCGTCAATGAAAAATCTAGAATATTTAGATCTTAGTCACAACAATTTAAATGGTTCTATCAATGCCACAGAGTGGGATAAATTACTCAGTTTAGAATGGCTTGATTTGTCATATAATTCACTGGATGGAAGTATTCCTACCTCTTTATTCAGTTTGCCATTACTAAAATACATCGATCTGAGTGGAAACAAATTTAGTGGCCAACTGAATGAATTTGCAAGTATAGCTTCTTCCCAGCTATATTCTCTTGTCTTGAGCAACAATAATTTGGAAGGGCCAATCCCAAATTCAATTTTCGAATTAAAAAACCTTTCCGAGCTGGATCTATCTTCAAATAGGCTCAATGGCACACTAGACCTGGGTAATGATATTCTACATAGCTTCAAGAATCTCAGGTATCTTGATCTTTCAAAAAACCGATTGTCAATTACTACCAATGGTGGCGGAGAAAACTCCTCTTTTCCTCAGCTATGCATTTTAAATCTAGCTTCTTGCAACTTGTTTACCATCCCAAAATTTTTAAAAAATCAAACATCATTACAAAATCTTGACCTTTCAATGAATCACATCACAGGCACAATGCCTGGGTGGATGTGGCAAGTTCCTCAACTCAACCTTTCTTTCAACCACTTAGAGGAACTAGAAATACCTTCGACATTGTCTAACTATGACTGCGATGAACAGTTATTACACTACTTTATAGATAAATATTTGGATTTTTCCAACAACAATTTTAGTTCCATTGACCCTAACATTGGCAACCATTTATCATCAACAAAAGCTTACTACCTGTCATTTTCGAGAAATAACTTTCATGGGATTATCCCTACGTCACTATGCAATGCCACGAATCTAGAGGTTCTTAATCTCGAATACAATAACTTTGGTGGCATAATCCCTGATTGCTTTACCGCCCTGACTCAACTAAGCACGTTGAATTTGAGAGGGAACCAATTACATGGTGAAATTCCTGCTAAATTCAGAGAAGGTTGCAGCTTGGAAACTCTCGAATTGAATGAGAATTTTCTTGAAGGAAGGATACCTCGATCACTTGCCCACTGCAAAGCATTAAAAGTATTGGATCTTGGAAATAATCAATTGAATGACACATTTCCTTGTCATTTGAACGGCTTATCTAACTTGCAAGTTCTCATCCTTCATTCCAACAAGCTCCATGGAACTATTGTTTGTCCACAGAGTCACTCAATATGGCCATTACTTCAAATAATGGACGTATCTTCCAATCACTTTATCGGTGAACTGAAAGCCCAAAGTCTTTTTAATTGGCCATTGATGATGGCTGGAGTAACTAAAGAGCAATCAGAACCAAGCTTTATACAAACCTCTTTTTCAGGTGGTGCTAAATACTATCAAAATTCAATTTCACTCAACTTTAAAGGTAATTCCTATCAGTTGCAATATATCCTAACAATCTTCACTAGCATTGATTTCTCCAACAATGCTTTTCATGGTGAGCTGCCAGAAGAGTTGGGAAATTTGAATGCTCTTGTAGTTCTCAACCTCTCTTACAACTCTTTCTCCGGCCATATTCCATCATCACTTGGGAATTTGAGCCAGATTGAGTCATTGGATCTCTCTTGGAATAACTTGAGTGGGAAGATACCTGCGCAACTTGCGAACTTGAATTTCCTAGAGTACTTGGACCTATCCTTCAACAAGTTGTCGGGAAAGATCCCAACAGGCCCTCAACTTCAAACATTCAAAGCATCTTCATATGAAGGCAACCAAGGACTCTACGGTCCACCATTGACAGCAAAAGATCCAACAGTGACTCCACCTACTTCTTCAGAGGGATCAAATTGGAGTTCAAAGAGCGAACAAGAGTGGATGTTAAGGGGTGCTGAAGTTGGGTTTCCGGTTGGGATTACCGTCTTTGTAGGGCCTATCCTTTACATCAAAAGGTATAGGGAATGGTATTGCAAACATCTTCACATACTGATCATGAAAATCCTACGAAAGGAAGATAATATTACAAGGGCAAGGAGGAGGAGAAGGAGGAACCAACAAAGGCAGAGACACTAGACCCATAGAAATCAAGTAGAAGTCAATCAAGGGTAAGTATGATTTAAATTATCACTTAACATATTCAAGTTTGTATGTCTTTCTATACATACTCCGTATTATTTTTGTTTTCTCTCCTCTGTTTTGCCTCACTTAAAAGTACCATTTTTAATAGCTACTCCTACATTGCCTTTTAAATTTCCAAGACTATTTAATTTGTTTCATAAATAAACGTTCTGGTCTTTACAAAATCTTCCGTTATACATTTATACCTCCATCTAAGAACGTAAGATTTTTTAATTGTTGTTTCAATATTTCATAAATTGTTATTGAATTTCTTATTCATGTGGTTTCATCTTTTATATAGGTGTTGCTGTGTTCGATCCTGCTGTGGATGACAAATAATGTAATGTGTTGAATTAAAGATTTTACGCATGTATAGTGAAATAATGAATCATAGTAATTAGTATAGTTTGTAAGACTTTAAAAATTGTGTAAGTATCAAGGTATGACACTTTTTAATAACAGTTGTTGCTGCTTTTAAATTGTGTTCCTACTCTTTATACATATTCCCCTTAGCTTTATAATTGAACTAATATAACCTTTACTTTTTGTTCTAAAAGCATGTCCAAGTCGCGTTCTTAGATCCAACAAGTCCCATGGAACGAATGCTTCAAATTATATTACAGATTTATCTTTCCGGCAATTTAGCAGCCAAGTAACTGGCCATCTAAAATTATGATTGCTAAAATAAGTTTTACTCAATTTGAGCTAGCTTGGATCCCTACAAATTCCCTCCCCTGCTTGAACTTACACATGACATATATGAAGATCCGAATATACAACAACAAATTCATACGGCAAGACCATTCCTCCTTGCTCCTTACGTACTGGATGCGCAATATATAATATCTATCTTTCCTTATTTGGGTGACCCCATTTTTTACAAGTGGCCATTGAATCCACAATTTTTGGCGAAAGGTCTTTAAATTGCATCCCAAAGTAAAATTCACGTTGAACCTAACTAAGGCCCACTCTTTTGTCATGGTTAATCTTTTACAGCCGACTCTTTTGTCATGGAGCTTTGGCCGACCATTATTCCACACATTTAGTATCAAGGCCAACAATGTAGCTATTTATATACTTTAAGTATGTAGCTAATTTTGATATGTAATTGTTCATAACAGGTTTTTTTTTTGTTTTTAATTTGTTAGTGTTGTAGTGGCTTATGAAACATCTTGTTATTTGTTGTCTTGGATATTGAAATAATATGTCTTAAAGAATCTCTAATAATTGTAGGTAGGAACTAGCTGCAATCTTCAAATTCGCTTGACCATTGGACTAAAAGCTAATTGAGAAAGTGGTGCTCATCATCTAACATAGGAAGCTAAGCTAGTACCTAATCATTGGGGATACAAACTAACTTACTAGCTTAGCTAGAAAGTGAACAAATCTTTCGGGTTGCTTCATATAAATTTCTTCTTCAAGATCTCCATATAAAAAGGCAGTTTTGACATTGAGTAGTTCTGACACACTCAAACAATACTCTTCATTCTTCTAGAATATAGTCAACTTGCAACATTCAAGCAAAATCTAGAAAACTCTCCTAAAATATCATCACTCCACAGCCATAATACCACCTACTCCAACAACTATAAATAGTTGGAGTTTGATTATTTTTGATACATCCACAAAAAAACCTTGATCATTCCAAATATATTACTATACTACATAAAACCCTTCCAACTAAACCAACTTCCTTCTTCATATTTCCTCCTTGTATAATTCCATTATTCCTTTTTAATACTCCCTAGTGAGTTCTTTATTTGTGAGAGTTATATTGTACTCCCTCCGTCTCATAATATAGTTCTTGTTTTCCTATTTTGGAAATTTAAAATATTGTTCCTGTTTTATTTTTGGATAATATGCAAAGGCCTTTATACTAAAAATAGTATAGTGCACCCGGAAAGAACATTAGGCATATTTTAAAGAACATGGAAAAAAAAATGAACATACTAGTTTTTGAAAAAGAACATGCTAGTGTTTGAAAAAGAACATGTTAGTGTTTGACAAAGAACATACCTATATATTTTTAATAATATGTTCTTCTATACTTATGCTCTTTAACATGTGAATTAAACATGTTTTTTGGGTTTCAATAGTACAAAATATGTTCTAAAAATATGTTCTTTTAATTTGACTTGTTTGTTCTTTGAATATGGCTCTTTTTTTTTTTTTGAAAGGTGCTCGTATGTTCTTTAAGGTAATGAGTTTTTTTTTTTAATTATGTTCTTTAAGACTTTAACGTGTGTGATTTGAAGAATACATTTGCTCTTGTAAAAAAAAAAAAAAAAAAAAAAAAAAAAAAAAAAAAAAACGCGTGTTCTTTTTACCACCCCCACCTTCTCCCCTCCCCCTTTAAAAACCAAGCCTCTATGATTTACAGGATAACAATTAACGGACACGCTGAAATTGTCAATATCACAATTCAATAGTAAGCTAAATTTCCAAGTAGATAAACCAGTAGCAATAATCCAATAGAAGAACATCGTATTACATCAAAAAGAACATTATCAGAAACATTAACTTTAAATAAAAGAACATAATACAAATTTGAAAAAGAACGTCGTATTACATCAAAAAAAACATTATCAGAAACAATTAATAAATCATTGAATCATTTCCTAATAAATAGATCTACCATTTTCAGTTGCATTGAAAACTTCAAAATTCCAAATTAACTCGTGAACAATAACAGAGACCCTACCAAACAAATTTACAATTTTTTTAGTACACTAACAACTTGAAATGCCAAATTAAGTGAGAAAATGTTGAATGAGAAATTCGCACTTACCCATCGTTTTTAGCCTTCATAATTGCAAAAAAACTTGATTAATTTCTGAAGATGATATGGATTTTGAGTAAAATAGGGCCGGGTTTCTTTGAAAGGGGGGAGATGGGGAAGGTGGAGAAGATGGAAATTTACTTTTTGGGTTTTTCTACATTATGACCCTGTTTTTTCGCTTTTTCTACGTTGTGACATGCCTTTTTTGATTTTCTACGCTGTAACCCTAAAGTACCTAACGTTTCTATGTTGTGACACTGTCGTTAAGTTGACGTTAATGTCTTCCGTTAAGTTTATGGGAGTGGTTAGTTTTAGGCTGTTATTAGGTTTGGGGGGAATATTTCCCTCCAAAACAGTGCTTCCCTCCTTTCTTCTTCCTCCCCGTATAAATCCCCTAAATATTTCTAGGGCTCCATTGTAAGTAATTGCAGATTCAATTGAAGGAAGAAGCCATGTCTAGTTCTCGCTGCTCGTTCCCCTCTAATTCATCATGTTCGTTGCAATTCTTGAGCCCACGATGTTTCTGCAACCCTCCAAAAATGGCGAAGTTGAAGATTTCAACAACAATTCGCAACCCTAGGAAAGCGTTCTTTAAGTGCAACGATTGTGGGTTTTTCAAGTGGATGGATGAAGGAGATGTGCAAGGTCTTGAAGCTTTGAGGGGTGATGAAATCGAAATTGCGGATTTGAAGGAGAAAATAACAGAGCTCATTAGCTACATTAGGGAAGTAGTTAAATTTGGGGTTTTTATGTATGTTGTGTTAGTCATAATTGTGTTGTTTAAAAAGGGGGGTTAAAATTATTGTAAGATGTATCTTTTATGTGTTAATGAAATTGGTGGAAAAACCATTTTGTTTCATTTGTTTATGTTCAATGACATTTGAATTTGTTTCAGTTGCTGTAAGAATCCACAGTACAACAATGATAAAAAGGCAACATAAGTGATACTAACAGCCCAATATATACATAATGTTAATAGTTTGACAGCCAACATATAGCATAAGTGTTTAACACCCAAAAAATCATCCAACATTTCCTAACATCAGTTTCACAAAACAAAACAAACCATAATCAGATGTGAGGCTGTAAATACAAAATGCAACCAAGTATGTTCCATAAAGAAGCTCCAAAATATTAACAGTAGGGTTAATATGTCCAAAAAATCCCACATTGATGCTCAAATCATCCATGGCCTGTTGGAACACAGGGGCTCATAACATGGCAAGTCTGTTCATTATCTTTAGCAGGGTTAGGCTGAGAGGAAGGGCCTTCAGGAGCAGGAGGGTATCTGTTTGTGTATGTAGATGGCATCACTGGTTGGCTTGAGGACCCTACATTTGTCTGAGATGAGCTGCCACCAATCATCTGCTAAATCATGTTGAAATCCATCTCACTCTGACTGGTTTGCTGGGTTGTTCTCTTGCCTCTGGAAGCAGTGCTGGGTGTCTTGCCTTTGGTAGCAGTGCTGGGTGTCTTGCCTTGCCGAGCCTGTTTCTCCTTCTTAGTCAAACCACCCTTGCAAGTAGCAGCATTATGGCCATGCTGTTTGCATTTCTTGCACTGAACAGTAGCAGACCTCTTCCCTTTTCTCTTCTCTCCCTCTTCTCTTCTCCTATTTCTAGAAGGTCTGCCCACACTTCTTTTCATTGGAGGTGGGACCAAGTTGGGGACATCCATGTCAGGCCATTGCTCAGGGGATGGAATGGGCAATATATTTCCACTGTATGCCAACTTATACCTAGCCACAGAGTACCACTCCCTGACAAAATCAGTTGGATCTTTCCCAGCATCAAGTATGGCCCTAATTCCATGCCTACATGGAATGCCACTTACTTGCCATCTACCACACACACATGACCAGCTGTTCAAAGAAACTGGTAGCATGCTTCTACCATCAGACACCTCATACTCTCCCCTCCTAGAAGGATATGCATGGCATAACCTAGACTCCTTTGTCAAAGCCCTAACCCTCTCTCTAATGTTAGGACAGATGCCCTCATCTATCCATTGCTCAGCAAGTTGTTGTCTTGAAGCATGCCTAACCATAGCAATTCTTCTAATTCCTGTAAAGGGTTTAAAAAAAAAAAGTGAAGTCATTAATCATGCACTAACAACATATAGCATAAGTGTTAACCTAAATGATATACCTTCAAGTAGTGTTAGGATTGGATAACACCTATCAACACCAATAGTGTTGTTGAAACTCTCAACAAAATTGTTAGTGTTTTCATCAGAAGACAGTTGTGGGTCAAATCTCCATCTTGTCCACCTCTCAAGGGGCCCCACCTCCTTGAACCACTTCACAGCTCCAAGTCCAGCAGTAGTTTGAACTTTTTGAAGAGCTTTTTTAAAGCTGAAGGCAGAGTAGGCATTAGTCACCCCCCAGAACAGTTTGTGCATCAGGATGCCTGGGTAATCAGCCTTGAAATTTTTGCATAAATGCCTGGCACAGTATCTTCTAGGTACTTTTGGCCACACTTGATCCAAAGCAGGGTCAATTCCCTACACAAATTTTGACATATTAGTGTTACTAAATAACAAAAAAAAAAAGAAATTCTCACTTAACTTAGAACAATTACATACCTTCTGCCTATCTGACATTATAGTCCAATCAACCCTTCCTGTGGCAGTGAGAGTGTTCTTCGGGTGATGAAAGAACCAAGACCAACTTTGTTTGTTCTCTGAGTCTACTACAGCAACAGCAACTGGGAAGATTTCATTATTCCCATCTAAAGACACAGCTGATAAAAGGATTCCTCCATAGTTGCCCTTCAAATGGAAACCATCAACACCAACTAAGCCCCTACAACCACCAATCAAGCCTTCAAACTGTGCTGCAAAGGAGATGAAAATAGACTTGAATTGTAGAGGCTGTTCAGGTTGCTGCAAGGCTTTTCATGTACAAAATGCCACTGTCCCTGGGTTTCTCTCCTCCATCAAATGGCAGTACAAATTAAGCTTGTGATAGGACTCATCATGCCCTCCCTGAATGAGGTCCATAGCAATACTCCTCATTTTGTACAGAGATGAGCAAGCCATTGTAATACCAAATCTCTCCCAGAGCAATTGATTAAGGGCTTTCCCTTTGATATCTGGGCTGGCCCTAATATCTTCCAACAACTTCTGGGCTGCCCACTTGCAATTACACATTGGATTATTCACCATATTCAGGTCACATGTATGACCATGCTTTATGCTCTTTATGGCCCAAGTAAACCCATCTTGGAGCACAGTAGCATGTATCCTCCAATTACATCTGATATCAGCACATTCAGCAGTGTATCTGTCAATTTCAGATTTCCTAACTACCAAACTAAAACCTTCTTGGATGCAATAGTCTCTAAGGGCTTCCTTAAAGTGATCCTTATCAACAAACAACTGCCAAGGCCTTAAGGAAATTCTCCCAAACTCTGCATCATCATACACCTCACCCTTTTTAAGCAACTTTCCCATGTGAGCCCCTTCCTCATCAACATACTTCTCACTAGACCTGAATGGTTCCCAACCTCCATCTACATAATTCTGCTGTAGTAACTCATCCACATTCTCCTCCACCAAACCAGGATCACCTTCCTCACCTTCACTGTCATTATCAACCTCTTGCTCCACATCAGGTATGTACTCACCATCACTCTCAGAACTATTGTCATCATTGTACTGCATGCTATCATCATCATTAACCTCACCACTTGCACCTCTTCTCCTAAGTACCCTAGAACTCTGAACTTCTGTTGTAGTTTAGGATGACTGAGGTTGTGGGCTTGGAACATACACACCCTTAAGCTTTGCAGTGCTGTTGGGCAATTTCTTACCATGAAGAAAGATAACAGCTCTGGTTTGGCAAGTTCTGGTTTTCCTAATTGGCTCAGATGGGGATGAATTTTGGTTACTTCTTGGTGGTCTGAATGGTGCCACATTAAGCTTAGGGCTGGGGTTAGCTTGCAAAAGTCTTGGGCTTCTTCTGTGTGGAGGAGAAAGCATTTGGGATTGAGAGGTATTTGAATGAAACCAATCATCATCACATAGTATGATATGTGGGGGAGAATCAGGGGATATTTCTTCTAACATCCTAGGTAACCTAGGCCCACTGACTGGGGGGGTAACTTTTGGGGTGACAAGGACCCAGTCAACCTTCGGCTCCTCCTAACATGATCTACTATAGTAAGGGTCCCTGATCCAATGGTTGGGTGTTCAGGTTGTACAGGTTTTTTGGTTTTCCAGGTGGTTAACTTTGGTCTGAATTTTTTAGGTGGGCCTGATTTGAAGGTGCCTGGTTTACAAAAGCCTGGTTTAGATGAGGATGGGTTAGATGGGCCTGCTTCTTTTGGGCTTGAGGGAGGGGGTTCTAGGTAACCAGCAGATGGCCCAACAACAACAGATGGACCACTAGCAGAAGATGGCCCAGTAGCACAATCTGGGCTTGTAACAGAAGTTCAGGCCTGTGTGTTTGGCTTTTTTAATTGGGGTTTCACTGTCCTAGCCAAATTCAGTATAAAATTAGGCTCACTCAAACAACCAACCCACAAATTTATCTCTTTGGTTTCTATAGTCCCAAATATTTTCATCAATGTCCCATCATCCACTAATTTAACAGCCTTCTGATTATAGCAATAATGTATCCCAGGATACTCAGGTAACTCAAACCCTCTATTAGCAAATTCCTCACGAATATCATTAATCACATCAATTAGCAAACATTTATCAACATCATCTATTGTTAAATCCACACAATTACCAAGATAGTGGATTTTCAAAATCCTCTCTTCCATCTACAATATGTTACCAATACATCTATCAATAATCAACCAACTTAGTTACAATAACACATCCTACCCAGAACAATTAAACACCCCCACACACACAAATTAGTACAACAAAACTGATAACAATCACGCCAATTATACAAAATCGAAAAAAACACACAAACTAAATTACCCAGAACCAACATCACCCACAACCAAACAACGCAAATTCCCACAAACCACCATGCAAACAATACAACTCAACAAAATTTCCAAGCTTTTTCAAGTAATGAACCCAGTACATTCATAATTCGACAATTTTAAAACGAAGAATAAGCGAACGAAATACATACCTTTTTACCACGCTACTACGCCCCTCCGAGATTGTTCTCCTCGAATGACAGACTGCGAATTTTGCGCAACAATTCTGTGAAAATTTCTCTTTTTAGGGTTAGGTTTTTCTCTTTCTGATCAGTGAATGAATGAAACAGGGGGAATGAAGTCAGAGAAGAGGAGGGAATTTTGAAGGAGAGAGAACGTCCTTTGTTTGAACAGTAACGGTTAGGTGACGAATTAATTGCATACACTAACGTCCGTCATAAATGCATGTTGACGTAGGTTACTGCTTAATGACTATTCGTAAAACAAGGTCACAGCGTAGAAAATCAAAAATGTCATGTCACAACGTAGAAAAAGCGAAAAAACAGGGTCATAACGTAGAAAAACCCTTACTTTTTTTTTGCAAAGTAAATTTTAGGAGAGATAAAAAGTAAATGTTTAAATGGACCCTGAAATTTTCAGAAGCCCATTAATTGTGACTGTCCATCCCTAATTAAATGTGCGTACTTTTAAAACATATAGGATGTTCTTTTATAGACGATGTTCTTTTATTCATACAGTGATGTTCTTCCGGGTGTACCATGCGCATGGTACACCCGGGTGTACGAAACTCTAATTTCTTTATACCCTCACTATTTTAACTTTATTCATTATACTTCCTAAATTACCCTTGAATTTTGCACATGCCCTATACTTTTTTCACTTTCTCTCTCTAACTTTTGTCAATAATTGTACTTTTCACTTTAATTAATGTACTTCATCAATCTTTTCCTTCTATTTCTTAAATACCGTGAAAAAATACAAACAAGAACTATATTATGGGATGGATGGAGGGAGTAATATTTCTCACCCTAATAAATTACGGTCTTTGTACTCTCATTTAATATAGTGGATTTATTTTTCAAGTGCTCATCGGGTGTTATTTTCTTAATAGTTCTTTCTTGCCGTTTATACTTTGTCAATTTCTCGATTAATTACGTTTCCGCTAGCGCTCTTACCCTAACAGATTTAGCCTACCATCAAGCAGAATTTAAAGCATCTGATTTATCATAATTAGCTTTCTAAAAATAGGGGTATAACAGACAAATCCCTTCAACAGAGATGAATTAACAGAGAGTCTACCAAAGACTTGGGTTTCTTGACTTTCGACAGAAATCATCATTCCTTCGTGACCAATGTTCAGTATGCCTAACCCAGAAGGATTAAAGTGGGGATCACATAAACAATCAAGTGCTTTTTGGAATTTAGTTAGTTGGATGAAATTTAGATGGAATGAAATGTTTTTGGGTGTTTTTTCTTGAATAGGAGTCCTTGTTGAGTTAAGGTTTCTTAGAGAATTGCAGGGATTCAGAAAGAAATATTTTGGTGATGTTTCTTGTAGTGAACTGAAATGAATTGAATGTGAGAATTACGCGGGATATGTGTTTACATTCGGATTGTCTAAATTGAGCATATCAAAATTAAAATTGGGGTTTGTGATTTTCCAATTTTGTTTATTTCTTATGCGCTTTAGAGGTGTTAATCGCGTTGTTTGGGTTGGAATTGAGGGCGGTTAGTGGTCAATTCAGGTGGTCAACGCTTTTAATTTCGATTTGATTAGGTTAAATTTGGATCATTGCAGGTATGGTATAAATGCTTTAAATTCCACCAACCCTTGCACTAAGTTTTCACTACTAGAAAACAGGAAAATTCCGACGGACACAAAATTCCGTCAAAAAAAGCGAAATTTCCAACGGATTTATATTCCGTCGGATTTAACAAATCCGTCGAAAATCCGTCGGAAAATTCCAACAGAATTTAACTCCGTCAGAATATATGTGCTTTCCGTCAGAATTTACAATTTGCGACGGAAATATTGTCCGTCAGAATTTAATTTAAAAAAAAATATTTTAAAACCCTAAGATCTGGGTTCCTCTCTTTCCCTCTCTCCGCCTCTTCCCTTCTTTTTTTCTCCCCTGTTTCCCCTTTATCTTTCTCTGTCCTCTTTCCCCTCTCTTTCTCTGTCCTCTTCTCTTTCCCTCACCGCCTCTTCCCTTCTCTTTCGCTCTCCTTTTTCCCCTTTCTCTTTCCCTCACAGCCTCTTCTATTTCCCCTCTTTCCTCTCAACAGCATCAACAACCTTAACCGCAACAACCAGCCACGCCACGCATCGCGTCGCCTCTGTCCACCAGCCACGCGTCGCGTCACCTGATCTGTCCACCAGCCACGCGTCACCTTTAACACTCAGCCGCCACTCAACAACAACTTCAACAACCAGCCGCCGCGTCAAGCATCGTCGTCCACCGTCAAGCACCGTAGAAGCCCGAAAATATAGATTAAATATTGGAGAGTTTGTAGATCTAGGTTTATTTTTCACAAAATTTATGATTATAATTATTTTTTTGATGAAATTGTAATGTAAGTTTATAAATTATTTTTTTGATGAAATTGTAATGTAAGTTTGTAGATCAGGTTTTTGGATTTTTGGACTATGTAATGTATAAATTGTTTTTTTCGATTTTTTGGTTTTTGTTTCGATTTGGTTTTTACGATTTGGGTGTTCTGGATTTTTTTCGTTTTTTTCGATTTGGTTTGTTGTGGTGGTGGTGGGAAGGGGTTGGTAGATCTGGGTTGTGGGGGTGGCAAGGTGGCGAGGTGAATCTGGGCTAGGTGGCTGATTTGGGTTAGTTTTGGTTAGGGTTCGGTGGTGGGGGTGGTGGGTGGGGCTTTTTTTTTATTAACTTTTCCGACAGAAGTTTCTGTCGAAAGGAAGTAGATTCCAACGGAAAATTCCGTCGGAAGAGGTATATTCCGACGGAATTCCGTCGGAAAATTGCGACGAACTCTCGATTAAAGTCAAAACCAGCGCCGACAGAAATAAATCCGTCGAAAACTAGCCTTCCGACGGAAATTCCATCGGAAAAGGTCGAATTTCCTACAAAGGGTTTTGCAACAGACTGATTCCGACGGAATTCCGTCGGAAGACCATTTTCCGACGGAATTTCCGATGATTTCGACGGATTTTTTCCGTCAGAATCAAGTTGTTTTCTTGTAGTGTTTGGGACTATTCAAGTCGGGTCAGTATTCAGGTCTCCCGAAAAAAGTTCAGGTCGGCGGCTGCGGGTCACTTTTGCTACCTCTTAATTGAAGCGAGTGATGGTATCCCTGTTGAAGTTTAATTAGAGATGTAAACTTTCTTCAACAAGATTTGGCAGATATATTGGTGTCCCAACATCATCTTATGACCTTTTCAACCCTGAATGACTATTCATAGACCTTCTTTTCACCCAAGGGTCACCATGCAAAATTTTCGGCTATTTTTTTCTAAGACCCCATAATGCCTGAAAATCGTGATTTGTAACCCTGTAGGGGGCACCATGTAAAATTTCAGATATTTCTTTCCATGTCCCCGGAACCCTTAAAAATCTTGAATTGTCGTTGAATTCGGCTTCCAAAAAGCCATTCCGAGCTTTGTCTCGTTTTCGCTCCAAATTTCTCCCATATGCTATTGCTGACCCCATTACCTGATAAGCTCACTTTCCGCCTCTAAAATTTTGTTGAGTTCCTTTTATACAGTATTTCCGAAGTACGAACACACTAGTCATTCTTGCTCTCTCATAATCGTTTTATGGCGTTTCAGCATCTAAAATTTTGTTGATCGAGTTCCCTTTATACAGTATTTGCAAAGTGCGAACACACTAGTCATTCTTGTTCTCTCATAATCATTTTATGGCGTTTTAAACCCCGACTATTTATTCAAGGATCTTGGTTTGACCCAAGGAGAACCATCTTGTTATTTGTTGCATTGAATTGGATATTGAACTAATATGTCTTAAAGCATCTCTAATAGTTGTAGGTAGGAACTTGTTGCAATTTTCAAATTCGCTTGACCATTGGAGTAAAAGCTAAATGAGAAAGTGGTGCTCATCTAACATAGGAAGCTAAGCTAGTACCTGATCCATTGGGGTACAAACTAACTTACTAGCTTAGCTAGAAAGTGAATAATTGGCTTGAAGTCTTACATGGCATGGCAATTAGCGTGCTATATAGGATTTGGCTTCAAAACTAGATTAAGTATATAGATAATAGTTAGTCATTATTAAAAATATTTAATTGGATGAAAAAAGATTTTATTTTTTTTAATTATTAAAATAATTGTGACGTCTAAAATATTAGATTGAAAGAATAAGCTGATAATATATCATCTACTTCGTATGTAATATCCAAAATTGATTAGATAAAAAAAAATTAAATTAAATTTACAACTTATAAAAAAATAAGGACATCTCGTTCATACATTTGTTTTTAAAAAAAATTCGTGGTGAATGTTGTGAAATCTCAATGGTACACGGTGAAAAAATCATTTTTGCAACCATATTTGAGATATATTTTGAAGGATATAGTTTAGGGGTAGGATATAATTCATATGTTGTATATCAAAGTGGATATTATAGGAGAGTGTTAGTAGGATATAATTCATATGTTGTATATCAAAGTGTATATCAAAGTGTAAAGGAGAGTGTTAGTAGGATTTGCTATTCTTTTGTCTAGGGTTGTTGAAACAGATACAGCCTAAGAAACACAGGCAAAATTCGATGTAAGCTGAATTTAATGAATTAGATATCAAAGACCTCTTTCCAAATGGTGTTAGCTATGCACAAACCTTCAACAACAAAGATCTGAATGGAACATATTATTCCCAATTGTACATTAATTAGACTACAAAACAACAAAGCAAAACTTTTACAACATTTACAAGTCAACTAACACCATTTCCATAGCTTTTAGTTTCATCCGCAACCTTTTCCCATACCCTAGCCATCTTTAATGCAAACCCAGCCTACAAAAGCAATATATTTCACCGGCATTAAACATACAATGTCGATCGTATTATGCAACAAAGTAATTACGTAGGACAAGAGGAACTTCATCACATCACAAAACAATTGCTTAAAACATTACTTAAACCACTACATCAAATCCTATAAGATGAGAAAGGGTTTCTCCAATCCACCTTAAGGCAGGACTATAAACATCAAGATGCAAATCCCAAAAGCATAAACTAACTAGCAACGATTAAGTTATTAAAAGGACTGTATACAACATAACAGTTCACTAAAGGGACTAGAGAATGTACCTGATTTACAACAAAGCCCTTCAACATGCTCAAAACGTCTGCATGCCTTTCCTTATCTAGTCTAGCAAGCTCACTCCTGTTATTTTCCTGCATGATTATAATAAATCAATACAATTAGTATCAAATATTAGAGAAAGTTACAATTCCTCGGCAAATGAGCATGTGGATTTTACCACATAGGACGATCAGTAGAGGCAGTGTTAAGAAGGATAGTAGAAAGCTACAGCAATGTAAGAAGCAATGTAAGTAAAGAAAAAGCTCATCAAGGTCATCAGTAGTGGAAGGCTACAAGAAGTATCACAGATTATAATGTAAGCAAAGAAAATACCTGCTCTAGATGTTTGAATCTAGCTAAATACAGTTCCTTGATGAACTACGTAACTAAAAGTCAGTTGTGATGACATACAGAAATGCAATGTGGATTGCACCCAAAAAAAAAACTGAAATGCAATGTGGTGAACAAGAGTATTTACGTCCGTATGATGAAATAATGAATTATACTCGTAGTAATACTAGTAAATAGCAGATGCGGTATGGTTTGTAAAAATCGTAACATATTCCTTTTTTTTCTTAATACTGTAAATGAAATCATAACATGACATCATAGCTATAAATAAGTGCAGCACTACTGCACTAGCATTATAATGGATATATATCTATAAGAACACTGATGAATTACCGCGTGTAAATAGTTAATACTTACTATAATTACAGAATTCCATTCCAGTAATTTCAATGAAACATCAATTTAAAACTAATGACTTCCAATTTAAAGTTCCAAGTCAAAAAGTCAGTCATTTTTCCAGAAAAATAAGTGCACATTTTCCACTTTAACTTATAATGGCCGACCTCATGAAATTCTTCAATTTGACAATTTCTTACCGATTTTGTCACTATCAATTCAAATAATCTAACTGGGGTCTTAGCTTATGAATGGAAGAAATACTAGTTGTCTCAATGTGCAGTCAATACTAGTTAGCAGAAATTAGCATGTGCATAACTCCATGCAACCAAATTCAATCGCCTTGGTTACGTTGCATTATTTATTGAAAGGTACTACCTTAGCCACTATACTTGATGATTGAGAAAACCTTGAGTTGTATAAATAGTTGAATATCAACAACGGTTACATTCATTCACAAACATTACTCCTAGTACCTCACGTACTGCTTAACTCACTCTATCTTATCTCCAAAATGAAAACAATCCCACTCATTTCTTCTTCTTGGTCTTTTCTCTTGATCTTGATTGTATGGCTCCGCACTTGCAGTTGTATACCTTTTGTCTCTAGCCAATGTCTCCACGATCAAAAGTCTTTATTGCTCGAGTTAAAGAATAATCTTGCATTTGCTCCCAATGCTTATGACAAGCTTGAGGGGTGGAATCAAAGCACCGATTGCTGCCACTGGAGCGGTGTCACATGCAACAACTCCAGTGGTCGAGTTATTGGGCTTGATTTGAGTAGCAAAGATATCATTGGCGGCATTGACGATTCAAGTAGTTTGTTTCATCTTCAGTTCCTCCAAAGCTTGAATTTAGCGAGCAACAATTATTTGCAAGGTGAAATTCCATCAAGAATTGGCACTACACTGTCTAGCCTCACTTACCTTAACTTGTCATGGGTAGGCTTCAGCGGACAGGTACCTATTGTAATATCAAACCTTGTTAAATTAGTTGTCCTTGATATTTCAAATTCAAGGGTAGAAAATGCACCTTTATACATGCAGAAGCCAAATTTGGCAACAATCATTCGAAACCTGACTAATATTAAGGAACTCTATCTTGATTATGTCATTAATTCAGCCATAGGGGATAAATGGTGCAAGGCATTATCGTCATCGCTCCCTCGCCTTCAAATCTTGAGCATGTCCGGATGTGAGTTGAGCGGTGAAATCCATAAGTCCCTTTCAAATCCCCACCATCTATCCGTAATCATGCTCGAAACCGATTTTCCGGAATTGTACCAAGCTCCTTGAACAACCTCAAGAGGCTCCTTAGAATTGATCTCTCCTATAACCAATTTTCTGGTCCCATTCCATCATTTTCATCCATCAAGTATCTAAGATCCATAAATCTTAGGTTCAACAATTTGAATGGTTCAATCAATGCCACAGATTGGGATAAGTTACTAAGTTTAGAAGAGAGCTTAACTTGTCATATAATTCACTTGATGGAAGTATTTCTACCTCATTATTCAGTTTGCCATCACTTCAGTTGATCGATTTGTATAAAAACAAATTCAGTGGGCAACTGAATGAATTTGCAAGCATATCCTCTTCCCAGATTAGTTATATTGACTTGAGGTACAATAGCTTGGAAGGGCCAATCCCAAAGTCATTTTTCCAATTAAGAGAGCTCCAATTTTTGTATATGTCTTTAAACAGGCTCAATGGCACGCTAGACCTATCTGATTTTCTACAAAGATTTAAGAGCCTCACAGAACTTGATCTCTCATTCAATCGCTTGTCCATTGGTACAAACGATTCCGGGGAAAACTCCACTTTTCCCCAGCTACAAATCCTATTTTTGGCTTCTTGCAACTTGCGTACCATCCCTAAATTTTTAAATAACCAAACATCTTTACAAAATCTTGACCTTTCAATGAATCAAATCACAGGCACAATACCCGAGTGGATGTGGAAAATTACTAGGTTCAACCTTTCTTTCAATCACTTAGTGGAACTAGAACCACCTTTGACATTCTCAAATAATTTAGGGTTTATAGACCTCTCTTCCAATAATCTTCAGGGCAAATTCCCATTTGTCAAATCCAATTATTACTATTTGGATTGTTCCAACAATAATTTCACTTCCTTCAATCCAGACATAGGAAACTATCTATCATATGCTAGCTACATGTCATTTTCGAGAAATAACTTACATGGGATCATCCCTGCGTCACTATGCAGTGCCAAAAATCTGGAGCTTCTTAATCTAGAACATAATCATTTGGGTGGCACAATTCCCGAATGTTTTACTACCATGACCCAACTCATCGTGTTGAATTTGAGAGGAAACCAATTAGACGGTGAAATCCCAGATAGATTCATAAAAGGTTGCAGTTTACAAACTCTTGACTTGAATGACAATTTTATGCAAGGAAGGATACCTCGATCACTTGCCTACTGCAAAGATTTGAAGGTATTAGATTTTGGAAATAATCAATTGGATGACACTTTTCCTTGTCATTTGAACAGCTTGTTTAACTTGCAAGTTCTAGTCCTTCATTCCAACAAGCTCCATGGAACTATTGTTTGCCCACAGAGTCACTCAATATGGCCATTGCTTCAAATAATGGACGTAGCTTCCAATCACTTTGTTGGTGAGCTAAAATCCCAAATTCTTTTCAAGTGGAGGTTAATGGTTGCTGGAACAACTAAAGAGAAATCAAAATTTAGGTTTTTGCAAAGCTCTAGTTCAACTGGTGATGACTACCAAAATTCAGTGTCAGTCAACTTTGAGTTGCAATACATCCTAACAATCTTCACTAGCATTGATTTCTCCAACAATGCTTTTCATAGTGAGCTACCGGAAGAATTGTGAAATTTGAATGCTCTTGTAGTTCTCAACCTCTCTTACAACTCCTTCTCCGGCCATATTCCATCATCATTTGGGAATTTGAGCCAGATTGAGTCATTGGATCTCTCTTGTAATAACTTGAGTGGGAAGATACCTGCACAACTTGCAAACTTGAATTTCCTCGGCTACTTGAACCTTTCCTTCAACAAGTTGTTAGGAAAGATCCCAACAGGCACTCAACTTCAATCATTCAACGCATCTTCATATGAAGGCAACCAAGGACTCTACGGTCCACCATTGACAACAGAGATCCAACAATGACTCCACCTACTACTTTAGAGGGATCAAATTGGAGTTCAAAGAGCGAACAAGAGTGGATGTTAATGGGTGTTGAAGTTGGATTTTCGGTTGGGATCATTGTCTTTGTAGGGCCTATCTTTTACATCAAAAGGTATAGGGAATGGTACTGCAAGCATCTTCATAGATTGGTCATGAAAATCCTACGAAGGGAAGATAATAGTACAAGGTCAAGGAGAAGGAGAAGGAGAAGGAGGAACCATCAAAGGCACATGCACTAGACCCATAGAAAGGGATGAAACAGAAGAATTGAATGGCTAGTAAGTATGAATTAAATTTGATCATAGCAATTTATTTCACTTAGCTTGCTCATCAAGATGTTTGAACCTAGCTAGCTAAATGCAATTCCTTGAACCAAACCACTATATATATATATATATATATATATATATATATATATATATATATATATATATATATATATATATATATATATATAAATATATATATTTCTCTCTCTCTCTCTCTCTCTCTCTCTCTCTCTCTCTCTCTCTCTCTCTCTCTCTCTCTCTCTATATATATATATATATATATATATATATATATATATATATATATATATATATATATATATATATATATATATATATATATATAGGATTAGGATCATGTAAAAACAAGTCTTAGGGTAAAAACTAAAAACAATTAATCCTAGCCGTAGATTATAATCTAGCGGATGACATCTAATGTATATAATCTAATTTTCTCTCTCCTCCCGCGAAAACACCTTCTCTCTCCTCTGTTATTTTCTTCCTCCTCTTCCTTCTCTCTTCACTTTCTCTCTCCTAATTTCTCGACATTTTTTCCCCAATTTTCACGCTACTTTTTCAAACACCGCTTCAATTATTTTGATTTTTAGCAATTTCTCAGCTCTACGATCTATTATCAGGTGAGTTCTTTGTGGTAATTTCGCTATTTTTGCACGATTTGAGGTTATTAGGTTTCTGAAATTTTGTTTGCTGGAATTTCATGAGTATTTTTTTGTAGATTCAACCGGAAATTTAATGTCTATTGTGTTTTTCGTGTATGCTTTTTGTTTAATTTTGTAATTTTGCAAGTTTATTTATTTTTTCGATTTGATTTGATTTTTTGATTTTCAACTTAAGTTCGTTTTAGTAGGAGTATTTTTGCTCGAATTTCTACTTTTGTTGTTGTTCTTCACCTTCTTAGTAACACGATTTTTGTGTTTCTGATTTTAGTAAATTAAGTTTGGGTAATTTTAGTAACATGCATGTTTGATTATGACGAGATTTTGCGTGTTTCGTTCATCAATTTTGTTCGATTTCCAGTGCGATTTTGCGACTTTTGCTCATCAATTTTTTCGACTTTTTTTCATCAATTTTGTTCGATATTGTTTGATTTTGCGATTTCCTGTTCGACTTTGTTTAATTTTGTTCGATTTCTTGGTTGATTTTGTTCAATTTTGTTCAATTTTATTCACTCATTTTTTGCTTTCAATTTTTTTGATTTGTGGGTTTTTGCAGGTGAAATGTGGGAATTGTGGAGAGGTGACAGAGAAGGAGAGTTATGTGATGTTGGGAGAAGTTGTTCCTATCCCTAAGAGTCGTGGCCAGGCTAATCTTGTTCAGAAGGTTTATCTCTATTACTCTCTGATAATCTGTTGTTCTATTCTGATTTGATTGTGCTCGCTCTATTTGAGATTTAGTTGTTGCATTGATAGTGTAATTTGAATGAGTAATGTTACAATTATATTTTAATGGATGTAGTATTTTGGCACTATTGATTGGTTTTGTCAGTGTTAATTTCTTTTTCTGGACTAATTTCTTGCCATTTAGTTTCATGAGGGTTTTAGCATTATATTGACTATTTCTTGGTTATTGTAGTGATTGTAGTTATGTGTTGATCAATGAATCATATGCTGCATTTATCTTACTGTAAATGTTACATGGTTATTGTAGTGATTGTAGTTATGTGTTGATCAATGAATCATATGCTGTATTTATCTTACTGAATGTTACAAAAATGTGTGTTATCTGTAAGATGATCAGTGTTTATGAAGTCTATTTCTAGCGTATCTTATAGTGAAGGAAAGTGTTTTAAAGTTTTTGAGAACTTGTGGGTTCTAGGAGCTTTGAACTTTCATCTTTTATGTTTAGTGATGATCTTTCGTCAATTTGCTAGAAGCGAGTTGAATACCCCTTAAGCTTCTTCATCCATTACAGGAGTATTGAACATGTATTAAGGATTATGAACACCAGGGTTGCAAACTGGAAATTTCTCCTCGTTGTTTTGATACCTGTCTGATTTATTGAACTGTTCAACATGATATAGCGTTTAAGTTTGGTATGAAATTTCTGCAATTCTGTTATCTTAGGATTATTTGCTTAGAATTAGGACTTGTTTAATATGTTTCTTCCGGATGTCAATTGATGGCCTTGTATTGGCACTTGGGGAATGGTTTATGATAGTGTATTGATGTTGTACTAGTACTTCTGCTCTGGCTCTTAGAATTCTTTTTTTTATCTATTGTTCAGTCATTTACTGTACTGATTCCATCTTTTTCAATAATAGTGTGCCCGTTCAAGTGATATATGGCTTACGTTGTTGCTATATCTATATTGACTAAGCCTTGAATAATGTCCTGCAGCTTATAGAATGTGTTTGATGCTTTGATATGTATGAATCACGTGTTGCATTTCTGCATTTTTCTGGTTTACACTTAATTGACATTTGATGCCTGAATTATATTACAATGTATAAATTTTCTGTGAGCTGTTAACTTTGTTCCATTCCAGCTATTAAAATTCTGTTGCTTTTTGTGTGTTATTGCCTTCTAAATTTTGGATTTTCTTACATTGGTAATGGTGATAGTTACATTGTGTTTTTGGCTTGTTGCTAATCAATCACCCTTTCATTATTTCAGTGCAAGTTCTGTGGCAGGGAGGGTACTATTACAATGTTACCAAAATCTGGCTGCTATCTAACAGGTGATGACTGACTGTGAAGCAGGAAAGTTTGTCCGTTTGATGAGCTTTGACTGCCGGGTTTGGAGCCAGTGGACTACTCCTTTGGTGGTGACAAGGAGGAGCAACAGAAATCATCTTATGATAAGAAGCAGCAGGAGAAGTTATCTGATGACAAGGAGGCCGGAGAAGGAGAAGTTATCTGATGATAGTTACCTTACTTTTGTAAATAGTGACATCTATATAAATGTGGTCAATGTTGTCAAAATTTATATAATTACCTTATTTTTATATATAGTGACCTTCGTTATTTTTATATATAGTGGTCTCTGTATAAATGTGGTCAAAATTGATATAGTTACCTTATTTTTGTATATAGTGACCTTTATGTAAATATGCTCAAAATTGATATAGTTACCCTATTTTTGTATATAGTGACCTCTAAGTAAATATTCTAAAAATTGATATAATTACCTTATTTTTGTATATAGTGACCTTTATGTAAATATGATCAAAATTTATATAGCTATCCTATTTTTGTATATAGTTACGTTATTTTTATATATAGTGACTTTATGTAAATATCGTCAATTTAGATAAAGTTACCTTATTTTAGCATGTAGTGACCTTTAAAACGTTGCGTTTGTCAAAAAAAAAAAAAAAAAAAAAAAAAAAAAAAAAAAAAAAAAACCTTTAAAACAGTTGAATTGATTATATGTAAGGTTGGAATGATCTTAGGGCTTTAGAACCGTCTGATCTTTTGTGCTAGTAATGAATGGCTAAGATTGCTTGTTTTTAGTTTTCACCATAAGCTCTGTTTTTAGCGGAACCTCCCCGTATATATATATATATATATATATATATATATATATATATAATGTTCACCATTTTTTATTCCAACTAGATTGAATCGTTCTATAAGCTTATGTAAAAATAAAAAATAAAAAAAATAAAAAAAAATCATTGCCTTTGTCTATGACCATTTTTGTAAAAAAAATCAACAATTTAGTCTTATTCCTATTTTTTAAATGTAACTATGTGTAAGGCTTTGTCTCAAAAAGTTAACATAGGCTTATAATAATTATTTCATTACATTTTAAATTTGTATTTCTCTATGTTCGGATAATTAGTTGTTGAATCTTTCATTCATGGTTTCATCTAGGTATTGCTGACATGCTGTGGATGACGGAAATGCAATGTACCAAACAAGAGTTTTAACAGACGTATAGAGAAATAATGATTGTAGTATTTAATATAGTTTGTAAAACTGTAAAAGTTGAATAAGTATTAAGGCATGATACTATTTCTAGTTATTATTGCCGCTTTTCTGTTGTATTCCCACTACTAATTACTTCTTCCGTTTCGTAATTATCGCAACACTTTGACTTTTGTACTATTTATATGCTTACTTTGACTATGGTTTTTACTAATATATAAAAAAACATATGTTGTCATGTAAAATGTTTTTAGCAGCCACGTAATATCCAAAATTCTGAGTGCTACTGTAAATTAGTACTATTGAATTTGAGCTAGCTTGAATCACTGAATCTCTCTTGCAACACCTTCAATGGAATTATACCTCAACAGCTTGTAAACTCAAATCCCCTCGACTACACTTAAACTTATCCTTCCAAAAGCTTCAGGTTAGCTCCCATCAGGCACCCAGCTTCAGTAATTCACATCGGACCCTATTCTGTGATACACCCAAATGTAAAATGGAGGAAATATTTTCTAAAATCTGACCAATTATTGATGCATCTGAAATATCAGACGCGAAGAAAATAAAAATAAATAAATAAAACCCTGCTCTCATACAAATTTCACAAACCAATGACAAGTTTTCGAAACTAGAAAAATATGAGGAAGCATCTGATGCAAAAAGGATACAATGCTCCTCTCACATTATGAAAGCATGTGCAAAAACACATGGGAGGCTGAGTATTCAGTGAGTTAGCCAATCTGAAGAGTATGGCTACAACATACACGAGACATACAAGAATATGAAGACCCAAATTTACAATAAAATCATACGGCAAGACCTTTACTCCTTACTGCTAAATATTGACAAAATATTAATATTTTTCTCTATTAGGATGACCCCAGTTTTAACAAGGTGGCCATAGATACAAGTGGCTTAGGATGTTGATTCCCCTTCCTTCTTCAACAATTCCTGTAAGAATACGGTTTGATACATGATAATTTAGCATTCAGCTCTCATGTAATCCCTCTATTCGATACGGAGTATAACACACTTTTTTACATTAAGCTTTAGCTATTAATTACAGTTTTACGTTAGATATTGATATAAAAAATGCAAAACATCATTATGGAAAAACTTTTAGATGAACCCTAATACTATCCATAATTTTATATACATCTATTTTTGAGTAATTAGTGGTCAAAAGTAAAAATTCCAAAAGATGTGCAAGCCTTGTACTATAACAGAGGGGGGGGGGGTGTGGTCTAGAAACCACAACAGCTTTAAAGGAGAAAGGCAAAAGGAACTTTAAAAGATGTAGATGCATGGCAGTTAATTTACCTCTTTCACTGCAGAAATTGACAACTGCTGCCTAACTTTCTTCTCCCGTTGACACTCCCCACACCAGCTAGAGAAATCCGTCTGATATTTCTTCAGCTCCCGGAAGACAGCACTGCATCAACAAATCAGAGGGTAAATAATAGTAGACATTGTGCATTTCTAGCTCTGACCATGCACCACATTGTAGTCCATCTTGGTCAAAACGGATAATGCTGCTTAATTATATAATCATCAGCTACGCTCTTCAGACACCCACAGGCGACAGGAAAAATGAGAGCCAAACAAACCCAATAATTTGTGATATGCTATGGATAATACATGTTACATTAAAAATTAAAAAAAAAAAAAAAAAAAAAAAAAGGCGAAATGAGTGGTTAACCTCAAATTTTAGCAAATTTACAATGGAATCCAGGAAAGACACACCTCAAAATCCAACTTAGATGACTATTTTGGAAAACATGATTATTTTTATCATAGGATTGCAGCAACAATGTTCTCATTTTAGGAAGGTAACTATTATTAACACCATTCTTCTTTCCAAAAGCTTAAAATAGTTTCCTTTTGAAAATGTGAAATTTACAATTTAAAACCAGCAATTTACACACAATGTCTAAGCAACTGATATACCTTCTGCACCATAAAATCAAGTTGACCCTCCTCCCTTGAGTAGTGGCACGAGCCCCATGGCGATGGCGACCACGATGAAGAATAGCACGTCCAGGAACATGGGAGTAATCTAATGATTCCTGAACCAAACAGAAATGATTTGAGTAAGAAAGTGCCACCCATGGCACCATACGGAAATCAGAAGGAAAATCTACAATACAATAAATATGACCCAAAAGCATTCCTAAGATGTCCACAGGAAAGCAATACTTTCAAAAAGTACAAATGCAGACGAAATATTCAAGTAGTCAGAAGACCATAAATGCAAGAGCTGAAGTATTGAAATAACTTTTCATCAATGATCCCAAAAACACTTATTTGCTTCCCATATTTTCATCCACTGCTCCTCTGTCCTATAGATGGGTGTAAAAATCCTTCTCTGGACTCCATGTAGCTTTACAGGCTAAATCGTTAAAAGAAACATAATGCAAGTTATGCAGCTCTATTAAGTAACTGGAACCACAAAAATAGTGAGCAAAGGACAGAATCTGTTGCTACAAAGTGGATATTAAGAATTGTTTGAAAGAAAACTTATTGACATTCAAATGTTTAAAGCAAAAGAAATAACTACAGTAAAATATGCAAGTGAAATAGATGAAGTGCAGCAGCTGTGTAGGGAAAGAAAAATAAGATATGCAACAGTTTCAAAGGGGACTTGCCAAGGGAAAGAAAATTAAGAAATGCAAACAGTTTCAAAGGGGACATGCCAAGGGAAAAAGAATAAGAAATGCAACAGTTTCAAAGGGGACTTGCCAACTATGCCAAGTGAATAAAGTGTGATTATGATTAGCTGCCTGAGTAATGACAATAAAAAATACAGGACTCTCCAAATCTGAGATTTTGATGACATATAGTCAAGATTGGTTTGAAATCAACATAAAAAAAAAAAAAAAAAAAAAGGAGGGGGGGAGGGGGGGGTGGGAGGCGGCTAGATGGGTTACAATTGAGGATGGAATAAGAACCTTTGTTATTCTCAGATCAGAGCTTCAGTTACAGCTTAGAAGATTAAGATGGATTATGACTAAATGACTGACAGGTTATAAGAAGGCAACAATTATAGATTCAGTTAATCTGTCACTAACTCCCCTTAGGTTCTCATGTTTGGCTTTGCATTTCCATGCCAAACTCCAGCACATACTGCTATTGCTGCTTAAATTCTCATCTCCAGTTCAGTGCCCAACTAGGATTGACCTCCAAAGTTTTAAAACAATTATGTCTTATAATAGAATTCTTTACGAGAATTATACATACTAATTCTATGGTCTAAAATATCAAAAGTCAACATTGCTCATGCCTTTGCCAACTAATAAGATCATCTTCTAAAGTGTCTAATATATCCAGTGACCAACACTACTTTATAAATAAACTCTTATAAACAAATATATACGTGAAGGTGATATTCTAAAACTCACATTTTTCCACAACAGAACCTCAGAAAAACATAAATTATCTTGTTAACCTCTTAAAATATGTTGTATTTATGCTGCTGCAGCCTAAGTGCATTTGTTGTCATCAAGAACAGTCACACCAACCTCTAATGCATGTTTTACATTAACTTCATGTCTGTAAGTACATATTATATTACAGTTACAAAGAAAAAGCTTCCATAGTATTAAACACAGATAGAAGAACAAAATTGATCTTTTTTCTTTAAAGGAAAAGCTCAAATGGCAAGTACCTCAGCCTGTGTTTCTGTATTAACATGTTTCTCACATCTAACACCTCGAAAGAACAATTCCCCACCTGAAAACTCCTGGCCTAAGCATACATTCAAAGTGACTTCAGCATCATCCACATGAAAACCTGTGAATCAAAGCAGAAAAAAATTACTATGATGCGCCTAAAAAGAAGATAAAGTGAAGCCACCAAAATTGATTCAACAGCAAAATTTCCCACTTGCAACCAGCTAAATTTTTATTTTACTAGTATTCATCAGAAAAAAATAAGCTCAGAAACCTAATTTAGAAAAGAGTCTTCATAAAAAGAATTATATTAAAAGGACTTGAACAGGACGCCATTCTGATAAGAAGGCAATGAAGAAAAACATCAAGCCCGCAAACAAAAGAAGTAAAAAATAGAGTATCAAGTGCCAGATGAATCCTAGAGGCTAGAGCAAAAGTACATGTTTCAACTTTCAAGTGAGCGGCTGAACACTTACCTAAGTCAATATCCTTATGAATTCCATATTGGACAACAAATCCATGATGAGAAATTAAACTGGACCCACCAACTTCAGGGTAGAAAACTGCATGCAGATTAAGTCACACATTAGTATCTTCAAAAACATGCTTCTGTCTTAGGCATTTGAACATTCTTGAAACACTTAGAAAATTATGTATTACCAACTTCGGGGAAGAAAACTGCATACAGATTTAGCCACACATTAGTATCTTCATAAACATGCTTCTATCCTAGGAATCCGAATATTCTTGAAACACTTAGAAAAATATGCATTACCTTTAGAGATGGGACGTACAAAATCCTCCATTAGTTTATGAAGCATAGTTTCCATGCCGAAGTCATCAAGAACAGCACCATAATTATTCATTGTATTTGGCCGCATGATTTTGCATTTTGTGTCACAAACCCACTTTTCAATATTTTCTACCTAGGCAAGAGATTTCTATAAAGTAAGACAAGAAAAACCAAATGAATTGAAACTAACATGACAAACAAACATTAATCCTGCCGATATACCTCCTTCAGTAACAAATCACAGAACTGAGGCTGTAGAATATCAAAGGTAAAAATCCCAGGTGCAGGCTCAGACATTATACTTCGAAAACTTTCTTCTGTATTATCATGAATTGCTTTAAGAAACGAAGGGACAAAGAAGTTTGTAGCATGCATGCTATACAGCTCTTTGTGAAGTGGCTGCAGACAGAAAGCAAACTTAAGTTACAGGAACTCAAGTATAGGTAAGAATCAGGTATTCCCAAGAGAAGAATCAGCTCTGATTGTTAGATCTTATTTTTAACTTATTTAATTTAATTTCCAAAAAAAAAAATTAGGATAAGTTCAAAAAAATAAGTTCAAATAAATTAAGTTTAGAAAGAGAAAAAAAAGTTTAGAAAACCCAGATAAAATAACTCGGACAAAACTAAATTAGCCAAACAGAGCTTAATACTAGATCAGAGGACGTCAAAAGTTCAAAACAGGATGCTGGCAAAACAATCTTAAACACAACAAAATGAATCACAAAGGTAGTGAAAATAGGAACAGAAAAAAGAACAGGAGAATAGTTATAGGAAAATCTATTACTAGTATATCCAATCATGTAGACAAAGCAATCTAGACAAGAAAGAATGCTAGCAGTGCCATTTATCAATGAAAAGTCAAATTGTATTAATAATCCTATTCTTATTACAAAAAAGATGGTTCACCCTTCCCCCTCGCCAAAGAATTTACAAAACCACCAAAGGAAAAGATGACAAGGGTGACTTCATAGAAGTTACAGAGGAGCCAGTACATACCCTGTATTTAAAAATTCAAAAGCACCTAGCGACCTATGTATGGATAGCAATGATACCTTTTCTCCTCCTCCCCAAAAAAATCTCAAAGGTTTTGCAAGCTATTGTACGTAATACTCCCACTATCAATAGAAAGTTGTCAATTTGACAAATTGTTTAATCCCCTCACAATTAAGAATACGACAATTCCGCTAATAAGCCCAATAAAATTGATGTATCATTACATTCTCTTGCCAGTTGCCATCACTTATTCTATATGGCAGCATCTAGAGGAATAACATTGTAAACCTTCACTATTCTAAAGGTGACAACCTTTTGCAGTACATCCTAATATGGTACATACATCTACTATTTATTAAAAAAAAAAATGGAGTAAAAACGTATAATCCTGCCTTGTTCAAATTACAAATAGCAACTAAGGCCTATTCCATTATCGAATCACTTGTCTTCACATTTCCAGAACCTTTACTCCCAATTTTGTATGCTTAACCATAACCAAACCCTAGATATATCAACGTCCAATTTGAAGCAAAATCCACATTCCATCAACCAAAATTCAAAAGCCACATCTCATCATTTCCAAACAACTCCATTAATTAAAATACACAAGCTTCAACAACAATATTACAATTAACAATTTCACATAATCAAAGGATTCCTCAAACATCAAGAATTTAACCATCAATTTACCTGATAATTCGAAATAATCTTCTGCCTGTATTCCCGATGCTTCTGAGCCTTATTAAAAACATAATACCAAGCAAAATTGAAAAAGAACACATCAAATCGACAAAATTCCCAAAATCAAAAACAAAAGCAAAAAAACAATCAAAAATCATCACAAATCTCACCCTAATTCTTTCTCCTTCAGGCGAATACTTGAGCAAAATATCCCGCATAAAATGAAGCTTAGAATCACGAGAAGAGCTCAACAACGAAGGAGGCAAGTAACGTTCAAGACAGGTAAAAAGCATAGGATCGTACTCCAATGCTAGGTCATCGTAATTGTCGGGTTTGTGCTCTTTGTTAGGGTTCAACGACAGACAGAAAGTTGGCGCCGAAGAAAGCGTGACTCCGTTGCCGTTGATGTTGCCGTTTACGGCAGTGATTGCCGGAGATTGGTCTTTTCTCCGATCAAATGCGCCGTCGACGGACATGGTAATGGCGATGGTGGTGGAGGAGAGGTGTTGAGTGGAGAGGAGAGGAGAAGAGTTTTTATTTTTTTTTTTAATTGATATTCTCAATTTTTTTTCCCGTTGGTGCAAGTTAGGGTTTTGTCTCTTTTTATTTTTTTTATTTTTTTTTTTAAAGAATTTTGGGAGGGTGGGGTGACATTTAAAAATAAAAATAAAAATAATTTACAATATGAAAGTTTCTTGAAAGTATCTTATGCATTGTTGACTTGTGTAGATTGTAGATTTGTAGATTATATGGGCATAATCAACTATTTCATTGAATCCATCAAATAATTTCGACCATTAAGAACAAAAATAATTAGATTATAGGGTGAAATCAAAATTCAGTTTTATTTGATTGAATTCTAACAAAACACTAGATATAATTGTTGTACATCATACATGGTGCAATCAAGTACTTACAAATCGGTCAATTAAATTCAAATTTTATTTTACTTGATTGAATTTCCAGAACCCTTCCTATTCTGATTTTGTGGAAGGGTTGCATAACCACTTAAGGGCTTGTTCTGATTTACTGAACTGAGCTGAACTTAACTGAACTGAATTGAGTTGAAATGAATTGTTTATGAGAGAAGAAAATTAGGAACTAAACTGAATTTAAGTTGAATAGAACAGGCCATTAGTGTAACCGTTGTATGATCAGAGATATAATAATCAAGTATGGAGTATTGCTTTGCAAAGAAAGGAAATTAAATTAGCTTGATGAATAACGTTTGGTGATAAATTTCAATACACCATGATGAATTTAAATGCAAAATTCAAATTCAAATGAATAATTTTTTACTATTAAATGTACCTTCTTTTTAACTGTTGCAAACTGAATTGAGATAGATGAAAGTCTTCAAATATTTTTGGTTCATTCATTAAAAAAAAAAAAAAAAAAAAGCCTTTATGTATTTTGTTAGAGGATGAATTCTATAACCATTGGTTGCTAATTAGTAATTTTCTTAACAAAGTTATTCTTAGATTTAGTTGAATAAATTTATTGTCATCTTTGACACTTGCCAAAAGATTAAATTTGTAGACCTTTATTGTACGTAAGATTTGTTTAAAAATTATTAATATTTTAACACTTTTGCTCATGTCAAATTAGCTCATTTATAGTGTATATAAGAGTCAATTTTACTATATTCTCTTTAAAAAAAACCCTAGCCTCCATTCTTGATTTTTGAATGGGCTTTCATCGGTAAAGCCCCAACCTTTGTTTCTTTAGTTTTTTTGTTTGTTTTTTTTTGTTTATAATAATGATTTCTCCCTCGAAAGAAAGGGTTTTCGGTCTCCTTCGAAAAACAAGGTTTTTTTTTATTTCCTTCAAAAGACAAGGTTTTTCAATCTCCTTCAAAAGACAGGGTTTTTCTCCTCTTTTCGAAGGGGAATTTCATTAGCTTAAAATGCGAAATAATAGATCTAATGGATTACCGTAAAATTGTTTTGTTGGTGAAAAATTATGCGGGTCGCAAAGGTTTTCAATTTTTTGAATACGGTAAGATGAATCCAATGGAAATCATCCTCACGACTACAAAGGATCGTGAGATTGTCTCTCCAACAAGGCTGTAAATTCCAGCGATATAAGTGGAGATATTCTACATTGCATGATCTGCTTGATGATCGTAGTTTTTATGAAGGAAATTTTTATTTGATTCAAATTATGTATTTGTTAAATTCGATTATCGTTGTAGATGTCGTATGACTTTTTATTAATGGATTAATTTTACTATGCAAAAAAAAAAAAAAAAAAAAAAAAAAAAAAAAGCTCATTTATAACCCCTAATATAAAAATCACAATTAAGAAAATTGGTGTTATGTAACACTTTATCTTTGAACAACAAGATATTATAAAAGCTTGATCCCGTACATGACATGAATACTTGTACTCCTATCTAGTATATTTAATGAAAAAGATATCAAAACTCCGCACAAAGTACAAAATCAAAGTACGATATTTTATGTCATGACAATAATTATTGAGCTTGATAAAACATGCTGTCCATAATAATGATTTGTCATAGGTGTTAGCTTTGTTTGGGTTGAGATACCTAAAGTGAAATTGATATAAAGCTATGAGATACTCATAATAAAACATCCAAAATAGAAGCCACTACTCTAGAAGACGAGAATGATATTGTGAACCTTGAGAGAGTTAAAAGACTGAAATAGTTGACTAGTTTTTCGACTTCCGGGTGAGAGATTTCCTTAAAACTCCCTTCTCATAGGATGAGATTTTCAAAAAATAGTAAGCTCTCAAAGAGAGTACGAATTTTCTATTCATAATGATAAAATCTATAATGAAATCATACTTATATTACTTCATGTTTATAGAATTAAAAGCTCTAATGTGACTTCAGTTAAACACCACAAATCATTAAAATCACCTTTCTTTTAACGATTACTTTTTTTTAACCGACAAGTACCAAAATGTCAATTCTTTATATTGATTATTTTAACTTTTTTTTTTCTTCAAAATTTTCTTTACCAAACAAGGCCTTTTACGCGAGTAAAATTAAAAACGGAAAATTGAAAACATTCCTTAAATAAAAAATTACTAACACGGTCAATTTAATTATTACGGTCTTCCCGAGTATGATCGATCATACATTTCTCCGTAATTGAGAAGCATCAAACTGGAGAAAACAACACGTAAAACTTCTCAGCTGCTAAGTGTTAACCAGAATATCAGAGGAGAGAGAAACTGAGAAAGTGAAGATGAAGAAAGACAAAGGAGTTGCATTTCCTGCGCCGAGTTCCAATGGCAGTCAAGAACCAGATGATAATAACAATGATTTTCCCGACGATGCCAATCCTCGCCCTTTTCGATTCGCCGCTCGTAACGCTTCTTCCAAATACGACTTCGTCAAGGTTTCAATCAACAATTTTAATTCAATTTTTTATTCCATTTTTTGTTAATTTGATTTTTAAGTTGTGGGGTTGATTTTATTTTTTTTGGGTATTAGGTTAAAGTTTGGCTTGGTGATAATGCTGATCATTACTATGTTTTATCGAGATTTTTGCTTAGCAGAATGTTGACTGTTACCAAGGTATGATTCTTGATATTCAGGATTGTTTGTGCCTTTGTGGTACATGCAATTTTTGTAATATGAATTGTAAGTTATATTTAGTGTATTACATTGGGTGTTTGTTGTTGTAATTTTTGGGTTTGATTCAATTGATAGCATGCAATTGTTTAATGTCAGATAACTAGGTGTATGTTGATGGTTCTAACAATTACAGATTGAAAAGTTTGGGTTTTGTATGGGGGGTGTATAGCCAGAGGTAAAAGATGTAGGCGGGATTGGATCTCTGAACTTTAACGAACTAAGATAGTTGACATCAATAGATGAGTATAAGTGAATTGATTGCATGCACTTATGAAATATGATTTGTACTATAATCTTTGGTTACTCATCTCTAGGACCTTCACTGGTTTTAAGTAGTTCAAACCCAGTTAGCTATAGGCCTTATTAATGTGTTGGATTGTTAAAATATTATAGGCCCCTCTTTATTGAAAAAATTCTAATGATATAATGTGTCAGTACTCGCGTAGCAGACTACCTTTTTGCAAGCATCTTTGCTTTGTGTAATAGCTGCTGGATTACTATGGTTATATTGCTTAAAATGCCGGTCTTACAGTTTTGTTTATGATTAGAGACCATGTTTGAGCTCTTGATGTTGAATGTTGTTTTAATAACCTTTATTTTGATGTTGCATTTTTTTTTCACTTTCTTAGATTCCTAATCACGTGGCGATCAAGATTGCTCTGGAACTTAAAAAGCTGCTTATCGACAACAGCCTGCTTGATGTGTATGTCATCAGTTGGTTTTTGCTTTAAATTATTTAAGCGTTATTTTGCATGGAACTAATAAACGATACTGTCATCATGCAGCTCTCAGAATGACCTGGAGGCCAATCTATTTAAGGTATACGTTTCAAACTGCTGTCTGTTCAGGGATACGAGAATTACTTGTCACCCAGAGCATGTCTCAATGTTTTAAATTTCTGACAAAATCATGCTCCTAGTACCTTATTTCTGCACATTTAACATCAACCTTGATTTAATATATCTTTTATTTGTTGCCATTTACTTGAACATGAACTGAAATGCTGAAGCATGTTAACAAGTAACAGCAACCAACCAATAGAGTGTTAGCTAACAATCTTTTATTCAAGGATTTTGGTGGTTAGCTAGAGTTGTTTTGTCACATGTATAAATATTGACTTCATACTCCCCTTCTCCTATAGAGTATTCCATGTTGACTTTCACAAAGTCTGAGTGCAATCAATGAGTTAGATTTAACTAAAAATGTGTAATACACTGGGAATAGATTGGGTTAGTATCCATTTGTAGACCATAGAGGACAAAAAAAAAAAAAAAAAAAAAAAAAAAAAAAAACCAAAAGGTGGCAACCAGTTTCTGTACATAATTTAGTTGTTTTTCTTGTGCATGGGGTCTGTCTCTGTCTTTTGATTCCCTTTGTTATTTCTTCGTAGGCACTTATTCTTTGAAATTAGATTGGAGAAATATGATGTAGTTATTGAATTCGTGCTTGAAATTACGCATAACTAACTCTGAATATGCACTTCTTACTTGTCTTATTAGCAATGTAAGGCTTTAGATTGAAGAACTGAAACATGTGGCTCTTAGCTCTGTATCTTTAGTTTATAAGGAGATGCTGTATTGATTTTAATTAATAACTATCAGGGATTTAGACATGATCTCAATGGTTTTATGATCCCAAATTTGATGAGGGATTAAGTATTCTCCGGTAGTCCAGTTTTAAAAATGTGAATGAAGAATGGAAGGACTGATCTCTCCCTGTTCATAGTGTATAGAAATTTTGATGTTATTTGTTGTCTTCATGACCATTGCAAGAAATTATATGGCATCAAATTCATTTACAAACATCAAGATTGACTGTATTCAAAATGTGATTTCATTAAACCTTCTTATAGGACTCTATTTGCAGCTTATGGAACGTAGGGGCTATGGTGAAGAGTACATCAATCGTTATAAGATGATGACCAGGTTAGTGCAAAGAATATATTATTCACCTTGTTACAAGGTTTATTGTCTTACTTCTAATTATCTAGGGTTTTATTGCTCTCGCTCTCTTACGTTTTAGCTATTTTGTAATTTATGACGATTAAAATAACTCGAATGTCAATTTTCTATTAATTTGAATTGTATCTATGTTCATATTCCTTTTAGGTTTCACCATCAGCGGGTGCCACTGGTCATTCTTGTCTGTGGAACTGCTTGTACTGGGAAGTCCACCATTGCTACACAACTTGCACAAAGATTAAATTTACCAAATGTTTTACAGGTGAACCTGTTTACATATTTCTATGAATTTTCTTTTTGTTTGCCTATTCTTAGAGTTTCTGGAGAAAGAAATGAACTTTTCCATGATCTTTCTGCACTGATATCATTCTTATTGTCTTTCTAACACTGCAGACTGACATGGTCTACGAATTGCTTCGCACATCAACAGAGTAATGTACTTGTCTTTTCTCACTTTGGATTGTTAGCAATGATATTAGCTCATCATCTAAAATTTATAAGTTAATCTCAGCATCCAGCTGTCATTTGAACTCTTATCTAAGGTTTTATAGTGCACTGCTTTGATCTGACCACACTCATGAGTTGGGAAACACACACACCCACACTCTGAAGATACCCTTAGAAGAAAATATGGGTCAAATAACAATCATTTATACAAATTATGAAATAACAAAAGCAATAAAGTATGCAAAATACCCTTTGCACAGTTGTCTCGACGATCTTTGATCTAAAATTAAATATATATATATTTTTTTATTTTTTTTCGTGAAAGAGCATCTATAAATGTTAATTGCACTTGAATGATGAAACTGGGGAAAAGATTATTTGTGGTAGTTTCTGCAAATGGTTAAGCTACTTTTAAAATATATGCAGGGCTCCGTTGACATCTACTCCTGTATGGGCAAGGGAAATTGATTCTTCTGACGAGTTCATTACAGAATTTTGCAGAGAATGTAGGATTGTTCGTAAAGGTGATAACTATTCTAGCTTAAATTTTGGTTCAGTGGATTAAAATTTATAATGTACAAGCATACATTTTCACTTTTTAATGTGAAACTCTTTGCTTTGTTGGATGTTGTGAAAGGAGCTGGAAGGAAATGAAATAATTCTTTTTTCATTTAAAATTTTGAACATAACCAAGGTGAATGCACTTGGTAAAAAAAGTAAAGTGCATCTTATATAAAAATAATTTTCCTTCTATCAATCTTCCCTTTCTTCCATTTTTTATCGTAATTTAAAAGCAAGCATATGAGGTTTGAACAAGTGTCTTTTATTTGAATAAAGAAAGTTATCAAAAGCTAGACCTATATATATATATATATATATATACATAGCGGGTCTGCTCTTGGTGAGGCTCAAACTATTCATCTGGGATAGGAAAGATGAACTCAATGCTACCGCTTCATTTTTCAGGGTCCTTCATGAATATACTATTAAATTATTTTATTAATGTGGGATTATGAGTGAGTATTATTATTCATTTTTTCAGGTTTGGCTGGAGATCTCAAGAAAGCAATGAAAGATGGAAAACCTATTATAATTGAGGTACTCTTTGCCTTTTTCTTAAATTTTTTTCTCACTGATGGACCTTAAAACCTATGGAGGGAAAGTAACTTCTTGGCCCAAGTGTCTTACTTTCATGAGTAGAAATGGCAAATATGATGTAATTTATGCTTTTGTGACTTACGTATTTATTTCAGGGAGTACATTTAGATCCTAGTATTTACTTAATGGATGATGATAATAAATTGTCCATGAAAACACAACCAAAAGTTGAAGAGACAAAGGTTGCATCTGATCCATCAGCTGATAATCCTGCCTGCCAATTACAAAACCAACCTGCTGATAATGGCGATATTGATTCTGGAAGTAGAAGCCTCTGTGCTGAGAATACAAGTTCTGAGGAACCAGTATCCTCTGACCAGATGCATGAAGCTCTAAGCTCTCTTGCTTCTGTTAATATTGAAGATAGAGCCTCTGTTGATAAAGGTTGGCACTTAAACTTTTTAAATTTATTTTTCCTTTTGCAATATTGACAAAGAAACTGTTCTGTGCTTCTTTGTATAGAATATTGATTTCATTTGGTCATTATTTGCTACTTTTGATAGGTCTCTCCAAACAATACATTAGTTAGTACAGTGTAAGCTTTTCTTACTTCTTTAGGGTTTTGCAGTTGAGACTCTCAAAGAATCGAAGATTGATGAAAACCCTCAAACAAAGAAAGAGAGATCTGGGGCTGAACCAATTATTGTACCTATTGTTCTTAAAATGGCTGAATTTGACCATGAGGTATTCTGGTATTCTAACTTAGATTACGAGACATTCTGAACCTTTTCTTGTTTCCTTCACTCTTTTTTTTTTCTTCTTTTTCAATTTTTAAACTTTTTTTATTTTTTATTTTATTTAAAGCTATTAGAATTATGCTAGTCATATTGAATTTATGTGAAAGATAAATAGTGCTCTAGGAGTCTAGGGTCTTGAGATTAGCAAGTGTTGCTTGTAACCCTCAATGCTGATGGACTTGAAAGAGAGCCTTTAATTTGGATTTTGGGCTATGTATTTCACTACTCAAAGCAAGGATCTTTTTGGTCTTTCATATATTATTGAAGTCATTGCCTATGTATTTCCATAATCACAATTTTCTGGAAGCTTGCTCTTCTTTTTTTTTTTTTTTTTTTTGGGGGGGGGGGTGCAGGGGTGGGATGTAGATCACTAGATCCTTACGTAGTGCATTTTGGCCAGTGTATGTTTGCAGATGCCTTTGGCATGTACTTGCTTTTTTTTTCATCGTAGTATTTACTTTTTCCACGGTAACTATAACTGGAATTTTCCTGACTTGTGAAGGCATTACTCGAGGAATGGATCCCAACTCGTACATTCAGTGATAACAGTGTTGTGAAGGTAAATTAATTGATTCTGTTCTTTTGCAAAAGCTATGCTTGCAACAACTGGCAAGTAATTAGGTCCTCAAATTTCCCCATTTTGTTATTGTTTCTTATCACTGTTGAAAAATTTCTGGTCATGTGATACATCAAAGTATTGAACACTTGCTTGCAGTTATTATTATTTTTATAATTTTTGATATCTGTGCAATTGAATTTGCAGTGTGGTTCTGTTTATGATGTTGCTGTTAATTCCTTCATGAAAGTGATGATATCAAATGATCTCATGTATCAAATTGTTCCTTTGTTTCTACTTTTGATTACTTATTTTAGTTATTTACTTTTCTGCAGGATAAAGATAAGCTAATGAAGAATTTAAAGATTATTCAAGACTACCTTTGCTCATTTGAGTCTCAGGTATGCTTGTGTTTCTTCCTTTTCCCTCCTGTTTAGGGCTAAAATTTATTCATCACCCCTGAAAGGCCACAGCTTAGTCTTGTGAGTAGTCTGTGATGATCGGCTTGGTCACCCACTTCATGGAGAAAATGGTTGTCTGTGGAGGATTTGGTTCTCATAATATATCCTCTGCAAAAGCAGGTGGATGGTTCTGCTTTTAAGATCATTAGACAAATCAGGTGCAAGTGATGGTCTTCTAATGGCTAAAGATTTTATCGTTGGATGCGATTGCTTTGTTCAGGGTAGGGTGTAAAGGAGATGAAGCATGGGCTGGGGATTTTACTAGACTTAGAGAATATGCCTTGGACTTCTTTCATGTCCACGTCTTGGTTCCTTATTTGCTATTTATTTTATGTTACAGGGTCTAACTGTAGTGAATATATCTGCGACAACTTTCCCCCAAACCTTGGATTGGCTGCACAGCTATCTTCTTCAGGTATGAGCATCTTCCATAATGATGTATGATGCTGAATGGCAGAGGCCAGAGGCAAAGAAAGAAGGCTTCTTGTAGTATAATCACCATTCAGTCATTCACTATAGGCATAGATATATTAAATGTCATTTCTGTATGCTTTGTTTCCTTCTAAGAATTTTTTTGTACCAGTGCATTGAACAAGGTACGTCTTCTGTGTCCACCCCCAAACAACAAGCCAAGAGCTAGAATGGATGCACGTGTCTATAGTGTTACCCGGTATGTTATTTGCTATAAGCTGTACTTTCCATTGACTGTGAAGCATCTTTCCATATTGTATTAATGACTTTTTTTTTTGTAAAGACTTTGGACTGCCCTTTTCTAGTTAGTAAAGAAAATTAAGTGGATTATACTGAAGGAACCCCAACCTAAGTCTTAGATTGATGGCCTTCTGCTGTTGCAAAATGAGGTTTTAGTAACAATCACTTCACCTGCTTGGATTGATGGCTTTATATGCCTGATGGCCCTGATGGGTGTTTAAACTGTCTACTGTCCTAATTATTACTTTCTAGTTTCTAATACTAATCATCTGTAATAAAATCCATAGTGAATGAATTATCTTATACTAATACTAATAAATCTTTATCTTTCTTTTCACCTTTTTGACACACGTTTGCCTTTCTTTTTAAACATGTCTCAGGTGATGCTATTATGGTCTTGATGCCATTACTGACCAAGCAAACAGATTGAAATTGAGTCATCAAGGATGATTTGAACATCAGACAGGGGCGGTTGTATACTTTCTTGTATTAATTATCCATAATAAGATGATTAAGATCCTGAAGGAAATAAGGGTTTTTGTCCAAATAATCCCTGTTAAAGGGTCTCTTAGATGTATCAAAGCGAGTGATAAGATACAGATATTATGTATTGTAGAATTTCCTCAATAAGATGCTAATTTATTTTGTAATATGTAAGCTCTAGCTGTTATGTTCAGAAGATATTTTATGTTGTAAAATGTAACTCTCTCAAACTTATATGATCAGGAGATGTTAATCTTATGCCGACTATTCACACTGATTTTATCCTGTTGTGGATTTCCAGATGTGGCTTTCAACTTTCTTGCCCGGTTGCTTGTACATTTACAGATGTAACTACTGGCGCAAGTGTTGATCAAACTACTTTCCTAGGAGTACAATATTTAGTGTTTAGATCTCGTAATCCCAAAGCTGTTCAATTGTCCTGTAAGGGCTGGTTGTTTTGTTGATAAGATGATCTCCTCTCAGTATTTTTCTCTCTGCCAACTTCTCAATGCTGATCATATCATAATCATCCAACTTGAGATCGAGGGCTCCTATAATCTCTCTCATCCTGCCTTCATTGAAGCTCTTTACAATAACACTAACTCCCTTCTGCATTCCCCATCTTAGTGCAACCTGAAAAACAACACATTCATTCGCGTCATGTCATTCAGAGTTGCAAATTATATAGAGTTGCCAGAAATGGAATATTTGTGGCTGAAATATAATACCTGAGCAGGAGTTGCTCTGTGTTTTTGAGCAATGGACTGGATGATGGGGTCTTTTATTATCGACGTCGAGCCCCAGAAATTTCCAGGACCACCAAGGGGCATATATGCACTCACATGAACCTTATGCTCGCTGCAAAATTTTCTCAGCTTGTTTTGCCTCCACATTGGGTGCATTTCTACCTGCATTTCATATCAAACACCAATTATTATTTATGCCCAAGTTAATAAGACATGTCATATAGTGATCTTTCTTAGTTATTGTTACTAGTTTAGTTTTCCTTTCCGATATTTCTTCTGTCCCAAAATAATCGTAACATCCTATACACGTCTCAACATAAACTTTCATCGAAAACCCAAGTCCACAAAACTTGTGAAATATGATAAAAGCATACCTGATTAACAGCAGGACATACAGTAGCAAAATTCATAAGGTGTTGAAGTTTTCTGGTGGAAAAATTGCTAACACCAATAGCTTTGCAAAGGCCTAAGTCAAGGCATTTCTCCATGCCTGCCCAAGTAGATTCCATGTCCGTCTCTTCGAAATCCTCTTCGTTCGGAACCGGGTATTCGGCCCATGATTTGAACCTTACGGGCCAATGCACCAAGTACAAGTCCACGTACTCCATTCCCAAATTTCTGTTTCACATTCCCAAAACATATCTTTAGTAACATGAGCTTTCACAATTTGGCACATAACCAAAGAAAGTTGTTCATTTCACCTAATCTTAATCCTAGATGAAATGAATCAAGAAGAAAATGTACACGTAAATAAAGTATTGTGTCCCTAAATAATAGGACACGTTTGTCTAATATTGTTTCAAGATACAAAAGAGATTATACTTACTGTAGAGATTGATTGAGAGCGGAAACTGGATCGTCGTGATCACTAGACCAAAGCTTGGACGTAACAAAAATATTTTTTCTTTCAACCACACCATCACTAATTGCCTCCGTTAGAGCCTTCCCTAGAGCTGGCTCGGTTCCGTATATTTTTGCCGTGTCAAAATGCCTATAACCCATCTGCATGAACAAATATTGCACCCTAGTTACTAATCTACTATCCATTACGGAGTATAAAGTACATTTCCCAACTTGCAAAAAAAAAAAATGCTCAATTTCAAAATACACTTCATCCGTCTCTAAATGTTGTTTCTACTTTGACAATGATTGTCTCACATAAAAAGTCAAACACCATTTAGAAACAGAGATAGTTAAGATGTCAATATCATTTAAACGACCCAAAATGTACATACCTTAATAGCCATATGAATGGCTTTTTGTGTTGTTTCATGATCATATGAAGAAGAATAAGTGCCTAACCCAAGAAGAGGAAACACATTTCCAGTGTTTAATCTTGCTAAATTACACCTCATCTTTCTAATCTCTCTCTAATTTCAGTTATAATATACTTATAATTTGAAACAAATAAACTTATGAAATTTCTTTGGAAATGTCTACCTATATATACATTTCATGAAAAGTCAAAGATTTAAAAATATGTAACAATGAATAAATAATTTTGTATAATATAAAGAAGAACCGTATCCTTTAGACAGTTCAGCAAATAAATTAAACTAATGTTTTAATGTGTGTCCTTCGAAAGAGGGGAGTTAATGAAAGATTATAATGTGATTAAGGGGATATTAAAAGCAAATCATAACCTTAGGATTTGCCTTGTCTTTTGGGATTTAAACTTGTGATTTCTTTGATTTTAGGAACTTGCTATGATGTGGTCTCCCATTGCCCAACTCTTTACAACATTGTATTCTTGAACATCCAAAATATTATGTACACTATAGATTATGTCTTGTCCTTCACTAATCTTGTGATCTTTCTGTATATTCTCACTTTTTTTTTGGGAAAAGAATAGAATGTTAAGATCAAGGTTTTTTTTTTTTTTTTTTTTTTTTTTTTTTTTTTTTTTTTGTCCTCTCTTTTTGACAATAAAATTGTCTTTATTGTAATACATATAATCAATGTACAAAGGTTCAAAACATATACTTGTATTTTATCACATTTTGATACGATTGTTACAACAGATTGAAAGCTAGTATGTAGTATAATTTTTGTTGTACAACTGATTATACAATGTGCATGGTACAATTAAGCCTTTTTTTAATAGTTAATCAATTTAAAATTTTCAACCATGCACATTATATTATACGGTTGTACCCATGAACATCTTGATCAATGTTATTTCAGATCACTAGTTCTGTTGAGCAGGGGATTATTTTATTACGTTTTATTATTAATATTATGTATACATCTTATAAGAAAAAAAAAACAAACAAAAAATCACATCCGAGTACTTTATTAATATTTATGGTTCGGAGGTTATTGTTTAATGGAGAAAATATGAGAATTGTAATACGGTAAAGAATATTTGAGTATAGAGTAAACAAATAATCATGGTACGTTGATCACACACAAAATATTAAGATGACAATATGAGTTACGTAATAAATAAAATAACAATTCTAGTATTGATGTAGTAACTAAATAATATCTCTAGTACACGTGTTATTAAATGGGGTTATTGATGCTTTTGATGTACTATCTCCGTTGACATTTATTTACAATGATTAGACATATTTCCTCTCTACTTTATGTCAAATCATTGCAAATAACTGTTAACGGAGGTAGTACAAAAATTAGTTAAGTGGTCAAATAGTTGAACACGTAATAATACTACGAAGTACAAGTGATTACCAAGGAAGGGTGAGAGTAGTTTCTGAGAGATGGAGCTAATAATAAGCTGCTAAAGATACATATCGAATGGATTATAGATTTGCCAGCAATCTACGTACGATAATAAGTGTGACAGTACATATTAGTGCGATATTGTGAGACTATATATACTTGTATTATTTAGGATACAATTAATTAATTATACTTGTATTATCGAAATACATCTCTGTTTGACTTAAGAAACCGCCCACGCTTTCCAAAAGTCATAATGAGTTAATGACGTAACTCAGATAGTCAGATGGTTTAGTGTATACTACTGTACTTGTATCAACAACAACGCTATTTTGCTATCTTAGGTTCCAACTTCTATGCGTTGGCCATAATATATCCAAACCGACGAATCACAAACTCCATTATACTAATCACCAATAATACTCCTCACTAATCACTTTAAAGTATTTAATAAAGTGAAACACTATCGTTACACTCATCATATGTCTCCTTTCCCCAAAAAAAAAAAAAAAAAAAAAAAAAAACTCATCATATGTCTATGGCTTTTTATTTATATGTTACCAGGCCATAAACAAAGGGTTATGTATAAGCATTAAATATTTAAAACTGCTTAGTGTTATGTATAGAGATCAGATCTATTGCATATACTGGTCCTCACATGTATTGCATTATTGTTTGCAAAGGATCATATTGGTAGTTCATTGCTACCTTAAATCCTCAATATTGTACGTCATGAATATGTGGTCTCGTTATCTAATCTTTCACGTTTTTTTTTTTTTTTTTTTTTTTTTTTTTTGAGAAAACAGGTTTTATGTACTTACTGTATGCATTATAATCCCTTTCTCACCATTGACTGTGTGTACAATGAGTATATCAACTAACTTGGCCGGTAAAGTCTTGCTGATTTAAGATCACATTTGTTTATTTCTTAGTCCGGTCATCAGCGTTTTGTTTTAAGGTCACTTTCATTATAATAACTATTGATGTGATGAATTTTAGTTACCATGTATCTAAATTTCATTGATTATAAAGATTCATTGAACCCAACATTTATCGAACCAAAACTCCAAAAGCCCAAGTGACCCTTAATAATCCAATAGAGTCATAAGAAGTCGCATGAAACTGTCAACTGATTATTAGTTAATTTTGTTAGCTTAAATTCAAGGTTCAACCATAAACTAATAATTAGTCAACTGATTATTAGTTAATACTAACAAGTCATCACTATAACAAATTTAAAACAGGTATTATCACTCCCCAAAAAATGGGAGTTTTCGGAGTTGACTTAACTAATTTCTAATTAGCTAATTATCTACTAATTAAATTGGACACCTTAATGTAAAATTGTCAACCTAAACATTAAAAAATAATTCTAAAATCCTCATTTTGTTGGTGTTATGATATCAGTAAGCAACAATAAAGCATGATTTTGTCCAACTAATAAGGTTGACTAAGATTATTAGTTTAAATAATTATTGACTTTTAATATGATTATGACTCAAAGGGGTTGACTTAACTTTAAAATGTCAACCAATAATAGAGACATTAATTAATGATTAATTTTGCCTACCCTTCCTCAAATCACGTTGATTTAACGTGTAGGACAATCACCGTACATGACCTCTATTAAGATGATGCTGATTTGTCAACGACCGTCCCAACAGCATGGCTTCTTAAGGGTTATGAAGTGATCATGCAGGATCATAAAGATTTGATTGGATCATAATCGGTTTTATTTAGCAGCCACTTGGGGGCGCAAAGAGTTGCGATGAGATTTGATCTCATATGTTAGGTTTGTTTCCCGGTAAAATTTGAAATTATTTGTGTGTCCATAATATTGTACACTTTCAGAATAGATACAAAGATGCATATGTACAAATTTCTTCTATGAAACTAATGACCAGCTTATACATCCTCTACAAAATTTAATACTCTTCACCTGTGGCTAGTACTACACTATTACAATCGCTATATTTAGGCGAAAAAAATTGACTCAAACATCAAATGGCTAACACGGATCTACAAAGCAAGTGTATTGTTCCCTAGTGATCCTTATTCATTGCACCTTTCGGTAATCAGTAATACCACTTAGGTCTGAATTCTTCTTCCTGTTCTGTTAGCTCCCTATACTGGTACCACTCACTTCCACTCTTGCCCACAGGCAAGGGAGACCGAACAAAAATTTCGACAGGTTTTGGAACGTGCACATTAAAATGTAGTTCATTATCAGGAAGTTCAGGAATTGGATCTGCCATCCTGAGCTCTTTGCTAATTGGTTCGACGGTAATCCATCCCAGGCCGGAAATTGCTATATCAGAAGATGGTCTGCCACGGAAGGAAATGAAGACATTAGAACATTTATGAATCATGATGGAATATTTTTTAAAGATTGGCCTAAAAATATAACAAAGTCACAAACCATAACAATGACGATTACAATTGACTTACCTCTCTGGGTCATCAAATCTTAACTGCAATCTGCGCTCTGTTTCAAGTCCATTCCAACTCTCTGCTCTTTGCTTGCTGGTCGGAGGTGTAAGCATAAGTCCTATTTCTTTCTGAAACCATAAGTCCGTAACATCAATACAAACCATCGACCAACATCAGTAGTGGACTAGTGGTGCATACAAAACATCCAGCAACCAAGACAGTGCATTCATATTCATGCATAAATTATTACAAGTATATGAATGAAGCCTACATTGCCACATTCTTGCATGGAATAAAACAGATTTTGTTAACTCCATCCCACAAATACATTTCCTTCTTTTCTATTCACAATACCAATACACCAGCTTATCTTATCATTTAATGTGCATTGGAATTTGAGTAGTCGATGATAAAAATGAGAAGCATGTCCTGGAAGAATAGCTTACAAAATTACCTTGTAAAATTCGTCAGCTTCTGCTGTAGGCACTATGTGAATCTGCAAGGCCTTTGGTCCATAGAAGGTCAAACGTGTACATGGGAGAACCTGAAATTTGTAAGAATGAGAAGCATCTTAGCCATGCAAGGTACGCCATTACAGTTTCATAACTATAACAACTAAAATGTGAAGATTAAACCTTTAAAACATCAACTCTGACAAGACCACCCCAGAAAATTGAGAAACCCTCCATTCCACGGGAACCTGAAATGGTTTCTCGGTTGCTCTGAAACATATGATGATTTGTTAATAAGGTAAAGCAAATATGGGTGCAGATGCAGAGACGAGAGAAAAAAACAACAGCAAATACACATACAGGAATTGATCGACCCTTCAGTCGACTTCGAGGAGCAAGTAAAGGTAAGTCATCTGTAGGAACAACAGCACCTTGCCTATGGTGGAGATGCACTCCAGGGGTGTCGTATAATTTCTGTACCATTTCACTTAAGATGCTGAGTGGACAATCACAGAATAAGAGCATCCTAAGAAAATAAATAATTAAATAACCCAAAAAAAAAAAAAAAAAAAAAGCATCTTGGTGTTTCCTTACCCCTCCACTAAAGAAGGCATCAATGGGAATAGGACCCAAGGTAGTTCCTGGAACAGCAGATTGAATGGGCTTATATTTTTGAGCTGCTGCGGCCACAGGATCCCTTTCCCCCATCATCACTAAGTTTGAAAGACAACAAATGATTATAAATGCATTTGGACATGAGAAGAAGAATTCGGCACCAAAGACAAATATAACCAGCAAGGTATTTTTTTTTCAATAGTAAGAACAGGAGAATGGGGGTGGAAAGAGATCAAAGAAGTTATTGGGAATTCATGATCAAAAGAGCAATTTTTCTACTGCTAATAGAAGAGTAAAGCAAAATAAGCCATAAATTCAAAAGTTTGGACACTAGCCAAAGGACTTGAAACAAAAGCAACCAAAATTACAAACTTACTTAGTAATGCATTGATAAATGCTGATTTTCCAACATTAGCCGAGCCCTACAAAAACAGAAGATTATAAACAGTAGTAAAAATATCAAGATTACATAATAACATTGAGATACAGCCCCTGAAAACCACCAATTTCATTACAGAACTACACCACCCTCGCCATGGTCCATAGAAAATAAAATCACAACTATACAAGAAAATAATACATTTGAATTTTGCAAAACACTACTTTTTCCTCATTAGAGTACCGCACAGTCCATTTGTGGAAGATATATCCCTATATCCAAGAAAGAAGTCACTTTGAGTTCCATTCTTAATGTTTTTTGACTTCCATTCTTAATGTTTTTTGACTTCCATTCTTAATGCTTCATCTTAGCATGTCAACTTTCAAAAATAACCTCATATTACAGCACTTTGCTAATCATTGTCTTTCTGAGTTAGACAAACTCATACAAAGTATAACATTGGAAACAAATGCCAAAAGCTGACATACAAAATGCATTCTACTAATGCAAATAATTGAATAAGCTTCTGAACAAACTGGATTCAGCCAATTGTTAATTTAAGGAATCACCATTTATACTGACATCAATCTTTTTGCAACTGTATGATAGATACCGACTTACATAGACCAAAAAAAAAGCCAATAAAGCTAAATTTTAGCTATTAAATAAGAAGTGTACACCTCATTTTTTGATTAGGATTCAATTGAGTTTGAACCCCAACAATCTTGGGCATGAAAGTATTCTTGAAATAATTCTTTCCTTAAGAGAAAGTCTATTTGCTGGAGATACTACTAACTTTTTGCTTGCAATAAGTCTAAAGTGCAACTGCATTCTACATACACATGGCTAGCATATCTTGTATCAAATAAGCAAGAGGCAAGTAAAACAAAGCCAGTCAAGATTCTGTTTACACTGCATATTAGCTCCAACGTAGAGATCAAGGAACCTACTAACCATGATGTATACATCCCGTCCCTGCAAAGGAAACAGAAGCCATAAATACTGAGAAATAGAAGGGAAACAGAACAGAATAAATGTCTCAGATTTGCAGATAAAATTGTGCTTCTTACTTCTTAGGCTATAGTATTGATCAAGTCTAATTCCAGTACTTTTTCATACTCCTAACTAGCAATGTTGACTTTGAGGATATTGCAAAACTTTTCACATGCACAAGAAAATGGATCTGGATATGGACACTACACAAAGGCAATGCCTCTGAAATTACAAAGTTTGTACAAAAGCTGTCTAAGAATAAATATGCAAATGACTAAAAAAAAAAAGTGGTTACACGACCTACTACCACAGACGCCACAACTACTGCAGCCTCTGACTTAGACTCTAGAGCATTTATGCGAATGCTACACAGAATGCCTCTGCCTGAGGGTAAAGACATGAATAAATCTCACAGCTCTCACCAATTTGATCAAACATTGCAGATCAAAGAAAATCAACAAACCTTTTTCTCCTCCTGAATTTCAGCAACAACTCCAGATATTCCAACCAAGGATTTTGAACTTGTTAGGTGAACACTTAAGACACTGAAATATAAACAAACTCGATTAGAGATTAAATGGAGTAACAACTAACAAGAAGACCACACACCAACTGAGAGAGAGAGAGAGAGGGGGGGGGGGGGGGAGAGAGAGAGAGGGAGAGAGAGAAAGAGAGAGAGAGGGGGGGGGAGAGAGAGGGAGAGAGAGAGAGAGAGAGATAACAACTAACAAGAAGACCACACACCAACTGAGAGAGAGAGAGAGAGAGAGAGAGAGAGAGAGAGAGAGAGAGAGAGAGAGAGAGAGAGAGATAACAACTAACAAGAAGACCACACACCAACTGAGAGAGAGAGAGAGAGAGGGGGGGGGGGGAGAGAGAGAGAGAGAGAGAAGGGGGGGGGGGAGAGAGAAGGCGGACAAGAAAAATATGATATTGGACCTGTAAAACATCAAGTACTATAATAGAAGCTAGGGGACATAGTCAAAAGACACTAGCTATTGGAAAGTGAAGCTGCCCTCATTGAACTTATGATTTAACATCACCTCAAAGCCCAACCAGCATATCTCATTAGATACTATATTCGAAGATAGCAGATCAGCTGTGTCAACAAAAGAAAACAGAACAAGTGCAGAGGGAAGCAAATTGGCCATCAGTATTCAGTAAACACAATTAGAAGTGTGACAAAAGTGTTTACCCCAAAATCACTTTCTAGATCACTTACCCTACCTTATACAACAAACTTTTATTTCCCCAATTTCATAAATTTGGAAGGGAAAGGAGAAATCTAGTGCCTAAATATTACTCCCCTAGGTCAACTTCCAGAAAGAATTCTTCACATACATCAACCCTTGACAGTTCTTTGACTAAAATTGAAAATCATGTTTATAAGTAACATTTCCCATACATCAATCCTTGACACTTCTTTAAAGATGGGCTTGAGCAATGTAAAACTTACTTGAGTTTTTTCTTTGTAGTAGCCTCAACTATCCAATCACCAACACAATTCATGTCAGTCCCTTTAGGAAGGAGATCAATCTGAATGGAGGTGAGTATAAGAAATAATAAAAAGCTAGCAGTGTAAGTGTTACTACACTCAATTGGGATCTCAAGAAGGGATTATTACCTTGGTCACAACCAATATTATTGGATTTGCACCTGTAAGATCACGCACACGAGACAAGAAACTGCCATTGAAGTCAACAATATCCACCTACAACATTTAAATTAATTAATTTTATTGACCACCTGAGGCATGTCATACCTACTTATCTCGTACGCACCAAATGCTTAAATTATACCTTAAACAATAAGGCCGTATGATTCTTTTTGAATGAAGCAAATCTAAAGAAACATTAAAATTTCAGTCTAATCTGATACTATATTGACAGAGTAACAGTCAGCGTTCACAAACTTTGACCAAATGTGGCCTATAACTTTGAAATACAAGGAGTATCTTTCAAGATCATGAAAAAAAGTATTGAGAGAAAAGTAAATAAAATGCAGTGTGAGAATCGGTGCATTACTGCCTTTTTCAAATGTTTAAAAGAGAAGCAGAGAAGATATTTGTTATGGTTAGAAAATTGATGTTTCATTGATCACTCCATTTACAGGGTTTTAAACTTTTAATGGCTTTTACCTTTCTCATCATATGTTGTAAGGTTTTGATGATTGTAAGCAAATGATGATTACCTAAATAATATGTGTATTGAGATGTGCATGAACAAGCCATTAAGCATGAAGACTGTTGAGTACAGATTAGAACATTATTGAAGATGGTTCCCAACATACAATGTATGGATCGTGCTTTAGTTCTTCAGGGGGGGGAACACAAAGAGAAAAAGAGTTTATGAGGGGGAACACAAAGAGATGGAGTCTAAACCTACAAACGTATTGTTAGACATTGTATGCAGTTCCTAAGAAGAAAGAGAAATAGTTCTTTGCAAGGAACAAGTTGCAGCTGAGTAGGAACAAGCAAAGAGAAGTTCAACAGAAGCTCTGGAGTAGAAGCTTCATCATAGAAACATGAAGACGACAGAAGAATAGGAGTATATTTTTCTAGGAATCATGTAAGTATGTTGGATAAGAGAAATTGTTTGGAACAAGCCTAAGGAACTACATTGGAACTTCAGTCTAGAAGGAACTGAGTGTTGCTGACCAGTGAGTTCCTGCCGGCAATCCCTGACCCGACCTGATAACACAACCCGAACCCGACCCGAAGTTACTAAAGAAACCCGAACCGAACCCGAAAAACCCGAACTCGACCCCACTTGACCCAAATCTCATATTTCGTAATAATATTAAGTTTTACGCTATTTTTTTGATAGTTTCTAAGCATAACCCGAAATTGACCCGAAATTTGACCCGAACCCGACCTGCTAACCCGAATTGCCACCCCTAGTTCATTCTAGTCAGTTTAGAATTCGTGTATATGAGGAACACGAGTTTGCACAGCACTAGAAGTCAGTTTTCCACGTTAGTAGTCATTGCCTTATCTTTGCTTACTTTCTAGGTCGTTAGTTTTGACTTGATATAATTTATTTTAAATAGATTTTATTTTATAAAAGATAAGTTTTTAAAATAAAATCTGATTTTCTTTTTAGCCAAAATGATAATTTATTCTCTTTATTTTCTCCTAGTTTTAAGGTAGACCTGATCAAGTATGGCCCGACCTGATTTTGGGCGGGTTTTGTCAGAATTTTCCGGCCCGAATTCGGGGTTGGGCCCAGCCGGTCCGATTTTCTATTTTTTTGGACGGGTTTGGAAATACGTTTTTATGCATATTTAGTTGATTTTTTAGGCTCGGACCGAAAATGGCCCGAAAAGCCCGCACGGCTCGACCATTTTGAATGGGTTTGGGCACAAAAATTCCGGCCCGAGAAGTGGGCAAAATTTGTTAGCTCTGAGCCGAATCCAGCCCGCCCAATGATCACCTCTATTTTAAGGGATTTGTTTTAAGGTTGTTTCCTATCTAATCTCTAATTAGTTTAGTATTTCAAATTAAACGGGTTAGTTATTTTAGGATAAAATATTTTTATTTATTCTTAATGAATAAAATCCGAATCATTTTTTAATTAATAAAAATCTGATTTGGTTATTATTTTATTATTTGGTATTTTCTATTTTTATTTATTTAGCTTTTGGAAAATAAAAATATCTTTGCACGTTTAATATGAAACAACTTTTTAGTGGAGAAAAATTAGGAGATCATGGAGAAAATATTTTTGACTCCAATCCATGTCTTCCATTACTTCTTATGTTCATGGAGTTAATGGAGATAATGCCTAGAATTTAGGAAGCACTACTATTATGGTTGAAGATCATGGGGTGAATGGGTTTGTCTTTGAAGCACTATAAAAAGAGATGTTCTCATTCATTCCAAATTGTCTGGCTTGAGTGAGTCATTCCAAATAGCGTATGTCTCAAGTGGAAGAGCAGTAGAAAAGAATTATATTTTCTCTCCACGTTTTTAAGTCAGTTCCTTCATGTTCCAAGTTCCTTACAAGTCTCAAAAGTGTCCAACATATTAGTTTTATTCAGTATATCTTTTTATATGTATTTGAGAGTTGTTTAAGGGTTTGAGTGAACTCTTGTAATGGAGAATTCATAAGGGTTTGAGTGAACTTTTGTATTGGGGTGAGAACTTGAGTGAGTTCTTTGTATTGAGAGAAAGAGAAAGCTTAGAGTGAAGCTTGAGAGAAAGAGAAAGAGTAAGGCTTTGAGTGAAGTCTTAAATTAGAGAGAGTTAGAGTGATCGAGGGATCGAGGGATTAGTTGACTGGGAAACTCGAGTTCGTTGAGGAACTCGCTAGAGGCTCAAGTTCCTTATAGGTTGTAACAGAGTCGTTGGCCTATTTTAGTGGAATGTTTTGAGTCAAAATCCCTTTGGGTCGAGGTTTTTCACTTCCTATTTGGCTTAGGAAGTTTTTCTTGTAAAATCTCTCTTGCACTATTTCTCTACTTGCGTTAAGTTTCTTTTAATTCCGCGAAAAGTGACTAGCAAGCTCCATACTACAATTCACCCCCCCCCCCTCTTGTAGTATTTCATCTAAATAACATAATAGCTCAACAATGTAGACACATTGTAGAGACAAGATAAGCAGCAGTAAACTATGGTTACAAAGTTACAAACTCAAACCAAGAACATTACTTTCATCACATATACATAAACATCATGCTGCATATTTTGAGGGAATATGTAAGCAGTTCAAAGGCACAACCGCACAATTGATCATAACATACTAGTAAGTACACAGCCAACCTTGAGTCGACCCTTAGACATGGCCACTTAAATTTAAAAGAAGACTCTATAGAGGAAGATCCAGGGCAACCACCTGAGCTCAAAAGCCAGGGAAGGGGTTTGTCATTAATCTGGGGAAAAAGTAAAGGCCATTCATGATTCTTAGCAAATATGTGATCTAGGGTGTTAAACAATATACAGAAAACACGGAAGCTGGTAGGCCAGTTGGAAAAAAGACTACAACTCATGCCAGAAACAAGTTTAGTGAGCATTCTGATAAGCTTACCAATTTAACAATCAACGCTTTCTCATGGCGCAAGTGAGAAAGCTTATCACGTAACTCCTCAGCAGTAACAAATTGCTTTCCTCCAGCATAACCTCCATGCCCACCAACAGCAGTAATCATATGTCCATGTGAAAGAAGACGACACCTCCCACAAATAACAGTTTTGAGCTGGCGATGCTTCTTTTTCTGAGTCCAAACAGAAACAGTACAGTCTAAGAACTATAAATATCTTAGGCGAGCTTTAAGTATCATACACTGCTCTAGGCTCTAGCTCATTCATCAATCAGTCTACGAGTACCCCAACATAACATTCAACATGATTATATCAGATTAATAACATCTAAGATCACAAATAACCTAAAATAATCCACTATCCATTATCCATTTGCCAAACTTTCCTAATGGCTGCCATATATAGGTACAGGAAGCCTAGATATCAACAAACAAACAGTAAACTATGGGCAAGCAATTATGAGTTAACTCCTGCTTTTGCAATGGCGGTCATACAACATACGCCCACCATCCAGAATTAAAAGTCACATTGATATCGTAATTTGAACTAGCAACATGACAACTAAATCCTATGAATAGTAGTCACATCAATAGCGTAATTTGAACTAGCAACGTGATAACTAAATCCGAAAACAGAAGTACATACCAAACGCACAATCACCTCATTCAATTGACCGATTCCCCCACCCCAACTTCCCAATTAACCCAAAAGATAAAAAACTGGAATTTCACTAAAACCGAACAAAATAGTAGCACAAATTTGAATAACTCATGTAAAATTGTAAATTCACACACAGAACTACTACGTACTAACTTAAAACAGTACTAACATCCTGTTCATCAAAATTAAATAATTTATAGAACTACTCATACCAGCTCATAGGTATCCGGGTCAACAAAACCCGGAGCATCAACTTCCTGAATCTGCAAAGGAGCTCCACAACCATAACAACAATCAACCGAATTCAATCCCTTAAATGACCCACTTAACTTCTCTTTCTTCTTCCTCTTCTTCTTATTGGCAGCAAGAACCAATTTTGAAGCAGCTTGAGCATGGTGGTGCTCCAGGAAGAGCTGCCCCCGGGTGGGAGCGGCAGCTCCAGCGCCTTCGGTTCCGTTTTCGGAACCCGAAATTGGAACTTGGGTTGGTGGGTTTTGGGGATTTCCATGGAGTTGAGGGTCTGAATTTGGAGCTGCTGTAGCACTGCATTTGATGAGAGAGAATTTGGGAAGGTGGGGTTTGAAATGAAGGTGGGAATTTGAGAAGGGGTTTTGGAATTGGTGAGGAAGAGAGGGAAGAGAAGGGAAGATGGAGAAGGTTTTTGGAGGCATTTTGATGGAGGGTTTAAGGATAAGGAGAGAAAAGTGTTGAAATGAGCATATTGTGTCTGGTATTTGTAGGTTACTGTTAATTGGCAAAATTAAGCATCATTCAAAATTAGAGTTTAGCGTAATACTATATTACTATGTACTAATGTTTTCCTAAAAACAAAGTACTAATGTTTAGCAAAAGTTGCAATAAAGATACCTACGTTTAACTTGTTGACTCAGGGGCTCACTGAAGATAACTTTTACGGTATAACTTGTTATACCCGGTTAATTGCCTTTTTCTAAAATTAAAAAAATTAATGAAAAATTATATCAGCAAATCTCAGAAATCGAAACTAAGTCATCATTACACTTCTTTGGCAGGAGAACTAAAAGGGCATCTGCCTTTTCACCTTTCTTTCTCTATAAAAGCTTTCACTAGAAGCTTCCCCATTTCATTTCCATTATTACAAAAAAAAAAAAAAAAAAAAAAAAAAAAAAAAAAAGAGAAACAGAGCATCATCTGAGACGCCATTAATAGGGATGTCAATGGGGCGGGGCGGATGTTGGTCTTCCCATCCCCATCTAAATGTTTCATACCCATTCTCATCCCCATCCCCGCGGCGAGTCTAAAATCCTTCCCCATCCCCGCCCCGACGGGTACAATTCCAAAATCATCCATGTCCCAACCTCCACTTGGATATCCACCCCCACCTAATCCCCACCTAAGACTCGCCTAATCCCCGCCTCTCACATGCACAATCCTTCATAATTAATAAATATTGCAAAAAGAAAAAAATTATTGTAAATATTACATAATTTTTGTTTATAATATAAGTGTATAACAAAGTATTATTTTACTATTTGATTTTACACAATTTTTTTTATAAATTAGTATAAAAGTATTTAATTTTGTTTTTAAAAATATATATATGTAGGGATGGGGCGGTACAAAGTGGGGTGGGTGGGGATGGGGCGGATATGAAGTGGGGCGGCGCGGGGATAGGGCGGGTACAACCTAAAATCCACCCCCGCCCCATCACCCATGGCGGATATGGTTTTTATCCCCATCACCCAGCGGGGATGAGGCGGGTCTCCTATTTAACCCGTCCCACTGACATCCCTAGCCAATAATGTCCTGGCGAGAACCAAAGTCCCCAAAAGTTGCAAAGTTATACACTGCTGAAGGTATATTCCATTCTCTTGTCTTTTTTCTCTTAAATTTTAAAGTGATTTGTTGTCTGTATGTGAATTATGGTAGGGTTAGTGATGATGAAACGCGAATTATGCAAATTTTGATTGTTTTCCTCGATTATTTTGTTGTAATTGGTTTTGTTTATGAGTATGGAGTATGAAAAACTGGGTTGATCAATTTTTTTTTTTTTGGATTGTAATGCTTCTTAAATTTGCAATTTTGTTAGGATTTTGGGTAAAACAGGGGGTATAAGTTGAATAACTTAGAATTTGACCTGTATATGTATATGGCCTTAGGTATGGACGCATTGGCTCATGCTCACCCCATCTTCAGCCAACATGACCTTCTTGTCATTCACCTCTTTCCCAAGCTAGACTGGAAGGACCGTATACAGTGGAGAGGGTGTGCAAGAAATGGAGGTTATGGTGGCACCTCTGTCACTTGGTTTTCCGTCCCCCTTTCGCGGGCCCATACGTTGCGGCTGAGTGGATTCTCAACGACACCCTCTTCAACAGCGGCAGGGACTTCCATGCCTGGATGTCGAAGGACATGACGGTTTATTTTGATGGTATTCCTCTGTTGCTCAAGGAGGACTAGGTAGGGGAAGGAAAGTTAGGGGGGTGTTGTAAGGCAGCAAGTAGGTTTTTGGAGTCTGATGCTTTTTTAAGCTAATGTTATTTGTAATTATCAGTTTAAGTTTAAGTATCTAGGATGCTAACTTTGTCATGGGAGGTAGTTTTTTGTGTGACAAATCAAGGTATATCTTTTTGGGATTTGTCACCACCATGACAATGTAGGTAGTATGTGAAAGGCTTATTAGAGCTTGTCTTTTGTAATTAAACAAGTTTTTACGAATGAATGAATGATTAGCATCTTTGTTATATAATTTGAGTATTGTTCTCTGTGTTTTGATGTAATAATTGATAGTGATATGTTGATTGAATTGAATTATATAATTTGATGGTATTGATATTGAATTGTTTATGTTCATCTTATAAACTTAGAAATTTTTGTATAAGAAAGTAATGCATTATCTAAAAAATGTTTTGATTCTAATGTACAGATAATATGGTTGATGAGTTGAAACCTTGCTTAGTTGTACATCATGGTGGGGAATGGGTTGTTATAGGTGAAATGCACTATAGTGGGGGGTAGGGTGAATGTGTTTGAAGATATTCCAGACAATGTGAATTCATCATATGTGAAGCAAATTATTGATTTTTTGGAGTATAATGATATTATGAAATTACATTTCTTGGATACCAGGAAGACCTTACAAGATGGAGTTAGGTATATATCTAGGCTTTGACAGTAAAGCATTTGACCCTTTTTTTGTCATTGTTACTACAGTAAAGTGATACATTTATACTGTGAACATGAATTGGGTGGTAACATAGGGAGAAATGTAGGTATCGTTGCTGGATATGGCTCCTTTATGGAGCTACTGACTGGTGTAGGAGCAGGATGCTCAACTTAGAGTTGAGGTGCGTAGATTATGAGAGTAAAGGAACGGATGAGGAAGATACAGAATTTGTGAGTGCTAGGGTCAAGGTTACTCAAGACAGGAAAGAGCAATATTAGTATGAGGAAGAGGTTAATATGCTTCAAAGAGTAGCAGAATCTAAGGATAAAGCACCAGATCATTTTGGGAATGAGAGGGTCTTAGTGATGTTGACAGTCCTAGTGAATCTGAAGATGAAGTGGATTATGGGTACCTAACAGCACCTCAAATTGGTAAGAGGCAAAGGGTTTTAGGAGGCAGTTACAACATTGAACAAAAAAAAATTGTAGGTCAAAATTTTGAGAATGTTGTGATGTTTAGGAAAGCATTGGCTGATTACTGCATAACAGTAGGCAAGAATATTCTTTTTCATGGGAATGATCCTAATAGAGTTGGGGCCAAGTGAAAACAGTTTGATAAAGGTTGTGAATGAAAAATCTGGGCTTCATGGGAAAAAAATAAGAGAAATTTCATGGTCAAAACTAACATTGGGGAGCAAACCTGTGGAAGGGCACCTAGAATTAGGAACATGACTTCCACTTGGATTGCAAGAAACTTTGCAAACAAATTTAAGGTCAACCCTTGCATGAGAGTGCATGACATTATTGAAATTATTTGGTGGGAAAAGGGGATTAAGGTGAGCAGATTCATGGCATACAGAGCAAGAAAGAGAGGGCAAACCCTTATTATAGGTGAGTATAAGGAACAATATGCATTACTCCTTAGGTATGCTGCTGAGATTCTGAAAAGAAGTAATAGAGCCAACATTGTTTAAATTGCATATGAATGCAAATGTATTTCAAAGGTTGTACATAAGGTTTGAAGCTTCGAGGAAGGGATTTTTGGCTGGTTGTAGGCCCTTCATTTCACTCGATGGTTGCTTTATAAAAGGACCATTTGGGGGATAACTTCTGGTGGCAGTTGGGAGGGATGGGAAAAACCAGATGTTCCCCATTGCTTGGGTTATGGTTGAAATAGAGAGCACAAACAGTTGGACATGGTTTTTGTCTTTATTAGCTTCAAATTTGAGGATAGTTGAGGGTGCTCGGTACATATTTATCTTTGACCCGCAGAAGGTAATACTTGCAGCAGTAGCAGTTGTTTTCCCGGAGGCAGAGGTCAAAGTTTGTGCTAGACATGTGTACACAAATTTCAAGGGTGTATTTGGTGGGGGTTTGGAGTATAGGAAGCAATTTTGGATAATTGCTAAGAGTTGTACTAAAAATGAGGTCATGGAAAACATGGTTGTAATGAGGGTCATCTGTTGATGCTGCTGATGATTTGATGAATAGAAATTACGAGAAATGGTGAGGGCATTTTACACTTCCATGTCATGTTGTGACAGTGTTGACAATAACATGAGTGAGGTGTTTAATGCCTACATTCTAGGCTCAAGGCACAAGCCAATCATCACTATTTTAGAAGACATAAGGAAGGGCTTAATGGAGAGGTTACACAAAAATAGATGAAATATCAAAGAAAGAAATGGTACGGTGTTATGCCCTAGAATTCAGCAAATACTATAAAGGAATAAGATATGGGCTAGGAGTTGGAATGCATTTTGGGATGGAGGGTTCTGCTATGGGGTTAGGCAAGGGGCAACACAGGATAAATTTGTTGTGAACTTAAAGAACGTGTAGTTGTAATGCGTGGCAAGTTAGTGGCATTCATTGCAAACATTTAGTGGTGGCAATTTGGAACAAGGTTGATTAGCTAGAGCATTATGTGAATGAATACTTCACCAAGGAAACCTATTGAAGGCATGTGACTTCCTACTTAAGCCTTTAAATGGACCCCAAGAGTGGCCCCAGTCATATTCTGTTGTGATACCACCACATTTGAAAAAATTGCAGGGCACACTTAAGACAAAAAGAAGATATCTACAGGGGGAGGTCACAGCTGCAGGGAAGCTAAAGAAAACAATAATTTCTCAATCATGCAGCCTATGTGGTTTAAAAGAGCATAACAAGAGGAGCTGCAAGAATGGGGGGCAAGAGAGGCAACATAAATGAACTACCCCACCTAATCAGACAGAGGTAGAGGTAGGGATTAACTCAATTCCAATGCACAACAGGGAAGTAGGGATATATATTAACCCTAATGGATTTCAAGGGGTTGCTACTGTTAGTTTCTTGACATATTATAAAGTAATTATGTACTCATTATTTTTGTATTTTTATTAACACATTTTTCATTTTTTACACAGGGTGCTCAACCTCAAACAAGCCCTCCTTTACCAACTGTAAATAAAGCCCCTTAACCACCTCATAGAGCCTTTTATACTAACACTGATGGGGAGCAATCTGTTTACTCTTGATATCAACTCAGGCACTGCAGGTATAGGTTTTTTTTATTTATTTATACGGTAAGATACGGGGGTGCCTCTCCTATCACAGGAGGGGTGGGGGTGAAGATCGAACCCTGGTCATACCAGGGGGAGATGGACGGATAAACCATCTCTCTACTCCTTGATCCTTATGTATATAAACACATGTATTTGAATCAAATTTTTATTTATTATTATTGTCATATAGGCTAACAATACACCAATAACACTACAGGATCTAGCTAGAGCTAAGAGAATTGGGAAGCATTAACTAAGGTAAACTACCTTTACTTTATTTAACTACTACTACTGATGACTACAATTAATTCTTCAAAGCAAACCAAATAATTGCTACACACACAATCAGAATTACTTTCCACAGATCACAATTGAACCCCACTTTAATCCTAGCAGCCCTTTTCATCCTCAACATTATATAATCACTCTCCACCTTCCTTGCATAATGGTTTGATTGCTTCAATTTTGTCCTCAAGTTCATAACTTCTTGTTTTAATTCCTGCTTCTCCTGCATTAGTCCTAAAATGACTTCAGTCTGCCAATCAGTAGGGTCTACCGTGTTCACCCATTTGAAAAACTTGCAGCCTCTCCTTTCTGTTTCAGTATCATAATCAGGGCATGCAAGAAACCTTCTCCCAGGATTATCCTTAGTCCATGCCCTGCTCTTAGAATACTAGAAGGCCACAATGACATCTGTTACCTGTTGCATTCATTCTGAACATGCTGCTATTTTTTTTTCTTTGCAAAAAAATCGAAGTAAATTTGCAATTTTAACTTTTGATTTTTAACAGGAATGATGCAGAAGCTGTTGAAGTGTCATGAAGCATTACTAATTTATAGATGCAATTTTGCTGTTATTTTGAGCTGTTATTTTGAACTTTCAATGGCTACTTTATTTTAGTAACAACTATTTAATGGGAAAAATCAAAACATTAGTACCTTGCCTTATTAATGTCAGAATATATAATTTCCCTATTTTTTTTTTTTTCACTTGGTAACCGATTATAGTAGGTTACTTGGCCTGGAAATCGATTTGAGTACCTTCCCTGAAACAAACCAAACTTGAATACCTTCCCTGCAACTTTTTCCAAACATTAGTACCCAATATTACTATCAACTCTTCAAAATTATAATGTGTTTGATAAGACAACACATAAGTTTCATGAATTTTAAGTATGTGGAGGCGTGGAGCCTTGTTACTATTAATTGGCAAATTAAACATCATTTATTATACACCCTTTGTCCTTTTAATATAAGTATTTATTTTTGAGTTGAGTTTATATACATTTTGAGCTGGCAATATGTTATTGGTCAAGCAATAAAAATCTTAATTTTTACTTACTTTGAAATTTCAAATGAAAATTTGAACCAGTTTTAAATTAGACAGGTAAATATTATCTATCTTCTCTCTCTCCATTATTCTTTCTCCTACTAAACTTTGTGTCTCTATCTCTCTTTGACTCATTGCTGCCACTACCACCTCCATGTAGACATCGGCTCATCACCCTCCCTAGTGGTTGTGATTGTATGTTGATTTTGCCATGCCTTTCTCTCTCCTCAATTCATGACCCTAGTTGCTACTAGTGCCGCATGTCACGTGCTGACTACTTTGCCCTAGTCAGGCACCGTGCGCCACTTGCTTACAGTCCGTCGTAAGACAATTCAGGCTTTCTCCCTTGGCACTATTCTTTGTGCCCACGTAGCACAACCCTTTGTGCTGCTAGAATATATTTGCTAGCATGTCCCCTTAGTGCTAACAAGATCCCTTGGTTGAACTAAGCACTCACCCCTAGTGCCTTAGTCCGAATTTATGACTAAGTGTCGTAGATAATTGAGCACACAAGCTAACACCCTTGCTAGTATGCCCGATAACTCACTTGGCACCCTCGTGCCTTAGTTTTCCTCACACTCTATAAGTGTCTGAAGGAAAGAGATTGAGTTGCAAGAGAACACAAATGCTTTTGGAATACTTTTTGTATTACTCTCAACTTGAATGTACAAATGAGCCTTGGAGCCTATTTATAGTGCTCCACCTACTTACAAGCTTCTCTAGAAAATTCCTAACATTCTCAAATGGAGGGTTCTAGACTACACTAATCTAGAGAGTTCCCACCTCCAAAGGAACATACATACAAGGAGGTTTCTACACACACTTAAGCTTAGAATGCTAAAGACTAGCGTAGAACATTCTAGAACTTTACAAAAGTTATGTACATATGTTGAGAGACCTAGAAGACTCCTAATATATACCAGACCTTCCTTGGTTATTCTAGAGTCATCCATTCTAGAATAGTCTTCCAAAGAACCTCGTAGATAGCTCCAGAACCTTCTAGAAGCATCCCACGTTTTTCGGGCTACCTGCTGCCAAAACTTGTACTTCGGGATCTCATCTCGGAAAACCGACACCACCATGGTCTTCCTTGGCCCACAATACAGTGGACCCCCAAATTTGGGCCCATTTGAACTTCGTTTGGGCTTCCAAATGACCCATTATTGTGTTACTGTCATTTGGGTGTTCATTAGGATTACACCACCTGGGCTAAATAAAGCTCTATAGGGGGAAGTGCTCAGCTGGGCACCAAGGGCAAGCCCCCTAGCAATGATTATGCCCTGTTGCCTAGTGATCCAAATGACGCTCATGGCTATCAAGGGGGATGATCCGTGACACGCAGCTACCATGTCCTCTTGCTGATAAACCATACCCTAATAGTTGTTGCGCCGTGAATGCTTTTGTATGATCCTAAATAATTGGACATGAGTATGACACTTTGACCCTTGAATTTTGGCCAAAATCATATCAACTTTTCTCAAAATAGCTGAGGGACCTTTTTTTTTTTTTTTTTTTTTTACCAAAAATGACTTTAAGTATTATGCCTTTCAAAAATTGATTTAGGTGCCATATGTATCGTACATAAAAGCATTATGCTGAAGAAAATCTCCTTGAAAGATTAAGAATACATAGCTAGATAATTAGACGAATTATGTAGTTAATTGTTTGGCTTGAGGAATTTCCAGATTTTACTCTTTTTTTTTTGGTAAATAAATTTTGCATTACCAAAAGAAGCTGTAGCAGCAAAGAATACAGCATGAAGCCTAAAAGGCCTAAATAACCCAAACACCAACGCCCAACAGGCAACCAACCACCAGCCAAAGAAACAAAAATCAAAGACCTTCTTCTAGGAAGGGTTCCTAAGATTTTTGTTTCAAAACAAAGGCTCTTCTGAACTTAGAGGAGAGGAACTACCAAAGGAACAGGACAAAACAACTAAAAATAGGCTACAAGGAAAGGAGCAAGTTCAGGAATAGCCTAAACAATAACAACAAACAACCCAAAGAAACACCCATCAAGAAAACCAAACAAACATAAACTAGCTCAACAAGGGGCCCACAAGCAACCACCAGCAAGGAAGATGGCATCTGGCAGCAAGACCAACAAGACCGAGGCCAGCAACTACCCACCAGAAACGACAGGCAAGCAACCAGCAACTAGGGAGCAGCCTTAAGAACAAGAGGCAGCCAGCACACAGACCCCATCAGCAGCAGGAGCTAGCCAGAAGGCAGCAAGCAAAACAGAACTTGCAACACTAATCAAGCAGCAGTAGCACAATAATCCAGCAGCAGCAAAAGAGAAGTAAGCAACAGCATAAAACACAAAGCAGCAGGCAGAGATTACAAAAGAAGCAGCAGCCGCCCCAACAACTAAACAGGCCATCAACCAAGCTTCATCACATAACAAGATGATGTCTCTCAGCCTCAGCACACCTACAAGCCACTTTAAACACAATCTCACGAAAGACAACATCAACATCATCACATCTACCTTGAAAGACGGTGTTATTCCTCTGAATCCAAACACAATAAACAGCTTCAGCAAGGAACATTAAGTGCAGCCTACTACTAGGCTTAGCTTTCCTACAATTCTTGGTCGCCCATTCAACTTCTTGTAGAAAGCCCTGGAGTGGCTTCTAGCAATGAAGCAAGTCCAAAATTTACTCTTAATTTAGCAAGTCAGGATATGTTCACTTATCTACAAAGCTTCGCTATTGGCCATCAAAAAACAGAACATAAAAAAAAATTAAAAAAAAAAAAAAAAAAAAAAAAAAAAAGAGGCTTGAATGCAAATTACGCAACTGCAAAATAAAAGGCACCAGAAGCGCCAAATTTCTCAATCGAAAGCCTGTGGATTCCTAGCACACTGTAAAAAATGGGCTTTCAAACAGCATAAAACTCCATATATAATAGCTTCACCCACAAGAGATAACCTAAAGCCCTTGGTTTATGCAACCAAGTTTCGCCGCATAATTTTACAGTACTGGGTACAAAGCTATAAGGAAAACTATAGAGCCTGCATCTCTATTTTAACACCGTCTTTATCGCCATTCTTTTCAGAAGTAGAATTGGCTGAGGTTTCCCTGTCAGAGCTCATCTCTTGAACAGGCGGTGGGTTGACAATGGTCATGGGCATGGCGACATCATCTGTGAGGCGAGATTTCATCTCCCGATGCTCCTGGCACAACGCACACCAGTGCATGCAGCAATGCACAAGGCATGGGTCACATGGGGAGTTCTGCATTTCATGACAGTAACAAATGAGGATATCACACACCAATGACCTTTTCCATCCCAAAAATAAAAGAAATAATGAAATAAAACACGAATGAAGACCTACATTGAAGTGAGCACTTCAGTATCACAGAATAGATTATGTCAGATAACAAGAAATTATTCACAAGATCTAGTGTGATCATAGAAGTGATCAACAAGAAGCTGAGCCTCAGATCCCAATTCTTCACTTGAATAATATGGAGTATTATCTAATCATTTCTGAAATTTCCTGAATCTTACTAAACCTTGATTTTTTTTTTTAAGTTTTCTAAAATAAGTTATAGCGCAGGATTTGATCTGCCTAAACCCATAATTTAAAGATTTGTGGGCAGGATTAGTTGCAGATCCTAAAACTGAACAGTGTAATACAAAATAAATTTATTGATAATGATGGAAAAAAAAAAGCCCTTCTCAGTAACAACCCCACCAATGATTTGAAAGAAAAGCACAAACAGAAGAGCCTATGAAGTAAATTAATAACAAATTTGTTGGTCCAAGTTACAGGACACGTCAAAAGAATGTACTAATTAAAGTGGAATGTGATATAGGGATAAATAACCGATAATCCATATCGTGTCAAATTGAATGAAATTAGGCATAGGAAATCACCTTGAGATGATATTGTCTCTGCAAGGATTGTCTAGCAAGACCAGTGTATATGCCACACATCCACCAAGTGAAAAATAATCCCTCCCAAATGAGACAAGTTGTTCTTGGGTCGATACCATAAGTCCAAGCAGTGGCAGCAGCCAGTGCCATACCACCTTCTACAAAAACAGCATGACAAACACATGGTGTAGTCCATGGGGTATCATCTCTCAATCTTTCCACATTACGCCCAAATAAGACACATGGGCAGAAAAGCCCAGTCCAACCTAATTGACAGAAAAGAAAAATTCAAATACGTAAATAGGGGTTGCAAAAGAATATAAAGTACACTGAGAACAACTGTGTGCACATTTAAACCAGATAGTAAATAGTATGCTACAGCATAGATAACGTAACAGACTAACAGCACAAGCATTGCTGGAGACATATAGTTCAGGCATGTAGGACACTCAGCCAGTACAATATTAATGAAATCAAACGTAGCCATTTGGTGCAGGAGAGATTTTCGTTACACTGATCTCCATTACAGCTTCTCATTTTAAACTTACAAAATCCATAACATTCAAATGACAGCTTCATAAATTCCGTGCAATTATGCCATCATTAACATACTATTAGAAGTTCGATATATGAGTATATGACAACATTATTAGGCCGGGGCTACAAAAAAGTCCACCTCATACTGCATGTCTCTCCTCCCTAAAGTCTAAAAATAAACTATACTGACAATTTTTGGATCCACAATTTCCATTACTGCCCGCGCACTGGTTATGACAGATGATGAGGATGGACCGAGATCATGTTGCCTAAAGGACACCGCTTACATCATATCTCCATTATCTCTACAGAAGTTCTAACCTCCTATTATTCTTCAGCTTTGAGAATGAAAATTGATAGGCTCATTATTCTCACTCACATGCATTGACCATTACTAATTTACTAGCATCACAGTAAATTTGGGATGCCAAATATTTACATATGCATACAATAACTTCAAAACAAGAAGCAGAAGCATATTTGAGAACTTACAACTCTCAGTATCTTGTGTACACCCAAAGATCCCACTTGACCAAGGTTCATCACCAGGAGGCTCATAGCTTTCAGGTAAAGGCTGCCCACATTCGCTACACTTGTGAACATGCAACTGGAAAATCAACCAAAAGCAGAAGAGTTAAAGAAAAAGTGGAGTGCAGCTCTACATATCCAAGAACTGACTGCCTGTAGAGTCAAGAAGCATCAACAGGATCTTGTAAAATTGGAATACATTATCACAGGAAATTGATTAACCGATGCCTCATAAATTAAAAATAACTTCATAGCTTCTATAACAAGTTTCTTTTTGTTCTTTAATGCATCATTAAAAGCAAAAGGCATTTTGAGAACTTTTCACGCAGTAGCAAAATAACAAAAACTTTGCGTTTTTATTACTAGCAACATTTGGACTTTAACATTATCTACATACTCTATTTTGACTATCTTTGGTGATTTATTCTTAAAGGAAAAGTTGTCATAATGATCCTTAATATATAATGAAAAGAAAGCTGGTCAATATTTCAGCCTTATTTTGACTACATCATAAGTCTCGGCGTTGCAAAGTTATGTAAGCTAGAAGGCAGGCAATTTAAAAAGAAGCAAAAGTTACAAAGGCAGGTCTGAAAAGCTTTTCTTAAGCCTGAGATATACTGTGGACCTAATACCACAATGAGGCATGGATCTCATATCAGCATAGTACAATCAAAGTTTGTGCATCATCAACTCAGTGAGTAGATTTTAAACAAGAAACGAAATTTGATAGTAGAAACTAATCCCGTTGAAATTTCCAGCATCTTATATCCAAATACCTGCTAAGGACTGAAGAGTGAAGACCAGGTACAAAACGTAGGAAACCTAGGGGAAAAAGTGGCTAGCTAATATTACAAGTGGAAATTCCTCAAACAAAGTGAAGAACTGCTTAAGCAACTTCAATTCAATTCAATTCCAATTTTCAAGCCCAACAACAGCATATCCCCATGAGAAGTAACTATGAAGCTTAAACTCACAATATTGAATAACTGTGCCTGTATATGGCAGACGGACCAGCCTCCCCTATAATATTGGCTTTGCCCAATCGTTTAATACCATAAAATAAACTCGAAAAACTAGACAAGAACAATCAACTTTAAACCCTAGAACAACAAATAAGTCAGATGAAAAACTTCTCCAAAATCCACCAAAATCCAATATACCAATGTACTGCTAGATATCTAGCAAACCAAACCTCGTTCGACATAAAGATCTTCTAGTTCTCATTGTAAAAACTATAACTTCATAACTATTACATATTCACATACATTACTTCCAAAAGATCAGAATTCAGTCAAATCCCACATCTACACATAATGCAGAACATGCAAAATTACACTCACAAAACAAATATCATCAAATCATACAATCAGTTACGATCAAACTGAAAGAAGAGCAGAAATCAGGGCAATCAACTAATCAAAATTCAAGACATGGGTTTCGCAGATCAAGTGGTAATTCCAAAAGGGTTGCTTCTAAATTCCAATAAAATTGATTAAATCCAAGATAAAAGTGATTTTAAAACGAAATTCAATACCTGTGAATTGGGTATTGCTTGATTGAGTTCACCAGGGGTGATATCTTCGTCGGCAGAGACTTGAGCTTTGGTCAACTTCACATATTTCGATGCGTTTGACGACTCTTCAGCCATCTTTACAACAAAAAAATCAACAATGTCAACTCAATTAACAAAACCCAGAAATCTCCAGAATTTTTTAGGAAGAAGAGAGAGAAAATTACCGTCTTTTTCTGTGTTGCTAGATTCAGGGGCAGATTTTGATTTTGCTAGAAATTGGGTTTCAGGCAGTCTTTGTACTCGAATAAAAGAGGGTCGGGGTTTCTTCAATGTTGAGTTAAGTAATTGTAGTTGTACTTGACTCTTGATTAAAATAAAAATCAACTGAGGAAGTTCGGTGATAGCACGTTAAAGTCGTGATTTGTGAAGACGTCAATGTAGGATGTAACTTGATTAAGATTTGGTCTATTAATCTATACGGTGAATAACTTCTACAGATAATGCACAAGGATATATAATTTAAAATAAAATAAAATTGATCTAAGGTAAAATTAATATTCCGGATCATAATTAGTAGTTTTGTCTAAAGTATAAGTTTTCATTCAATTAATGGTTTTATTGAAGTGAAAAACCGATATTTGCAACTGCAAACGTGAACGGTATTGGAAATAACTCATATATTAATTAGAATAAGTTCATATCTTCTAGGATAAATCTTGATATTTTCTAGGATCATCTATGTAAATCTTGATATAGGATCATTTATGTAAATCATTCAGATTTGATATGACATACATACTTAAGAGGTGTGACAAACCATATAAAAAGAATGTGTTAGTGATTTTTATTATTATTTTATTTTTCTAGGCGATACGTATTATCATGTGTTGACAATTTCCTCCATGCTCCTACACAACATGTCTCGTATGAAACAACTTCTTGTGCTTTTGTGCATAGATTGATGCATGTGTGTTTGATCCTAAATCCTGTTTAGGTGTCATAGTGCTTTTTTTCCTCGCTAATAAATATTTGTAATGCTTGCTGCACGTATGGGGAAGGTTGCTAGGGATTCAAGCACGGACGAGCGATCTACACAATTCACGTTACCATGTGCTTAAAATAAAAACAATTTCAAGTTACCGTGACTTTGATAGAGTTAGGCCCCGTTCATTTCACCTTATTTTTGCTAAACTGAAATTATTTTTACTGGTTTTCTATTATATTTCTTCTTTAAAGATACTGAAATTATTTTCACTGAACTGAAATTATTTTTACTTAATATTATTTTTTTTAAGGTGAAGTGAACAGGGCCTTAATAGGTAGAAATATAAATTTGAAGAAGCCTTTGTCGTGCAGCACGCATACGATTAACATATAAAACCATGAATAAAATGTGTTATTGAATTCTTTTCTTATGGAAAAAAAAAAAACCGTTTAACAGTGAGATGAAGGGGGAAACATTGAATTCAATTGTAATGATATCAAGGTAAAAAGAAATATCAAAAGGAAATGAGATTTGCCAAGCAAAGCTCCGGTGAAGTTGGTGGGGCACCTTGTGACTTAGAGGTCACAAGTTCGAACCCCACCAACTACAAAATGCTTGAGAGTAGGGTCTTTTTTCTTACGTTAAAAAAAATATTAAAAAAAAAAAAAAAAAAATGAGATTTGTGATGCTAGGGGTTTGTAACTTTGTATAGGTTTAGACTAGACTAGATATAGATATTCACATTCTCACCCCACTACACAGTAAACTCCTGGCCCTTACCAACCTCACTTGAGGCAAAATCCACCTATGACCTACCAGCCCATCCTTTGAAGTTTTTTTTTTAGGTTTTGACCATCACAGTATAATTTGGTGTGTTAACGTAAAATTCTTGCAGCAAAGTCATCATAACTGACAATGAATTCAAATACATAACAGAAGGTGCAGGCACAAATGCACATGTCTTGTTGTAGAAAACTTCGAAACGTCTTGAAACTCCTTAAACCTATCAATGCTTTGAAAGTTGAAACATAAATATATTGAATAGAGACATCAAAGGTTCAATACATTCTACAGTACATAGATCAGCATGAGAAGTTTGAGAACGGTGCCAGTACAACCATACCTGACTTCAGCTACACGCTCATGTAACAGCTGATATTAAGGCATGACTCATGATCGCCTGTTCAGAAACAGCAGAAACAATGTCATATGATAAATAAGTCTCATCACCTAGACTTCAGTAGAGTAGCAGCTGCATCAGAAAGCACATTTTACCTTCAAAATAATCATCCAAGAAGAATTGTACACAAGCCTCAAATTAAACATCTTCAATACCAGAAGTTACAAACACCAAGCCAAAATCAGCAAGCATCTGATATTGGATTATTTACAGAGACTGAAAGATTCAGAAACTATAGTTTCAGAAGTATCACTCAATCGATTACAGCAGAACTCTAAATTTCGACGTGGTATATACACTGCATCAGAAAAACCCCTGCATACTGCAGAATGCTTATGCACTTAAGAGACTACCATGCAGCCAAACGCCTCTCACATATCACAAGATTCACATCCATCAGCAACAGCAGCAAGGGACCATAGGCATACCTATACATACCAACATCAAAGCCACAGTAAAGTGTCAACCGTCTACCAAAGGCAACCTGCATCTGTTTTGCTCTCAAATTTGATAACTCCTGCTTACAGAATATTAAAAAACAACGCAGAAAATAATCAAACCAACAAGTCCCATGTGAGACAACTCCCTATGCATGTGTGCCTATATTGATGCTTGTGTAGCTGTATATAACTTTTACGCGCATATAGGGAAAGCTGTTAGGGATTCAAGCCCTGCACGGGCAATACATAACACATGCTAAAATAAAATAAAAGAAAATTTAAGTTGTCATTGTGACTCAATAGAGTTAATGTAGCATGTTTTGAGTTTTTGATATTAGATTATTTCCAGAAACTACAGATTCAGAAGTATCACTGAATAAATTACAGCAAAACTCCAAATTTCGACATGGTTAATACACTGCATCAGAATATCTGAATTTCTCAGCACCAAATCAAGTTAAGAAAAACCTCTGCAAAGCCTGTGGCAGAATGCCAATGCAATAAAGCCACTAGAGTACTAGACCATCCAGCCAAATCACAAGTCACAACCATCAGCAACAGCAGCGAGGGATCATAGGCATGACGATACATCCCAACACAAAGCCACAGTAAAGTGTCAATGGCAAGCTGCATCTATTTTGCTGTCAAGTTTGATAACTCCCGCTTACAGTATAATCAAACACAACGCAGCAACTAATGACGATTTACTGTAATAGCATTACAAAGAAGCTGAAAAGAAAATGGAAGTTCAAAAGTATAATATTGATCAGTTAACAGTTAAACTCATAAACCATGCATCAACAGAATAGGGAATATTCAGTAGTGATGGCTGAAATCTTGGACATGAGTTAAAGCCTCAGCATGTGTACCTCAAGGCTTGCAGCTATTGAGAATCCCTACATCTCATGCTATTTTCCAAACAAGAGAGAAAGTGCAGCTCATAAAAATGTTCTTTTGCAGAAAATAAAAGCAGCTTCACATTAATCCAAATGGTGGCAGTCAACTAACAAGAGTAATAACACTGACCAAGAGTGTACATAGACCAAGAAACAATAAGCCTCCGATCATCCGTAACTGTATGAGTTTGCAGCTAGATGAATAAGGTAAAGGCCATGCCTTATAATATCACTAATACTTCAAGCAAGATATCCAAAATCCATATAAAGGTGACAAAACTAAAACAACAGGGTTAAGGTAAACATCCCAGAGTTGGAAGCTATGATCCACTTCCTATCACAGCAGAAAAGATTCATTCAAAGTGAAGTAATGATACATCACTACATTAAAAGTAAAAGGAAAGAATGCAAACAATAGAAGTTATGAACTTATGATGGGAAATCATATATTGTATACACTAACATTATGGAACATATATAAGGAGCCTCCCTAAAAGAAACATTGTGTCAAAGTTATGAAGAAAATTAACAGCACATATGATTACTACATTACGAGTATACAAGTCATGACATCGTATACAAATCAGATTCACAGTCAATAAAACTCAATAAACACGCTTCAGTCAAGTTACTATTAGATAACACCACGAATTACAGGGGAAAGGAATACAAATCAGATTCACAGTGATACAGAAAACACAATCACGATTTTCATTCAAGAAAAGCAGCCAGAAAAACTGCAAAATAAGAATGAAGTACATTTATTCACCAGCATCCATGAATATAACAATCCCTAATTCCAGGGAAAAATCAATATGTTAATTGGAAAAATACAATATAGGCATGATAGTTGAATCAATTAATATTCTAATTTTCTAGTTCCTCAAAATTCCTTTATGTCATCCCTTTCTCTTATCCAGACTATACCAAAGTATAGAGCCTATTCCTCTATCAGGCTTTTCTAATTTAACTCGTTACAATTCCCAAATCTTATAATTTTAGGTGGAGAAGAAGATTCGAAGCCCAGTTAGCTTCATAAGTTCATACTCACAGACAAATTTCAAGCAGCTGCAGTCTTCTGTGCCTCTGCCTCTTCATCGAGCTTTTTCTTGTTCTTTTCAATAGCAGCAGCAACTTCCCCAGGCATGTATTTCTCATCATGCTTAGCCAACACCTCCGTGGCAGAAAAATAACACTCCCCACTCCTCGCCTTTGCTGAAATCTCCTTGGTCTTTCCACTCATACCTGATTCCTTAATCTCATCAGTAAAAGGCTTCACAAATCCTTCTACTACCACTGAGTGACCTTCTCTGAACAAATCGGGCAAGGATCCTTGATACCTAAACATAAATTTAGGATAACAATGTTGATCAACATTAAATGTTGCACACCCATTAAAAATATTAAGCAAATCAGACATCATTGGCTAAGTACAATGGAAACTTATGGTTATGATAAGAAGCAATCATATACTTGATAATGACAACCAATTATTGGTGGAAGCGTGGAACTAGAAAGAATTTCCTAATAGGCCAACAGAAGAACAATTTTGAAAACAGAATAATGAAGGAAAAGGTTCTAAAAAAAGTTTTTTTTTATTACATATATTGATATTAGTCTTAGAATTTCACAACAGTATGTTTCATTATGTTGCTAATATCCCAATTACAGTTCTCTGCTAAAGATACAAAGATGTTTAAACACTATGGCTAAAAGCCAGGCTAAAGACATCCACATTTAAAGCATGACAGAAAACATGTCGTAATTACTTCAAATCAAGCCTTCATGCGGCTTGATCTCTTGACCCCTAGCACTATGGCGTATCCAGAAATTCAATTATGGAAACACAACTCAATAAGAAGTTGGCTAATCTCTAAGCCAACTCACAAACTCACAAACTTCCCAAATTGACAAATCTAACCTCTACCATTAATCCAGTATCATACTTTATCCGATTTTAGGAGTTCAATGTCAAACAACAGTTAATATATAACTTGATTTCGGCATATTCAATAATTAAAGCCGAAATAAAAATTCAATGACAGTATCTTCAGAATTCATTCACAAACGAGTGAAGCAAACTAGAAAAGTGGAACTCCAATCCATATTAACCTTAAAATCTAATCCAAACCATTCAATTCGATATGAACCATAAGATTAATAAGCATCTTATTCAAAAATTACTGACTCAGGATCCAATTTGACAAACTTCCCTAATTGACAACTTCCACCTCTACCATCAATCCAGAATCATTCTTGTCCAATTTAGGAGTTCAATGTCAAACAATACTTAATGTATAACTTGATTTCAGCAGACTCAATAATTACAACTAAATTTTCACTGAATCCAAAAAATGGAAAGAAACTGAAAATCTGCATCAACTTATAATTCCAACCCTAGTTCTTCTAATTAAATATCAATCATAAGATTAATCACCATTATATTCAGAAATTCAGATCCAATTCAACAATTATATATTCAAATTTCATAATCTTAACAGTCAAATCAAAATCCAGATCATCATATTAAGAAGCTGCAATAATTAATCATCAAAATTGCGAAAATAAAAACACATCATCAAAATCAATAAAAGTAAAATACCTAACAACAATATCGGTCATAAGATCGGTGATAACGAACTCCATTTCAGGAGAAGAAGGAGGTTGATGAACACTACCTTCAAGAACCAAACCACCTAATCGAAACTTATTCTTGGAAGGATTCAAATTAAACTTTTCCAACGCTTCAGTAGGAGTAACATAGAAAACGAGCTGATCCTGGAAATTGTTAAGGACTAAGATGACGAAACCAGCGACGCCGGAAAAGGTGAGAGCGTAAGTCCATAGACGGCGGTTTTGGAGTTGGCGAGCGCGAGCTCCGATGTCGACCTTTTTGGGGTTGCGGCGGGGATGGCGGTGGAGAAGGCGGCGAGAGAGAATTGAGGGCGGCGGAGTTGGTGGTGGTGGAGAGGAGAGAGAGTGGGAGGAGAGGGGTGAGTGAGGAGAAGGCGGGAGAGGAGGCGGAGAGTGGCGGAGGATCTGGCCGCCATTGATGGCGGGAGGAGAGAGAAAGGGGAGGAAGAAGGTGGAGAAATGGAGAATCAAGACAGGGTTTTTGCGGGGTTTTTTATTTTAGTTTATTTTTATGGTGGTTTGGTCTGGAGTCGGCTTGAATCTTCCTGCTTTCCATATTTTGATTTTTTTTTTCCCAACTTGTAGAAGAAATGAGATGAAATTTGTATTGGAAAATTTATGGAGCAAAAATTGTACTTGAAATATATTTATATTTTTTCGGTAAGGAGAAGAATTCTGATCGAACCTCAACTCTCATATTTATATGTCAATATATGATATGAAGTGTGAAGTACAGTACTATATGGACTATGGAGTATTTCATTACAAACATTATAAGTAAATACGAAGTATATATATTATAAGGTTAATAAAATTACGAAATTTAAAGAGAAATAGAGAATTAATAAACGATTATATTAGTACTTCATACAAGTATACGGTTTAAATGTCTAGTGGCTAGTGTCTAGTGAATGACTTAGGGCGTGTTCGGCGCTAGGTTTAGAGTAGCTTTTAGTGGTTTGACTTACTTAACAAAAAATATGAGTGTTTGGCAAAATAGTGATAAGGATAGCTTTTTGTGGCACAAGTAGAGGAAAAGTTGATATGAGTAGTAGACAATTTTATTAAGTTAAATATTATTTGTTTATGTAAAAAACTATTGAAATACAACTTGTAAAAAATGAGTGTAATATCATATGATGCGGAGAAGTATCTTTTTCAACAAAGCATACGAATAAATCAGCATACGAATAAATCACAATAAACTATTGAATTACAGCTTGTAAAAACATGAGTGCAATATTATGTGATGTGGACGAAGTATATTTTTCTTCAAATTAATTCATGAGATTTATCATCTAAACACAAAGCAAAGTGAACAAGGAAAATTATTTTCCTAATTAAGAACTGACTATTGTCACTTTTTTTTATGGGCTTGAAAGGGAAGGAGGTTGAGTGAGTGGGCTTACATCAATCCATAAAAATCCCCAATTGATTTACAATTATTCGGCCCTAAAGGTATTTTATATAGCCATGGACATAATAAAAAGTAATTATTATTTATTGAGCTAAATCCTGCTATTACTTGTGTTCATAAGAAATCCTCCTACCAGTCTCAATGTGATTCAACATTTTTTTACTGGAGTCTATCCTTGTACAAATTATTTAAGAATTTGAAGTAATGGTGAAGTAATAAACTAATAACGCAAATACGCAAGTCATCGAAGATCACACAATAGAATACAATCATGTATCGTCATATCAAGTATTTATACTTACATCCTACTTAACTTACTTCATTTTCTCATGATAATTAAACGATAATATATAAAATAGACAATGCCATCATAATTAAACATTATCACTTATCTATCATTTTTTCACAATTTATTAGAAAGCGTGTAACTTTTCATTTCTAGCATTTGTCTGACTTATACTCGTAACAATTTGGTAAATTACTCAATAACTAAAATAAAGACAAGTTTGTTAAATTTGTTGTGCATGCCCACTTAAATGCAAAGTGCAAATTCAAGCACCCATAATTGATGAAACAACGCTTTATTGAAGATTCTACTCACCTACTCACCTCCCTTTTATAGCTTCACAACTTTGTTTGGTTTTTTATGAACTTCATGAATATGATTTATAATGCATGAACGACGTACCATTAATTTGCTAATGACCAATTAACAGAAAATTAAATCTAGTTATTTAAATGACAGTAATAAATAAGCAAAATCAAAAACGTAAAACAGAGTAGTCAATTATTCCAATTCATAAAACTTCACTAGTATTGAGTATTCTCTTCATCTACAACGACTTACAAACCGATTACAGGCTGATTACACTCATCAAAGACTAAACACAAAAATAGTAGACTACTATTAGTAATGCAACATAGAACAAAACGACGCAACGATACTATTAAACGACATTAATAGAGTAGAGCTAAATCAGGTCAATTATTAGCATGACTAAAAACATCAAAGACCTTGATAAATTTCATCCATCTGATTAACCACCACTGGATTGTTCATAATCACAGCAGGAGAAGGAGCAGTAGACTGAGAAGAAGTAGGCCGTACATTACCAAAGCTAGACTCTCTCACATCAGATCCATACTCACCAGCAGTAATCGGATAAAATCCTGATCGTCCAGTAGAAACAGGAATTGATTGACGGAGATGAGGGAATGGAGAACCAATACCGTGAACAACAAGTTTGTAGTTGTAGATGAGGTCTGGATACTTGATTTTCACGTAGTTGATTCTCAACGGAGACGAACTTCCGCCGCCGCCTGGAGTGGTGATGGTGAGAGTTTCGCCGGATTCGAACGTCGGAAGCACCGTTGACGGCGGCAGAGACTCGAGATCGGCGAGTTTCAGCATTTGGTTAGGGATTATGTGAAACCTAACGCCATGGACGTAGGAGTGACCTCCTTGGAAGATGGTGGAGTCGTCGACGGCGAAGATCGTCATGTTTTGGAGAGTGACGAGCTCGGCGTACTTGACACGCATCGCGAGTGCGAGGAAGCTGTAACCGCTCAATCGGAGACGGATTCCGGCGTCGACGAGCATCATCCGAGTCAGGGCGACGGAAGGTGAGAGATGACGGAGAGAGAGTGACGTCATCCTGTCCATTGAGCAGGAGTACGGCGAGAAGTGAGAGATGAAGCCTTGGAGGCCATGGATGATGACGTGGTCGCTGATGAAGAGGTTTGGATGAGTGATTTCGGCGCCACCGATGAAGATTTTGGTGGAATTTGCGGCGGAGGTGACGGTTAAGCAGCGGCCGGGGAGAATCGACTCGATTTTGGTGCCGAAAATGAGTTGATTGAGGTAATCCAGAGGATAGAGTCCAGGAACAGTGTGCTCCTGGAGAAGGAGAGTGAGCGAGCACGAAGTGCAAGTTCGCACCGAAGCATCCGCTGGAGCGAAGACGGTGACAGGGCCGAGCCACGGTGAATGCGAGGCGGAGGACAGAGAGAGCGAGTGCGACGCCATAGCAAGGTCAGTGAAGCCGAGCTCGGCGAGAATTTTGGTGATGGAGTAGAGAGGAGAGAGAAACTCAGGTGAACGCAGAGCTTCGGAGGAGGAGTACGGAAATGGCGGCGGAGTAGAGGCGGTGGAGGAAGGTGGAGGTGAGGTTGAAGATGAAGAGAATATGAAGGTTGATGACTGAGCATTAATGGCGGGGGGAAGGACTGAAAGTGAGGTGAAAATCACCATGAAGATGATGGCATGGTGTGGCAGAGACGCCATTGTTGAGAGCTTGAAAATGGAGGAGAGGGAAAGAGTGAGAATGAGGTCTCAAGTGGAAGATTGAAAAAATGAGAAAACTAATGGGGTATTTATAGAAATCAGCCACATTGCCACGTTGGCGATTCTATACCCTTCTATCTTCCCGCCACAAAAAATAAAATAAAAACTCCTTTTTTTTTTCGATTTCATCTCGTTTACAATGAAATACAGAAATAGTATAAATAAATACGTAGTACCATTTTGTTAATATGTACGGAGCACTACTTATGTAAGCATAAGCTTGGCTTGTTAAATAATTGATGCAAGTAAAAATATGAGGGAATAGTAAATTAGTACAGTAATAGTGGACTTCATTCCATAAACAAATGCATATTGCATCATTAATCATTATTTACTTGCAATAGATAATGGTCAATGCAAAACCATGGAATTAGTTTTCAACTTGTAATATATTTCAGCATTATTCTCAATCTCTTATTTTATCCATTTTCTCATTAGAATGCGTGTTTAATTTACATCAAAAAATAAAAATAAATATATTGGTATTAAAACAAAAATGATTTATCCAAATTACTAAAAACTAATATTTGAAAATATATTCATATATTGTAGAATAGTTTCACGCAATCAATTGGCGGACACTTGTTATGGAACAAAAATAATCTACTTTAGCGGACACTTGTTATGGAACAAAAATAGACCGTAAATATGAAATCATTCTTTAACCTTTAGATGCATTTTCTTCTCTTTTGTTAAAGCCCAAGGATGATGCCATTGATTTAGCTAACAATTACTTCGTATTACAAAACACTTTACACAAGCAAATACTCCGTAAGTTACTGGCTTTAATTGGTAAAGAGATTTTTAGAGTGCTTTTAGCTTATTGAGCCTATTAGAGGTTTGACCATACATTATTGTAAAAGCTATTTTGAGTTTCTAAAATATGAGCCTCTTAAGATTGGCTTATTGAATACTTCGTATTTAGCTTTATTTTTATATTATATACACCAAAACAAATAACAACTAACAACTATTTGCAAAATGCTTTTGTACAATAAACTAATTACAATCAGCTAAGCTAGTCAAACTAGGTAATAACACAACCAATTAGTTTAACCAGTTAATACAAATATACAACTAGCTATATCAATGAGTTACCATATAATACTATGTAATTATTAAAGTAGGTATATATGACTATATATAATACATTAAGATTCACTCATTGTTTGTTTCAAAAAAAAGATTCACACTCATTATACATTAAGATTCATACTCGTTATAATTATTGAACAATCATCATTATTTCACAATATCTTTAATATGAAATACAAAAAAGTAATAAAATAAGCGTTTAAAATAAAGTTAATAATATTGAAATTTTGGAATGCAGCCACAAACTAGATTTTACAAAAATAGAAAGAAACAACTATATGATTACTCCGTATTTGAGTAAGTTAAAATCCCGGTTGATAATCGTGAAAATTAGATAATACACCCGGGTGTACCATGCTCATGGTGCACCCGGGTAAACAAAAAAAGGCGGAAAGAACATATAGTGTTTGATAAAAAACATACCTATGTTTGACAAAGAACATACCTTTAATATGTTATTTGAGTGTGATCAATGTGTTCTTTGAGTAAAATTATATGTTCTTTACATTATAACTTATGTTATTTAACATATGTTGATAAACATATTTATTTTTGGGTTTAATAATACAAAGTATGTTCTTTGAATTTGGCGTGTATGTTCTTTAAGGTCGTAGTGACGCCCAAATTCTATTTTTTATTATCATGTCATATTTAAATTACTTTTATTATCGCACATTCTTTGAGTTTGATTAGTGTGTTATTTAGGTATTAACTATATGTACTTTACAATATAAATTATGTTCTTTTTAACATTTGGTATTTTGAAATTTGATATTGAAATCTTAAATTATTTTTAATTGAAAATAATGTTAGAGTAAAAAAAACTAAATTATTATGGGAAGTTGAATTTTTTTTTGGAGAGATAGAAAACTATTTTTTGGGGAAATGATATATTTGGTAAGGATTTTTTAAGAGGTGATCAACATTGGCATGACTCACATCCCGACCCGATCCGGCCCGAAATAGGGTGGGTTTGGGCAAACCTAAAAATGCATTTTTAGTTAAAACTCGATCCGGGTTCGAAAAAAAGCCCGAAAACCCGCTACTTTTCTACGGGTTTGAGCACGAGAAATTATGATATGGCCCGGCCCTACTCGATTATTTATCACTTCTAAATTTTTCCCGTTAATAATGTGTAATTTTTCAGAAAATTTTATCAAGCTTTTATCTCGTTCTTTTTATTATATCTTTATGTTCTTTGGTAATGCATGTTTTTGTCAAATACAATCATGTTCTTTGTCAAATACATGTATGTTCTTTATGAAACACCGGATGTTCTTTCCGCCTTTTTTTTATTTATCCGGGTGTATGATGAGCACTATACACCCGTGTGTATAAACCACAGATTAGATAATCGTGTTAAAAATTTGACATTAAACATACATATCCTTTGCTATAAAAATAAAATCGTAACTGCACATATGATTTATTTTTGGTAAGCAAATTCATTCTTTTATTAACTTGATTCGTTATGAAATTTTGATGCAAAGATTTCTTATGACTAAGATAATACGAAGTACACAATATGAATCAAAAATAATTTTGAAAGAGATAAAGATAATCAATAATGATACTTTGGCTACAATAACGGCTGGCAATGAAATCATTGAGGCTAAAAATGATATTTGGATCTGTGAGATTTCAAACGGAAGTTTAACTTATTATTACCATATATAAAAGATTATTATAGTATTATTACTCTATATTATGTAATTAACTTTGATTTTTAAGAAAATTTGATGTCAACTATCCTAGTCATAAATTTTAATAATATTTTGACACGTTTTTTAGCTTCTAAATTAACACGAATGGAATTTTTATTTTTGTTAACTAATATAAATCATATTTTATCATTCAAATTTCCATTTTAATTAATTAAACTTGATTACACAACCTTAATTTCCAACCTAATATGGAAGCTCAAAGCCACAAAGCAACGTTAATATCTTAAGAGTTACAATTGAGATAATATATTATGTAATTAATTAAGCAGATAGCAAGTCAAAGAGATTTTACTTTGGCAATATCAATGATAAGAGATTCACAAGGTTGGCACAAGTTGTCTTACCATATATGAAGGATCTTTGGTAATTAATAACACTCTTTGCTATCCCTATAAAAGCCCTTCATCTAATTAATCTTAGTACTCTCTTAAACTTTAATCTCATTCAAGCTAATAAAAACCCTTGTAGCCATGGATTTAAAGTCATCCTCGAGTTCTTTGGAGTCTCCGTCGTATAGTTCTAGCTCAAAGAACACCATGCTCGATCTTAAGCTTTCGAGCTTTAGCCAAGATATGGTATCAACCCAACATGCTAATGGTGACGTGGCCAAGGAATTATCATCCGATCACCAAAAACGTATTAAGCCTCGTATTAGAGATTTTACGTGCAAGTATTGTCCAGGGAGGTTTTCGACTTCTCAAGCTCTAGGCGGCCATCAAAATGCTCATAAACAAGAGAGGGCTCGCGATAAGATGAGACAAGCCACGGGGTTCTCACCTTATTCGAATACCAATAACACGTACCAACCTTATTTTGGTATGTACAATAACTTACCATACGGTGGATATTGCAAAAGATCACCCCTTGGTGTAGTCAAAACGAATTCCATGGTTCATAAGCCGGGTTCGGGTTATCGTATGCCAATGTATCAAGGTTATAGACACGGGTATGGTAGCACAAACCAGCCTAAAACATCATTGCTAGGAAATTCTCAACTATCATCATATGATAATTTGAGAGTGTCAAATAATAATATTACGAATAATTATTCTCCATTCAATAACTTGAATAATCTTTCGAAATCATTGCCTACTCTTGTTGAAGGAGGTTCAGCTCAAATCCTACGTGGCGTAGACGAAAATGTGATCGTTGAGAGTGATAATTCTGAGAAAGGAGAGCTTCGTATTGATGGTGGTAAATTAGATCAAGTGAAGCCAGAGAAGTCAGGCCTTGATTTGTCCCTTAGGCTATAATTTATATTATTTATTGTTCATGGCAATTGAAGCCTTTTTCATTTGTTTGATTGGTTAGATACATAATTAAACGATTTTTATTTATGTGTGTGTTTTATTGGTTTAAATACATAATCAAAAAATATTTAAGGGTTTTTTTTTAAAAAAAAATAAAATAAAAAAAAAAAATAAATGAGTGTTAAATTGACTACATATTAGGTACAATAATTTCTGATACATTGTTTGATAATCATTTGATGCAACTCTATCTTTCTATTTGTTGGGTTTATTCCTCAAACAATGAACCAACGCTTCATTCACTTCTCAGTTTTCAATTAATTTATACATCAAGGGCTGCATTAGTTTTTTATTTAATTTTTTTCATGAAATGTTGCATTAGTTTTTTATTTAATATTTTTTAATCAAACTCCCATTTTCGTTAACCATTCAAATCAAAATGCACTTTACTTTCTTCCTAATTAAATTTCAGTTATGAATGTAATCACTCTTCCCTTCTTTCTACTCCAAATCATTTTTATTCATCCCCGATTTTTAATAACTAAAGCACTAATTCATTACTCTAATATTAATTACTTTATTTTGTACAAACAAAATTAGCAAAAAAAAGTACAATGCAATTCATGATTTTGTATATATTTTTTAAACTTATTTTCAATTTGCTTATTCATTATAGGTTTATGTCAAGTTGTGTGAAGTTTTTGGTTTGAATTGATATTATTTGTTGAAATATCTTCGCAGCCATCAAGGTATGTTTCTTTGATTTTTTTTTTTTTTTTTTTGGAATAATTTATTAAAATTTTAATCATGTGTCAAAAGCAATATTAAATTGTATGTGTGATCACTCTAGTGTTTTTTTTAAAACTATTTAGTTTGCATCTTTCCGTTCCTCTCAATCTATATATGTACATTTCCGTTCCTCTCACTAGCAGTAGATTTCATTGAACGAAGTAGATCTTTGTATTTTTCCTCATTTTGCATCTGAGTCAAGAAGTTTAGTCGCTAATTAAGTTTTAATCCATATAAAATTTTTTAATTGACAGATATTTTGAAAAATAGAATGGTAGTAGGCATGGCTTTCAATGTCGTTCAAGAGTTGCAATCCAATTTTTTGCTAGGAAATTTCGAATTTAAGGAATTATATTTCATACATATGTTCGTTATTAAAATTATTCCCCTTGTTTTCACTTTTAAAGGCGCAGCATACATCACTTGATCAATCCTCCCATTAAAAAATTTTTACAAATAAATATAATCCGTGTATCGCACGGGCTGAATACTAGTTTTTTTTATAAGTGGGCCCCTTGTACCCCTCTCCCTCCGCCCCTCTTATTTTGTAAAAACCCACTACTATTTTATTATTTCTCTCTCCTACTAATCCCACTTACGCTACTTTTTTTTTTATTATTATTTCTCTTTCTTGCTAACAATTAAATATATCCCCACCAACTATACTTTATACTTCCTTCGTTTCTATTTAGTAGAGACGTTCAATTTAGGTACACATATTTAGGAGAGGAGAGAGTGAGAGAGAATGATAAAGCAAGCGGGGTAGCTAATAAATGCAAAGTAAAAAACTTACCCAAAAAGAAAACTTATCAACTAAAAAAATGGAGGTAAGTATTATAAAATTCTCTTTTTAGGTTCCCACCCTATAATTTTCATAAAACTTTATGCAACACCAAGTATTGCAATTGTTACAAAACGGAGGTAGTAATATCTAATGTGTACTCTACGAATTTTTTATTTTCATTAATCACCAAAAACACCTTACATTTTTTGGTATGGGAGAATGGGAGATTTCAGGTACGGTGACTATTGTTTGTTACTCGGACATAAGAAATATAAAGTATTTTACTGTATAAGCTAATATGAGTACCACATATTTATATTGCCTTCAATTTTTTTTACTTACCTTTAAAATATTGCTTACAATTTTCTCTCTTTTTCTTTTTTTTTTTTTTTTTTTTTTTTTGGAACGGGTTCAATTTTCTCTAGTTTATTCTTTTGTATTTCTTTCACACACAAAAATAAAGAGTTTATTCTTTTGTACTGGTATTTTTTTAGGGGACTTTCGAAACAAAAAAGAGAGAGAAAAAAAAAAATGCTTCCCTCCCAAATCCCTAACCATAACAAGTTAACTGTCAAGTGCAACCGGCAGTTATTATTCAAATTTTAAAACGTGCCATAACCATGCAACTAACACTTTTCTTTGAATATAAATTAACCAACCTCCTTTTACATTTTTCAGTTTCCATTTTTTTTTCATTTTGTCTAAGAAAATATTTCTTTCTATCTGAATTTTCTTAGTGATTAAACTCTTTTGATTTCATTTTGTTCTTAACAAAAAAATGGCACCAAGAACAACTTTTTTTGCCCATGTTCGACAATCCATGATCCCAAACGCCCTGCGATCATACCTTGCAGAGTTTATCTCCACTTTCATCTATGTTTTGGCTGCTGCCGGATCCGCCATGGCATCTCGTAAGTTCGGTCCTCTAAATCAACTAATATTTTTTACTAATCCCAATTACACCATATGCTTTATGTGGTACATAAATAAGCATACAAATATTAGCATAATGATTTTAATTTCTCTTGATATGACCATTTACGTATCTTATTACAATATTACATGAGTCTAATTGTTATTATTATTTCCTCTTGTGTTCTGTTGCACACTTGCACGTATTTTGTAGTTTGGAGTATATATACAACTAGTTTTATTCCACTATTAATTAATGTAACATTTTTATTTTATTTTTTACATAAAGGACGAATTATTCTATGAAGTATATAGTTGTAATTGATTGGATGAATTGGTTATATTTTGATTGTATAATTTGGCCATGTCATGTTATTTATTATTTTTAATTTGTAGGAAAAATAATGCCAGATGCAAGATCAGATCCCTCTAGCCTGGTGGTTGTAGCCATAGCAAATGCATTTGGCCTAGCCTCCGCTGTTTATATCTCAAGTAGCGTTTCCGGTGGCCACATCAATCCGGCTGTCACGTTTGGGAAGGTTGTAGGGTGTCACATTCCAATTCCTACCGCCATTTTCTATTGGATTTCCCAAATTCTTGGTTCTGTCATGGCTTGCCTTCTCCTTAAGACCGTCACTGTTAATCAAGTAATTTTACTTGCAGTATTTTCTACTTCCCCTCTTATATTTAGTTATTACACTGAATATATGTTTTGTAGAAGAATGCACAACATTTTTTTTTTTTGTGTGTTCTTTATTTAAACATTCGTACTACGGATTACTATCGTAATATACGGTACACAATTTTTAAAGTTAGACAAAGAAAAGTTAAATGTAAAAGAGGGAATATAATAAAATAATTAATATCTTTAATCTATATAAGAATTTAATGAATCAATTTTTTGAGGAGTTTGGTTTCTAATTAAAATTTTATAATTGCGCTTATGTTTTTATGCAATTTTTTAAAATGGTGACTGTATATGTTTATAACGTATCAATGTATGTATTTCATACATAGTAACATGGATTGCATATGCATGCATATAGATGATAGATTTAGTTTATACTTTTTTTATCCATTTTTTTCCATTCCAATCTATGTATGTTTTTTTTTTAACCTTATTTGTTGGATTATTGAATATTTGCTTTGCATGCAGAATGTAGTGCCCCATGCAATATCGGAAGAAATGACCGGATTCGGAGCATCCGTTTTAGAAGGTGTACTCACATTTGGATTAGTCTACACTGTATATGCAGCCAAAGACCCAAGACATGGTCAATTGGGCTCCATTGGACCCTTAGTCATTGGGCTAATCACAGGAGCAAATGTGCTAGCTGCTGGTCCGTTTTCGGGTGGATCAATGAACCCGGCATACTCATTCGGGGTGGCTGCTGTTGGTGGGAGTTTCAAGAACCAAGCAGTCTATTGGATTGGACCTTTGCTTGGAGCCTCGGTTGCCGGTCTGTTGTATGACAATGTGGTTTACCCGCCTCATGATTTGGATCCTCAACGGTGTGGCCAAGAGGGGCCTCGTGTTTGAATGGGACTAGCTAGTTGTTTATTTGACTTAAGAATTTATTTGGTATTTGTAACCTTCGTCAAACTTAAGATAATCTCTATTGGTAGTTCTTAGATAGCCTATTTTAGTGTGTGGTTTGTACTTATATAACATCTTAAGATTCTTAACATGTAATGGTTGTATTCGGAGTAAGATTGTGACGTTTATGTACTTGTATAACTTTTTATATAGACCTTTCTCTTTATTTTATTTACTTTGCGTTATCTTAATTTAGCTATTTAATTAGGTCTCAATGTATTGATTATATTGCTATTGTAATATGCATCAAATTGAAAATTTAAAATAATTTTTTTAGTGAAATGACATAGTGCCACCTAACAATTTGACAAATATTTGTAAAATCAATTGGGGCTAAATTAAGTTTGACCAATGTTGAAAATTTAAGACTCGATATTGGAAAGACATTAAACCCAATAAATAACTAACTTTTCAAGAATAAATGAAAATAAGGTGAATAGAACAGTGCCTCAATGCTCAAAGTCAACTTCATTTCCAAGATGTTTGTATTTTTTTTTTTTTCAAACAAGTTGTATGTTGTTGATTAAGCTTATTTAACCAGTATATGAAAAATCAAGTTTGTTTTTTTTTTCCCCTATTTTTAAAGTGAAAAAGCTAAGAAAAAAAATCAAGTTTGGCGGTAGCGTTTTAGGTAGTGATTAGCGTTTGGACCAAGTCAAAACACTAGTAAGAACAAATAAGTGTATTTGGTAAGGTAGCGTTTTATGTAGCGGTTAGTGGTAGAGATAGCGTTTAGGTAAAGGTAGCGGGTAGCTTTTGATATATTTTGTTTACTTTTTAAATATTTTGCATGTATTTTTATTGTATTTTAACATTTCAATCGCTATTTTTGCCAAACACTCATACTATAACCACTACATTAATAGCTAACCTCTACCCACTACTAATTGACAGCTAGATCAGCTACTCGCTACTCTAACAGCTATCCGCTACTCTACCGCTTAAAGCTGCCCGCTACCACTAGTTTTGCCAAACAGAACATAAGAAGCGGAAGCCATTCTCACAAGGACAATTAAACTTGAGTTCGAACCGTAAACATTCAAATACTCTGTATTTTAGGCATAGGCGATTAGGCCCAATTCATTTGAAAAAATGGGCAAAAAAAAATATGGTAATAACAATAATAAGTTAATCGCAAATGAGGAAAAAAAATGAAACAACTTGAAAATAGTCTTCGTACGCAGCCATTTGATCCCATTATTGTTAGTCACATAAGCAGAATTATTAAAAAATGGGAGAAACTCCTCTTATATGGTCAAAATTCTAGGGGGATCATAAGGCGGAAAAAATGGTTATCCTAAGATGATAGAAATACTAGGTTTTTTCACCACCGAATGAGAAAAAAGATTGCAAGTTCTACCATTTATAGACTAAAAAACGGTCAGGGTATTTGGGTGGATACCAAAGATGAAATTAACACACTTCTTATAAATTCGTTTAAATCAATATTCAAGTCGGATCATGGTTCTTCAAGACGATTTTACCTAGATTTTATCGAACCCATTACTACAGCTGACGATTGTAATTCTCTTATAGCCCCTATCTCCGATGAAGAGATAAAAAAAATGCCTTTGATATGAATCCCGACAAGGCACCAGGTTCTGATGGATTAGGGGCAAAATTTTTCCAGGCTTATTGGTCAATTATAGAAAAAGATATATATTTAGCAATTCAAGGTTTCTTTCACCATGGTCAACTTCCGCCCACTTTGAACCATACTCTTATTACGCTAATTCCAAAAATCGAACTACTGGAAACGCCAAGTCATTTTGTCTTGTCAACACAGTTTATAAGGCAATTTCAAAAATTCTAGTTAATCGATTATGTCCAATCCTGAAGGAAAAAGTTAGTCCACTTCAAAACGCTTTTACTCCGAATCGTTCTATCCATGATAACATTCTAATTGTTCAAGGAGTGTAAATACTTTCCATAAGTCCAATAATAAAACAGGATGGTGTGCCCTTAAGCTAGATATGGAAAAGGCTTATGATATAGTAGAATGAGATTTTCGTTGGGAATGTTTAAAAGCATTTGGTTTCCCTCTACAATGGATTGCTTGGATTAAAGAATGTGTGGTCAAAGTCTCTTATTCTATAAAAATTAACGGCACTTCCACTGAATGGTTTAAACCATCAAGAGGCCTTTGTCAACGAGACCCTCTATCCCCTTACCTCTTTATTATTTGCATGGAGGTACTAATTAGGAAACTTTCTATTGAAAGTCTTAAGACCAAATCTGGAATAGGCTTCAACATTTGTCCTCTTTCCTTCAATATCCCTTGTCTTTTATTTGCAGATGATAATCTTATGTAATGTAGAGCAACTTCTAGTTCCTGCAATAGATTGAAAGCCTTACTTGATGATTTTCGCAAGAAGTCAGATCAACTAATTAACTTTCACAAATCGTTTATTTCTTCTCGAAAAAAAATACCTAATTCAAGGCGTATCCATCTAGCTAGTCATTTTAACATGACACCCAAATCATGTCTAGGTCGTTATCTTGGAGTGCATTTTAGCCCCTATTATCCCAAGAAAGAAGATTACAAGATTATCCTCCACAAAATTGAACAAAGAATCCAACATTGGGAATCAGGTTTTCTTTCCAAAGCCGGTCGACACACTTTAATCCAAAGCAATCTAGAGGCTCTACCCTCGTACATATGCTCTTCCTCGCTCTTGCCAAATGATGTTGCTTATAAAATTGATTGTTTACATCAAAATTTCTTTTGGCGACAACAAAAAGATAAAAACAGTACTGCCCTTATATCATGGGATAAAATTTGTCGTCCAAAGAATGCGGGAGGTCTACGGCTTCGTTGTACCTTACCACTTAATAAAGCTTTCATAACTACATTAGGTTGGAAAATCATGTCAGATCCTAACAACCTTTGGGTAAACGTCGTTAAAGATAAATATTTGCAAAGATCATCACTATTTGAATGTAAACACAGTTTGAAAGATTCTCATATATGGAGAAAGATCCTTGCACAACGAGAAATATTGAGAAAGGGTATTCGTTGGAAAATAGGAAATGCATGGCAAAGACATTTTCTTTTGGATCGGAAACTGGGTGGCTAATAAGAGCCTTTTAGAGACCCTTCAAATAGATGGTTCTCAAGTTTATCTTGACACTAGAGTATCAGACTTTATTCTGCCCAATAAACAATATGGGATAGACAAAAATTAAGAGCACTTCTCCCTGAAAACACAACAGCCCAAATCATGGGCATTTATGTACCACTTAATGATATGATTGACACTCCTGTATGGGGCCTCACCACACATGGAAATTTTACAGTTAAGTCAGCGACTTGGTTAGCTCATAGTCTCGATCTTGAAGATAATAACTGGCCCCATTGATGGATTTGGAAAATTGACATTCCCCCGAAAAACCAGATTTTCCTATGGCAAATATTCCATAATAGTTTGGGTTTCCGAGATACTCTTCATAGATGGAACATTATCCCGCTTATCATTTGCCCGATTTGCAATCATCGAAATGAAACGCTTGATCATCTTTTACTCAATTGCTCAAGAATTAGAGAGATGTGGACTCTTCCTTTAATAAAAAAATGGTTAGATTGTACAACTCCTTTGAAAGTTTAACAGAAAACTTTCTATTTCTTAGAAAACGCCCTAACACTTTAAGGAAATTTATCTTCCTCATTTGGAGTATTCGGAAAGAACAAAATGTTATTATCTTCAGCAACGAGACCTTTGACATTTCTAGAAGATACCATCAAGCGCAATTTGCGTTTAATGAGTGGCACCAAAGATGCCTCTTAGATACCTTTTCCTCTATAGGATCTCCCATTCCGAGATCCCATACATATTCTTCTCATTCACTGTCCCCTTCTTCCATCCTTGTATCATGGAAGACTCCTCCTATCAACCACTTTATATATATTAAACTCAACTTTGACGAGTCCGTTCGCAACAATTCAGCAGCAGCAGAAATCATCATCAGAGATAGCAATGGAGCACTCATCAAGGCATCTGCCTTCAACCTCAGCAACACCAAAGCTTTCATAGCAGAAGCTATAGCTCTTCATAAAGGAGTGCAACTAGGCAACTAGCTCTTCAATGCGGTATTCAAAACATTCAAAGTGGAGGTGATAATTTACTAGTCATCAACGCTATAAAAGGCATTTGGATAGTCCCTTGGCAGATTGAGCATGTTATCAAAGACACTCATTCTCTTCTCACTCGGTTTCAAAGTTGGAGTATCCATCATATTTATCGAGAGGCAAATCGTACAACGGATTGGATTGTTAATTAGTTTATGATAGTATGAATATTGATGTTTGTAATAATTCTAGTTTATTTTCTATTCTTTCGACTGATATATTAGGATTACCCCTCGTGAGGAGGACTTCCTAATTATTTTTATCTTACCATTTAAAAAAAAAATAAAAATAAAAAAATACATGTACTCGTATTTGTATATTGTATAACCCGAAACGGACTCCCGTTGGATAATTGCGCAATTTTTTTTTTCCCTTTTTCGTATGTTTCGCGTAATTTATGCTTTTCTCTCTCCTCGACCTCATAAACCCTAATTTCATTACCAGTTCTCCCTCTTTCTTCAATTAACATCTGCAATCTTCAAATTAATTCCCATCTCATCAATTTCTAGCTTTAATTATCTCGAATTTTCTCCATGGATGCTCAGAGAGCGCTTCTCGATGAACTCATGGGCGCAGGTAATTGAATCAGTAAATTAATCTCCCCTTCCTTTTCAAGAATTTCCTTGATTTTATTGAAATTCGATTCAATTTGACTTCAATTCATGTAAAATTTATGAAATTGGTTGAATTTTAAGATTAATATTGCGTGATTTCAGCTCGGAATCTGACTGATGAAGAAAGAAAGGGGTATAAGGAGATTAAGTGGGATGATAAGGAGGTTTGCGCGTCTTATATGGTTCGATTTTGCCCTCACGACCTCTTCGTCAATACTCGCAGTGATCTTGGTTCGTCTTCGTTTCCTTTGGTTGAATCTTTATTGCTTCTTCTATTGTACATGTGTTTAGAAGAAGATTTTAGGATTGTTTGGTTGGTAATAATGTAATATAGCATTATCTAGTGGGTTTATTGTGCACTATGAGATCGATACTTGGAATAGCGGTTCCCATATACTATAGTGGTCATCCGAAAAATGTTGCCACCATAAGTGACTTGGGAAGGGGTGTTGTGCTTGTGGCAGTGATTTGGCTATAATGTCTGAGTGGTGTGGGTGCAGAGTAAATTCACTACTTTGTGCTATTTTGATAATAAGTGGTTTATGGTGGGTTGAATGGGTGATGATATAAGCTTAAATTACGGAACTAGTTTATAACGGATGTATCCTTTCAATGCATTTTTTTCTTCCATCAAACGATGCTGAGGCTACAATTATTGTTACATGTAATGTGATCGGTAAATATTATATATGACTCTTAAGCAGCTCTTATATTGGAATAGGGGGTGTTGTAGTTATTTGTTGAAGAATGGATTTTAATTGGTTTTTTTAAGATGACTTTGTTGAGGAAAGTGATGGCCTGATGGGTATGAAACCCAATGTATTTTAATGTACAAGTTGACAGTAAATAAGTCTTGATGTTTGTTTGATTGGTTGGCTATAAGGTTTCAATTGATTAAACTATGTGAACTGTGAGATGTACATCATCTTTTTAAATTACTGTTGTTAAGATAATGAAGTTTTGTTGGTCTTAGTTGAATTCCGATGGTTTTCCCTTTTTGTAATCTTTTGTTTATATCTGTGCTTCAGGGCCATGTCCAAGGATTCATGACCAAAAGCTGAAAGAGAGGTAATGGATTTTGTATGTGCATCTATATTGTAAAGAGTTTTTTTTTGGGATTTTGGGAAGGGTACTATGTGAGTATGTGGGATTATGTTGCTTGCTTGTATTAGGTGTTTGATTGTATGTGAGGATGCCATTTGAGCAATTGAACTTGGGTTCTGCTCTTGCAGACTGTGTAATTATTATTGATAATTTTTTTATCTGTTTAAAAGTAAGTTACTTCCTTTTATATATTTGGTGTAGGATGGGATTTTAATTAGGAGTTTCTCAGGTGCTTTGCTAATATGACATATGGAGGTCTGGATGTTACTTGGTTTACTCTTTGAGGTAACTGATTTTAATACTTTTCAGGTAGATCCTTTGGAGAGAAGGAAGTTTGTATCTAGTGTTAGATATCTTAAAACTGAGTTTCTAAGGTGGATGAGTAGTTAGATACCCCTATATGTCATTATATGCTTATAAGTAGTTGTCTAGTATGTAGTATCTGTTATGAATGTTGAGGCAGGCTAATAGCAAAGCAATTGTTTCTGCAAGTGCTTACATGAAAACTTGCATTTTAAGTACTACGTATACCAGACTACCAGTAGCATTCTACAGTAGTACAGTGTAGTCTTAAGCCCTACATATGACTTCTAACCTCGTATTTCCTTTTTGCATAAGAAGTAAATACATTTATGGCAGCAGTTAGTGGTGTTTATTTCTAAGGGGACCTGATTTGCTGTGTGCATACTTGATAACTCTTTTCTTTTTTTTATAAAGCAATTTGTTTGATCTATGGAAATTTTCATTTCACCCATACATGTGCTCAACTGCTCACATAATTTTGAGGGAGAAAGAGGAAGAGCATAGCAATCCTTATACTTTGGAAATTATTCTTCTGCTAATTACTTTTATTGTGCGGTTGTTATCCTGAGGTGATGCATTCAAGCAAGTGGTGGTTGCCCATTGACCAAATATACTACCTCCGTTTCATATTTTTTGCAACTTTGGGGATGAAACGGAGGTAGTAAGTCTTTTTGCAGTGAAATCATCATTTGGCTTACAGCTATTTGCTGGAAATAATCACTGTGTGATCAGCTGAATCCCCAGTTGTAGTACCCAGTCTCTTACTTTCCTAAAGCTTCACAATGTCATTAACATGTGTAGTTTCTGGTTACAATTTGATGAGTGCTCTTTTTATTATTGGTTAAATGTTTAATATGAAGGTGTGAGGACTAAAATATGAAGTAGTGCCATTGGCCCATCATTTGACCTAACATCTTGATCTTTTCTGTGAACTTTTTTTTTTTTTTTTTTTGGTATATTAGTTAATTTTGAGTGCATCGGGACAATCTAGATTTGCTGGATAATTATTGTGTCTTGTCATTCCTGATATGTTTTGTTTATCCTTCATTATTTGCCTAGCATTTGGAGATATTATCCTTGCTTATTTGGTTAGTTAGTAGTTGCTTAGGTTAATCTCTTGCCTACAACATATTTCTATTTTTGCTCTTCTCTTTTTTTTTTACTTCGCTATTACTCTCTTGTCTGCTTCCATCTCTAATATGTCCTGTAATTTGGATGTTTAGCTTCGAGAATTCTCCAAGGCATGACACTTATGTTCCACGCTTTGAGGCTGAACTTGCTCAATTTTGTGAGAAATTGGTGAGTCTTTCCTTGCATTTTTATTTTCTTGGCTACTTTTACCCTTGTACTTTTGATTACAGCCTCTCATTCTATAGCATATCTGGGCTGTGGACTTTGTTGATTTTGCGTTTCAGGTGGCAGACTTGGATAGGAAAGTTAGACGTGGGAGAGAGCGCCTGGACCAGGAGGTTGAACCTCCTCCTCCTCCACCTATTTCTGCTGAAAAGGCTGAGCAGCTCTCTGTGTTGGAAGATAAAATTAAAAATTTGCTGGAACAAGTAGAGTCACTGGGGGAAGCTGGCAAAGTTGATGAAGCAGAAGCACTGATGCGAAAGGTCATTTCTTTTGAGGCTTATGTCACATTAACATTTCAAAACACTAGGCTTTTCAAATTGAGTATTATTGGCTCCATAACATTTGAATATTATTGTTCTGACTCAATATTCTGAGCTTATTGGTTCTGTCGCTCACTTTTGGTTATCCTCTTTTATTTATATTATTGTTATATCTGAGTTTCTGTCATTCATGGTAGATAAGCATTGATTGTGATAACATCTGAGAAATTAATCTTGCAGGTGGAAATTCTTAATGTTGAGAAAACTGCGTTAACTCAACAGCCTCTGAGTGCAGCAACAATGTTGACACAGGAGAAAAAGATGGCACTATGTGAAATTTGTGGTTCATTCTTGGTAGCCAATGATGCTGTGGAAAGAACTCAGTCTCATATTACTGGCAAGCAGCACATTGGATATGGCATGGTCCGTGATTTCATATCTGAATACAAGGTTTGAACTCTCATTTCTTCATTTAACAACCTGTTCTTGTTATTGGATATATTTCTCGTTTCTCATATTTACTACTCTTTACCAGGCAGCTAAAGAGAAAGCAAGGGAAGAGGAAAGATTAGCAAGGGAGAAAGACGCAGAAGAACGTAGGAAGCAGAGAGAGAAGGAAAGTGAGAGCAAAAACAGAAGAAGCATCTCCAGTGAGAGGGATCGTCATCGTGATAGGGAGTATAGCAGAGACCGTGAAAGATCACGAGATTGGAACAATAGAGGTAATCGAAATGACGGAAGAGGAATGGACCGAAGGAGGCATGATGATTATCGTAATGGAAGGGATGGAGGGGGGAGGACTAGGAATTATGGCCGTGAACGCGAAAGGAGCAGGTCACGTTCGCCTGTTAGGCATGGCCACCGGAGGTGACCTAAGAGTCCTGTTTGCCGGTATTAGTGGCCAGTGGGTTGTGTAGATAAACGATGATCTTAAACCTACTGAGGTAGATGCTTTTATATCTCAAGATGTTTTGTGTGTCTGTTTTCAAGGTGTTGCATTGCAGTCTTATTGGGGGTTAAACTTCTTTTTTTATTGTCCCACAGTGTTGAGACTGTACTGTCTCCTCTCAACAATCTTATTAGAGGTCAAAGGGATTGAGGTAGGTAAAACTTCATCGTTGTAATTTCCCCTATAGTTAATTGTAGTTTTGTTGGAATGTTGGATTAAATGCTTTGGTACATGGTCTTTGAAACATCTTTTAGTCCTGCATTTTCTGATCATGCTGGGGGTTCTCAAGAAATTTGCAACTGTGCTGCATGGCTTGTGTGCCAGTGTTAGTAAGGTAACTTTCTGGTTCAGAAAATTTGTTACTCGGTATTTTCTGTATCTTAGGTGCTAAATCTGCATGACCTTTGAAAATTTGCATGCATCTGCATTATAATATTGCTTCTTCTGAAACATAGTTCATGGAACACTTCTCTGACTAGTGAAGATGAATGATGATGGTGTTGGGTTTTGACATCCCCATCAATTATTAGTGGCTTCTCTGAAGCTGAGTGGAAACCTTTCCTGCTTTCTTCCCTTCCTGAGATACTGTAAATGCAGTCCAAATCGTGGCTCTTCAGATATTGCAGTTTGACCTCAGAAACTGAATGCAAACTTCCAGTCCATCTGTAGTGTGGGTAACTTTTCTTGGTCTATTCTTGCTAAGTAGCTTCGTTATTATTCCATCTTTATTAGTGGTTAATTGGTTATCAGGACTGTCCAATGTACCATGCCCTGATGGTTTTGGACGCTTATTTGACACCTTTAACTGGATATGGGTAGGGCATAATTCTTGAAAACTAACAGGAAATCATAGCAAAGCTTAAAACATCAATGTTAGAACAATTCTTATGGGTATAACACTTCTGAAGATCCCAAGTAACATTGCTGTGACGGCTGTTTCAGAGCTTGAGTTCACTTTTTGTGGAATGCATAGAAGTCTGCAAACAACCCAAAATGCTAAATATGAGGGCATCTGCCGATACCTGAAGGTAACTTGAATAAAAACTGTACTACAATTTTTTTAAGGGTTCTCCTTTGCAGGAAGCTGGAGATCAATTAAGGAAAGTTGGTTTGCTTCCACACTGTGAAGTGCCTCTTACCAACTAGATCTTGTCTTGATTGTCTGAGTATCGCACCCCTTGATTTGTAATCATCTCAAAGTTGTTAAGATTGACCGCTGATATATGCTTGGATGGAGGTTGTTGTCTGCTTATAATTTTGCATCGCGCAAGTATGAAACATAAATTTATATCTCTATAATTTGCTATTTTTTGGATACTTGTTGAATCCATCTGCACATTCTGAATATAGATTCACATGTGCATGCATGATGCTTAGTGTACCCTTGGCAGCCTTATATAAGCGTTGTGTATTAAGAACTTGAGATTTCAGAAATTATCTGAATGAACCCAAGTTTACAGTGTCTGTCATTTACTGTCAAGTTCGTTATCGCTACTATGAACGTAAACTGCATCTGAACGTTGAATGCTCATGTTACAGGTTGGTAGTAGAGCAATTTTTACATGAGCTTTAGGGTAAATGACTATCAAACAATAAGGTGTTTTCTTGATTAATCCATGCTCACAGAGCTGGTTAAGAACAGTATAATTACCTGAGAATATTGTGATATTAGTAATAGTTCAGGGTTAATTAGAAAGACTTCACTTGACAAAGGTCCGTTCAAATGTACATAATTGAAGCATTGGGAAGAAGATTAGACCCTTTAAGTCCTTAAGTATGAAATGCGAGTATATGTTATACGCGAGAGCCAATTTTATTAAAGACCAAGAAAAATGAGACATTGATTTAAGGACGATGAGAGTGCAATTATATTTTTATTTCAGACTTCTTACTATTTTCCTTCGTATTATGATTAACATATATGGGGTAGATTTTTAAAATTATTACTGTAAGGTAAGGAATTGTAGTCTTTTATGGTGGCTCAAGCCAACCAAAGTACCATTCTTCCCTACGAAAAGCATGATTTAAAATATTAAACTATTTTAAGGATTTTTTACGAAACTAAGCCTTATTAGTAAACTATTTACCAATCTAGACGCGTGGCCAAACTATTTACGAAACTGAGCTTCTGAGGTAAAACGCTGCCTCGGTCAGCGTTTTACTTTTGGTTATTATTTTTTTTTATAAAATTTCGTATTATGTGAAATACAAATTTAAAAAAAAATTGGAAATACAGTAAGTCAGCGTTTTACACCTAAGCATAAAACGCTGCCTCAGGCAACGTTTTTATTGTATACATAACAGAGAAAAACGCTGACTGAGTCAGCGTTTTACACCTAAGCATAAAACGCTGCCTCAGGCAACGTTTTTATTGTATACATAACAGAGAAAAACGCTGACTGAGTCAGCGTTTTACACCTAAGCATAAAACGCTGCCTCAGTCAGCGTTTTATCTGCTGGCTGAAGGCAGCATCAGCAGGCCCCCAGCAGCAGCCAGTGCACATCCACCAACACCACCACCCTCCTCCTCCACATCCACCACCACCATCACCCTCCTCCTCCACATCCACCACCCTCCTCCTCCAAATCCACCACATCCACCACCCTCCTCCTCCACATCCACCACCACCACCACCCTCCTCCTCCACATCCACCACCACCCTCCTCCTCCACATCCACCACCACCACCACCACCCTCCTCCTCCACATCCACCACCACCACCACCACCCTCCTCCTCTACATCCACCACCACCACCACCACCACCACCCTCCTCCTCCAAATCCACCACATCCACCATCCTCCTCCTCCACATCCACCACCACCACCACCACCACCCTCCTCCACATCCACCACCACCACCACCCTCCTCCTCCACATCCTCCAACACCTCCACCACCCTCCTCCTCCACATCCTCCACCACCTCCACCACCCATCCTCCTCCACATCCACCACCTCCACATCCACAATTTATTTTGAACGAAATGAGTCAAACGTGGACAAATAAGAAATTTGAAATTCAAACAAGACATAAATTTATTCAAATAATTATTAAAATAATAATGTAATGTAAGTGTTATGTACAACAAACTAGAGAAGGTCATTACAGCAAATAAATCAGATAATTCTATCCTATTCTGACTCATCAATTTGGTGTAACGGCTCTCTATCCTGTATGTCCACTCTCGGCCTTTGACGACGGCTGTAGTGACGGACTGTGGTAAATGGGTTCGGGCGTACTGGCGGAGTCAGCTGGCTGGAAGATGGGTCATCAGGATGACGTAGGGGCGCGGAACTGCGATAACACATAAAAAGTAACATAATAAACAGGTTAGTGCATATTAAATATGTTAAGAGTATACATAATAAATAACAATTTCATAAACAAATTAAAGATTTCACCTGATCCTCGGTCAGTCGATCAAGGGCGTCTCGGTAGTACGGCAGGCCCCTCGCCGCATGCGCATATGTCAGCTTGGGGACCGCCCATCTGCAAGCGTACGCCTCGTCAGCGGAAGGCCGTGGTGGAGGAATGTACCGCTCATACTGCTGGTCCTGATCCTGCTGCCCCTGACGATGTATAGCAGGCCTACCTGGCCTGCCTACATAGATGTGCTCCCAAGACCAATACTGGACATCAAACACACAAAACTAGGTTAATTGTAAACTAAGTAAGAACTTTCCGAATTAAATTGTTAATAGATAGGTAGGTTACCTGAAGCAAAAATAACGGTCCGCTGATCTCACATGAACCCCGGCGGGATGCTCTACACAAATGGCGATACAACATCGCCAGACAAGCACTGCCCCAGCTGTAGCCACGAATATGCTCCCAGTCGTGGTCTACCAGCTGCAGGTAAATGATCTGTAAATGGCTGCATCCACACCTGTAGCAACCAACAATGTTCCTTTAAATTTCCCGTACAAATGCGTCCCATCGATACAGATGACAGACATACAATGTTTAAAACCTTCAACACAAGGGCCGAAGGTCCAAAATACTCGTTCAAACACTTCCATGTTGCTGTAATAAACATCGTCTACCAGAGCTTTGTGTTTCCATACAACAACGGTTCCCGGGTTTGACTGTTTGAGTGCTTCCATGAAGTGCGGGAGTCGGCCATAAGAACTCTCCCAATCTCCAAATACTTCAGCTATGGCTTTCTCCCTAGCATACCATGCTCTTCGATAAGTAACGTCGAACTGAAAATGTTTGGAAATGAGTTCCTGTATAAATTCAACTTTCAAGCATGGATCTTTCTGCACAAAAGACTTCACAAAATCGGAAATTAAGGATGAATCCAAGTGTGCATGATCTGTAGATAACACTTCAGTGACACAGGTGTCCCGGTGCATAGGTGAATAACTTTGGAGTTGCATGGGAGAAGATATAACTGTGTTCGATGTCGAAGGCCCAGATTGGCCAAACATTGTCGTGGATGTTCCACCATATACAGGTGAAGCTATATGTGAACTCAACGGCATCTGGAACCGATCGTCATGAAGCAGTCTGCTGAAGGACCCCATCCCATATTCAGTTGATGGAATGTCTTGTGAGGGCATTCGGAAGGACTCTGTGTAACCGGAAAAATAGGTAGCTTGTTGATCTGGTCGAGTACTTTGTTGCGTACACGTAGACACTATTTCTACATATATCTCATGTGGATAACCCCTCATTAAAACAACGTTCCTCAAAGCTTTCAAATGTCTATCGTTAGAACAAGGTAACACTTGAACCACATTATTAGTCTCAAACCTCATTTGAATGTTAAGTTGTACATTCATTCGGTTTAAGCCAATAATGCTATGAACCTCGTTCATCAGATCGTTGAAAGTCATGTCTGGTCCAAGTGGCAATGGTTCCATATTTCCACCACTATACTGGACATTCGGTCCATCAGACACAAATTCACCCCCCCATCGGCATAACAAAGCTGCGTTTTGTGCAGCCATATTCTATACAGCAACCAAAAACACATCTTAATTGCATGCAATCTCCACCAATTCGCACAATAACAACCAAGAAATTCACACTACAAACATAATTAACCATATTCACATAACAACCAAAACAAAGTACACAACGAACATATTCACACTAACAACCAACGTATTCTACATAACATAATTTTCGTAATTAAACGACAATGTAGGCTATTTTATCAAATTAAAACAACAATTTCATCAACAATATCAACAATTTCATCAACATTTTCAACATTTTTACCAAACATTCCCACAATTTCATCATAAACTTTCTTACTAAACTAACATCAATTTAGGGCTTTTATACTAAACTATTATCAAATTACAACAAACTAACTTAGAATTATCAACATAATTATCAATTTACATCAAACTAACTTAGAATAATCAACAACATTATCAAATTAAAACAATGGACTATATAATTATCAAACTAACCTAGGTTTTAAAATTTAAAAAACAAATAAGTGAGAAGTACCAAAAATGTGATTATAAAGAAGAGGAGAGGCGCGGCGGCAGCAGGCAGTAGGCGGCGGCGACGGTGGCAGGCAGCAGGCGGCGGCGGCAGCGGCAGCGACGGCGATGGCAACGGCAGAGCTTTGAGGAAGAGAGAGTTTGAGTTTTTAGTTTTGAGGAAGAGTGAATGCGTTGCGTCTGCCTGGAAGAATATACCAGGCAAAACCGCTGACTGAGGCAGCGTGTTTCTAGTATTAATGAAACGCTGCCTGAGTCAGCGTTTTAAGGCCTGTTATAGCCGAACACAAAAACGCTGACTGAGGCAGCGTTTTTGTGTATTTCAGTTTTTTTTATTTTTTATTTTGTATTTCACAAAATACATAATTCAAAACAAATTAAATAAATAAAAATGAGGAAAAACGCTGACCGAGGCAGCGTTTTACCTCAGAAGCTCAGTTTCGTAAATAGTTTGGCCACGCGTCTATATTCGTAAATAGTTTACTACTAACGCTTAGTTTCGTAAAAAATCCCTATTTTAAAGGATGTTGCATCAAAAGCATGCCTACCAAAACACCATAAAAGTAGCAAGTCTTGAAAGCCAGAAACATAGACTACTTGGTCAATATTGCTGCAATTGGCCTTTTATGACTTCAACATGGAGCTTAATCAAACTAATTACTACCACTACTTTAATTAATTCCTTATTACGAACCTAATTAATAATTGAACATTTCATTATCTTCTTTTTGAGTGGTATGCATGAAATTATTAGGAAATTATATTTAAATTATATGCAAAGTGGTAATGCAGTAACATAACATACATTTAAATTGAATTTGCGTTTTATATTACAGTATAATCCTAAAGTAATTGACCAAAAAAACCAGCTAATTAATTGAAGTATTTGTTTTTATGTTCTACTAGTGGTCTGAGTCTGACTTTGTTATTTGCATGCATGGCTAACCTAATCTTTCAGGGCAGCACGTTGAAATTTGTGATAGATACTCTTTCTATATTCAGTACAATTTTTATTTGCACGACTACTTGCCCAACGACGGTTTTCTTTGTTTGTACATACTCGTCCTGGAATTATTTTGTAGATAAACCAATTATCATAATTTTATCTTGAGTAGTGACCTAGAGAATAAATTTTATAATTTAATAACAATATAGGCTAAGTCCACAATATATGCGCTCGACAAAGGGCTTGTTTGTTTGACATAAAAAAAAAACACATGGGAAGTGAGACTTCTTAGGAATTGCAAGTTTTGTGTGTTGTTTGGTTGACAAAAATTTGTTGAAATGGGGAAAGTGGAACTTCTTAGGAATTTTGAGTTCCCACAAAATGTAGGAACTTACTTACCTACCCTGCCCTAGGTAAGTAGAAATTTTCATGGAAAATTACTTCCTTCATTGTTAACCAAACAATTTTATGAAATTCGCATGAATTTGATCATAGGAATTGCAATTCATGAGAAGTTCTAATTCCCAAGTGAACCAAACAACACCAAAATAGTGACGAGGACTAATGTCCTTCCTATGTGGTAATTACTAGATACGGATTAATTGATTAATTGTTAAATTGAGGGATAATTGATATGTAAACAACACGAGGTTGAACAGTAGCTAATTTCAAATCATTAGCAACTACGGAGTAGCCAACTACTGTAACCGAAAATACGACACCAACTACACATACTACGGAGTACAATATTTAGTTTTGCCGAACATGTCAATTTCCGGTACATACTGTACAAGGTTAGCAAGTTGAATACCCTACAAAAAGCTGATAGGACCAAACATACAATCCCATAAGTAACAGTGACGCCAACACTTTACACATCCAAAAATTATAGCTTTACAGGAAACTTCGTTGGGCTTTTAGCCTTTGTACTCATGTTATATTAGTACGAGTAGTATAGCAGCCCACTATTTTTTTTTTCTTTTTTTTTAATATTAAAATTAAAATTGTAGGAACTAAATTTAAGGCCGACATCATCCAATAATACAACTGGCTTACCCACGTCAGCAAAACATCCGTACACCTGGTCCGCCACGTGGCAGTTTATCTGGTCCGGATATTACGAAGAATATTCCATTTATAGGTTTACCAATTTATTTATTTATTTTTTTTTTTTGAAGGGGGTTTACCAATTTATTTAGTAAAGGATTATTCTCCTTGATTTTGGAATATGCTTTTTGGTACAGTACATTATTGACCTCCTTTAATTACAATCAAGTCATCAAGTAAAAGATTTTTTTTTTTTTTTTTTTTTTTTAAAAAAATAAAAATTTATTCTATTTATTTTTATTTAATTTTTGTGGAGGTTAATATTAAGCTAGTGGCTAAGCAAGTTGGCATATTGTCATATTGCTTAGATCTTACTTGTCCCTACTGTACTTTGCAAATTCTATCAACTTTCAGTTGATTTATTTTTATCTACGTACAAGTACAACTTGTCATTTTCGAGTTTCCACTTTTCATCTTCTAAAAAATGAAAAAACAAGGTTTTCAATTAATAACATACTTAGTACTAGTACTCCGTATATAATTAGAGATGTTATCACAAATCTTTCATTATAGTACTCTAGCTAGCTACAATCTATATTAGTTTGTTTGATTTGATTATATATGAGTTACTTAAACACGTGAAACGTATAATGTATTAAGATAATACATACAAGTACATTAGATTATACCTTTTACATACTAAAATTTAATAATACAATGGAATATTAAAATTTTGATGTAGAATTATCAATGTTCATAATCAATTTGGTATGAAAATAATGAAATTTCAATATATTAGTTCTGTAATTATTATTCAATCCAAATTAAAATTATTAAAACTATCAACTAATCAAACCCGACCTGTTGTAAGGAAACTGCATCTTTTATGAAACAATGGAATCAAATATGGTTTACAATTAATCAATAGAACTTTAATATGAATCCAAAGTATATAAATAACCTTTTTATAAATGGATTACAGGATTAGATATCTCATTGTTTGAATGAGACCATGGGATATTTTCGACAGACGAATTGGCTTCTTCTAGAAGGTTAGATGATTGGACAAGAGAAGTTACTAGATATGGTAATAAGTCACATTGGAATACAAATTCTTGTAGCATGTATATCATTATAAGTTTTGAAAGTAAGATCTAGAAACTAAAATGAGAGGAAATTTGTAATAATTATATTACTATGGACAAATTTAATTTGGACATTATGTTAACATTCAAGATTTGTGTGGCATGCATGCAATAATGTGTAGATTTATCTATATATAATTTCCCAAACAAAGAGAATAGTCACAATCATCTATTTGTTGCTATGTTTACTAGGAGGAGTGGATAATTAAATCATACTATGACAATAAGACCTTTCACGGCTTTTAGTATGTATGTACGGGTATATAATACAATGCTCAATTATTAACTTCACGTCTTAAATGACATATACATATATAGGTCACCATCATATAATTCATATTACTTTCTTACTAGCTAGTATATCTAGTGGTGGAACCTAAAATAAAATCACGATAATATATATATATATATATATATATATATATATATATATATATATATATATATATATATATATATATATATATATATATATATATATATATATACTTTAGGTTTGCACTTTGTATGTACATGTAAAAACGAAAAATTAAAATGAAGTCATTTATCTCTAAGTCCATCCCATATTATAATTATCATTATTGTCGATCATCATAAAAGTCTTTAATGAACACAATCCTTTGCATTATTGTTTGCTAACTCATAAATAATTTGTCTTCCACGGGGCCTTATTATGTTGATATGTAGTGAAAAAAGTCCTTAATTGTGGGACCTGATATACCTACAAAATTTTAAAACACTAAACTAATTACTATCTTTAAATACATTTATAATCAATCATCAATTAGAGCTTATATGAAGAAATATCAATAACTCTAATTTATTGACGGTTTAATCTTTGATGTTGAGATATTGCATACAATTTCAATGTACATCTTTAAACAACAATATCTTTAATGTATAATGAAAATTATAAATAAACCTGTAATATTATGAAAATATATATTTTTGACTTGACCTCCAAACAAATTAAATATAACAAAATCTCACTTGAATTTTTTGTGAATGCTTATTATGGCAAAAGTTTCTTTCTCTTGAAAATGTAATGTTTCAAATGGGAGATACATAAAGGAATAGAGGTTGTATATGTCTGTTAAAACTCAAACGAAACAAGAAAAAAAATTGACAATTCCTTTTGGCTAGCTCCAAATTTGGATATTACATCATTTGACTTTTATATAAGTTAGGTTTGATTTTATGTATTGCTTTAAGTTATATATACTTTAATTAATAGGGAGTAGATAATTTTTTTTTATTTTAAATTTCACTATAGGAGTCCAACCCTTCTATAATGTTCACCACTTAGCTGAATTAATAGGGAATATTTCTTTTGGCAAGAATTTAGGGGTGACAATCGACAATTACAGGCCATGCATTATTTCTTGGCCCCCAAAAATTGGATAAATTAATAGTACATTCATGCATTCTTGCACGCACTTCTTTTCATAGCTACTATTTCATGCATATGTAATTAACCTTTCTCTATCAAATGCATCACTTTCATAACCACGTACGTAATTTGATCTTCTTGCTTTATATGAAATTACGCTCATTTCCTAATATGCCTATGTATTATTAAAATTATTGAGCCAGTATTTATTATTGATGTCACTGCACACAACTGAGACCTGTTTTATACCGTATCACTATTAATTTATAGTATTTGATTTTATGATTTTAAAAGTCGTATGCTGGATAAAGTATGAATTTAAATTAGTCGTAAGCACATATACATACTCGCTTTGTTTGAAAATATAATGAAGATTGTTGCCATATGTTTTGAGATTTACTCTTGATCACCAACTTCTCAAAAGCATTTAGTCTTGAATACATATAAAGTTGAAAATTTATTCTTGATTAATAATGTTAAGCCTATTAAAAATCGTTTTTTTTTATAATAGAAAACGGAAGAATATAAAGTTGTATTAATATATATTTCTTTTTCCTTCTCTCCGTAAAACAAAATTCTGATATCATCATTTAATTAGCTTTTATGGCATCTTTGAACGAGCATTTTGGCCACGAGTTCAAGCAAAAGCTCATTCAGACCAAAGAATAAATACTATTACTAAAACTTTAATGGAATAATGTATATAGTAGACGCATAGACGTACCACAATATTTAATCGTAATATGGATAATATACTCTTCTGAAATGATCAAAATAAATATATTCTGGACCAACTTCTACTACATTAGACAAATTTTTATCGTGTCCACCCCATTGTTGGATAAGTAATTCAAGTCTGATGATAACTTCACTACATACATGTTTAAATTTTCATAGAGAAATTTATTCACTTGTTTTTCACTTAATTATATGTCCAAGCTTACTTAAAGAATTGATATTAGATTATAAAATTTATTTTTTCAGTATATTTATTTGTGATTTGAAAAAGGAATAACCCTTATTTTTCTGAATTGATCAAAACCTACTTGTCAAAATTTGAACACTAAGAAGGTCCAAGTTGGTAGAAGAAACCTAAGGTTTTTTTTTAAATAATATTACTCCATTTAGGATTATTTGAGTTCAAACCATGTCTATACTAGATCGTTTTTATACCTAACTTGAATATAAAAGTGGGAAAACTAAGCACCTGCAATAATATATTTTTTTTTTCAATTCACAATATATGAAAAGATTGCATCATAAATTTCATAATACCTTATTATCTTGACGTGTACGTAACGCTTATTGGATAAATATAATGTGAGGTAGTGAGACTATACGAAAGTATATGTGGGGTTAGCTGATTGGTAGAACTCTCGTTTTCAATGACAAGACTAGAGATCAAGTCCTCCTCTAAGAAGGGATAGAAAAAAAAAAGGAGGTCGAAATGAGTTTAGTGTGTTAAGATTAGTTTCTTATTGAGTCTTTAAAAAGAGCAATCCAATAGAATTTTATATACCTTGTCCCAAAAAAAAAAAGGTTAAATTTAGATGGATGAAGCAAAATAAACCAAGAAAATAGGTGGAAAATTGGGATATAAAAAGCATATTCGTTGTTGAAAAAATAGATGCGGACCAATACATAAGCATATTCCAATTCACCCTTTGATTGGGCGGGGCTAGAGGTGGCCAGTGGGCCGGGTTGGACCCAGCCCACCCTAACTCGCACGGCTGGTGGGTCACGTGGGTCCGGCCCGGTTTCAATCCGGCACAGCCCGGCACAGCTCGGATTTAATCCGGGTTGTGTCGTGGGTCCAAAATTTTCGACACAACCCATTTCAACCCAGCTCAGTTTAACCCGTTTGATTCGACCCAAATCGCACAACCCGTTTTGACTCATTTAATTCGACACACCTAGCCCGTGAACCCACCTAACCCGACCCACCTGGCACAACCCAGCCCGCACGGCCCACCCGCACGAATGACCCACCCAACCCGCACGAGCCAACCCACCTAACCCGCACGCATGACCCACCCAACCCGCACGGCCGGCACAACCCGCACGGCCCGCACAACCCGCACTGCCCGCACAGCCCGCACAATTCGCACGACCCGCACGGCCCGCACGGCCTAACATCCATTTTAAAAAAAAAAACGGCTAGTTTTTTGTATCTAACGGCTAGTTTTTTGTATCTAACGGCTAGTTTTTTAAGTGTATGATCATCCATTCTATTTTTCCTATAAATACCAATTCCATTTCACTCAAATTTCCACACAAATTCAAGCTTTCTTTCTCTCTTACTTAAAAATTCTTATTGTTCTCAAATTCTCAAGTGTTATATAGAGTTATATTTTTGTTAAAAAAAATCTCCTTAATATTATTATTAGTATTCTTAAGATTCTAAAAAAAAAAAGTTCTTCTCCATATTATAATTAGTAATCATACAAAAAAAAAATGAGCTCAAGAGGAGGAATGGGAAGGAGTCAAAGTGGTGGTCGAAGTGGTAGCCAAAGGAGTGGTGGTGCAAATTTTTCGTATGAAATTAATACGGAAAATTTAAACCAATTTGTCAATGAATATGGAGATTATGGTTTAGGAGATAGGCAAAATATTCAAACGTCTCCACCACAACATTTCTCCCACGAGTCCCACCAATCATCAAGTTCAACTATGCCACCTCCATCGCAACCAACATCTCAACCTTCATCTCAAGGTAATTTCTAATTAAATTTTTATTGTTATGAATATTTAAAAAAACTATTATTAATGATTATAAAGTTAGTTTAGTTTCCAATTTTCTATGATTTACAATTAGTTAATTACCATGAAAAATGCGTTTAAATAAGTATAATTAAAATATTTAAAATTTAAAAGCTTATTTTCATGAATAGCATTTAAAAATTAATTTTAATAATTTGATTTATGAAAGGTGGTGGCGGTGAAAGTAGAGGTCGAGCACATTTTTCTTGGGTGTGGAAACATTTTGAACGAGTTGAGGTCACACCCCCGGGATGGCAACCTGGGTCAACCAAAGAGGTTCACGTGTACATGCCTAGTTTGCAAGGCGCTAGGTGCAAATGTCAAGTCATATAATTGGAAAACGGGAGATGGAACCGGAACCTTGAGTCGGCATTTGCAAAATAAACACGACTTGTTCGAAAATGGCCCCCGTCCTTCGGGGGGTGGCGTCCAAACACAATTGGGTGGATACATGAACCAACCCGGCGGAGGTACACCTTTCATTTATAATAAAGATAGAATGATTGATGAAATGAGTACTTTAGTTATTGCTAATGAATACCCTTTTAGTTACGGTGAAAATGCAAACGTTGAGCATTTTAATAAAGTTGCATTACAACCTGCATTTACTCGTGTCCCCCGAAATACCCTAAGACGTTATACACAAACTTCTTATTATAAGTATAGGAGTGGTTTGATTGAATTATTTCGTACTTTTGATGGTCGTGTTAGTTTTACAAGTGATACATGGACTTCTAGTTTTGGCGAACCTTTTCTTTGCATTACTGCTCATTGGGTGGATGATGATTGGTTTATTCAAAAACGTATACTATGTTTTCAAGCTATGGAAGAAAGGCATACCGGTTTTAACATCAAAGTTCGTATTTTGGATTGTTTAAAAGAATTTCACTTGAATAATAAAGTTTTTTCTTTGTCTCTTGATAATGCAACTGCAAACACAAAGTGTATTGACTATTTGAAAAATGACTCCGAGTTGAATTTGTTGTTGGGTGGTAGTCTCTTGCATGTTAGATGTTGTGCTCGTATTTTGAATTTGTCTGTTCAAGAGGGTCTCGCTGAGTTGCAACCATTGCTAAACCCAATTAGAACAGTTATAAAATGGATTAGGATTACTCAGTCAGTTAAAAGAAAGTACATAGCTATGTGTAAAGAGAGAGGTCTTAAGAAAAGACAATGGTCTATTGATACCCCTACCCGTTGGAATTCTACTTTCAAGTTGTTGAGTGATGCTATAAAGTATCGTGATATTTTGACCCAACTTTACAATGAGACTCGTGTTGATCCTACTGAGTTAATAACCGAAAGTCATTGGACTAATGCTTCTTTTGTTCGTGATGTTTTAAATGCTTTTGATAGTGCAACTCATATTTTCTCTTATATTTATGAGCCTAACGTTCATTTAGTCATAATTGAGTGTGTTAAAGTTGTTCACACCATCGAAGAGCATATGAAGATTGATGGACTTCGTCCCGTTCTTGATAGCATGAAACGTAAGTGGCATACTTATTTTAGTGAATTTCCAATCATTTATGGAATTGCTGCTATTCTTGACCCCGGTGTCAAAGCTGAAGGTTTGGAAAATCTTTTAGAATTTTATTATACAAGTTTAAGTATCGATTATGATGTTAGTGAATATATTAACAAATGCAAATCTGTTTTGGGAGACCTTTATGATCATTATGCATCTATTTATGGTTTTGATTTGGCAACACCAACTACTACTAGCACTTCCGATTCTAGATTTGGTTTTCTTGATAAAGTTATGAAAAAAAAACACAAAGCATCTACATCATTCTCATCATCATCTTCTTCAACACTTGCTATTAATGATTATTTGTCATATCAACATGAGACCAACAACAACTTTCAAATTATAAAATGGTGGCAAGAACATAAAAAAAGTTTTCCTATATTGGCGAGAATTGCAAAAGATATACTTGCAGTTCCCGCTTCATCTGTTGCTTCCGAGTCTGCTTTTAGTGCAGGTAGAAGAGTGTTAGATGAAAAAAGATCTCGCTTAACTCCGGAAAGCATTCAAATTTGTGTTTGTAAGAAAGATTGGGATCAAGCTGAAAGAAGAACTCAAGGTTTAAAGGAAGACGAAGACGATGAAGATGATCCTGTGATGATATTGGAGTCGTCAACGGATGATGCAGCTTCCGGGGATGATGATGCAACAAACATGAGTGGCTAGAAAAGTCTAAATCAGGTACGCTAAGAACTACGTGGGCTTTGATTCTTTCGGGATACGTAGGCAACTTATTTTTCGAAAATTACAATTTAATTGCAAAATTAAATTTTAGTTTTCTAAAGATAGGTCCAAGCCCCCCCCCCCAAATTTCAAAAGAAGTACAATATAAGAACTACGCTGGCTTTGATTCCTTATTTTATAATATAAGGATACGTAGGCATCTTAATTAAGAGCAAGCCATCAAATTGTTAATTTTGTAAAAATTAAAACACCACACAACCCACCCGACCCTAACCCACGAACCCACCCGACCCTAACCCACAAACCCACCCGACCCTAACCCACCTAACCCACAAACCCACCCGACCCTAACCAACTAACCCACCCGACCCTAACCCACCTAACCCACAAACCCACCCGACCCTAACCCACTAACCCACCCTTCGACCCACCCTAACTCACTAACCCACCTTGACCCGTCTAACCCACGAACCTAGCTCGACCCACCCATGACCCGTCTAACCCACAAACCCAGCTCGACCCACCCACGATCCGTCTAACCCACAAACCCAGCTCGACCCACCCACGACTCGTCTAACCCACGAACCTAACCCTGGTGTGTCCAACTTCTCCGACCCAACCCACGACCCGGCCCACCCTACCCTACGTGTGTCGTGCCGTGTGTCATGAAACCCCAACCCGCGACCCACCTAACCCTAACCCAGCTCGCACGACTCGCACGGTGGACACCTTTAGGCGGGGCCATATCTTTTGACGGACATTCTTTGTCACCTCAGATAAACACACTTGCATAGAACGATCTCTCTTAGTTAAAAATAATGATTGTAAGTAATTCACTAATTTGTAACTAGTTTAAAGTTTTGAAAATTACTAGTATGATATATTATTATTATTATTATTATTATTATTATTATTATTATTGTAATATCTTTCTGTTACCTATAAAATTTGGATCAATTAATTTTGTTACTAGTATATATGAAAAAATATGAGTACATATTACATGATACAAATATACAATGCAGAATATGAAGTTGAATGAGTCTTGCAATACGTGCTTAAGATATCAATTTTTATTTTCTTTATAATCCATAATCAGATTAAGTATAAGTAATTGTAAAATTAAATTTGTAATAATTTTAAGAGCCGAGGAAAGGTCACTTTCTTATGCAATCAAATGTAATTTTGCTTTATAAGCTTATGCAAAGAAGTCTACATATAATTATTATAGTGATTGACAAAATATTTCTTATGGATTTTATAGATGTCAACTATTTTTTGATAAAGTTTAGCCTAAATCTTTCACATAAGTTAGAATTGTTAAATTCGATATGAACAATTAATTTTTTTTTTTTTTTTTGAAAACATACGAACAATTAATTAAAGCTTCACGGAAATAAAAAAAAATTTCTTCCACTTTACAAAAACACAATTAATACAAGTATAATTTTGTGTGCGTTTTTCTTTCTACTTGAACTTTTTTTAAATACTAATTTATATGTCATTATCAAGACATAAAAATCCGTGAAAAATAATACAAAATGAATCTTCACAAGATGAAGCCTTCTCGATTTATCATGTCTTTTAGAAGTCGACCAAACTAATGATCTCACTACAACAAATCTTAGACACTACTATGTTTTGATTCAATACTTGTGATGATGACTCTCTCTTATTAACTGAAACGACAATATATCAAAAACACTATGTATATACTCCGTAATAAAAGTACAAGAGATTTAGCAAAACTCCAAAATAAGAAATAACGTAAATGTCAAAACAAATAAAGTAAAAATAACTTACTCCGTAAAATAACTTCTCCAATTCTCCACTTATAATAGAACAAAACGTTTCTGACTTGCCGAAATATTCCGAGCCCTATATAGATAATTTTTTTTTTTTGTAGAACTATGTAAATAGTTTTTTATTCAATATAATATTATTTCTTAATTATAAAAGATAAAATAAAACAAAATTAAAAAATTAACATTCAATTTATAAGTAGCCCACGTCTAGCACAGAAAACGGCCTCGCTTCAAACGAACTTCTTCTTCTTGTTCGTAAAAAGAAGTAAGCTGCAATATCCAAACTCATTCTTCGGTAGAAGAGAGAGAAAACATTATAAATTGCCAAATTATTTTCTTGATAATCTCAAAGTTTAAGGCAAGTTATCAATCCACTATATATCAGCTCATCCTAAGGTAATTTTGCTTAATTTACTCATTATATTACCTTATTCTTCAAGGGTTTTTTTTTTTTTATAATGATTTATTGATTTTTTTTTTCCTGGAGTTATAATTACGTTGAATCTTAAAAGTTTCTGTTTTTCTTGTTTTGGGGATGAAATTAGATAATGGGTAATCGTGGAATTGATCAGAGAATTCTGGGTTTTGTTTTGAATGTTTAATTTAATTTTAGTTATCTTTCCCAGAATTATTTTTATCAATTGTGTAGAAATAAAAATAAAAATTATAGAAGTGGGGGATGAAATTCTGATTTTTATTAAGAAAATTGCTAATTGAGATGAAAAAATAGAAAGAAAAAAAAAAGTTGTGTTAGACTGTTAGTTCATAATTCATGAAACAGAGGAACTTACTGTTGCAATTAATAAGGCTGAAAATATAAGTTTTTTGCTTTAATTTGTTGACTGATATTTTGGATGTTTTACCTCAAAAGTTACCTTAATAACGTTTTGGCTTGATAAAAAATCTTCAATTTTTGAAATAGTAATGAATAGTTAAAGGTGGTGGTAAATTTTGTCAAAAAAAAAAAAAAAATAGGTTGGTGGTAAATCATATAAATATTTTACACAGTATATTCTTGATCAGATTTTGTGGCTAGAACTTAACAATTTGATTGATTTAAACTAGAAATTTAATACTATTCGATTTTTAAAAAAAATAAAAAATACAGGTTGGATTAAGAATATATAACTAATTAGTTTATTAGTATAAATTAAATTAATTGTAATTGTGCACTAAAACATGGTTTTATGTCTCTTGTTTTACAGCTTGCTTGGTTTGTTGTAAGAAGAGATCTTCCCAAATACAAAAACTTTGGCTTTTTCCTCATTTTTGATCATTACTCATGAGTTCATCAATAGGTTCAATTCATGAACTGTATCATAGCCTAGAGATCAAAGATGAAAGACCTTATGTGATTCGAGTTATCGAAGATTTCAAGAAAAGATCACTTTCATACCATACCTACCAAGGACTTGTATTGATTGTAACATTCTTATCATATGCAACATACCACGTAACCCGTAAAACCTCGAGTATAGTGAAGGGTGCCCTTGATCCTCAAACACCAACATCGCCTTCATTAGACTTAAAATCCTACCCATGGCAGAAAAATTACCTTAACTTATCTAATGGAAATGTAACATTATTGGGTGCAAACAATGGTGGATGGGAGCCATTTAATGGGAGTGATGGCACGGCTATGCTCGGTTACCTTGATGTGGCTTTTCTTGCAGTCTATGCTGGAGGAATGTTCTTCTCAGGGCACCTCGGCGATAGAATGAATTTGAGAGTGTTTTTAACCATTGGAATGATTGGAACTGGATTTTTTACAGCATTATTTGGAATGGGATATTGGTTCAACATTCATAATTTTTACTACTATTTGGTTGTACAAATGCTTGCTGGTGTGTTCCAATCCTCTGGTTGGCCTTCGGTTGTTGCAATTGTTGGAAATTGGTTCGGAAAGGGTGGCAGGGGTTTGATCATGGGCATTTGGAACGCGCATACTTCAGTTGGCAATATCACTGGTTCTTTGGTCGCGTCTGCCTTATTGAAGTATGGGTGGGGATGGTCAATGTTTGTTCCTGGTCTTATGATTGGGTTCATTGGCTTGGTTGTTTTTTTCGTGTTGCCTGTTAGTCCCTTGTCCGTAGGGATGCATATGGGTGATGAAGAAACAGATTCTCCTAAGAAAGGTTTCTTGGCCGAACCCTTTATGCCCTTGGAAGCAATTGCTGAACATGAAACACTCGAGGAGGAAAAGGCTGTCGGATTCATTGAAGCATGGAAGATTCCTGGAGTTGCCAATTATGCTCTTTGCCTGTTCTTCGCGAAATTGGTTGCTTATACTTTCCTGTATTGGCTTCCCTTTTACATCAGTTATACAGGTACTTACTTCTTTGATCGAGTTGAATTTTAAGCTGCTATTTGTGACTTGCCAGTTTTCTTGTCTGCATAATACTTTATATAATGCTGCAAGTTCCGGATCATAACAAAATTTCATGTACATTGCAGAAATTGGAGGAGAATACCTTTCTAGCGAGACAGCAGGAAACCTGTCAACTTTCTTCGATTTAGGAGGTGTGGTTGGTGGAATTTTAGCTGGTTTTGTATCGGATAAACTTGATGCCAGGGCAATAACAGCGGCTTCCTTCACATATTTTACCATCCCGGCTCTCTACATGTACAGAAGCTATGGATTCATCAATGTGTATATGAATATTGGCCTCATGTTCATTGCCGGAATGTTTGTCAATGGACCGTATGCTTTAATCACAACTGCAGTGTCAGCTGATCTCGGAACACATAAATCACTGAAGGGCAACTCAAGGGCACTTGCTACTGTCACCGCGATTATAGATGGTACAGGCTCAATTGGTGCTGCTATTGGACCTTTGCTTACAGGTTACTTCTCAGCCATAAGCTGGGATGCAGTTTTCACAATGTTAATGACAGCAGCTTTAATAGCAGGACTACTACTCACTAAACTTGTGATCGATGAAATACGAGCAAAAATTGATGGATACAGATCTCCTAGAGGGTCAAGAGCAGATGTTCTTGTATGAAAATAAACAAAAATCCCGTAAAACAGGATCATTTTTTTTGTTCATCGTGTGATTATTCTTAGAGTGTTCATGAACTTAGGCTCATATATATCCTCAGCTCGTAGGATGAAACGAAGAGATGGCAAAGACCCTCGACGTCTAACTAGAATTGGAGCAAAGGATCACATACATTCATCTGTATATTCTGTATTGGAGGGCATTTACAGGGGATTGACTACCAAGTTCAAGGATCAGAAATCCCTTAGTTGGGATATCAGAAACTAAGAAAAAAAAAATTGTGAATTTTTATTTTCCTTTCCATAAATTATATTTGGAATTATGGAGGGAAAAGCTTCATGTTGTAAATTATATTTATCACATTTGTACAAAGTTTTGTTTTTGTATGTTTGTACTAAAAAATCGGCATTCAAAAAAATCGTTTATTTATGAGGCACAAAGTTTTTACTCCATTCTTTTTATTCTGTATAACATTGTGTGAGCTGAGATTGTTTGAAGTTGTAATACAGATGCTTGGTAATCACTGCTTGAAGTTGAAGCTTGTTTATACTTGTATTTTACATACTAGAATTTTAGAAAATGGCCTATTTATATGAAACAAAGTAAAATTGTCACATACGGAGTACTAAGTAAAAAGTACTTCCTCCGTTTTTTTTTAGTTGACATCATTTGTCTTTTACACTAATCACAAAACTACATTTTGACTAGCTTCTGTGATTGTAGCTACGATAAAATATAGTCAAGTGAAATCTTGTTTGAATAGTCTCAATGTATATTTTATTAATATCCACTTTTTATAATTTTACAATGTCGAGAATTAGAGATATTAATCGTCAAAATAGTGCGTTGGCAAGCTTGATAAGATAATGGTGTCAACTAAATAAAAACGGAGGTAGTATTATTTTGGGTAGAGAGAGCAGGAATTCATGTTACTCTACAATGAATTATGTTTGTTTAGGCAATATTCATTTTTCTCTCATGGACAAGTGTGATTATGTCTCAAAAAAATATGTCAATCTTGGATTTCCTACTAATTCCTTGTACTTTGTATTTGTGAAACCAGGGATTTCTGGATCAGTTGAACGTCAATTTTGTATATAATAGTTCCATACACACTATCAGTCTTTATTGAACTAAAACACGACTTTCAAATATTTGATACCCAATACAATTATTTGTCAATTTTGTTAACTAAACTAGCTAATTTGTAGAGTTTATTGAAAAAAAAAAAAAAAAGAAATTAGGTAGAATAACACCCCTCCACGGCCCCCCTCAATCTTTATACTTGGAATTATAATGGCATAAGCATTCAACTCAAAATCGATCTACATGTACATCAAATCGATAAAAGGATAGGATCAAGATCCTCCATAAATCAATTGAAAGTTGAAATTAAAGGTTGAAATCATATAGGAAAGGAAATTTCCTCTTCTAGCATTGTCACATGTAAATTGAAATCTTGAAATCATTTTAGGCATGCAAGGAAATTTCCTCCTTGTCTTCATCACCCAACATAACAAGTGCCATATTTGCTACTTATATTCACACTAAAGTACAAGGTTCATATACTCAAAATACACTCACACTAAGCTAGCATTTAATTATAACCTATAGTTTTTATTATTTTACTTGTATGATTACTTTATTTAATATTAAACCGTGTCAAAACTATGAGCTATAATTAAACCTTCTACTAAATTCATTGGCTACAACTAGTGGACAAGGTTGCTTGATTACTGTTGAACATGTCCCAAATTAAATTAAATTAGGGAGTACTAATCATGCTTAGTAGGCTTTAATAGCTATCAAATGCTGTCATTATGAAATGGACAAAGTAATAATTGGTTTAATTAATTTTTTTTTTTTTGAGGGAACTGGTTTAATTAGTTTAATTAGTATTTGCTTAAGTAATTGAAGTTTTGTTTCTGGAATTGAGAGGAGGGACCACTATATATGAAAAGCAGTTGTGATATCATGCAATTATTCAACGTATTAGAAATTGATTTGGATGTGACGCCAAGAACCTTCAAAGGGGGATATGATGATGTATTATTGACAATCTATGCACAATTGCATATAAATGTACAATTTCTTTTATATTAACTGTGGCAAGGCTCGCACTGCTGGGGGATGCATAATACTCGTATTTATTATTTAATAAGGGCTTGTTTTGTATCATTTTTAATGTTGATTTTAGTAAAAATTATTGTGCGGATCAATATGGTCCTTTCTAATCTCCTTTGCCCCTAATTAGACAATTCTTGTAAGTTGTAACCCTTGTTGCTTGTAGTGTTTTTCAAGACTAAGAAAATGTGTATTAGTGGCTCATTATAGTGATTGGAACTCCAGCTTAGTACAATGCAAGAGAATAGTTGCTTGTTTTCTAAACAACTTCAATTAATTAAATGTGATTACTATCTTGTAAAAGATGTGTATGAAAGCAAAGATTTAAGCTTGGGCAAGATGATGATGTTAGGAATAAACCTTTGAATATTCTCAAATTGTTTAAAAAGTTATATTTATCTCGTTGAATTGAGCAAAAAAACACATTGACAAAACAAGAGACAAATAGGTAGAGCACTTAAGTGTACTGATTCAATATTTTGGTTGTTATCTCATCCATCTTATCGGCTTTTGAGCCTTTTTATACATCCAAAAAACTTGCGCAATGTAAAAAAGCAATTGAATCATTTGTATGTACAAAAAAAATATCTTGATCATATATGAAGTGGGGAAGGTGATGTACATGTTGATTTGAAGTATGTGGTTGACGAATATTTTGACAAATTTGGTATAATTGCTAATTATAGAGATTAAGATAGTCTTTAGTCACTAATAATGATTCTAAATCATACTATAAAGTCTATGATTCTTGAATATTGGAAATTTGGATTGACGAATGACTGACTCTTGCTTATGCATTTTGAATACGCAAGTCTTAAAGAACTAGTGCTTGTATGAATATACTAAACACCTTGTTCTCTAGCACCTACTCCCTCCGTCCCTTTATATTTGCTCCATTGTCATTTTTGGAGTCAAACTTTGAAAACTTTGACCATAAATTACCGTTAATCTATAAAAGATAATTTAGTCATGAGTGGTCCTGTTAGATTCGTTTCATTGTATATTTTATTAACATCACGCTTTTAATTTTTATGTGTATGAAAATAAAGATATAGACGTTTTAATACACGTCTTGGAGACCGTGCACAGTCAAATAGGACAAAAAAATAGGAACAAAGGGATGTATTATAAAAGGTATGTGTTCACTAGGAACAAGGGATTTAGGTGGATGTAGGTAACTATGCAGATGAAGGTTGTGAATTATGAGCCATAAGTTTAATTTAATTAGAATTTAATACTCGTAATAATTACTTTTTGTATAAGATTAGATTGTCGTAATTTAATTTGTAAGCTTAAGTAGATGGTACAATGTTTATACAAGTCTAACGATATTTCATCTATTACTAATTGATACTAACATAAAACACTTCTAGACTTTATTATATGTGATGAGACTTATATGAACGACTTACAATTTTCGTAAGATTTTGATTTCCTTAAAATGGTAATTGTTACTTCAAAATTGTTGTCAAATATTGCCACTAATTTACTGATGCTACGATATCCGCTTCCCATTTTCATTCAATAAAAAAAGGCTCATCAAAATGGTCTTTTCGAAACAGGAAAAGTTAAACAAGCATTACAAATGGTTAAATATGAAGCAATAATAGTGGTTAAAATAAAGTGACCACTTGAAATTGAGGAATTGATTATTTGAGTCATTCTCCAAAGTCTAGACTAGTGCCATCATGCGATTTAGGTTTACCTTATTTATTTTAAATTAATTGAGGTTACTTAAAAATTAGTGGGATTAGAATTTTTTACCTTTAGGAGCGTCATCTGTTATGTGAACCACAATTTAGATTTATGTTTTTTGACAGAGAACCACAATTTAGATTATTAATCATAGCAATCAATCTTTTAACCACTAATTTAAGGTGATGATATCAGATTTACATATATTTATATAAATAACCAGATTGTAATAATAATAATTATATAGTGATACTAACCTCGTCACCTTGATTACACATAATCAAGTAGCGATTAAAGACACATTAGGTTAATTAACTATGTGATTAATTGTAACTATAATGGTTGCCACACAATAATTTGCGACCAAAAAACTCCGAGTAGGAAAGAAAATTGTCATATACGAAGTAATAAAGTGTTAAATTACCTAAAATTATTATACAAAGAAATTAAGTGTTAAAATTACCTAAAAAGAAAAATTCTTGTAAGAAGAGATGACTAGACTACAAGTAGCCCTATAGGTTTAAGACTGATTATTAAAAATTTCTTGTGAGAAGGAAAAATATCTCATAATCAAGACATTTGTTTCTTTAAGTTTACTTTTTTTTTAAATAAAATCTCATTTTTTTTTCTTACCGATTATGTTTTGGAATTTTTTGAGATATCTCAAGATACAGGTCTTCAATACATTTAAACGGCCGTAGACACCTGCAAAAGAACGAATATTCCACTATCGAAATATTCGCCTCCGAAGGTCAAGTTAGTAACCGGAAAACGAAGGAGTTTAGAGAGAGAAAATAGAGAGAAGTTAGAGCACTTGGTATGTGTAGGGAATTTTTAAAACTCAACCTTTTGAGCCCCACTGTGTTTATACTTTTAGGCATGGCAGTGCTCCAAGGGAAGGAAGCTAAAGATAGAAGAGTCGCCAACAAGTTTTAGGAACTTGCAAATCGTTCACGGGTGCGAAGGTTACACCCCATTCACAATCACGAAGATTGCTAACTCCATAGTGGTCCAGAACCATGATTGGATGTTCCGGGATGATGGTACGAATCCAACCTAAAAGAGATTGAACCCGCCCTAAATCGGCCTCTACTTAATTCTTATGATATTCATGTGCGCTTTCCGATCAACATACATACATCAAATTAACCCTAAGCATATTTAACCTACGTTGGTTGATTATTAATGCACAATCAAATGTATTATTGGTGATCACTTGAAATAAAGCCATATTAAGCCTAAATCAAATTAGTAATTATCTTATTAAGCGTGATTTTAAGTACAAATTCCCTTTAAACGCGCAAAAAGGGGCGTGATCAAGCAATACAATAAATCATGAATAATCCAGCAACATATGATTAATTTACACAACAATCATCATCATAATAATATCATCAAAATATCGTTAATAGTAATGTACGGAATTTTTCAAACTCAACTTTGAGCCCCACTGTAATCATGCCTTTAAGCATGGTGTTAGGTTTACAGTGATTTCAATAAGAAAACACTTAAAATATTTGTGGGAACAAAATCTAAATTATATGATTACAATATAAATTGTAAAATCAAATACAATACAAAGTATTACAATCAAGTATTAGGAATGTCAAAGAAATTACTGAAAATTTACAAAGACCACACTAGTGTGAAAATCAAACTTGCCTTTCCTCCAAGCCGACACCAACAAGTATGAACATGAGAATAATGATGTCCCGTAAGACTCAAACCTTGATACACTGTCAAAGGCGTGTATACACTTTCCTAAAAAGGTTTATTTCCCCCACACGGTGCTTGGGTTAAACCGGAAATCCTCTTTGAGATACAATTGGCAGCAAAATTCGTTCTTAGCACTAGAATCGAAATACGATGAACAATTCACAAAATTGGCTAAATATCAAGTGTTTTTCTCACAAAAGTTTGCAAGAAGATTGAGAGAAAAATTTGGAGAATACTTGGGAGAAAGAAAAACTGATAATCGTTTTCTTCTAAGTCCCCATCTTTCGTTCCTCTTAACAATATAAGACCGAAAGAAACCGCAACTGCCGAAGTGCCGCGGGCGCGGGTGCCTGGGTCGCGGGAGCGGCATCCCAACCCGCGGACGCGGACAGAGTGAATTACTATTTACTCAAAGATTCTGGAGATTGCTGGCCGCGGGCTTGGAGAGGGCGCGGCCCACCAAGTCGCGGGGGCGACCCCTGTTCTCCACATACACTCTAAATATCTAACACATGGTGGCGTCCAAAAAAAAGGAAGCTAGAGATAAAAGAGTTGCCAATAAGTTTTAGGAATTTGTAAACCGTTTATGGGTGTGAAGGTTACACCCCATTCACGATCACGGAGATCGCTAACTCCATAGTGGTCCGAAACCATGACTGGATATTCGGGAATGATGGTACGAATCCAACCTAAAAGTGATTAAACCCGCCCTAAATCGGTCTCTACTTAATTCTTATGATATTCATGTGCGCTTTCTGATCAACATACATAAAACAAATTATCCCTAAACCTGTTTAATCTACGTTGGTTGATTATTAATGCACAAATAAATCTATTAGCGGTCACTTGAATTAAAATCATATTAACCTAAATCAAATTATTAATTAACTTATTAGGCGTGATTTCAAGTACAAATTCCCTTTATACCTGCAAGAAGGGGCGTGATCAAGCAATAGCAATAAATCATGAATAATCAAGCAACATATGATTAACACAACAATTATCATCATAATAATATCATCATCAATACATGATTAATAGCAAGATCCTAGGCATGATACTAAACGGATTGATAATAAACCCTAGCATGTCACTAATAATAAAGATCAAAGATTTAGCCTAAACATGATACTAGAAAGCATGATATTAGAAATATTAATTAACACCCTAAACATGATACTAGGAATTTAAATCAACATCCTAACATGATACTAGGAATTAATATCAATATCCTAACATGATTTCTATCAAAAGAATAAATATTAGGGAGATCAAATTACTCACTTTGATGCCTCGTACTTATTTCTATCAAAACAATACACATGTTAGTAACTTCAACAAAGATTAAATCAAATAAGAATTGAAATAACTATTTGGGACCAAACCTTCAGAACTATTAACTTTTCACAACGAGGTTGAAGGCAACTTCGAGATTGGCTTGGAGTATTCAAAGCGCGTGAAGGAGGTATGGTGTTTGATTAGGGAAAAGTATCAAAGATGTGTGTTTAGGAGATGTTTAGGCTAAGGCTAGAAACATGAAGAAAGAAGAGAGAGAGAAAAGCTTTTAGCTTAGAGAGAGTATTAGATGATGATTGTTGGTGACTAAAAAGGGGGTGATACGACCTCTATTTATAGGGAAAAAAGAGGGTCGAAGGGTAAGAAAAAGAATCAGAATTCAAACCAAAGTAAAACAGATTCCATTGCGGCTCGACAGCCTTGTCGCGGCGCGATGGTGCTGTCGCTCAGTGATGGTTTTTGGAAAACTAAATCCGTACAAAATTCTATTCCCAATCTTGGGTTAACCAAATATCCGTACGTATTTTATTTTGACTGGGATTAGGATTATTGAAAAACAGATGTTTTATCCGATGTAAAACTCTTAAATCTTTATCTATTCAAAACAGGATAAATTAGAACCCTAGAAGCTAATAACAAATCCTAAGGGATTTAGGATCGAAAACAACCTTCTGGAGGATTCTAGAAGCTTGTAACAAATCCTAATTGATTAAGGAATGAATTTAAGGTTAATGGACCCTCCACATGGTCATCGGGTCGCAGGTAAGGCTCGATTCGGGCTCGGTTTAGTATTTTGGCCATAACTTCTTCGTTGTAAGCCGGATTAGGGATTATAATATATCGTTGGAAAGCTCTTTTCAAACCCTATCTAACTAAACAATAATTGGACCAGGATTATTAAACAAAACAAACTTTTTTGGACGTTTTAATAAAGAGGACACAAAATGAATAATTTTGGCTTTAAGGGCACGAAAAACATAAATGGTTAAGGCTAAAGGGAACTTCACGAGACTCTTCAACTCTTCACCTAGCTCGATAATCAAAGACGTGAAAGGTACTCGTCACCGGGTTTGGTTTTTGGGGAGACACAATCTGGTGTCTACAAGTAAGATCCTAGGCACGATAGTAAACAGATTAATAACAAATCCTAGCATGTCACTAATAATCAAGATCAAAGCTTTAACCTAAACATGATACTAGAAATCATAAAAAATTCCTAACGTGATACTAGAAATCATAAAAACATCCTAACATGATACTAAGAATTAAAATAATATTGTAAACATGATTTCTACTCCAAAATCAAGGATTAAGTAATTGACTTACTTTCATTGATGTTCCTCCCTTCTTGCTATTAAAACAGTACACACGTTAGTAACTTCAAGAAAGATTATATCAATAAAGTAAATAAATCAAATATGAATTGAAATATAGATTTGGGACCAAACCCTCAGAACTATCAACCTTTCACGTCAAGGTCGAAGGCAACGTCGAGTAGGGTAAGGAGTATTCGAATCTCGCAAAGGAGGTATGGTGTTTGATTGGGGAAAGTATCAAGGATGTGTTTAGGCTAGGCTAAGAATATGAAATCGAGAGAGAAAGAGAGAGAATATTAGAAAGGGTATTGATGATGATCGTTGGTGATTGAAAATGGGGTGATACGACCTCTATTTATAGGGGAAAAAAAAAGAGAATTGAAGGATCAGAAGAGAGTCAGAATTTGGAACGGAATAAAAAAGTTCCATCGCATGGCGAAAGGAGGATCGCGGAGCAATGGGGTCCATCGCGGCGCAATGGGACTATCACAGCGCGATGGTCCTGTCGTTCTGCGATGGTTTTCTAAAGATTAGAATCCGTACAGAGTTTAATTTCCAATCAGAGTAGGTTAATCAAATATCCGTACGTATTCTATTTTGACCGGGATTAGGATTATCAAAAAAGAGATGTTTTATTCAATATCAAATTCTTTAATATTTATCTTTTAGGGAAAAGGATAAATTAGAACCTTCTAGAGGATTCTAGAAGCTTGTAATAAATCCTATTCGACTTAGGATTGGGAATAAGGTATTGGACCCTCCACATGATCATTGGGTCGTAGGTAAGGTGGACCTATATCCGGTTTGGGCTTGGTTTAGTATTTTGGCCATAACTTACTCGTTTTAAATCGGATTTAGGCTTATAATATATCGTTGGAAGACTCTTTTCAAGCCCCATCCATCCAAACAATAATTGGACCAGGATTATGGACTAAAATAATCTTTTTTGGACGTTTTTATGAATTGGACATGAAATGAATGATTTTAAGGACACGAAATGAATGATTTTGGATTTAAGGGCGCAAAATGAATGATTTTGGTTTAAAATCATTTTAAGTAAGGTTAGGGACACGGTCAAGGCATATGGGAATTTCACGAGACTCTTCAACTCTTCACCGAACTCGTTAATCAAAGACGTGAAAGATACTCATCACTGGGTTTGGTTTTTGGGGAGACACAATCAGATGTCTAAAGTATGTCTTTTTATGATATTCTCAATCTATCTTTCCCATCATTAATTATTTGGGTACTTATAGGGGTGGGAAAGTATCCATTCTAGGGTTTGGTGCCCTGAAATAGGGAGCACTGATTGGCGGCATAATCAGGTGAGGACATGTGTCCTTTGGGGGCGTCGTTTTGGCGCTTTTCGCTGGAATTGGGCCTCCTGATGTAATGGAGGCCTTCTTTCTATTCAGGTGCTCTTGTGTTGCCACGTGTCATCTTCCTATGGCGGCCTACAGAGCAGAAGACGAAGAGGGAGGTCTGAGATGAGGGAGGAGAGAGGAGGGAGGTTTGAGATGAGAGAGGATGGAGGAGGGATATCTGAGATGAGAGAGGAGGGAGGAGGGAGGATTAGGGACTTAGGTCTTAGGGTTATCCGGATTTTTTTAAAAAGGTAAAAAAAAAGTATTTTTTTCGGAATCCGACTTTTTTTCGGAATTCCGAAATCGAAATTTTCGATATACGCCGATCCGATATCCGATATCCGAAATTTTCGGATCGGATGCGGATCGGATTTTCGGATTATCGGATAGTTTTGCTCAACCCTAGTCATAATATAAGCGACTATGTTGAAAAAAAAAAGATTAAAAATAAATACGGAGTAGTTTTGAAAGTAAAGTTAAACAAAATAATTATTGTTTTTTTCTTAAAATAAAATACTTATTGTTTTTGGACTTACTATACGTGTTTTGGGCCTCTAATTTAGAATCAAAGGGTTAATGTTAATATTGGACTTCAAATTTGTTGTAATAAATCCTATAGGTAGGAGTATTTCTACTACGTATTTTTTTTTTTTTTTTGAAACCAAGAGTATTTCTATTTAATAATTCTGTATTTCCCTTTTTTACCTTAAAAAAGAAAAAAAAAAAAGTTTTAAAATGCTTTTCTGTGTTAGAAACTTGGAGTAGGGCGCAAGGCAATTAGAGTTATATATACTCCGTAAGAGATTGTACAATCCAAACAGACGAATACTGATTAATTTCTATTGAATACATAACCCCTTTCCTCGTCTTGCTTTCGCGCTTCGAAATCCTCTGATCCAGGGATTTATCTTTAACTATAATCCGTTGCATTGTGAAAACCAGACATGGAAGACAAAGTAGTGTTGAAGTACAATGACACATTACGAGGACCGTGTTTCCTCAAATGACCAAATCATTGCATTATACTTCAGTTATCTTTGCTCTTTCCGCAAAACTGACGATATCCTGTTCGTCAAACCGGAGTGTATCTATCTGTCTAGCAGACTGCGAGGATGATAAATTCGTTGAAGATTTCACGAATTCCTCTAATCTGTCAAGCAAGAAGACTGGTTCTTTTCGCTGTTAATGACAACGATGAATCTGGTGGGAGTCATTGGAGCACCCTGGTGTATGACAGGATGAAGAATTTGTTTATGCATTATGACAGCATGCAGGAATTGAATAGCTTTCATGCCATGAAGCTGTATGATGCCGTCAAGGAATACATGGGACCGGATGGAAGTGAAGTTTCAAGGGCGCAAATCTCATCAACTTCATTAAAGAAACAGGAGAACAAGAAGAAGAAACGTGTGCAGTCTGAATTATCCAAACCTGTTGAAGAGGCGAAATCTGAATCAGTTGCTGCTACCGGACCTGCAGTTTTACCCAAGTACGTGGAATGCAAGACCCATCAGCAATCAAACGGATATGATTGCGGTCTATATGTGTTAGCTCTGTAGGTGGTGCTCAAATCAAAAGGGTGACATGATTTCAGCAATACAGAAGCAAGTTGACGATTCTGTGGAGGTGAATATGCAAAGCGAGGTGCTGCCTATCATACAGAAGTTGGCCGAGTACTGACTAACATCAGTTACAACTTTTGATTTTTTTTCAAGGGAAACATCAGTTTCAACTTGATGAAATAGTAATTTTGTAGACAAACTTAAGGCTAGAAATTTGAACATTTATTGATTTCTACAGAGTGTAATTCTATTAATAAAAAGTTAATTATAACTTCTGTGCAATATCTTTTAGAGTATATTTTTTTATTGTGCCCTATTTCCCTTGTAAGTAGGGTTTCCCAAGATTGTAGGCTAACACTACAATGAGAATCCAGCTAAACTTGGGTTGGACCGAAGAAATTGTTTCTGAAGATCCAGAAACTCCATGAACAGAAGAGTGACATAGTGAAGTGATTACACAGCGAAAAAGAGGCTGATTGCCTAATATCTACAGGTATATAGGATTCACCATCCAAACATACAATGTACATTCAAAAAAAAATCCAATAATACAATGTATATCTCGATCATAAGCAAAAGCCAATCAGCCATAGCATATTCGAGGCAACACTGGTCAGATCCTATATAATGCAGGATGACATATGAGGTTTTCATGCATTAAATTTACCAAAGCAATCCATAATCAGCTTTCTAGTGATAGTTCCAAATTTTTTGTTGGACAGTTGAGAAAAGAGGTCGAAATGAAATCCTAAGATACTACAGGTTAAGAGCAAAAGGAATCTGCATACACTAATCACAAATTTGCAACGCATTATGACAACTCAACTTCCGATGTGAGGAAAAGAACTAGTCATGCACAGTTGTTTCAGACCAAACAGATACACAACACCAAAGTAAAAGCAAGACAGGCAAAAAAGGCAGTCGTGAAACTAATCACTGCTTAAGAAGGGGTGGGTTTCATTAAAAGCCTCAAGCAACTCCAAAGGTAGCTGGAATAGCTCGCAAGGTAAAGATCAAGTATAGGAAAGTTCTAGGCCCTCTCCCTGCTTAATCTGTTTGATAGAAATTTATGATTCAGTAGTAGTTAGAATGCACTATAAAGCTTCCAATAACTCATCCCAATGATTCACAATAAACTTGCTTGTACATTCAACTAGCACCGGATAGACAGCATACATGTTAATCTTCTTTTAATTAGTACTCCGAAAGATTTAAATTCAAGTCTTAAACCCTGATACCTCATATAGTTTGTCAGGCTCAGAGTCAGCACTCAGCAGGACATGTTCATGGGTGGGCAAGCCCTAGTTGTATACATCATCCAAACCATGGATTAAGCCTATCTCAACCATAAGCAAAAGCCAATTAGGCATAACTTATGTCATGCAGACTTGTCAAAGCAGTTCATAGCCGAGTTTCTTCAACTAAGGCAATTTAAGGATCAAAAAAGAGTTCTGATCAATCAATCCTACAATGACAAGACAGTATACCTAGCAAGCAGATTCTAAGGATAGTAACAAAGAAGGCATCTACAATTTCTGCACCACTCTGCCACTCATTATTGGCATCATAACATGACCTACAAGAAGCCAATAAAGTATACAAAATTCAAAGGCAAAAACACAGGATTTGTAGTCATGTAGCCCCAACAACCTTAAGAACAAGTTTCAGAAGTAAAATTTAATACTCATTGGGATGAAGTTATGGCCTTCAAAGCCTTTTGCAACTTCAAGGAAGATACAGTTTCTTATGAGAGTGAAGAAGGCTGGTAGAAAAGAGAGAAGGGAGTTCAAGCTGCTGAATCTTACTGATAGATTTCTATCTAATAACAAATCAAGTTTCACAATATGATCCACCATCCAAGCTTCCGCTATAAGTCATTCTAATGATTCACAAGAAACTTAAGAATACATCCCACATTCCCACAATTTGCCCTTAATATGCAGTGCATACTGCACTCTAAAACCAAATACCAAAGTGCATTCTAAAACCAGAAATGCTGATTGGTATTACGCTGATGGTTGCATCTAAATGCACCCTACATTGCCTAACAACAGCAGCAAAATAAGAAAGTTTCATTGTTCCTATTTCAATTGCACATCATCTTTGATCAGTACTGTACAAGGAAAGGAAACCAGGTGGAAAATTTGAAACATCCTTTCAGACAATATACAATGACTTCGAGACGATACAAAAAAAAATCAGACAGTATGTATGATTAAACACAAACTATAGCCTCAGGCTTACGCCAGCCCAAGTTCTATGAAAAAAAATGAAAAATATCAAATCCCTAGAATATCAACTTCGCAATTCTATGAAATTGGTGTACAATCACATACAATATCATAATTCATTCAATACACCATCAACAATTTCATCATTAAAAGAAACCTTTAAATTCAAAAACTTGTCAAGAACAAAACTTTCTTCAACTTTATCAGTAACAAAATTTACATACTCGAATAATAGTTAATATTTGACACTTCCCACAAAAATCCAAGTATAACCCACCTCAAAAATTCAGCTAAATCGCCCAGTTTTGCATATACTATACTACAACTACCCACAAAAATCATATTAAACCCTAATAAGAAATTTTAAAACCTGTTAGAATTGAATGATTCCAGAAAAATTGATTAATCTTCGTCAGATTTCTTGGGCTTACGATAATTTTGCTCGATGAGACGACCCATGAACAAGGCGGTTGAAGCGAGCTTTTGAACATCAGGAACTTTATAATTCTGGGCGATATAAACGCCGCAAACAGTGCCCACCACGAATGAGAAGCAGCTCTTCACTATTCCCATTATTTCACCTTCGTTCTTCTTCTTCCCTCGAAAGATGATTTTCTGGGTGGACTCTTCCTCAAGTTTCTCCCTGATTTCTCTAGAAAGGTCTATTATTCATATTTGTTCAAGTTTCGAATTTTTTTTTTTTTTTTAATGAATAAAAAGGTTTTCATAGAGTTTCATACCTTATTCTGAGTTTATTCGATCGATCGGGAGTTATCGGTCGATTAAGGTCTTAAGGGTTACTCGGTTAAGAGTTATCTGGTCAGGGTTATTCTGTCGGTCAGGGGTTACTCAGTCAATAAGAATTACTCGGTTAGTGTTTTGGTGGGTGTCAACCGACTACATGGTGAAGCCAACCACACAAAAAACACATTGCTTTTTATTTACTTCGTATTTGTTTTTGGTAAAATTTTAGGTTAGAAATCCCTAAAAAAAAATTAAACAAAAGTGTAATACTAAATGTAGTGATTGAGAATTTACTACAAGAGTAAAAGGTAATACTCCGTAACTAGGAACAACAATATTGGGCTTAAAGTTTGATACGGAGTAAGTGAGGTTGAGATATAGAGTGTGAATGTAGCCGTTAACTAGTCTATGGATCAAAAACATAGTTTTATGATGAATGCCCTACCAAAAGGATACCGAACCACTAAATATGTGATTCAAATTGTTGAAATGAGCCAAAAATCTCGAGTAAAAAAAATCTAACTGTAGGTCATTTAGATAATTCATCATATAAGATTCTTAATTTAGCCATAATTTTTCGCCATTGCCTGTTTTAACAAGTTTCGTTGTTGTCATTTAAGATTTCATCCAACAATTAGGTCCTCCGATGAGAGCAAATTACCAGCTATACTGTTTGTTTTAATTTGGTTTGCAAAAGCTAGTGTTCCAAGTTCTGCTGGTCCACTTTGTTTTTAACTAATGCAAATAAAGCCGTTGTCAAAGAAAAAATTTAAAATACTAATAGAGAATTTCTAGAGCAATGTTAAGATGCAACAAAAAATCCATCTCAGCTTTTGAAAAGAAAAAATCATCAATTTGAAACCTGCTGATGACGAGCAATGGATAGAATCTTGACTTACAAAGTTGCAATTAGTTTGACCCTATAATCTATGTTCCTGTCTCAGTAATTCTAGGATCCTATAATCTACGTTCCTGTCTCAGTTTCTGTAAGGTTTGAGTTCCTCTTAATTTCGGGCACTTGGCAAAACAGAATACACTACAGTACAAGAACAGCTTTGAACCTCAAATTGTTTACGTACATTCAAACAACAACCCAAAATGGTTTCTGGCAATATTCATTAACCAGAGAGAACCAAAGCATCAAGAGAGAAATCAGGACTGAAGACAGGCACAGCAGCTTCTGGCAGAGTACAACTTAAAGGCGACCGATGACAGCCTCCACTTCAGATGGAGAATACAAGTGGTAGGTTGGGGAGACCTTTGCAATGTCGACATTGTTTGGAGTCACCTAACAAGGGGAAAAAATAAGATTGGAACACTAAATACATGCACTTGCCACAACTAAACAAAATATTGATCAGGAAAATAGCACTACCTTTTCCTCCATAACCTGCTTCAAGATGGAAAGCGCTATAGTCTCAGCTTCTTCAAAAGTTAAATCCTGCAATGGGAAGCAGAGGCATGTTTATGCTATGTAAGATTGAGACATAAAGAATAATCAAAATCATTAACACTAATGTGAACAGAGTTATTTAAAAACAAGACATCGTTTTCTCATTCTCTGGGTATCAGGGCGTTAAGAGTGGAAGTCCTCAGCTTACTGTGTATATCTTTCTATATAATTTACAAAAATCTGCCCATACTTTTCCATTTCCTTTAGCCTATTTTACCTTGAAAGCCAAGGCACGGAAGAAGGTTAAGGCCTTAGGCCAGCCAGTATGGGTAGGCTCAACACTGATGACAATCATCAGGGAATGTGGCCTAAATAATGTTCGGTTATGAACAACCATCTCTATTCTCTAGCTGCATTCTGAGACAGCACCTTTTCCATGGATCAATTGTTTTTATAATAACAATGGTTCAGTCTGCTTATTAATTTTCTATTATGGCGCATTTGCAGTTACCTAATTATGTTGTGGAAAGGTAAAAGGGAGGAAGTTCCTTCGAGAAATGCTTGCCTAGCTTTTATAAGGGTTTTGTGGCCACAGAAGATTAATTATTCCAAACTAGATGTACTGAATATGGAATAGCGTAGAAAGGGGTGGTTTGCCTTGCTCCTTTTGATGCCACTCAAGACCTAGTAAGCCAACCCAGGAAGGAGTAATCATTAGTTCTTAAAAAAGGACTTCTGATCACACATTAAAGGAGGAGAAGTAACTTAGTAGATCCCTAAAGAATCACATACCCTTTGACATAAGAGTGATTCAAAGCCCCTTATTTTTTTTCCTGTAGTTAAGTAAGTAGAAGCTCAATAGTGAGAAGAAGCATTTAGGCAAGAAGAGATTTTTCTACACTCTACAAGTCTTCTACTCTTTGCTGCTTTAATTCCCTTCCTTGCTATACAGCTTCCCAATCAACCAACCTTCGGTGGCGTAAAGTTCCCAAAAGTCAATGGAAACAAAGTGACTCCCAGCTCAAGCCTTGGCATTTCTCATAAGTCAATCCTGACAGGGAAAAAGATTGGAAGGTTTTACAGTGGCATGGCTTTTCTGGTGGATCCGTGAACTGAAAGAAAGGAGAGAATTTCAAACAAGAATTCTTCTGATCATACTTACAAGATTCTCTCGTTTTCTATACTTTTGTTCAGGCTTTTTTAGTGATCTTACAGATTTACAGGATGATGCCTTCTTGTAACTTCAAAATTCTTCATAATTATAGTCACATTTTTCTCTTCAACGAATTTGGAAATGTATATCATGTTCTGTGAATATTCAATACTGGCAGACAAAGGATCAAAATAATCAAATCTGGCGTACATATAAACAGTAAAATATACCTTACGATATTGCTCCTGCAAGGAACTATCTGCACCTTCAGAACCAGAACCAATAGCCTTTGCACTGCATTGCCAGAATGTACCAGAAGGATCTGTGTGATACCTACAAACAGAGATGAGCAGTATGTTTAAGATCCAGATAGACAACCCCCTAAAGCCACCAGAACTATAGGCAAAGTGAAGTTCTATAAAACTGGCATTTAGAAAAAGGTTGGAGCTCATAATATTTCAACAAATTTTGACTTACAAGCTTGGTCCATTTTCATCATGACCTGCAATGAGGAGAGATACACCAAAAGGACGAGACTGCACAAACACACAATCCATTAGAAACAGATGAGTGACCATTAAATATTTAGGTAGTTGAAAACTCAACTCTTGATATGAGAACTTAAAAAATCAAACCACTACGAGAGGGTGGGAGCTATCTGCACTATACAGCAAGGAAAACATAGGTTTCATGTAAACATAGAGTTTTGCATGTTTTGAACTAGATCCTCCTGCTGATTTTACTTACAGAAAATAGAGTCTCCTTTAAAAAGAATAAACAAGAGGAATGAACAGCAATTGGGAATTCCAACCAAATGACTTACCATGGACTCTTCGTCTCCTTCCCCAAAACGAAGAGCTAAATCACATAAAGCCTGTGTAGTTGACTCAACAGTCATTGGTTCACCGTAAGAGAACCTATGATTCTGTTGCATATTGAGTTGACACAAGAACAACCAGAAATAAAGAAATCAGTCACCCCATGCAACACTAATATGCAAACCCAAATTATAGTAACAACATGATGCTTCAAAAGTACCTGGGTCTCCACTCGTGCATGCTCAACAAGTGTGCGAGCATCAGCAATCAATCCACTCATGGCACATCCTATATGGTCGTCAATTTCCATGATTTTTTCTACACTACTAGGCTCCTAAGAGAAAGAAGAAACAAACATTTGAGGTAATCGTTTGAGTACCATGCAAAAATACTGAATAGATTATAAAATATAGCATGTGTGAAGTTTACAACTACACTAGGTGATTCTGCCTCAAACGGTTGATGAAATTTAGCATCAGCATACACTTAGCTTTTTCATGAGCCAAGAAAAGTTTTCAAAAGAGTCAAGTTGAGATTCTTTACTCCACATGTGATGCAGAAATCATAAGAACAAATGCAGTTTCCTTGCAAAATTTGAAACAGGACAAAAATTAATGGGACCATAAGATAAGGTTGCTCGACTAGCTACCAGAATCAGAAGGCTAAAGGCCAGCCTTAAAATGTTTTTAATAATGAAACTCACATATTAAAATATCAGTTGACCAAATGTCTAAATTATTAAGAAATTAAAGCAGTGCAAGGGACTAGCTATCAAATGAAAAAAGAACAAGTTGACCATTTTTTGTATAAATTTAGACAGCTAGAAAAGGAAGAGGTGCTAATTTCAGAAGGAATAGATACCAGCAATGGAGATGTGATACGTTTTTCCACAACAAGCACAACACCTTCCTTGGTCTTTATCCCAATCGCAGTAGAACCCAGCTGGATTTTGGCAAGACAATGGAGTTTCCAAGTTAGCTCTTAAAATCCTCTATAACCACCTCCCCCCCCCCAACCCACCCACACACACACACACCAAAAAAAAAAAAAAAAAAAAAAAAAAAAAAAAAAAAAAAAAAAAAAAAAAACAGTAAAATAAAATATCTATCACACATAGCACGTAAGCTGTAAAAATGAACAGTATACCTTGATAGCCTCAATAGCATACTCAACCTGAAACAACCGACCTTCTGGTGAGAATGTATTGACTCCTCTGTCATACTCAGTCCTTAATTCAAAGCATGCAACAGAAAAGTGTCAGCATAATAGAAATTGTTCAAGGCATATAGTTGGTAATTTTTAACCATCCAAAAATAGATTTGTAGACAGAGATTGTTACCTGGTGAGAAACATCTTGATTAGGTGAAATCAACTATCTGAACCCAAGACGAAAGGGGGGATCAGTGCAAACGTTCAAAAGTTTTACAAATATAACAACCTTAATCTAAAATTCCATTCAATGTCAATAGTTAGCTATTAATCCATATTCCATTCAATGTCAATATTTGTATTCAAAGTTGCGAAATGTTTTGACTTTAATCTAATTTAACGTCTAATATGATCAAACAATAAGTACAGTTAGGGAATAGAAGTTGTATTCAATTATGCAATACGTATAATTAACACCCAATTCCAATTAAGTTTGGTACAATGCCATATATATTGACAAGCTCTGCTACTCCCAAACTCGTCCTCATAAAATCCTTCATTCATCCTTTTTTCAACTCCAAGCACCAACCATCAAAGACCAATTTACAACAACTCAAATCAATCAGAACATGCTATCAACTAAACAAACAAATCTGATGCAAAATAATCCCCAATTAACTTCTTCATCACCCCCTCTTGACGAAGAATACTCTCCACAAATAGCCCACCACAGCGTAAAGTTATCATGAATTCAATATAAAGCTATACCATCCATAAAAAATGCCAAATCACGACAATAATAACATTCTTCCATCCAATAAAGAATCTACAAAATAGTAAATGATCTTGGTAGCTCATATATAAGATATAACGTTAAACAAATACCAAAAATCTAACCCCTCCTTCCTCAAGTCCTCAACCATCTGTATCACAATATAAGCTAATCGAACCCTACATTCGAAAGGCTTAAGCTCGGGGTATTTTTCTTTTTCCCTTTCCAACTTCAGCTGTTATAAAAACTCAGGAGGCTATATTTTATATAATAGTCACTTCAAAACCAGATTTTGCACACACATTAAACCCTAATTTTTAATTAAAAATAGTTTAAATTTGTGCTCAAATTCAAACAACCCCAGACAAAAATTTAAAGTAATCAACAGAACACTAAGCAAAAGCCCTAATTTTGGGGATAGTTTCTGGATCAAAAACAGTGTATTGAAACCCCCTAACCTGCGAGAATCGAACTAAGCAAGCAAAATAAAAAACACAATTTCTAAGCAATTAAACCTTAAGAATTATTTAATCATCAAAGCATCGAATTGCGGGATTGAATACATGAAATATATGGAACAAAACAATCGACAGATTGGAAAATTACATTTTGATTTAGAAATTCGAAAATCTTAGGGAATTAAAAGTTGATATACAATCAAAAAAACAAACTTACCTTATTAGTAAGAGGGAAGCGATGAAATCGAGAGAGGTAGTGAGAGTGGAAAATTGATGAACACTGATTTACCGCTTTCTTGCGCTGCACTCTTAAATGAAAATCAAAATATAGAATAAAACATTTTCTTTTATTTTACTCGTATTTTACAACCTTAAAAAAAAAAATTATATTGTAGGTAGTAAAACACTAAAAACATTTTGACTAATTTTAGCGATTTATACTCCCTTCGTTTTATAATATTAGTCCATATATTATTTTGGCGTTTCAAAAAATCTATTGAATATGTTTTATTTTTTACTTAATTTTTTTAAAATTAATTGGTTGTGGATTGATGACATGGCTCTACGTAAGAAAATCTCTACCTTGAATAAGGTAAACTAATTATGAATAATTTTATACTTTAATGATAGATTCCAAATATTCCTTGCAATACCTCGTATTTTTGAGACGTATTTTCTAACTAATTAATATTTTCTAAAAACGGTATTTTAGTAATTTATTTTACTATTTGAATTTTGAATTTGAATATTGGCGCCAACAACATTTGAAATATCATTTTGGATTTTGGATAAGATTTATTATCCATTTATTATTTTAATAGAAACAAAATTGTATATATATTTCAGATACTTCATTAAACAAAATTGTACTTCCTAATTGTATTTTAAAAGGGCCGAAAATCCTATTTAATTAGCTAGTAATTTCGGATTTTCTAAGTGTAACAAATCTGATTTTTCTTGGTTAATTAAGTTAGTTTAAGTTGGTATTTTATAATTAATTATTTTCTACAAAATATATTATTTACACAATCATTTTTAATCCTTAAAATCTAGCAAGATATTTCCTAAAACCTATCTATGAGGTCCGAAAATATGAGCTTAGCAAGACTCAATATTTTCGGCCACTTCATGATAATTTTGGGTTAATTATTTTAGTAGTTTTCTATTTTAAGTATCTTCCTTAAATTCCTTTATTTCCTTAATTCCTTTTTCTCATCTCACAAAGATTTGATCATGGAATTTATTTGCCTTAAATCTTCTTTGATTATTCTCCAAGCAAGCTTACTTGCTATCTTCCATTTCATGATCAAGCTACTTACCTTAATTCTTTATTTCTTAATCACCATAAACTAAACCTTCCTTAATTCTTAAACTCTCTTTTCCAAGTAATTCCTTAAACCAAATTTACCATAATTCTTCCTACAAGATCTTACCTTAATTCTTTCATTCGTGAGCCTATAAATACCCCCTCATACCTCTCATATTCTTCTTCACACCAAAATCCAATTATCTTCTTCTCTCTTATTTTTCTTTTTTTCCCTAAACCTTTTCATTCTTTTCTTTCTACTCTTTTCATACATAATCGGCCCATATGCATTTGAAGCCAATTTTCAGGCACTTTTGATCAGTTTTGGGGTTTTTCTATTTCACGGAAAATTGTTCCTCCCAAAAAATCCTTGTAGTTAAGCTAAAAAATCACCCCATTCGTAGTTATATTGAAGGAGTTATGGCCTCTTCAAGTTCTGACTATTCTTGCCAATGCAAATCTAATTCTCTTTAATCCTATTCCTTTATTTTCTTCATGGTTAGTTTTCTAAAATATAAATTCCTATTTCAAAGCTATAATTTTATATTAAAGTATTATTTTAAAAGAGTTGTATAGTCCATACACATTAGATTTGGGTTTATGACTAAAGATGTTGTGATAACCTTATAATTATTGTAACACCTCCAAATCTCCCTCTACGGAAATACCAGTATAAATACGTATAATTATACCATATAGATAGATTTAGGCATATTACCACCACGTGATTACGCAAGGCTACTTAAACTACTAACCAAAACCAATACTTTGCAGCGTAAACTCAAACTCTTTCTTTATTAATAATAACTATAAATAAAAACCATTGTCATGAGTACTCATAATTAAACAAAAACCAACAACCTAATTCTAGGTGAAGAACATTCCCGGGACTCCCATATGCTCAATTATTGACTCCACCTGAAATTAGTCAACACTGCTTACCATTACGGTAAACAAGGCAAACCAAAACAAATAGGAAATACGGATTAACAAAATATGCTAAGTACGATAAGTGCAAAATAATTACATTCCATTTATTTGCAAACATGCTTTTAAAACCAATTCAAATAATATAATTCCAAAACTCATGATTCAAAACCAATTTCAATAATTCAATAATTCGATAAAACGATTTATAAAACCAATTCCTCTTTTGAAAACCAATTCCTCTTTTTGAAAACCAATTCTCAAAACAACTCCAATAACTCAATAACTCAATAATAATGATTAGTAAAATCAATTATTTTCGAAAACTCAATCTCCTCTCTAAGTGTGCACACCCCCCAAGCTAGTCTCCTACTATTTCAAGGCTATTCTTGAGAAAAGACTAGGTCATACAAAGTCCATAGACTTCAATGAATCCGCATGCATAGTGGGATTAATATAATAATTATGCTTGTAAAGTTTTTTTAATAAAATCCTCTTTAAATTCCTCTTTGAATAAAATCAAACTTTTCAAATACTCCTTTTGTATTTAATTCAACAAGCTTTTAAAAACAAACTTTTTTTTTTCAAAAACTCTTTTAAAATAATCCAACATACTTTTACAAAAACAAAAGTCCTTTAAACATAATGATTTCAAACCATTCAAAACATGATATAAAATCAATCCTCCAATTCATTTATCAAAACCAATTTTTTTTAAAACATGATTTATTTCATAAATCATAATTCAATTCAATTTAATTCAATCATCATAAAAATCATGTAAAACATGCTTATTCAATCCAATCAATTTCAAAGGTATCTAGCCACCTAAACGTACCCTTGATCCTTGCTAGCAATACAAAAAGAAACTTCAAGAACTTTGATTGAACACACCCTACAAATAAATATAACCTTAATTAATATAAGGTTAACAAGTAATCACACACAATTAAATTAAGAACCCCCAACTATATGTACATGAACCTTATAATTTATTTTTCATAAACATGAATAAAAATCTGATTTTATTTAATTAAAACTACTTAAAATAATTTTTATAAATCCCCCATAATAATAATAATTAATTAAATAAAAGAAGAGAAGAAGAAGAGGTAAAAAACCAAGGAAAAAGAGGAAGAAAGGTGGCGGCAAGGGCGGCAGCTTGCGGCTGTCGGTGGCTGTGGTCGACGGTGGTCGGCGGTGGTGGCCGGCGTTGGCGGCAGGTGGCAGCCGGTGGTGGGAGGTGGTGTTTGGTGGTGGTTGGCGCAAGAAAAGAAGAAGAATTAAAAGGAGAAGAGAATTAGAGAGAATTAATAGAATTTGGTGTGAGTGTTTAGCCATGAATCAATGGGTATTTATAGGCTAGCTCATGCATGAATTATGGTAGGAGAATGTAGGAAGAATTATGGTAAAAAGAATTAAGGAATTACTTGGGGAAGAGAGTTAAAGATTTATGGAAAGTTTAATATTAAGGTGACTAAGAATAATAAAATTAAGGAAAGTATGTTGTCATGAAAAATAATATGGCAAAAGGAGTTTGCTTGGGGAATAATCAAGGATGAAATAAGGTAGGGAAATAAGATGATCAAATATTTAGAAGGTGGGAAATAAAAATTAAGGAAAATAATAGATTTAAGGGAGATAATTAAAAATACAATTTACCAAAACAAATCACCCAAAATCCAACCATGGTGGCCGAAATTTTTGAGCTTCCATAGCTCAACATTAGTATAATTTAGGAAGTTATTTTGCTAGATTTAAGGGATTAAAAATAATTTTATAAATTAAATATTTTGTATAAAATAATTAATTAAGAGAATACCAATTATTCACTAAATAATTTAGCTAAGAAAATCAGATTTTCCACACTATGAAGATCCAAAAATCATAGCCAATCAATAGGAATTTCGGACCTCTCAATTAAATAATAAAATATAATTTTTGCTTAATTAAATTAGCCACAATATATATAAATAATTCAGTTTTTAAAAATAAAATAAAGCCAAAAATAATAATTAGGTTTTAAAATACTTTTGGCGCCAAAATTCAAATATATTTTGGCTCCAAAATTCAAACAGTAAAATAAATTACTAAAAATACCCTTTTTAGAAAATAATAATCAATAAATTAATTAGAAAATACGTTTCAAAAATACGGGGTATTACAGTTATGTTAATTGCAAGGTGTATCGTGATTGAATTTTGAAAGTGAGAAGTGTTGATTGAGATTCGAAATCAAGGTACGTTTAGGTGGCTAGATACCTTCGAAATTGTTGAATGAATAAGCATGTTTGTGTGATTTTAATTAAATTGTTTTGAATTATGACATATAAATTAACCTTGAGAATTCATGTTTTAATAAATATGTTTGAGAATGGATTTCTAACTTGTTTTGAATGGTTTGAAATTATTTATTATGTTTAAAGGAATTTGGTTTTTAAAAGTATGTTGGATTGATTTAAAGAGTTTTTTTTTTTAAAAAAAAAGGTTTGATTTTAAAAGCTTGTTGAATTAAATACAAAAGGAGTTTTTAAGTTATACTATTATAAAGTTTGATTTTATTCAAAAGAGTAATTTAAAGAGGATATATTGAATTATTTATCAAAAGATTTACAAGCATGATTATTATATTAATCCCACTATGCGGATTCATTGAAGACTATGAACTTTGTATGACCTAGTCTTTTCTCAAGAATAACCTTTCAATATAAAGATACTAGATTGGGGGTGTGCACACTTAGGAGAGGAATTGGGTTTATTAAAAGGAATTGGTTTTTATCACTTGAATTATTATTCAAATTATAATTGAGTTATTGGAATTGTTTTGAGAATTCAGAGAATTGGTTTTGAATTATGAGGTTTGAGTTATTGAATTAATTATTGGAATTTCATGATTGGTTTTAAAAGCATGTTTACTAATAAATTGAGTTTACTTATCTTGCACTTATCGTACTTAGCATATTTTGCTAATTCGTATTTCCTATTTGTTTTGGTTCGCCCTGTTTACCTTAATGGTAAGCAGTGTTGACTATTTTCAAGTGGAGTCATGGATGAGCATATGAGAGTCCCGGGATTTGCTTCACCTAGTTTAGGAGTGTTGGTCTTATCTTACTTTTGAGTGCTCATAACAATGTTAGTATTTTTATAAAGTATTAATAAAAGAAAGTTGAGTTTTCCGCTTCAACTTTTGTTTGAGTTAAGTATTTTAAGTAGCCTTGCGTAATCACACGGTGGTAATACACCTAAGTCTATATCTACGATATTATTATACTAATATTTCCGTAGAGGGATATTTGGGGGTGTTACATTCCTCTTTTCTTATTTTATGTGATTGATTCCATATGCAACTAACATTATGAAACGGAGGGAGTATCATTTATATACTTGAAATCGTATCAATTCATTTTCACTATTTTTTTTTTTATTTTGAAAGAAGTCCTAAAGGACACTATATAAATTAAAGTCATACGGCATCTACAATTGACAATTAACAATAAAAACAAGTCTAACAAAATCAAACAAGAATTGATCGGGGAGGGGCAAAGAATCCAAATACATAAATATAACAATTTAGCACATTCTCGATTTGTTGTCTTACACAACTTTTTAAGTGGATCCATCGCCGCTTCATAATTTTGTGAAAAATAAAATTCTTGGGCTGATTGTGTAACCCGAATCCGAGCAATAATCAATCGTAGCTCCGTACAACTGGAGACCAAATTAAACACAAATAACACCTTGGCTTTCGAAGGAGTTCGAAAAATCTTGTCTTTCAAAAGAGACCGAAAAAAACCTTGTCTTCGAAGGCGATAAACCCTTTCACTAATATTACTGATTTATTATACATGACAACTATTTGATAAATAAAGATACGTAGTATTACAATTGCTTACAATTTTAATACTCCAACTATTTCACTTAACTTTTTTTTTTATTTTTATTTTTTATATGTAAACCAATTAATTAAATTGCCTAAATTAAAACTAGGTGCAGATTAAAGTGTAACACTTAAAAAACACAGAGGGTGTATAAAGTATAGTTAATACAGATATACTTACAGAAAAGTTAGCAAGAACAACACAAACTATTATTTGTGTGCGCTCAATACTTCAACAACACGAACTTTAAGTAGAGCAATAAACAGCATGAACCTTAGGGGTTAGGTACGACAAATGAAATAAATTATTTTCGGTGCTAGAGATTCCACTAGATTTCGGCTATTTTATTAAAAAAAAAACACCCTTCCCTTCAAGTGACTACTATAGTCTTTGTAATTGGGATTTGTCCATAGTTAATCACACCAAACCCAAAATTTACTCATAAATCAATCAAAATTAATCATACAAAACGTGAAAACCCTAATATGTCTTCTTGTTTGTATTCTATAATTCATATTTTAGATCAAACAAGTACAAAAAACTTACTAAGTAAAGGAAACAATGGTTGAGTGTCGTTGTCTTCAACCTTCAATTTAGTTTTCAAGGAATATAGTGTTTGTCTTCTGTGGATGGTAATTTACAATCACCTATTTCATACCGTAAATAGAGTTGAACTAACCAATTATTATAGGTTAATGACTATAGAATTTACGTGAAGGAGAGGGTGGATTCACTACAAGAAAAAAGCTTATTTCCGACGGAATTTTTCCGTCGGAAAAACCGGAAAATCCGTCGAAAACTGCCTTTCCGACGGAATTCCGTCGGAAACATTCCGCCGGAAAATCCTTCGTCGGAAATTTGGGGTATTTCGAGGGAAATTCCGTCGGAAAAGTGTTTTCCGACGGAATTTCCAACGGAATAAATTCCGTCGTAGCAGAATTTGACTTTCAACGTAAGTCCGTCGGAATCTACTTCCTTCCGACGGAATTTTCCGTCGGAAATTTTATTAAAAAAAAAAAAAAACAGCCACCACCTACCGCACCTCAACCACTTGATTTCAACCCCCCTCCACCTAGTCCCCACCACCACAACCACCCCTTCCATTTTCGACCACCAGTACCCACCCCAACCCCACAACCCCACCACCACCAGCCACCACGAAACACCCCGAAACTACCACACAACCCTACCACCACCAGCCACCACGAAACACCCCGAAACCCACCCCTTATCCTTCCCAGACCCACCCCACCCTAACCAGACACACCCCACCCCACCCTAACCCCTAACCAAACAGAACCCACCCCACTACCAACCAAACCCACCCCACCCTAACCCACACCAAACAGAACCCATCCCACCACCAACCAAACCCACCCCACCCTAACCCACACCAAACAGAACCCATCCCACCACCAACCAAACCCACCCCACCCTAACCCACACCAAACAGAACCCACCCCACCACCAACCAAACCCACCCTACCCTAACCCACACCAAACCGAACCCACCCCACCACCAACCAAACCCACCCCACCCTAACCCACACCAAACCGAACCCACCCCACCACCAACCAAACCCACCCTACCCTAACCCACACCAAACCGAACCCACCCCACCAAACCCTAACCCTAACCAAACCGAACTCACCCCACCACCAACCAAACCCACCCCACCACCAACCAAACCCAACCACCACCAATCAAAACCAAATCGCAAAAAAAATCGTACAAAATCGTAAAAAAATCGCACAAAAATCGAAATCGAAACAAAATTGAAAAAATAATTAATAAAATTACATACAATCGTAAAATTAATAACTAATTAACATAACTAATCGTAAAATAATTATAAAATTACATACAAATTTACATTACATTACAAAATTGAAAAATAATTAATAAAACTGTTGTTGTTGTTCTTCACGTTGTTGTTGTTGTTGTTCACATTGTTGTCGTTGTTGTTGTTGAAGTTGTTGTTGTTGTTGATGAAAAGAGGAGGGAGAATGAAGGAGAAAGGAAGGAGAAAGGAAGGAACGAAGGAGGAAGGAGAAAGGGGCGAGGAAGGAGAAGGAAGAGAAGGAGGAGAGGAGGAAGGAACGAAGAAGAAGAAGAAGAAGAAGAAGAAGAAGGAGAAGGAAGGGAGAATGACGAAGAAGCAGAGAAGAGGAAAGAGGGGAGGAGAGAGAAAGAGAAAAGAGGCGGTGAAGGAGAGAGAGAAAAGTTAGGGTTTTTTTTTTATAATAATACATTCCGACGGAATATTCCGTCGGAAACCCCTAATATTCCAAAAAAATTTATTTTTTTTCTTTTATTTTCTCCGACGGAATTTTTTCCCTCGGAATTCACAGATCCGACGGAATATTCCGTCGGAAATTCCGTCAGAAGTTGTGAATTCCGATGGAAAAAAATCCGTCGGAATATTTCCGAGGGATTTTCCGACGGAATTTACCTTTTCCGACGAAAATTTCCGATAGACCAAAATTCCGTCGGAAATGTTGAAATTTCTGACGGAATTTATGTCCGTCGGAACGTTTCCGTCGAAAATTGGCCTATTTCTTGTAGTGATTAATTTTATATAAACAAAGGTAGTCGGAATCTGTGGGAATCTCCGGCATAGAAATCATTTATGTCATTTATCGCACTTAATCCCAAAGTTCGTGCTATTTATTGCTCTACTTAAATTTCGTGTTGTTGAGCGAGTCTAAGCAATAGTTATCAAAGAAAGAAATACATTAATAAAAAAAGTAGCGTAAGGGAGTTGATAGAAGAGAGAAATATTAAAATAGTACTCCATAGTGGGTCTTTACCAAAAAAAGAAGTGATTTTTATGAAACAGATGTAAAAGAAAATACTCCCTTTGTCCCTTATTTTTTGCCCTATTTGACTTTTCACGGTCTCTAAGACGTGTCTTCAAACGTATATAACTCCATTTCTATACACGTAAAAACTATAAATACTTGATATTAATAAAATATATAATAAGACGATTCTAACAAGATCCATTTGAATATATTATCACTTATAAATTAACGAGAATTCATGGTTAAAGTTTTAAAAGTTTGACCCATATATTTGCAATGGGGCAATAAATAAGGGACGGAGGGAGTATTGCAGAAACGGAGGAATACTGACAAGGAACATCTGCCACCTTATATATTAATAAAAGGGTATTTTCATTTTTACCACCTTCAAATAATGACTTTGTCGAATTTACCACCTCCAAAAAAAAAAACATTTACTTTACCACCTCATAAAAAAATTAAACATCAGTATTACCACCTCATCTGAGCTCAGGTGACGGAAAACGCATGTGGGGCCCAGTTAACTGTCACTTCCCTCCAATTTAATTCTTTTAAAATCGATTTCCCTCTGTCTCCTCCTTTTCTCACCTTCCACCTTCCATAATCAATGTCTCACCAAATTTCTCACTTCCTCATCAATTTTCGTCTCTCTCTCCTTTGATTTTTCTTGATTCTCACTGTAACTGCTTCTCTCTCCTTTGATTTTTCTCTTTCTCTCTGTAAAAACTGAAACCCTAGATCAATTTGGGTGGTTGAAATCGAGCTGGAACCACAAAATTGCAACACATCAGCTTCTCTTGTCATCTTCCACAGGGTGAGGGGACCAAAAGCTTGGTAATTTGCTGACAGAAATCGAGATTCCTGACTACAAGAGGTACTTTAAACCCTTTATTAGTACATTTCGTTGGATTTATGGTTGTCAATTGGGGTAAAGTATGCCTTTTTTGGGAATCTGTGAATTAAAGTATTATAAACCCTAATTATGCGAATATTTGACTGAATTAGAGTGTGCATTTGTTAAATAATTAGTTAATTAGATTTACTTGTTTACTGTTAATTTAGTGCATAGTCAATGTGAATTGCTTTTACTTGCTGTAATTGGTGAATTGGTTGTTGTTGTTTACTGTAATTACTGAAATTGGTTATTGTTGTGTGTGCTTTTGTTGGTGTTGTTACAGAATGGACACAGTGGACTTAAAAATTACAGTAGGGGGTGCCTTTATACCTTCTTTAGCTGGTAAAAATAGAAGGGTGTTAACTTGGGATGGTGGGTGGGTTTATTGGATGAGAAAAGTGGAAAAAAATAAGATAGATGTACACTTTTTGAGGCAAGCAGCTATACATGGGTTTGTGTATGTGAATGTGAAGGTTCCTAGGGGGTTTAGTTGCTGGTATAAACAAAAGGGCAAGTCTTGGGTGAATGGTAAAAGGGAGCTTGTTGATGGTGAGGTGAATGGTTTCCTAGAGTCTGTGAACAAAGAGGGGGCATGTGAGATGTATGTTACCAGTCATGAGCCAATTGAAGGGACTAACAAAACACCCTTCAAATGTATAGCTGGGAATGAGCTAACCCCTGCACAAAGGAAGGAACTGAAAAAGAGGTTTGGTGGGCCTAAAGTATATAAACCCAGCCCAGAACTTAGTAAGCCCACTGAAGAAGAGCCATTTAGGAGAAGCCCTAGGTTAAAAGGCATTGTTATACATGACAGAGAGGCTGAGGAGAGGCTTCCTAGGGCAGAGAAAGTGAATGCTAATACACATAAAGGGAAGGGTAAACTCACTGCTGCAGATAAGGGTAAGGCTAAGGTTGGGGATGAGACTGGAAATTTAGCTAATTTAGTGAGAAAAATAAAAGAAAGAGTGAGGAGCTTAAGGGATGACAGTGATGTGTTTAGTGATGAGGATGGTGATACAGAGTCTTCTGATTCTGAGTTGAGTGATTTTGAGTTAGAAGTTGATGAGGGAGAGGAGGACTTATACTCTGATGATGATGAACAGTGGTTGAAGAAAAATTTAGACCATATTAACAGTGAGGTGAAAGGCAGTTTGAGGGGAGTTAGTGAAGGAGGGGATCAAAGTGATGATGAGGACACAGGGTTTGACATAGAAAGAAATCTACAGAAAATTGAAGTGAGGGTTGAAGAGGAGGCAGCTTGTGATTCTGATGAGCTAAAGAGTGTGGAAGGTGATTCAGATGATGATCAGGGTAGTGTTACTTGGTTTAACCCTGAGACAGACTTTGAAAGGGCTATCAAATTTGTAGTTGGTCAAAGGTTCAGTGATGTGCAAACAATGAGAAAAGCTTTGAGACAACATGCAATTGAAAATAGGTATGAGTATTACCTTCTTCACAATGATTCAAAGAGGCTAACAGCATATTGCAAAAGGAAATGCAAGTGTGTGTATAACAAGAACAGTTGTAGGATAGTGAAGTGTACATGTAGTAAGGGTGTTAGGTGTAGGTTCAAGTTTTATGCAACAAGGCTTGTGAAATCAGAGGCTTGGCAAATTAAGACACTAAGGCTGAAGCATAGGTGTGTTAGGAGTAAAATGAACAACAAGGTGACAGCAGAGTTCCTTGCTGACAGGTACTTGGAGGAGTTCAGGGGCAACCCCAGATGGAAGATTAAACAGATTCAGGACAGGGCCTTGAATGACTTGGGGATCAAAATTACATACTCCAAGGCTTGGTTGGCTAGAAGCAGGGCAAAGCTTATAATATATGGCTCTTCATCAGAGCAATACTCAAAGGTTTGGGACTATGGGAAGGCACTGCTGAAATGGAACCCAGGGAGTGAGTGTAATGTGGTGGTGGATGATATTAATCAAATTGAAAGACCAATTTTTATGAGGATGTTTGTGTGCTTAGCTGCACTTAGGGATGGATTCATTTCTGGTTGCAGACCAGTAATTGGGGTGGATGGGTGCCATCTAAAAGGGGCATACCCTGGGCAGATCTTGGTTGCAGTTGGAAAAGATGGCAATAATTCCATCTTCCCAATTGCTTGGGCAACTGCAGAGATTGAGAACAAGGACAGCTGGTGCTGGTTTCTGGAGAGCTTGCTCAAGGCACTTTGTGTGTATGACCAAGGAGATGGCTTGACTTTTATGTCTGACAGACAGAAAGTAAGTGGGTTGTGTTTGTGTTTAAATTACTTTGCTTTTGAATTTTCTGTACACTAACTTGTTAGTTTTGCCTTGTGTGTAGGGTCTCATAGAAGCATTTGCAGATGTGGCCCCCAAAGCTGAGCTCAGATTTTGTGTGAGGCATATTTGGTCAAATTTCAAACTGAAATTTCATGGTGCAACTTTCAAGGAATTGTTCTGGGCTGCTGCTAGGGCAAGCACTCTGGTAAGCTTCTATTTAGGTTCTTTTATGTCAGTTTTATGGTGAACTATAATGTATGCTAGGAACATTTAGTTTTGCACATGGTTGTTGTTGTGTTGAATGGTTGTCATGTGTGTGGTTGTATCAGTTTGAGTTTGAAGTTGCTATGGAAAGTATCAATTTTTTGGATGAAGAAGCATACCAGTGGTTGTCAAACATTGACCCCCAGCACTGGTCAAGGCATGCTTTCTCTACAAACTGCAAGTCTAACATGTTGTTAAACAACATGTGTGAGACATTTAATGCAGTGATTAGAGATGCCAGAGACAAGCCTATTCTAACTCAAATGGAATGGCTTAGAAGATATATGATGAAGAGGAGTAATGACAAATGGGAGGCAGCAAAGTCTTGGGAAGGTTTACTAACCCCATTTGTCAACAAAGTCTTTGATGGGTTGGAGAAGTATGCCATGACATGTGAGGTTACAGCTTCAAGGGATGAAATTTATGAGGTGAAATACAAGGATGATCAGTGCATTGTGGATCTGCAAGAGAGAAAATGCACTTGTTATAGATGGGAGTTGACAGGAATACCTTGTGTCCATGCATTTGCTTGCATAATGGACAAAAGGGATGATCCTGAGTTGTATGTGCACCCACATTACTATAGGGTGACATACTTGGCTGCATATGAGAACCCAATACAGCCAATGCCTGGCCCTAAGAATTGGGAAAAGGTCAAGCTCAGACAGCCTTTGCCACCTATGCTGAAAGTGCAGCCAGGAAGACCTAAGGCAAATAAGAGAAAGCTTGAACCAGGGGAGGGCACTTCTGCAGCACCTGAGGGCAAGAAGCCAAAGGTGATGAAACAATGCAAGAATTGTGGTGGGTTTGGCCACTTTGCCAAAACATGCAAGGCTGAAGCAGCACCAGAACAGCCTAACCCACCTGCAACAAATCCAAAGGGTGGGAGGCCACAGATGCAGACTCCTTGGCTTAAGGAACAGAGAAAGAAAAGTGAAGAGAAAGCAGCAAGACAGGTATTTTGTGTATTTTGTGACTTGAGTGTATTTAGTGGCTTTGTTTCTGAGTCTTGTCATACTGTGATTGCAGGCTGCACTGAAGTTGCCACAATATCAGCCTCCAACAACAGCACAGGCTGGGTCAAGTAATGCTTCACCTGCAACTGCTGTGTCAAGCCAGCCTGCAACAAGAACAGAGCCTTTGCCAACTCAGCCTGTTACCAGGAGCAACAGGAGCCTGAGTCAGCCCACAAGAGTGCCAACAACTACTCCTCCCAAAGTCAAAATACAGACCAGGTCCAAGCTTCATGTAATGACAAGCAAGAAGGACAAGGATCTCAATCAACTGTGACCCTAGGTCTACTCATTAGTATTTTGTAATAGACAACCAAGTTTATTTGGTAGTTGAACAATGATAGTTGAACAATGATTTTGCACAAAGGTGCCTTAACTTTTGTCTCAGCCAATGTAAAACAATTTCAAACATTGTGTTGCAAGTACTAATACGAATTGTGATATGTTTCTACCAAAAAGTTCCATTTCTCATTGATGTTGTTAAAAGTAGTACAAGAAATGTCATCCCAACATCCACACATAATAATTCAACAAAACACAACATAAGTTGGGGATTTTTTTTGTTTCTAAGCATTCCTAAATGAACCTAAGATCTAAAATACATAGCCAGTACCAAACCAAAACAACAAAACACAACAATAGCATGTACTGTGAGCATTTTCTTTGTTGTTGCATTGCTGCCATGCACTTCCTTGATCATCTTCTTCCTGTCTGAGCTAAGAGCTTTGCATTTCATCTTCAAGCTGTCAATCTCATTGAGCAAGCACCTCCTTTGTCCACTAACATCATCAACTTCCCTCTTCATGTCATTCAGCTCTCCCTTCATTAGTTTCTTGTCCAGCAGCAAGTTGTTAATCACCTCTGTTTGCCAAGGTGTTCCATCTGGTTGATCCACCCACTCAAAAGCTTTACACCCCCTTGACTCAGTCACAGGATCATAGAATTTGCAGGTCCTAAACTTGCGTCCTGGGTTCTCCCTAGTCCAAGCACTCAGCCTAGACATTGGAACTCCACATTGGCATTTTTTCTCCTTTGAGGGTGACATGCTAACTGAAGACATTCCCTTCTGAAATTCAGTAAGAACAAGAATGAAATTAATTGTATTTGAACACAATCACCATAATATAACCCTAATTTCAGTAGCCAATTCACATAACAAAAACCCCCAATCTAATTTAATCTTACATGAACCCTAAGTATTTTAATTCAAATTGGGGTTTAATTGACCTCACAAAACGCCCAATTTCAATTACTCTTACCAAATGCAACATAATCACGCAACGAATTGCCAAAAAATTACAACAGAAATCACGAAAATTGCTAGAGAATTAACGACAATGGCTTACCTATTTGATGCTTGTTGTCGAGGAGTTCAATTGATTGTTTGATAATTAGAGGGTTTGGGATTGTTAAGGTTGCCCAAAAATACTGATTTGTGAAGAAAATCGCAAAAATTAATCTCCAATCTGCAAGAATTTGGTGTACAAATGAAGAACTAGGTTTAAATAAAAGGGAAATCGAGAGAAATTTGGGAAAAAATAAAAAACTAGCCGTTATGCTGGGCCCCACATGCGTTTTCCGTCACCTGAGCTCAGATGAGGTGGTAATACTGATGTTTAATTTTTTTATGAGGTGGTAAAGTAAATGTTTTTTTTTTTGGAGGTGGTAAATTCGACAAAGTCATTATTTGAAGGTGGTAAAAATGAAAATACCCTTAATAAAATGACAAAATTGCCCATCATTTATTAGGAAATGACAAAATGATCCATTTATCAGCTTAAATGGCCATACTACCCTTAATTTACAATTTTTTTTGTACATCAAACTCACAAATTTTTTAACACATCCTAGCCGTCCATCTCCCTCCTTCAATCTACCCACATACCCTAAAAGTTAAAACACACATAACCCTGTGACTGGGTTTAAGCAGCGTGCAATTAATTTACCCCTCTATCTCTCCTCCATTTAACCGTACTCTGAATTCTCCATTGAAGCACCTTCTGAGTTTGTTTCCATTGGAACAAATTTTCGATTTCCATGTATGATTTGATTGTTTTTCTACTTTATACTGACAAATTCATTAAATTACATACATAATTTATATGATTATAAATTTCTGTTCAGGGTTGATTAGAAGGTTGTAACTATGGTGCAGTATAATCTAAAGAAAATAACTGTGGTTCCGAATGCATAAGAGTTCTTGAAGCCAAGGCCAAGGAAGCAGCTGCGGAGAAAGAACAAAGAATAACTGAAAGGCAGTTTACAACCAAGAGAATGGGTAGGCAATCAACAAAACTGGACAGAGCTCGTAGCAAGTCACGGGGTCGGAAGAGGCAGAGGTCATCAGATACTGAGCAATCCAACAAGAAACTGCGCAAGGACTCCCTCCAGAAGCGCAAAGCTATTAAACTTCCCAGGAAATCTATCAACAAAAAGAACAAAGATGCTCGTAAGGGAGAAGGAGATAGAGTCATTCCTAATCTCAAACCTAAACATCTTTTCTCTGGGAAGCGCTCCATTGGTAAAACTGATCGGCGTTTGGTCTTTTCTAGTCCTTTACCAAGTCATTCCAAATTTTGTTTGTTAATAATTGGATTTCTGTTATTTGTGCTTCATTATTTATTCAATTTCATTATGTATGACAATTTGTTTAATTATACCCTTTTTGTTTAATCAACTCCTCTTCATTTGAATCATTCCCACACAAATTCTATAGTAGATGCACATTATAGTATACTACAGGTACAAACGGATGTATAATTATCTTCTCCGAATATATAATATGAAGTATGTGCTCAATTTCAAATACTTGTATATTATTAAAATATACTTAAATCGGGCTAAGATCGAGGTAAGAGTGATCTCATCAATCAACATCCATTTGAATCATGTTGTGGTCTTTATATTTGCTAGATCCAAGGATTGTTATGAATCCTCCATTTTGAAATCAAACATTGCAGCCAATTTGATCACAAGTACTGCCAAAAAGTGTTGGATTATATATCCGCTCTTGTGCAAGTGTGCAACCTTGCAAACCTATAGAGTAACGCGAGTTTTGTTGGATAGAAGAATTTAAGCTACTCTAATACAAGTGAGATTGAAATGTTTACTCGTAAATGAGTAAATAAAAACATTTAAATTGAGAGCATATGCTTGTTTTAAAATATTTTTAGAGGTCTTAGTTTGTTGACCGTAAGGTAAGGTCTATTTAGCCTGGGTTAGCGCCAAGTTGTCAACTGTTGGCATTTCTTGATTCAAGGCAATCTTTTCGAGTTTGCTACGGGTTGTTTTAAGCTGATTTAAAATGAAAACTAAGTATCGTATCACTATTTTTGGTTGAATCTTGCCATAATTAGTTCTTATTACCGAATAAAACATATTTTATCGTCATCATTACTGAATTAAGTGGCTAAAAAAAAAAAAATATATGCAAGGTTAGTTGGATAGTACTTCAAATCATATCAAATCCATCAAATTATAAAGACGTATTTAAGATTATAAGCGAAATAAAGTCAACTTTAACCAGATTCTAGATCAAATAAGCAAGGCAGGTATCAAACGACGATGTTTTAATCAGTCAACGGATTCATAGACTCCCATTATTTCAAAATATTAAATTAATAAAAATTAAAATTAAAAATAATTAAAATATCCTTTCACTTCGAACAACAAAATTTCACTTTTGCCTTTTTCCCCGAAAAGCTGTCCCCAATCTCTCTCATCTTTCTCTCTCATATCAATCCTTATTTTCTCTCTCCTAAATCAAGATTTTGGGCTTGACCTAGCCATTGGATCGAAGGTTTGTTCAATTTTTAGATCGATTGTTTCAATTTTATTGAACTGATTTTTTGTCGAATTTGGTTGATTGGATTGTAGATTGATTTGTATTGAATTGTGATATTGTTGACTCGATTTTCAGTTTTCTGTAGTTCTGACGAAAATTTGGGTAATGATTTTGTTTAATTTCATGCGAATTTGAACATCTGATTGCAATTTTTTTTTTTTTTTTTTTCAGAAAAGTGAAATTATGTTTTGTAGAAGTTACAGTTGCTTAAATTCTGTTGATGTGCATTTGTGCATGTTTGAATTCTTTAGCTGTTTATTTACATTTAGTGGTGAATTTGTGATTTTGAGCTGGATGAAAGAGAATGAATAAGCATACGGTAGAATTTAAAATGTCAGTGAAATTTAAAAGGATTATTAGCAGATTATACCCTAATCTCTTGTGTATTTGGCTCTCATTATGTGTTGCAGGATAATAGGATAGTCCTTTGCTGATTAAAATCGTCGAAATTGGAATCAACAAGTGTTATTGCTTGTTAGTATCAGTTTCTGTTAACAAAGACTTGGTGGATAATTAAGCAGAGTAAAGAGTTATGTTGATGTTGTTCTGATGAAATTGGGGGAGTTCTGTTATATTCAAGATAATAAAGTAATTGCTAGCAATGGGTGCTCGCTATCTAGCAATTTCGGCGGCATGTACTGTGGTCAGCATGATAGGTCTGCAGTGCTGGACAGAAATATCGCTCGAAAAATTCAAGGTGGATGGACTTATTGGCAGCGATACCCTTTACTCAGAGAATGCTAGTCATATAATCGAGCTCCTGTTGCGTTCTCATGCCACCATTACGTTGCTGGCACTATGTTTGATCAATGCATTTGTGCTATTTATTTTGAGTATTAAGGTAAACTAATCTCATTGCACTATATTTCTTTAGTTTTGTTTTGTGGGATTGACTGATTTATGGCATTTTGCATAATGTTGTCACATTTTGAAATGTGCACTTGTGATATCTCCTGATCTTGGAAGATTAAGGAACTGATTTGTGTTTTCTGCTGAAATTTTCTTAGTCAACCATAGCTTTTATAGTACAGTATATCTTTATGATTCATATTTTCGAAAGACACAATATGTATTACACCAATATTCTTAGATGTTGTCTAATGGAGTAACATATTGTATGGTTTAATGGTTCTATAATATACCAGTTAACTTATCAGAGAAGTTCGATTTGTATGGAGATGGGTTTGGGGGGATTATTTTTGCTCATTTAAGCATAGAAACTTGAATATTCATGGTTTTTGCTAAGTTAAGGGGGCGTTTGGCCTTTAACAAAGGGTAAGGGAATCAAATTGGCTCATCCCCTTACTTGTTGTTTGGTAGGACATTTCAATCATTCCCTTTACCCTCTTCATTCCCCTAATGTCTTCTACTTTGATCCCCCCTCTCCCCCACACACAAAAAAAAAAAAAGGTTTTTCTATTCCTTTTCCTCAAGCTTCCTACAGTACTATCAACACCACCATTACCAGTTTACCACCACCATCCTATACCGGACCCACCACAACTCTGACCACCACTTTCCATCCTAGATCGGATCCAACACCACCACCACCACCACCACCACCTAGGCCGAACCCACCACAGTCCAACATTCCTAGACTGAACTCACCACCACCACCACTACGTCCTAACTCTAACTATTCGAAATTCAACCCCTCACCCAGCGCAAAGCCACCCTAACCACCGCACACACCCGAAATTAGCCCCACCACCATGAAAAATGACTTCATCCACCCCGAAAAGTACCTATTCATCCTAAAAAACAACCCTAATTGTAAGAAGATTACCCAACCATCCAAAAACAACCACCAAGCAACTAGATCTAGAAGATTTTTCAAAAAGAAATAGAGAGAGAATAAAGGAGTAGCGGTGACGGCACTAGGGGGGTGCGCCGTCTGAGGCGGAAACTTCGGGAGGGAAGGGGCGCTGGCATTAGGATGTGGTTGAAAGGAAGGGAAATGGTTGTTAGTGACTTGTAGGATTTCCTTTTGTTATTTAAAACAAACAACTATGACAATGTAGGGATTTTTTTTTGTTTCTATTCACCTTGTTTCGCTTTCTTAAGCTCATTCCCTCTCCCTTTAATCCTTTATTGAACCAAAACCCCCCTAAATCTATCTTCTTTGTGAAATGGCATATCACAGATTCACAGCATCCACCACATGAAATAATTTGATTGGTTTTTTGATACTTGTAAACTGATGTACTGACTTGACCTTTGGAGGGGTATAATGTATAAGTACACATCTAGTTTGGTCTAAGATAGAGAATTATATTTTCCCTTTTATGACTAATTTCCCTTAACAAGACATGTAGATCAAAGGTGTGTGGTCAAATTTTTGGTGGCATACAAACTAAGGTTGTGACATGGTAATATTAAAATTTTGATTGACATGCTACAAATCTACACCACACTTAAAGGTTTACAAGCTATACAAATGTATTAACTATGTATGGTGAGAGTTGAGACATGGTGACATTAAATAGGATATGATGAAAATGAGGCAGCTTTTAAAGGAATATGGGGTGACTAAAGCCATTTTAATTTACTACCTGTCTCACTTGAAAATTTGCCAAGATATACGAAACACCTATTGTGATTATGAGAGAACTAGGACTCCAAGAGTCATTATTACCAATTTTATTTTCTGTATCGGAATGATCACTTTTGGTACATGTAGCCAACTCCAATTATGGAATTAAGGCTTTGATTGATTGATTTTGATTGAAGAATTACTTAAGAGCCTAGTATTTCTGAGCAAAAGCCATGATTTCTAAATTCATCTCTTATGGTGTCACATCTCTCGTGTCATCTTGTTTTTTTTGTCAAATCAATTTTCTAGATCTTATATTTAGCGAAACCTCTAGACCAAACAAATGACTAAATGAGACACATGTATTCATGCTGATAAACCCACCATTACTTGTGAAAATCACTTTGAGCAGAAGGTATCAAGCTATTTAAGTGACTAGATTAGATAGAGTGAATACATTGAGCATGTGCTTTTCTTACGACTAATGTAAAAACATACATTTGGATGTGCCTAGGGGGGTAAAAGATTGAAAGTGGCTCACCCAATGTAATATCCTTATATAGCATATTTGAGGCCATGCCACTATGCTGTCTGGTTAGATCTGGCTGATTATATAATGCTTTCATCATCCGTTGGATCTGGCTGATTATATAATGCTTTTTTCCATCTCTCTCTCTGCAGACTATATTTTTTGGAGAACTATATGCCCCTGAAACACGAAAGTTAGTGGAAAGGCTGGTCAATTATGTTATCTACAAGGTAATACTACAGTTGAGCTATTAGTTGAACTGTTCACTGTCACTATCAGCGATTTTAATTGCTATTTTAGCCTTTTGTGACAAAGGTTTGGGGGGTTGTTTAATGGAGGGAGACGAGTCAAAGAGTGTTCGTATATAATTCTGCTAAAAGAAAAATCTAAACAGCTAAAGTTTAGAGGAAAAGGCAAGTACAGATAATTTTGGAGTCATGGTCACTTTGCCACCAAGTCTAGTAATTTGTCAAGGGTCTTTAAGACTTGCCATGACCTTAAGGATGGCCTTGCATTTAATTTGACTTGGCGGCATTGTAATATATAGCTGCTGCTATGCTAAAGGCTTTAATATACTTAATAAAATTTATCTGGAAAGCTGAAATCCACTGAATCTGTAAAAACAAGTAGGGCACAAACAAGTCGTACTTGATTGGCTAATTGCTTTTCTGTAAGACTTTAAGTGTCTATGTCATATTTGTTATTTGTTCCTTTAGCTAAAAAAAATGTATCTCTTCTTGAAGAGTTGGTTACTTTGATTATCAGAGGTTTACATCCTTGTCATTGGTCAAAATTTTGTGTAGCATGAAAACATGGTTGGTGAAAGACCTTTTTCCAAACATCATTAATCCCACTGCTTCTTTTGAAGTACATTAATGGAATTTTTTTGTAGTAAAAAGAGCTATTGATCCTTGAATCTTTGCTGCCAATTCCCATTATTCCCTTGTGATTTATTTTTTTAATGATTCCAGGGAACATTTCTTCCATTAATCATTCCTCCAGCAATAATTCAAGCCACCCTGTGGATGACATGGTTGACCGTCCTTTGTTTCCTGAAGGTTTGTCAAATACTTTCATCAATCTATCTACTTTATCTGGGTGTTAATTGTTTCTTCTGATTGTATTTGACTTTCTTTGGCTCTTATGTAGATGTTTCAAGCTTTGGCAAGAGATCGTCTTGAACGTTTGAATGCATCTCCTTCTGCTACACTTTGGACATATTTCCGTGTATATTCAGCACTATTGCTAGTTTTGGCCTTTGACTGTCTATGGTACTTCTTGACTTTCTATCTCTAGCGTTGTGGATTCTGATATGCCCTATATCTTATTTTGTTGTTACTGAACTTTTGATATGGCGTTCTTTGCTTGACAAACTATTGAGAAAATAAGCGTACCTGGTGGTTCTCTCCCCACATGTTAAAACAAATATTTTCTTCATAAATAACTATTGCTTTGAGATGGAGCCACAATTATTGTCATTTATGTAGTCAATGTCAAGGTTATTTTACTTATATTTATAATTTTTTTTCTTTTTTTGGGGGTGGGGAGGGGGAGTTTATTTTATTTTATTTTTTTTTTGCCAATTTCATATGTCTTGTTATAGTTCATTTATATGTTATCTTCCTACGTTTGATGTTACTAATTATAAACGATAGCAATCCAAATCGTATCATGGAACTACTTACAGCTTTAAAAACTTGTTTAAAGTTTGCCTCATGAGCAGCCCTGAGATAAATAGGTTCATCTATTTGCCAAAGAAATTCCAGACCTTTTTAAGAGGTCATTCAGTTTGCAGCTTTTAAATGCATAGAGTTGTTACAGAACCATTTATAGTATTCAGTCATTGTTCTAAGTATTATTATACACTATTGAATTTTTTGGGATGAGAGGATGAAGTGGGGGGTAGTTTTATCCTGGGTCCAATGTGCAACCAACCTTCACCTTTCTTCTCTGTATAGGTTATCGAATAGCTTTTTTCTTTGTTGCAATGATTCTCTTTGACTAGAATTGTATTTTCCGAATCCTCTTAAGGTATACTATCCCCTGCACGCCTAAATTCATTTTTATATGGTGATGCTTTTGCTCATTCAAAAGCCGTCATTTTTCATAATAACGAGAAATCCCCTTTCTATGTTGATGCTTTCAGGGTCAATTAACGAGATTTGTCTAGTAGTTCTGTATGCATCTGGTGTGCATCTATTCAAGATAACATGATTCAGTGTCCTGAAAATTATATTATGGAGCTGATGACCACATGTCATCTGTAGTGTAGGCATAACTGCTGAATCCATGGGGTGTATTGTTTCAAAGACTATCATTATACTGTAATGTATATTAGTTTGCCATGTGATCTTTTCTGTAGAAATGATTATATCTTTAAATTTAGGAAAATCTTGTCTCTAAGTGTCATGTATGTTTTATAGGATATGGTTTTGTGCGGCTGTATCTGGACCTCTGGTTTCGTCCACTTATTGGTTGTTATTCTTTGAGCCCCTCAGCATAGCTTTTGAGACACTGCAGGTATGATGTTTCTGTAATTCAAATTTATCTATTTATTCAACTTTCATAAAGCATGACACTTATTCACAAGTTTGTGTTGCATGATATACATTTCTTCAGGCTATTGTGGTACATGGATTTCAGCTAATGGATATTTGGCTCCACCATTCTGCTGCAGAGACTTCTGATTCCCAAAGATCAAAGTTTTTTGATACAACTGCAGGTATTATTACTTCTTCCATAGAAGCCTCTACTGACAATATTTTTCATGTATGGTGTTGATCTGGGTGGTGAAAGGGTTAGTTTTTATATGTGTGGTTTGAAATATCTGATTTGATGAGAGAGTGGAAGAGCTAGTAGTAACGACAAATTGAAGAGAGACCATAAATAGAACAAGGAACTATTTTGTAGTATAGTGTGCACCACCTAAATCTACTATGTAATTGCAATTTGATATAAAGTAAATGGATAAATTAACTGTTGGAACTTGGAACGTTAAAATAGATTTAAAAAGATTAGGATCAATTTGCAACTAGAGTTTGTGTCTAAAAAATAGCCTTTTATATGCATGTGATTACATATTTTCAGTTTTTTATTTCTATATTATTTGTTTATATTTCTAATGTAAATTGAACAATACCTACTTTCTGATATATGCCTTAATGAATCAGATCCATTGGGTAAAATATTCTAAGGATTAAATTGTATATAAAAGATAAGGAAAATTGTAGAGTTCTTTACATAAAATAAAATTGAAATAATCAACATTATAAAGACTGATCATTAGGTTGTTATTTGTTTTAAAAGTAGGTGGACAAGTATTCACAAGACTTAATTACGTAGTATCAATCAATCATAATATTGAATTTGTCAAATTGTGCTTGGGCATGGCACAAATCTATTAGCTAGTCTATTTTTTGGAGGGTACCATATGTAAAGAGGTGTGGGTTTGCATGAATTATGTAAAGTGGAAGGAGTTTCGATTTTAGGGTCAACTTCTATCTCGGGACATCACTTAGCCAGACATAGATCTGGTCTTTTACTGGAAGTTGGATTAATCTCTGTTGTAAGATTTTGGAAATTGACTAAGCAGTGCTCTCACTACAAATACAAGTTGGTAAACTTTGGAAATATAGGTTTCTTTTTATTTTTTATTTATTTATTTAATATTATCTAGTTAAATCTTGGCTTTTAAGCAAGGTTTCTCTGTGGTATGTTGTATTCCATGATTTTTTGCGAAGTCATCATTGTATATTTGTAGCTTTGTTTTTATTTAAATGAGAGAACTCCTGCAGGTTCTTTGTGGGAATGGAAAAGCAATGTTGTTCGAAATATGGGGTTTTTCCTCGATATGATGACACTTTTAATGGCCCTTGGTCATTATGTGCTAATTTGGTGGCTCCATGGCATGACATTCCATCTTGTAGATGCAATCCTTTTCCTGAACATTCGTGTATGTGCTTGATCAGTCCTTGATGGCTCACTTTAAATTTTAGTGCATGACTCGTCATAATTTTTTTCTATGCTGCTTGCAGGCTTTACTAAGTGCAGTTGTAAAGCGTATTAAAGGATTTGTCAAATTAAAGATAGCTTTAGGTGCACTTCACGAGGCACTTCCTGATGCGACAACAAAGGAAATACAAGCATATGATGATGAATGTGCCATCTGTAGGGCAAGTGCCTCTTTCACTATATTTTCCCCCTTTTGCCTATTGAGTATCTCTCTCATTCATACTACATCTTCTTGTTTCACTTGTTTGTGACTTTATAGTTGTTTGAACTTCTTTATCGCTAGTGTTTAATGATATTATGGTCTTCGTTGGATATCAACAGGAACCAATGGCAAAGGCTAAAAGGCTTCCTTGCAATCACCTTTTCCATCTTGCTTGTTTGAGATCTTGGTATGTTTATTGCCAGGCTTGTAGACTCATTTTACTCTCCTTTTTAACGCCTAGTAAAGTTTGATGTTGGAGCTGAAAGTGATTCTTTTATACTAGGTTGGATCAAGGACTTAATGAGGTCTATTCATGTCCTACCTGTCGGAAACCCCTTTTTGTTGGAAGATCTGAAAGTGAGGCAAGCTCTCATACTAGAGTAGTTTCAAGTGATGAGCAGCTTGCTCGTCAACTAAGCTCAGGAGTTGATCTGGTGAATGCTGGAGGTGGAGGAGTTTTCCCTAACCAAAACCAAAATTCTCCGGAAGTTAATACTTGGAGGTTTGATTTTCACAGCTCTTTGTTTTGTTCTTTAATTTCTTTGCAATATGCATGACCTTTTAAGATTAACTTTAAGATTCTGTTAACATATTGTTGGATTCTATATCTCCATTTTTGGGAGCCATGTTTTTCTACGTAGTGGGTCTAATGTGCAATATACCTTGTTTTGTCGGCTAGAAGCTCCATGGTCGTAAGGCCGCCACATTTGCTCTGTAGCATGGATATGCATGAATGCAGCAAAAAATTGCATTGCAAGTAGTGCACATTTCTTTTCTTATTCTTGCTTTTTCATAATGTAACAATCTCTAACCTCTGGCCTCCTTACCTAAAAGAAAAATATAGATATAGAAGAAAATAGAAGAAGACTTTACCACTAGCATTGAAATCTTAAATCTCATCTAACAACTTTTATTACCACCATTTTTCTAAAAATATGTCTTCTTTTTGGTGTAGAGGAGCAGGAGCAGATTCAAGTTGGTTACAGCCTTGGCCAAGTCAGGGTCTTGATGGAGCTGGCCCATCAACTGCCATTAGGTCTGCTGGGTTGGGGAGGGTCCAGATGATGATGCGACACCTTGCTTCTGTTGGAGAAAACTATGCCCAGACTGCTCTTGAAGATACTTCGTGGAGCCTTTGGCCAACAAACTCTTCTCAAGCAACAACATCCAGTACAGCATTTCCCCCTGCTGCACACAGATACCCTGCAACAACTGTTACTGCACATAGGAGGACTGCCTCCCGTCCTGCTAACGACAGCATTGCAAACTTACTTGCCATGGCAGAAACTGTAAGGGAGGTGCTTCCTCACATCCCTGATGAAATGATTTTCCAGGTATAAACTCACTTAATGTATGTATGTACTATCATTATCTTTGCTAATACTTGTAAATCGAGACCTGGCAAAGCTGAAAGCTGATACAACCTGAGCCCACCCAAAATTTATGTTGTGTTGAACACTTTTTGACATGTAATACAGAAAACTGTTGTAGAAGTTGGACAACTGAAAAATGGTTTTGACCAAAAATTAAGCTGAAACTGACTTGCCTGAACATGAAATCATTGACCTAACCAATCCTTTTGACAATTCTGGTTGTAAATGCGGATCCTTTTATGGGTTACGCTTTGGGTAAGATTTCTTCAGTCATATCTGGCAGTTCAGTTTGCCTCTGTATATAATTTTTATCCCCTGTAGATAATAATACATGAATGCCCCAAGGATGCCATATCCATAAACAATTTTGAACAAGATAAATCCCTAGCTTTTTAATTAAATTTGAAAGCCTGCCACCTTACTAGTGCCCTACTATCATAATGAGATTGAATTCGCATTCTGTTTAAGATATTTTTTCAAAGAGAGGGGGGGGGGGGTTATAGAACCTAGGCAGCAGTGTGAACAGGACATGATCCTAGGTTTGGAAACTTTGGGTATAGTTGAAAGTTGATAATTGCTGATAAAATGTTAATCCCTTGCACAGTTGCACCAAGCTGGAGATTTCTTGTGTTTCTTACATTTTTGTTTAGTTATGACATTATGACTTTTGTGAGGTCAAAACACTGGCTTGTGGGCATCTAGTATATCTGTCAAATAATTATTTAAGCCAATGAACAGTATCACTCTGAAGGGCCAGAACCTTATTTCAGAATACGACCACCTATCTTCCTGTGTATTAAACAAACAAGGTGGGATTATGCTAGTAGCAAGACTCCTAGTGGAGATTTGCCTTGTGTGAATACACTGTCCTTAAAATAAGCTTAGCTGATAGGTGTTTCCTATCGCTATTTTAGTTAGCAGCTCTTGGATGTGAAATAATGTGTATGTAGGGGTAGATCACCTGAAAGCAGAAAGGATGTTTTTTGTTCTCAAGGGTAAGAGAAATTCAACCTAGTATAAATTTTCCAGTTGGTATAAACTACTAATTTTGTTGATAAAATAGTAATTATACAAATTACAAGGACCTCTTAAAATATGATTACTCATTTCCTTGAGTAATGTTTATTGTTGTAAAAAATTTATATAATGAATAGGAGAATTAGAATTTTTCATTTTTGTAAAGCCCTGCACAGTTAAGGAATCTTGGTTGTAATTACCCAAGTTGTGCCATTCTCATTCTCCCTCCATTGTAGGTGGGGTTATTTTGGGGAGCTCCAAATTCAATGATATTTGGCTACTATGTCAGGAAAGGATGAACTTTTTCTACCTTGCTGAAATCCAGTGATGGCAATTTAGGATACAGATGGAATTTGTTACTGGTTAGAAATTCCCTAGGGAGTAAATAAGGGACCTCTATCAATAGGGTTAATATAAATAATGATCTGGATTACTTCACAAGATTTGATTGTTTTTGTCTGTATACTTTTCCATGTGCTCATATCTGTCTCTCAGAGTCCTTTTCTTCATGAGTCCATGAAAATTTGGAAGATAAAGGGTACTTCCACCAAGACATTCTTGTAGTTTGGAAGCTGAAAAGGTCTTTTTGAAAATTTGTTTGTAATTTATAGGAATCTAATGTCTATATTTATAACAGGTTTAAGAAAATTATGTTACTATATCTGTGGTAAATTGTTTTAGGAGGGTAAAAATGATTCCAAATAGTAGACACGTTGATTAGGATACCAATCTGAAACACCAATGTTGGCTACAATCTGATCCACCCCTTTCCTAGCTCCCCATTAAAAGCCAGCTATAGGGTGGGGATCCAAGCTTGCACTGCTTCTATGTCATCACTTGACCGAAGTAGCCATGGACAGAAATTATAGGTCAATATTGCACACTTACTCTTTTGACAGTTGCCTAACCCTTTTGTAAATATGCCAGGACCTGCAACAAACAAACTCTGTCGCTGTGACTGTTAATAACCTTCTTCAGATGTGATATTGGATATTATTCTGCACAATAAGCCTTCCTGGTCCACAAATGTTTTGGGGACTGTGTGATGACACAAGGCAATGGAAACTCGAGACTTTTCTGAGTATGTTGAAACTGCTGTCTGTCCTGCCGGATTCTGTACATAGTGGCACATATTACCAATGACAATGTCACCTAGGAGTATTGGTAATGAGAACATTGTAAAAGCATCCTGTATATTCCCTTATAACAGTCTTTATTATCGCACATAAACCAAATAGAAAGTGATTTTGATTTTGGTCTCGCAACAAAGAGATTCCAGATGCATCTGTGGAACTGTGGCAGTTTTGTAATGAGTATGTATATTCTCATTGTAGTTGTACATGCAGAATTTCTCTTGAAGATGTAACAGGCTAGTTTTTTTATTCTTAATATATACTTCAAATATGTTGTATCTTGTATTTGATCACTTCATAGTTGCTGCATGTATGGTGCACCTGGTGGCTGTCGGTCCACAATCTTCTTGCAATACAGTGGTATTTTTTTTATAATGTACCATCACCTTACATCTTTTTGCTGCTGATGGGAGGATTTATGAAGCTTAGATATATGTTTTACTACGAGTACCTTTTTTTGGTATTTATTGGTTTTGGTGTATTGTCTGAGTATTTTTTAACTGGAAACATCAACACTAATTATTCCCTATGACTTGAGGTCTTCTATTTGTAGTTTTTTAACCTATTGATTCAGTTATGGCGATATGCGTATACTATTTCGGGCTGTTTGATATGATGGATGGGGTTATAACTTATATTGGATAAAAACGTGGGATAAGGTGGAATTAATAGGTGGGATAAGGATATAAATGATATATTATCTCTATTTTACATTTTTTGCAACTTTGAAGGTTGTACGGACCCTTAGGCAAAATTTGTTTGTGAGTGTAAGATAGAGAGAGAAAAATAGGAATGCATGTGATGAGGAGAGAGATAAAGAGAAATGACAACCTAAAAGGGAAAGAAAACTTTACTTGCAAATAATGTGTAGCATCCATTTTTGGCAAAAGTTGCAAAAAATATGAAACGGAGATAGTATTTCATTGTTTGGTATGCGTTGAGATTAAATTGAAATAACTAATAAAAATATATAACTACCCCTTACTATCTTTTCTTCACTCACCTCTCCTTTCTCTTTCAGCAAGGGTAGAAATGTCTTTTACCCATTTAAATTAATCCACATCCCTATATATCACCCCCTTAGTTATTACTTCCTCCGCTTTTTTTACTTGACCCGCTTTGATTTTTACACTACTCGCCAACTTTCCTTGACCGTCTTTTGTGAATAATATGTAAGGAAAAACATATGCATGTGAGATCATTTTGAATTCGTCTCAATAAGTACTATCATAATATATATAACTTTTATAATTTTTACTTATAGAAAATTAAAGTTATTAATCGTTAAAGTTTTGCATTGACAAACGTGATAAAAGAAATAAGCCAAATAAAAAAAAACGGAGGAAGTATTTGAGAGTGATAACTCCCTTTTCTATCCCACTAACCCCCTCCGTAACCCCATTTCTTTAAACAAATAAAAGACTAGTCAAATTTCTCATCTTTTATCCTTATTCCTCCTCTCCTATGATCCTATCCCTTGTTAAATGTCGCTCCCAAATTACAAGGGGTCGATCGCATTTTTTTTTCACCCCTCATATATAAATATTCACGACACTCACTCACGACACGTACAATACATTTCACGCTCGTACTTCCCTCTCTAAGATTTTCTCTCTCTAAAATTTCAAATTCTCTCCAAAAATTAAAAAATCAGAAATTTTGGGAAAAAAAAAATCTGAAAATCCAAATAAAAAAAAACAGAAAATTAAAAAGAAAAACACCAACAACCACCACCAATCCAAGGAGGGTAGCAATGACGGACCGGCGGCGAATCAGGTTGACTTACGGCGGTCGTGGCGGCGGCGAGCAAGTACGTGGCGGAATTTGTTCGTTAATCCGAAAAAAAAAGTTTCGAAAATTTTGGGACATCCGCCTGAAATTTCCGGATGTTCCTTGGGACATCCGGAAATTTCAGGCGGATGTCCCAAAATTTCCCAATTTTCTCTTCAAATTTTTTGTTTTTTGCTTTTTGTGCTTAATATTATTTTTTTTGTTGGTGATTAATATTTCTTAAATAACCGATTAAAATTATTCCCTTTTTTTTTTCTCGTGATTAATTTTATGTTTTTTTTCGTGCTTAATATTTTTTTTTCATGATTAATATTTTTTAAATAACCGATTAAAATTATTATTATTAGTAATGTTATTAGTATTAGGATTGTTATTATTAGTAGCAATATTACTATTATTATAATTATTGTTGTTATTATTATTATCGTTGTTGGGAATATATTATTATTGTTGTTGTTATTAGTATTATTACCATTATTGTTGTTGTTGTTTTGTAATGTTGTTAGTAGTGTGTTGCGAAATTTAATTTGTGGTTTATAATAATAATAATAATAATAATAATAATTATTATTATTATTATTATTATTGTTGTTGTTGTTGTTATTGTTATTAATATTGTTACTATTGTAAATATGTTATTAGTATTAATATTGTTATTATTGTTATGATTAAAATTATTATTATTAGTAATGTTATTAGTATTAGGATTGTTATTATTAGTAGCAATATTACTATTATTATAATTATTGTTGTTATTATTATTATCGTTTTTGGGAATATTATTATTATTGTTGTTGTTATTAGTATTATTACCATTATTGTTGTTGTTGTTGTTGTTGTTGTTGTTGTTGTTGTTGTTGTTGTTGTTGTTGTTGTTTTGTAATGTTGTTAGTAGTGTGTTGTTTTGTATTATTATTTGGTTTTTTTTTTTTTTTGAAATTATTTTTTCGAATTTGAATATTAGTTGATCAACTTTAATATTATAGTTATATTTGTAATTATTACTGATATTTGATTTTGTACTTATTTAATGTAGATTGAGGGTTCGGGTGCTCGTCATGCAATATCAAGACGTTTGAATGCGTCTGTTAGGAGGGAGTCGGGTCGTTCTGTAAATACGGGGGCATCGTTTCATCATGAGAAGCAATATGGGTCTCCTGGTAATTGGTCAGGGGAGCATCAGTCATAACGGAGCCTCCCCATGTACTCGTCGGGTGGAGTGCCTACATTTGACAATGAGAACGAAGAGCGGGCAAGTCAGGCTGATCGAGATGAAGAGTATGACCCTCAGGATTATCATACGGTGTATAGGGGTTAGCATGGAAGATTTGTTAGTAGTAGTCAAGCGAGTCAGCCTTCCACCAGCTCAGCAGAGACGTGGGTAGTGCAGCAGCCGATGCCAGGTGGTCCTGAGGATGGTACTGTTATCCCTAGTTTTGGTGGTCACGTGGCTGCATATATATGGGGCGGGCAGGAGCGTAATGTTTTGCGCTGTTTGAGCAGGACACAATTGTGTACTGAATTGGTTACCTGGCGAGGTCGTCTTGCACAGGAGCACCTGGAATTGATTGATGGTAGTGGTCTGTCTCACTTACCCGGGATCATGTTTAGGCGTTTTGACTGACCGTTGATTTCTGCTTTTGTTGAGAGATGGCAACCATATACGAAGACGTTTCATATGCCATTTGGGGAGATCACGATCATGATGCACGATGTGTACCATATTCTTGGGCTTCGTGTTTATGGTTCCATGGACATGACTGCGAAAGAGCTGAATGAGAAGTGCGGTACGAAAATCATTTGGCAGGGTAGTGGGGTGCTGACCGAGAGGATTATGGGCTCGACTTTGGAAGTGTCCATTACAGTGCCTACATGTGGTTAGTACTAGGCGGATGTCTGTTTTTGGACAAGAGTGGTAACTGTATTCATCTGTCCTTCCTCAACGATCTTGTTGTTGATGATCTTCCGATCAATGAGTTCTCTTGGGGTTCAGTTGCTCTAGCATATCTATATCGCCAGCTGGGTACGGCATCAAGAAAAGATGTCGATTCAATCGCAGGTTGTCTCACGCTTTTGCAGGCGTGGATCCACGAGTACTTTCCGTGCTTTTGGCCTCAACAGGGTGCCTTGACGAGGGAGCTTAGTATTCCTCGTGCGTCTGCCTGGGATGTGGAATCGGGATGCCCCAACAAGAGCATGGAGCGCTTCCTCGCTTTTCGTGCTAGATTGGATCAGCTGACTGATAATGAGGTTAACTGGCTATCGTACGGAGTTGATCTTGCACGACGCGTGCCAGCCACTCTATTTATTGGCTGCATCCAGTACCGTAGCATCATTGAGCCATACATGCCTGATCGAGTGGTCTGACAACTTGGATTTGTGCAGGACATTCTAAGGACCATTGTCAGGCCTGAGAAGGCCAAGAGACCGACGAACTTGAAGATGTATCGGGTAGACTTTTCGACCGAGATGACATCTTTGATGTGGACTCGGTTTGTCCCTGGTTCGTCTTTCAGTGTTGTTTTAGGTGCCCTCGCCAGACTTGGTGGTGGAGCTCCTCTGGTCGCTCTTGGTTACATGCAGTGGCTGTACCGATTTTTTCATGCTCGTCTTTCTCCTGGTGGGTCATCAGATGGGAGTACCAGACTACCTGAGAGGACTAACACGGACTATGTAAGTATTTTTGTTTTATTATACTATAAATACCACTTAAACAAATTGTAATTCTATAATTAATATGTTGTTCTCTTATTTGCAGTTGATGGGTCAGTCCATGGAGATTCACCAAAGAGCACTGGATGAGTATCCCAGCATGTCATGTGAAACAAGGGCAATGACTGAGCAGCTGATAGTTGACTGGAAGGCGATGATGGGGTTGTGAATTACTTGTCTTTTAGTTTTATATTAGGTGATAGTCATTGTTTTACACTACTTTGTATTCGGGATGTAATTTAAGAACTGGAGACTTATTTAATATTTGGTTTTGTTGAAACTTTGTTTAATTACTTTTATTGATTTATATTACATAGCTACAACTGTTCAACCTAAGTGAAAGTACATAAATGAGTTCACTGCCCAATTAATGCATCCCACATGTTCTTTCTAACTTCATATTGTTGATCCCATCCGTCAACACTTGGCTCATGGTGCTTGGTCCACCATCCTGCAATCAATGGAAGAGGTGAATTTTCTGCAAGGTTAATACGGATGAAATGTGACCCCCCAACTGTATTGATCACAAACTCTCGGGCGGGTGCCCTGATCGTGTTTCGTGCTTGTAACGGTAAGATCGTGAGGCATGGGTAGTAGCAGGTTGGTACAGTGCCTACACCAAGAATAATAATCCTTGCGTTGAACCAAGTAGCAATAGGAAATAAATCTTGAATTGCAACCATCCAATGCCGTGAATCAACAGCCCCACCATCCGATCGAATACGTTCCACATTCATCCGAACCCTTCCAATCCCGTAAATCCTTTCGTACAGGAATGGATGAGCGGCGACCTCGTTTGCTATTATTTCCCGAGCGTCAAACCATTGCGCTTGATCATCGAAGAAGAAGTCGGCCACACAACGAAAGCTACAACTACCATCACCAATGACATCCTTCCATGCCGTGATGTAAGGCAACATCGGTCCTTGAAGCAAGTGCAAACACCTACGCTTGTAGAGACAAGCAAGCTCCAGACGCTTTGAGGTCAAGGTGGCGGATGTCACATGGATCTTCTGCTTTTGCACAAAATTAATGTTCAGTTATTAACACGCTACAAGATGAAATACGTTTAAATCACAATAGCCAATCGTACCTGTTTGCTATGCACTACGTTGAGTGTTTCGACGGTTGACATGTTCGAAATAACAAGGATCTCGTCTTGTATCATTGTTCCTTGGTCGACCTCAAACGTTGTGGTTTACATGTGGATCTTCAAGGTTTGAATGATCCGGATGCAGCTCCTCCTCAATGATGCGAGATACATTTCGAAGTACAGCAGGATTACTACCAATGACCTCATCAACCAGGGAATGAAAATGTGCAGTTTCCTCGGTCGATCGTTAACAACTTACCGATAACCGGTACATCAACACCATCACCGATAACCAAGGTCTTCCAGAACGGATGAATTTGCCTTATGTACAAGCCTGTTTGTGCAACTAGCGAATCATGTATCTGGCTAACACATGTCAAACCGTGGGTCACACGCATTGCACATCCACAACGCTCATATACCTGATAACTCAGCTCCCTCATCCTTCTCGTCTTGTCATCGAGAACTTTCAAACAATGCTGAGACACCTTGCCGTTAATACGTGACAGTGGCAATTGTCTATATTTCTCACCAATCTTCGACCTAGACGCCTCCAAACCATTACGAATTGCAATGATCTAATTGCCAATATGATAATGTACTCGGGCCCATACGGTATCCAAAGAACCTGCCGTTGATTAAAATTATAAAAAACCGTTACGATTTATAATTAAAATAACTAAAACGAAGTAAATACATCAACTACAACATAATAACAACTTACCTGTCGAAGATTCAAACCACATCTTCACGACCGAATGTTGGCTCTCAACTCTGCAAGTACTCATGTTACCTAAGTGAAGAACTTGGTTCGTCCAAAATGTCACAAATTTCGTTTTATGACAAAGCCATGTTCTCTCAACATAACTAATCACTGCCGGATAACTTGCCCACCGAGCTTTCATTGTATCTACAGCAGCATTATAATCCGCCTCGGTTGCAGCATCCATGATATGTTTCCATTTCCCGTTTTTGAAACTCGCACCGATCCTCTTGTTTTTGAACATATTAGTGACCCGATCCTCCACATCTTTGTTAATGTGCCATCAACAAAGTAAATGCGACGTCCCTGGAAACACTGCTCTCAATGCCGCACAGAGGCCAAGCTCACGGTATGTCAAAAATACCGACGATTCCTTATCATACCCAATCAACTCTCTTAATCTCTGCAAAACCCACCGATATCTTGCCGTGCACTCGTTGCACATGAACACATAACCGACGAGGAAATTCTGATTTGTCGGGGTCACACCAACTATCTCAAAGAACGGCATCCCGTATGGTTGGTCTTGTAAGTCAAATCCATACCGATCACATGTGGGTACGTGCGTAGTATGTTTACCGTGATTGGGTGCACCATAAACGCATGCTGTAGAACGCCGAGATCATCAGACATGACCCATTAAATATACTGACTCTGTCTCGCCAAATGAAGAAATTGCTGAACAACTCCTCTCCCATCAGACATCTACGTTCTTAAGTCATTCCGCCAATTGTAAATATGTCTGATGTTTGGATGATCATCTGGAAATTGCTATGTAATAGTTGCCATGATGTTACGCGGTGCAACCTTGGACTTTGTCATGTTATGCACAACCTTCTTCGCATCCGGGCTCAAGCCACTGATTTTACGATGACTCCTGATACACAATCATTGGATGGTTATGGGTCCCAGTTGCATCATTTTTTGCCCGGATCTTCCAACTATCGGTGATGAACTCATAATATATCTTGATATAGAAAGGACAACCATTAGCTTTGGTTTTTGTGTCCTTCCGAATTGCGTTCTCACGATCTCTCGGCTTGCTCTTTTGTCCCCGATCACATCTCAAATATCGATACGGTCGACCATCTCTGGTTTTGTTGTAAGACGATTCAACCAAAATAAATCCCAGATTTATGGCAACAACATCCGCCCATCTAACTACATCATCAAACGTGTCTGTGAAAAAATTCGCATTATAATTCACACCGTCACCGCCGTCTTCAAACTCCGAATCCTATAAAAATAAAAGAAAACACACAAAACACTCCAATATTATTATTTTAATTATAATATTGATAACAATATTTATAAAACAATAATAATAATAATAATAATAATAATAATATTTATACAACTACAACAACAACAACAACAACAACAACAATAATAATAATAATAATAATATCACAATATTATCACAACAATTAACCAATATCATAACATTTCTTAATATTAAATAATATTAACTGACATCAACTAACACTAATATTAACTAACATTAACATAAACTAATATTAACAAAAATGACTAATAATAACAATAACAATAACAATAACAATATTAATAACAATTACAAACCACATTTTTTGCGCAACTCAATTTATGTTCACCAATAATAATACAAAACAACAACAACAATAATAATAATAATAATCGTAATCATAATAATCATAATAATAACACTAGTAAAAAGAATAATAATATTACTAATAATCAATGACATAAAAAAAAAAATTCTGAAAAGGGGACTTCCGCCCAGAACATTTGGATCCTCCATGGAGGATCCACCTAAGATTTCCGGATCTTCCATGGTGGATCTGGAAATCTTAGGCGGATCCCCCATGGAGGATCTGGATTTTCTGGGCGGAAGTCCCCTTTACATAAAAAAAAAAAAAAAAAAAAATTTACGACTTACAGATTCTTCCGACGATGCCTCTAATGTATGATCGTTGTCGTCGTTCATCGTCCAAAACCCGTCGATAAAGCTTCATAATTTTTTTTTAAAAAAAGAAAATAAGATTTTTGGTGGTGGGCTCGGGAATTTTTTAAAGCAAGTGGTGGGTCAAAGTACTCGAGAATAATATTAAAATGCTCGGGAATCTTTCTCACAAAGTGGTGGAGCCTTATATAGCCCAAATTAAGAAAAGGGCAAAATGGTCACTTTATATTAAAATGAAAGCGACGTATGGTAAATTGGAAGCGACGAATAGCAGTTCACCTAAACAAACAAGTTGTTTGGGAATGATTACACAGGACAATCTTTAAGAGATGGGGAGTACGTGGTTACTCTGTGAAGCGTTTTCCCAGAAATTGTTTTAGTGATAACCCCACTAGACTCGTGAAACAACCAGGAAAGGAAAAATCAAATTTGTGGAGCCACTGAATTATTACTTTAGATGAAATTATAGCACTACCTGGCATAAGTATAATTATTGGTCCGTGAAAATTTGATCTTGCATTATTTCGTTTGAGTGGATTATAGCAGAGCTTGCAAGTTGCAACCGTTATTTTATTCAGTCATCTTTTGTCCAGCATGTCAAATTGATCTACCTTATCTCCTTTTGCTACAAGAATTCAACCGTATGATAGGACTATAGCAGACCTTGTTTATCACTACCTTATTCTTTACATCTTATTTCACAAAAAAAAAATAAAAAATAAAAAATGGATATTGTTGGCACAGTTCTATCAGCTGCTCAAACTCTGCTTGCAGCTTTGCAGTGTTCAGAGCTCCAAGAGATCCTTTCAATCTTTGGCTACAAATCCCAGCTCGATGATCTCCGTCGCACTGTCTCTGCCGTCAATGCTGTGCTTCTTGATGCAGAGGCCAAGCAGGAGCTCTCCCACGAAGCACAGTACAAACTCGAGGAGCTCAGGGACGCCGTCTTTGAAGCAGATGATCTGCTGGACGAGTTTGTTACTCTTGCTCAGCAGAAGCAACTCTTGGAGGCTGGTGGTAGTCTCTCTAAAAAGGTGTGTCACTTCTTTTCTGATAACCCGCTAGGTGTTGCTTACAGGATGTCTTGAGGGGTTAAGAAAATCAGGAAGAAACTGGATGCTATTGCTTATAACACTCAGTTTAGCTTTAAGCATGATCCCGAGCCTATTCGGAGGAGAAGGCCCGAGACCTGTTCCTATGTGGATGCAGGTGATATCATTGGAAGACGGGATGACTTGGAGAAGATTGTTCCTATGATGCTCGATTCTAATGTGCAACACGATGTATCTTTTCTCACTATTGTGGGAATAGGGGGGTTGGGCAAAACAGCCCTTGCTCAGCTTGTGTATAACGATCCAAGGGTTACAAGTGCATTTCCGTTGAGGATGTGGACTTGTGTCTCTGATCAAGATCAGAAGCAATTTGATGTAAAAGAAATTCTTTGTAAGATTTTGGCTTCAGCTACTGGCCAATCACATGAGCACACCACCATGGATCAGGTGCAAAAACAGTTACGCGATCAACTAGCAGACCAAAAAAACTTGCTTGTTTTAGACGATGTATGGTCTGAGAAATGTGATCAGTGGCGTGACCTGGAAAGATTCTTGATTGGAGGTCAAAAGGGAAGCTGGATTTTGGTAACAACACGTTCACTAGCAACAGCAAATTTTATAGGAGATGGCAGCACACACCAGCTCCAAGGCTTGTCAGAGGAGAATTCTTGGTGTTTGTTTCAAAGGATGGCTTTTGGATTACAATCGTCTAACCCTCCTGACGACTTAGTCAAGATCGGGCAAGAGATTGTAAAAGGATGTGCTCGAGTCCCTCTTGCTATAAGAGTGGTAGGAAGTCTCTTATATGGTCAAGACAAGAGTAAGTGGCTATCACTTGCGCAAATCGGATTCGCCAACCTCAGAGATAGCCAGAATGGCATCATGCCTATATTGAAGCTGAGTTATCATAATCTCGAGTCTCCACTGAAAAGTTGTTTCAGCTATTGTGCGTTGTTTCCTAAGGATTATAGGATAGAAAAGGAGATGCTAATAAGCCTTTGGATGGCACAAGGCTATATCGTCCCTTTAGATGAAGGTCAAAGTATAGAAGATGCTGCTGAGGAATATTTTTCAATTTTGTTGCTAAGATGTTTCTTTCAAGACGTAGAAAGAAATGAAAGCGGTGATATTGTGAATTTTAAGATACATGATCTCATGCACGATGTTGCTCAAACACTGACCAAGCAGGAAATTTTGGCAACAGATAACTTAGAGGGCAACTTGGATGATAAAGTTCGCCATCTGTCTGTTACCAAAAACAAAATTGCAAAATGTTTGTTATTATACAACCTCAAAGGTAGTCTTTTTATCAACTTAAAGTGGCCTAAATATGCCGTTAAAGTAGACAGCAGCAGAACCGAAGGACATTGTCTAAGACGCAAGGAAAATCTCAAGCACCTCCGGTTTCATTTTTATCATCAGGAGGTAGATATTGAGGAAGCAAGAAAGTTGATGGAAGCGCTGCAACCACATTCGAATCTCGAGCGGTTAGAAGTACGGGGGTACCAAGGTGTGAGAATGGCTGGTTGGGCAACACTTCTCCCAAATCTTGTACATACTTGTCTTGAGAATTGCGAGAAGTTGGAGTGGGAAATTTGCGGCATCTCAAATCCCTCACTCTTCGTAGTTTACCTAAGTTGGAGTACATAGAAATTTGTCAAGCAGCTTTCAGTTGGACTCCTGGATCAGAATGTGCTCAAGGAGTATCAATCTTTCCCTCGTTGGAACGCCTTGAGTTGTTTCGTTTGCCGAAGTTGAAAGGATGGAGAGAGGATCTTCTCCTTGATGATAACGTAAACATGCAATTGAGAATAGTGGATTGCCCAGAGTTGACATGTATTCCGCTGTGTCTCAAGGTGGAAGATCTAAAGTTAGAAAACTTCAATAGAAGACTAAAAATATTACAAACGAAAAGGGGTGAAAAAATAGGAGAGGTTCCTACATTAAGGTTTGTGATAATAGACAACCTGGTGTGGTTAAATTCTCTTCCCATGGTGGCTTTTCAAAGTACTAAATTCATAATGAAACTTAACGATGGGGGGACATGGAGAGCTTGGAAGAAGTAGAGGAGGTGTTTCGCAACTGCTCATCTTCTCTGCAAAGCTTGAAATTGTATGATTGTGACAAACTAAGGAGTTTTTGTGGAGGATTAGAGCATCTCACTGCCTTAAAGACGTTAGTGATATGGAACTGTCCAAATGTGAGGCTATCAGAAGAGACAGAGGATGGCAGGCCTGATTGGATGCAATCCTTGGCTGTCCTCGAATGCCTTCGTATTTGGGATTGCAAAAGACTAGAATCAATAAACTCACCTCTCTGAAACAACTTGAGCTCTGGAGATGTTCAGAGAGCCTGGAGAGTAGATGTCCAAAAGACCCCCCCGGGGAGGATTGGCCCTACATTAAACACATCCCCATCATTAAGCATTGTTAATTTATAAACAGGTAGCAAACAAGTAAATACTACTGTTCCCTGCAATACACTTGATATATATCATACTTCTTCCATTCCATAATAATATTTTCTAGCATTATCCTTTTATATAACTCATAGCATTGCTGCTCTTTCTAGATGGGTCTTGTGCTGATTTGTTACAAGTTTTTTCAGTTTGGAGTTATATGATCATTAGTCAATTGGAAATTGTTCTGGATTTAAGTTTGCTTTAGGTTCTTTGCTAACAGTAATTCTGCATTAAAAGGTGCTATTTTTGTTACAATTTTCAAGAAAAATCAAGGATGAAAACTGAAATTCCATTATAACAAACATGGTTTGCAAATGAGGTTCTGCTCTTGGAACGCTGTATTAGAATCAAATTGTCAATGTTCAGTTTCACTGATACATTTTTAGTTATTAGGTTATTACATCTTTGTCCAGATTAAATGCCACAATACTATTTCAAATTACACTAATAATGAGAATGATAAATTCAGGTGCAGGCAGTACTTTTTACAATGCACGTATATTGTAGTATACGATATACATTGTAGTTGACTGTATGTAGGATGTTCACTAGTACTGTACACTGTGCAGGTACTAGAGGGTTTTAGAAATAAGCTAGCAATTGTTGAAGTGTTGTTGATAAACAAGTGCTGCTACAAGGGCATCAAGGCTAGTTTGATGGAGAATATCAGAATACACATTGTGTTCTCTTTGTAAGTTTAAGATATACTTCATGTTCTGTTAAAGAATTTTTTACAACTTGTTAGTTTCCTAATATACGCCGTAATTAGAACTCTTGTTGTAATATATATTGATTAATGGAAATTACTCGAATCACAAGGTTTTCCATTATTAAACTCTTTGAAAATCTCCACCAAGAGAAGTATACAAGCTAATGTTCAAACTATTACTAATAATATAATACGGAGTACTACTTACGAAGTATATTCTAATATTCTATTGCTTTTTTGACCTTGTGTCTTGTAGCACAATCTGCGGCTTGTTTCACATTTCCTTGTTACAGTGGACAAGGCAATGTCTTGTTGATGGTTAAAACTTAAAACCTCATAGAATGTTTAACCATTTAAAGTCAAAATCCTAAGTAACTCATCCGGATCCCAATGTGCTTCTGTTAAATGTGAAATCATCAAAGGAATTTACAGCAAATATGCAAATGTATGCAATGGGAAGAGGACTCTTGAAACCGGATATGTACAAATTTTACGAGGTATAAAATGCAAATGATGTAAAATAAATCTGATTCATGTATTGGTATCAACATATCCAAAACTTTAAACAACTAGTCTAGTTGATAGTTGTCATCCACCGTCAAATAATAGCTAGCATCATTCGAAGATCTTTAGCTTTTCTTGCTTTTCTTAAATCTAAATCATTTAAAATAAATAAAATAGATGTCAAATTTTCTAATTTCAAAACTCATTCAAGGGCACAAGGAGGGTTGCTCACTCCAATGTACCAAACTTTTTCAAGGCATACTTTTTAACCTTGTTCCCTAATTAAACCGTATTAGAACACAAACACTAAAATAATTTCCAATTTATTTGTCCATACTTTAGTGTTGTCAACGTAACCTATTGGAAAGCACATCATATATTGCTAAAATGAATGAACATAAAAGCTTGAATCTCATTAATGGCGCCATGACAAATATATAATAAAAGTTTACCCTAATTAATGAGATAGAATTAGGAAACTAACAAAAGATAACCAAAAGATATTCTAGTCATAAAATATGGTCACAAAATATATTCTATAATTTCCCAAAATATATTCTCAATAACCCCCCTCAAGTTGGAGCATGGGGATAAAAAATGCCCAATTTGAAAAGAAGGTAATCAAACTGAGTCTTCCCAAGTGATTTCGTAAAAACATTCGCCAACTGCGCCTTAGTGGAAACATAGGATGGAGCAATTAAGCCCTCTGTAATAGCATCAAGAACAATATGACAGTCAATCTCAATGTGCTTCGTACGTTCACGAAAAACTAGATTTCTGGCTATATGTAGGGCAGATTGACTATCACAGAACAACTTGATCGCCTTAGGGTGTTGAACCCCCAAACTCAATAGTAAGGCTTTTAACCATTTCAACTCACATGTGATCGACGCCATGGATCGATACTCGGCCTCAGCAGAAGATGTTGATACTATAGGTTGTTTCTTGGTCTTCCAAGAAATAGAAGAATGACCAAGAAACACAAGTCAACCTGTCGACGAACGACGAGTAAGAGGACACGCCGCCCAATCTGAATCACACCAACCCTGCAAAGTCAGGTCACTATCTGCACTTAACAAAATACCCTGGCCGGGGTGCCCTTTAAATATTGAACCACCCTCAAAGTTGCCTCCCAGTGCTCACTACGAGGCTCTTGCATATATTGCGAGAGAATATGAACAGAATACGCCAAATCCGGTCTAGTAACCGAGAGATAAATCAACCGCCCAACCAGTCTGCGATAAGACTCATGATTTGCAAGTAACTCACCACTAGCAAGGCTAAGCTTGTGATTTTGCTCAATCGAAAAACCACTTGGCTTTGCCCCTAATAACCTTGCTTCTGAAATAATATCCAAGGTGTATTTTCGTTGACACAAAAACAAACCAGATTTACTACGAGCAACCTCGATGCCCAAAAAATACTTCAAAGGACCAAGATCCTTCATCTTGAAACAATCACAAAGGTAAGCCTTGAATACAGTCAATGTAGCGGAATCATTATCAGAAATAAGAAGATCATCGACATAGATTAAGACATTAATCTGAACATTGCCATTAGTGTATGTGAAAAGAGAATAATCAGAGTAAGATTGTAGAAAACCGTACCCTTTCAGAGTCGTAGTCAATTTTGCAAACCAACACCTTGGAGCTCGTTTCAACCCATACAAAGACTTTCTCAAACGACACACCAAACTCGGATTCGAGCTCTCAAAATAGGGAGGTAGTTTCATGTACACCTCCTCATCCAGATCACCATGTAGAAAGACATTATGAACATCCATCTGCTAAAGCTCCCAATTTTAGAAGTGGCTATAGCAAGAAAAGCGCGCACAATAGTCAATTTTGCAACCGGAGCAATAGTCTCACCATAATCAATACCTTCTTGCTGATGATTACCAAAGATAACTAACCGAGACTTGAGACGTTCAATATCACCATTAGACAAAAATTTTGTCTTGTACACCCATTAACTGCCTAGAGCTGAGCCTTCTTGCTGGGAGGAAGATGCTCTAATGTCCAAGTCCCATTGTCTTCTAATGTCCTTATTTCCTCTTTCATAGAACGCGCCAACCTTCAGATTTCACGGCTTCTTTAAAGGATCTTGGATCCTTTCCCTGAACAACTGCTGCAAGAAACTTACGATAATTCACAGAAAAAATGTCACAATTTATATAGTGCGCTAAAGGATAAGGCGTACCCGAAGGAGAATTGGAAGACGGAGTGGAGGGAGATGGATTTTAGCAAATATAGAATGAGTCACGTAATCCCAAATCTTGACGGATAGAAACTTACGACGGTGGCCACGACCCATGGGAGAGTGGGGGTTGAATTGGACTACTGCTGTACCGAGCAGCTGTCTTCGGTAGTTGTTGTGTGCTGCTCCAGAGCTTCAGTAGAAGTGGGAGACGCACCATCCGTGAGATGCTGCGGGCCAGAGGGAGCTGGGCTAATTGGTCTGCTGACCTCGGTTGTACCCATATCAGCAGGGCTGTGAGGCTGGGATGCAGCAGACCCAACGCCCGAGGGATTTCCAGCGCCCTGGATAGAAATCGGGGATGGTTGTTGCTCTCTTATGCCAGCGCCTGTTGGATTAGTGCGTGGGGAAGTAACAACCACCTCCTCGTCTGTACCCCACCATTACCCTCAAAAAATGCACCAGTTTCATCCCACAACTCATATACAATAAAATCATCATGCACATCACAATTAGGCTCATAAACCTGAGACTTAATGTTTACATCTTTCGGACAACTGAACGGAAACACATCTTCAATGAATTTAACATCACGAGAAACAAAGATCACCTTAGACTCCAAATCGTACAATCTTCACCCTTCCTTCCCAAACGGATAACCCACAAACACACACTTCCGACACCGACTAGCAAATTTATCACCATTCGTTTTCTGGTTGTGAGCGAAACAAAGACACCCAAACGTGCGAATAGCATCAAAATGAGGTGGTTTACTAAAAAGAATTTCGAATGGAGTTTTGTTTTGAAGTAAAGGAGTAGGAGTCCGATTAATTAAGTGAATGAGCGGCAGCAAGAACACACTCACCCCAAAAATAAATGGGCAATTTGGCTTGAAATCTCAAGGCTCTCCCTACTTCCAAAATGTGTTTATGTTTTCTCTCTACCCTCCTGTTTTGTTGCGGTGTACCCACACAAGAGGTTTGAAAGATAATCCCAGTTGCAGCAAAAAAAATCAAGCAAACAATTAAACTCGGTACCATTGTCACTTTGCACAACTTTAATTGTCTGAGAAAATTGTCTGTCTACCATAGGAACAAACGACAAAAATATACGAAACACCTCAGTTTTATCAATTAACAAATATATCCACACTACTCTAGAATAATCATCAACAATTGTCAAAAAAATAACGAGCTCCGCACGACGAAACATGACGATATGGACCCCATAAATCACAATGAACTTTCTCAAATATTCTAGACGCTTCATTATCACTCAAAGGAAATCTATCTCTGGGATGTTTCGCACGCATAGAAACTTCACACCCCTTATTAAGACTATATTTGCACACTACTAGAAAACAGTCGAATTCCGACGGACACAAAAATCCGTCGGAAACCCAAAATTTCCGATCCGACGGATTAATTTCTGACGAATTCAAATATTCCGTCGGAAGTCTGTCGGAACTTACCGACGGAATTTTAATCCATCAGAAAATACTTAGTTTCCGACGGATTTTCCGTCGAAAAATAATTAGTTTTCGAGGGATTTGAAATCCGTTGGATTTTATGGCTTTTTAAAAAAAATAACTAAAAAACCCCAAACCCTAAATAAACCGGAATATCCCCTCCCCCTTCATTTCTCTTTTCTCTCCTCTCCTCTTCTCTCTCTCCGCCTCTCTTCACTTTCTCTCTCCTCTCCTCTTTCCGCTTCTCTCTGAACTCCTCTCCTCTTTCCTTCTCTCTCCTCCCTCCTTCTCTCTCCTCTGCCATTCTCGTCATTTCTCTTCTCCTTCTCACTTCGCCTCTCTTCTTCTTCTCACTTCTCCTTCTCCTTCTCACACCAACAACAAAACCCACAACCGCTACGCAACCACCACCACCACTACGCAACCTACTCTCCTTGGAGGTGTTGTCTGTCTTCCTTCTCGCCGGCGTCGCATGGTTATTCAGGTCAAATTCGATCATAAAACCTCTAGATCTAGAGGTTTCATGATCGAATTTGGTCGTATTAAACCAAATTCAATGAGAAATTAACATCCAATTTCGGTGTTAAGGTATGTTTTCTTGATTTTAATTTTCTTTCTTTTTTTAATTTTGGGTTGTAAGTTTTTCGGCAGAAGTGGTGGTTTTGATTGTTTTTTTTTTATTATTATTTTTGTTAATTTTTGGGTGGTTGTTTGGTTAGGTTTGTAGATCTGGGTTTAGTTTGGGTGTGTTTGGGTGGTAGATCCGGGTACTGGGTTCGGTTAAGGTGGGGGTACTAGGTTCAGTTAGGGTGGGGGTACTGGGTTGTGGTGGTGGTGGTGGTCAAGGTAGACAGTTTTCTGTTTTTTGAATTTTCTGTTGTTTTTTTTTTTATTTTATAGTGTGGGTGGTGGAAGAGGGTTGTGGTCAAGGTAGACAGGGTGGGTGGGTTAAGGTAAGGCAGGTCTGGTGGGTGGGTTCAGGTTAGGGGGGCTAGTGTGGGCTGGTGGTGTAAGCTGGTGGGAGCTGTTTTTTTTATTTTTTTTTATTGACTTTTCCGACAGGAATTCCGTCGGAATTTTCCGACGGATTTGTATTTCGTCGAATTTTCGACGGACTTTTCCGGTGCCGGAATTCCGCTTCCGACGGAACAATTCCGTCGGAAAACCCGTTTTCGACGGAAATTCCATCGAAAAAGTCGTTTTTCCTACTAAAGGGTTTCCGACAACCATTTCTGATGGAATTCCGTCGGAAACAGGTTTTTCGACGGAATTTTTCGTCGAAATCGGCCTATTTTCTAGTAGTGGAAATTAACAGTAGGAAACAACTTAACTACTTTCTCGGAAGGATGACTCATACGACGATGCCATAGCTCCAAATTAGACCTTGCGTCAATAGCACCCACATGATGCACGGAATCCAATTTGCTAAAATAGTACAAACCGTCCCTCCGAGCTCCCGTTCCAATCAACTCCTTCGTTTGATCCTGTATAGCACACATATATGAGTTAAATTGGACAATACAATTAAGCTCATCATTAAGCTCTGAAACATAAAGTTAATTACAACTCAATTTAGGGACATAGAGCACCCCAGTTAGAGTGATTTAATTTTGTCCGACAAACGAACAGAACCAATAAGAGAAGTCAACACTGTTTCACCGTTCGATAACCCTACAGGACATTCAAAGCTCTTTGTATCAAAAAGCCAAGATTTTTCTCCTGTAACATGATGCGTGGCTCCTGTATCAATAATTCAAGAGATATCATCAAACTTATTATTCGAACAATTTTCGAAAATTTTGGTATTACCCGCCAAACTTGTAATTGTATGCCATTGTTCACTTGGAAATAATTGGCCGCTCGAACTCATAATCTGATTGTTGGCGGATGTAGCACTACTATTGCACTCATAATCTGGTGGCGGTGGATTGCTGCCGTCCACCATTGAACTTGATACCATGATTTAACCTGCTCTTGATACCATGCTAAATTGAATGAACATAATAGCTTGAATCTCATTGATGGCTGCCATGACATATATATAATAAAAGTTTACCCTCATGAGATAGAATTAAGAAACTAACAAAAGATAACCAAAAGATATTCTAACCATAAAATATGGTCACAAAATATATCCTATAATTTCCACAATACATCCTCAATATATATGTAAATTGAATACTAATATTCATGTTTCTTATTTTACAATTTACAAGCACAACACAACGACAACATCCGCACAAAAAGTGCTCTTCTTGTAGTCTTGTTCTTCATTGAAGCCTACAATTTTAGAAGACATAGATTATAAATACATTAATTAAAAGTAATTATTTTATAGTTATATGTTTGTTGATCTTAGCTAAGCCTACATATGTATAGATGTACTTTTAATCTCCTTTTAACAAAAAAAAAAAGTATGATTATATATATAGCTATATCCTAAGTCCAATTTCTACATTCGTGTTTTCATTTCTTGGTATAATTATATATATAGCTATTAGTTTTGATACTCGTTCGAGTTAGCTTAATCTCATCCTTAATCTCGGAGATTATCATGGCGATTAAACTCCTCATTAGCACATTGGTTTTCTTTCTTTTGGTTAATGCATGTATAGCTCGTCATTTTGGGTTTAATACTGAAGTTTCATCAATTCGCCAATCATTTAAGGTTAGTGTTTTTCACTTAATCCTTCTCCATTGGAGTAGTTATTTATTACTTGAATCAATAATTTTGAAAATAGTTGAACTAATATTTAAAAACTACACGAGTAGTACAAAATAAAAAATTTAGATTTGAAATAAGTTTAGTTGGTAAGTTCTCTAAGAAATGGCATCCAAATATGAAGTATTTAAAAACATAATTTTGGGTGGTTTTTTTTTTTTTTTTTTTAAATGTTTATCAGATAAGAATCGAATTCTCAACACATAACGAAAATGGGTGAATCTTTGAAATTTAGTAAAGTGTCAAACTTAAGGTTGAATTGCATCCCATTTAAATTTTTAATGTTCGAGAGTACGTAGTTTTTGTAAATAAATGTAACTAATCATAGTATGTTCATTAAAAAAAATTGCAGGTAATAGAGAGATGTATTAGAGAGAAGTTGGCTACTATTGACAAACAAGAGGAAATGCTAACTCATGAAGTTACAAATTTTCAACAAAGGCCACGAAAATATAGAGGATTATTAATGAACCAAATGATGAATAGAAGACAAGCAAATTCAGTTGTTTTGAAGAAATCAGTTGTTTCTTGGCATGTTTCTAACAAACACCATGCTCATTATCCAGGGATCTACTCAGATTACCCTAAGCCGAGGTCTAGACCGCCTTCTCATAATTAAGATCATCAATCTCTTCTTCCTAATCTCAACCCCTTCCCCTTAATTTTGTTCCATATATTCCTGACATGATTATTTTCTGTGTTTGATGTATAAATATGAAGTACAATTAGAATTTTTGTCAAATTTAGTTCAAAAGATGTTTTGTACAATGTCACATTGATGATGAATTAATGATATACTCCTTACAATATTTAAAGTAGTACTTGTTTGTTCTATGAGTTTATCTAATTTGAATTCTCAATCAATATGGAGCAAATATTAGGCATTGTATTTATTGTACACCCGTGTATACGTATACATCTTAGTCTTTTTTTAAATGTTACATACCGCTTCTAAGTATGTGACGCAATATAGGAGTGTAGGATACTCGTCACCTTGTGTATGTCGACAACGACGACACCTGTATCTAGCTTATGACTCAACTAGTTATTGGCTCGGATTACTGTAAGGACAATTATTTTTTGAAAAAAAAAAATTGATTAGAGGTTTGGACTAGGCTATACTCTAATGGGCTAACCCTTCTCACCTTAAACGGGCCACAACTAAATTCTGGCCCAAAAAACAAAATGTTACTAGATAATGATATTGACAGTTACCAAGTTTGGCGCCACGAATTCTAAAATCTCGACCGTCACTTTAACCGCCTATCAATTCCAATATAACCACCTTCAGGGAAAAAAAGAAAAAGAAAAACAGAGCAACAAGATCAAGTGAAGGTTTTCCTCAACAAAAAAGATCAAGTGAAGGTTAAAGCCAGAGAAGAGATGGAGAAGAAATACTCGTTGTGGCATAAGAAACTTGATAACTTGGAGTCCCAAATCACTCCTTTAGTCTCTGAATCGCACGATAGCGACATAACAACACCCTACAATTTTGTTCCTGGTGAGATTGACTATAATTTATCATTCATCCACAATCTTGTTACTGCTGAAATTGCCTCAAATCAAAACTCGGGTTTAGGCCAGGAAGATGTAAATCACTTGGACCAGATTGTTCGTCGGGTTCAGACAATGCAGTCTGTCATTCGCAAATTGACCAAGCCCCGTCCAACCTCCTCATTCACGGTCTCTGCGGAGCCCCCTGTGTGTTCCAACTCTGATTCTTGTATTGATGAAGAAGATGATCATGAAGAAGTGCATAAATTTGATCATGAAGAAGTGCATAAATTTGATCATGAATCGGAAGAAAATTTTCCTCTGGTGGGGTTCAAGTTGTATCAGAATTCTGAGTTTGTTGCAGACGATGATCAAGACAGATTAATGGAATTTGAAGGGCTTTACGAGGAAGACGAGGGGAAACAAGAAGGTCAGGAATTGGTTAATATTGATGATTATGCTGAAAACAGGGCAGTGAATGCAGAGAAGTGCGTTTCTGATGAACAGGATGAAGTTGGAAAGTTCGAAATGATCAAGGACGAGGTGGAAATAATCAGGGTAATTGATCGGAAGGATGACAACAGAGAAAAGGCAGAAAAGGATTATGACGACGACGAAGATTATGTTACCAGTAATACTCACTGCTGTTTCAGGTTCTTTTTCTGGGGTGGTTTGATAGGAATAGGGATCATTTCTCTGATGGCAGGTTTTCCTGATTTTCCAGATTATCATTCACCTGCTGTATGTTTTACTCCTACTTAAAATACATTACCTATTTAGGAATTAGAAGAATTTTTATAGAAAAAATCTTGTTATGTAATGTTGATGTTATTCTTTAAGGTGTTTTTCTTTGCTGATGTTCTTTGTCTATATAACGAAAGTTTTAACACAAAATTTTGGTACTTATTTATGTTGAGAGGATCCCGATCACTTGGTAACAAAATTTTAAAAACATGGGCATATTCTTTACAATTGAGATAAAGTAAAAGCAGAAAGTAAGTAACAACCTTTCAGAGAACCTCGATCTTTGATCATTAATCAGAAGTCAAAAAGGATAACAGTAAAATGCTGATTAGCTACATCAAGATAAATAAGTGACAAGTTGTCGCTTGTATACACAGTGGTGATGGCAAGATTTCCTACGGGATTGCAGAAGGCTACTTAATCACATACCCGACAAGAAAGCCAAGGAAGCAGGCTAACAGCATGAGTGGAATTATATTACGACCATTGCTAGTGCTCCTGAAGATTTGCTTCCTAATCATTTCCTGTTCAAAAAATAAAATCATGTTGGCCAAAGATGTAACATGTTTTTTCTGCAAGGAAATTTTCAGTCTAAATTTCTCAAGAGGCTGGTGACTTTATTTATTTCAACATAGGTTAAATTTCAGAAGAATCAGTTGATAATATGGAATATCTAGCATAGGTAGTACTACAGAAGAAAGGGACAGAATATGCAAATCTCAGCGCAAACAAGCCGCAACAAATGCTTGTTTTTAAACTGTTAGAAATAACAGAAACTCATAATGCATTGGAACTTGGTTTATATGGTATTGAATAATAGATATTGCATCTTTTAGAGAAATTGTAAGCCCCAGCTACTAAATTAGATCATATAGCAACAACGCAACAAAGGTAAAACAAGTTGCTGATGACACAGACCGAAACAGAAAAAATAAAGGAGTGATTTCAAGACAAACCACTTCGTACTGCAGCTCCTGATTTTCTTGCATCAAGAAAGTCCTTTCGCCGATAAGCTGACAAACCCTATCCCAGTCCTGAAACATTTTACCATCCAATATTTTTACATCAACTGTAGACATTATTTAGGTCATTAATTATTTATGCATGATATAAGAAGCATAAGCTTGTGCGAATCGTATGCATGATACACTATACATCTATTAGTACACATAAAAGAAAGTTTTTCATATACTTTGTTCACAGCAAATTCTGAATTTCTGATAGCTTAACCACATTTATTTGGTTGCCTTCTATAGCATATTAGCATACCGTCAATTTTTGCCAATTATAAAACAGGAAATGAAGGTCATCAAATTCCTCATAATTGGAAGAAATCAGGAACATGAACGAAAGAGATTGCTAGATGAGCTTTTACAAAGTAATTATACTTTCTTCTGGAATTGTGTCACAACTCACAATAGTAAGAAGGTATATGCATTTACGAGATGATATCAAGTTCAGCTGGGAATAGACGTATATAGATTAACTTACTAGACATGAACTATTTTTTTATATTGTTAAAATTTGACTTCACTTTAACTTAAGTTAACCTAAAATGTTAGTACAGACCTCATCCTCAGCACTCACTCTTTCTGGCCCATGATTATCAACAACACTAGTTTCATCCTTGTGCAATAATACCTCGGAATACACCTAAATACGGCATGTCAATCACATGACTAACACTCTCTCTAAGTACCCTGATTGTGGAATGTGGATAGTCCATTACCTGCAGAGGCTGTGAACTGCAGAGAAGGAAATACTTTCGAATTATCTTATAAATTATGAGCAAAAGGCCCTACACCAACCTAAATACGGCATGTCAATCACATGACTAACACTCTCTCTAACTACCCTGATTGTGGAATGTGGATAGTCCATTACCTGCAGCGGCTGTGAACTGCAGAGAATAAAATACTTTCGAATTATCTTTTAAATTATGAGCAAAAGACCCTACACCACTAGTCCACTACCATTTAACACGAATCTAAAAGTGTATCTGCAAATATATTAAGAATTTTTATTTTTATGTAATGGTTTAAAGTTCAAATCTTATGAGTTATGACTAGCTTAAATAGATCTTAGCAATCATTAGAGAGTTAGAACTTGCATTCAGGTATTATCAGCTTACAATGGATTGATAAGCGGAAGCTTATAAAAATTAAGTCACCCATTAAGATTTTAGCGTTTCCATTTGGCTTTGTGGATTAATTAATTTAAAGATCAACCAACTTGAGAGATTACCTGTTGATCAACACTTCTTTTCCATTAAACATCCAGTAATATGCGAAGGTTGGTAATCTCCCAAATAATAAAGTAAACTAAATGATGCTAAGGTCACAGATATCAACTCTAAATACCATACACAGCTCACCCAGAAGAAGTGATGGAATTCTACAGGAATCATGATAAGCAATAACTTAATGATGACTTTTATGATCATTTGCAATTTAGGTATGCCATAAAAGAAGTGGTAGTAAGAGAAAAGGCTACTTCCATATGCAGAGTTAAGATCAAGAATATTCAAATAATTGTACCTGAGAAAGCTTCTCCTCAGGTTCAAATGTAGAATTTGAATCCTGAATTTAAAAACCAGAGAGTTAATTCTGCAGTGACATCCATGATGCAATAAAATATTTTAAACATTTGGCTGAAACTATATTCAACCACATGACCCAAGCATTTAAAATGTAAAGGCAATAAAGTGGGGAAGCATCAAAAACAAAGAACTATAAGTCTGAAAGGCATGACCGACTTTGGAGTCATAGTACACCGCCAAATCGCCAATGGAGTTTTACATCATGAGCATTAACTAACAATTGCAAGACAGAAAGACTAATTACCTTGAAATATTGATCTTCGTCCTCTGTGTCAGTGTTTGATTCCTGATTAGATACAGCAATACAATTAATCATGCATTGCTTCATTGATTTAAATGACATGTTAAGGAGAAACTAATCCAGCAAGGAAAATAGAGCTAATGAGAATTGAGAAGGGGACCTATATTATGACTTTTATCACTAGTGTTAACATCAGAATGGCGTAAATAACATATGAGTTTAGGCGTTTAGCCTTGGTTTCCACCAGCATGCTTTCACAGCTACACCTGTTCTATTGGTCTACACTCAATTTCACAAGATGGAAGTGGAATTAATGGAAATGGCCTCCTAACGAATCCACAAGGAATGACATGCCCCCATTTACTCCTCCTAACAAGTGATTAATGACTGATGATTTAAGATAATAAAATACTAAGAAAATCACAAGATGATAATGTGTGACTTTTTAAAGCTTCAAACACGGAATTCCTTACAGCTTCAATCAAGCAATTTTGATGTAAAATTAAGAAAGTGGCAAGATTTTAAACCTTGGAGGATTGATCCTGGAGCTCACATCCACTTGTTGCCTGAAACACACAATTAAATTACCAAAGCTTGTAAGATAGCCTGAGGATACCAAAATGCACAAGAAGTAGCATTTTGAAATAAATTCTTACAGCAGAAAGTAGCACATACAGCATCAAATAATTCCATAATATGATTTTTGTGATCCGGGCTCTCAAGCTTGTTTGCTTCAGGAGAAAAATCTTCTTCTGAAACTTCGGGAATAGGGGATGGTGGATTTGCAGTAACAAAGGCAACCCTCAACTTTAACTCCTCAACATCATTGTCTTTATCTTTTCTGAACTACAACGACAGACATGACACATACACACTAAGTGAAAACTCACAACACCGTTTCTATCATTTTTGTTTCTTAATAATCCTCAATGAAAAATTTATCAACCTAAGAAAAATTTGATTTCATACCATATCAGAGGTAATAGCTTCAGCACTCAACCCAACTGGTGCTATCATACTTTGGACTAGAAACTTGTCCTTTGGCAAACCAACAGGAAACTCCTTTTGAGCTTGCATACTAACTAAATAACACCCAATGTCAACATCAAATAAGTAACCAAGAACAGACACATTGTTGAATTAAGCACTTGTATACTTGGAATTGTAATGTTTTGCGTAATTCATTATACACCCGAGTGTAGCTAGAGCCGAGCAAAAGCTTGCATATAGCCTTGGGTGTACCTAGAGCTAAGTACGCTCGGGCAAATAATGTACATAATAACACTCTAATTAATCAGCATATTTTACAAACAACCCAAAATTTGCATAAATTAACCACAATAGAAAATTTACCTTTAACAACACAGGTTGAGCCAGGAGAGATCAAACCCACATTGGGACGAACACAATATTTTTTGGGATGTGTTGTTTTAACCTTGAAATTTCACAAAACCAATAAATTAAACCACACCAACACAGAATTTAACAAAAAGTTCATAAATTTAAGGAAAAGGGTACCTTAAAGACAACATTATGATCGATTTTGTTGGTTAATTCAACCCAAACTATACTCAACTTATTCAATTGAACTGGAAAAACCCCAATAAATTTTGCAATGCAGAACAACACAAGAACAATGTAAGTTAATACGATTGACTATAGAAGGATAAAAAAGAGAAAGATTTAAGAAGAAAGAAAATTGGAGGAACTTACATGGGAATTTGAGCTCAGAAGGTTGAACGTTAAGGAATTTTTTGAGCATGTTGCAAAATTAACTGGGTTTTCTTTGTATTTTATGACAAACCTATGACATAAGAGAGATTATTACAGCGAAAGAAGGGTAATTCTAAATTTCTAATTGCAGAAAAAAGATGGGACCTCGATGATTTCTTTCAATCGCAACAAAGTTGTTTTGCATCCCCTATTAGATTAACTTTCTTGATTTTGGGGGGTAAAACTTTTTTATTATTACTATTTTTTGTTTTTTTTTTTTTTTTTTTTTTTTTTTTTGTCTAATTAGTTTAACAGGTTACAACTTTACAATTCATGTGAGACAATCAGACAATTGGTATTTTAAGAACTGGTACTCCCTCCGTGTTTTTAAAGTGTTACACACTTACACCTACTAAACGCAGCTGTATTTAAATATTTTCTCCGTATTTTTTATTGCACCATAAAGCCTTTATCACTATTCACATAATGTTATTTAACCATCATTTGTGATTTATCTATAAGGAAAAACATAGTTATGTTAGATCTAGTTAGATTCGTCTTGAAATCTACATTTCAAAAATCAAATTTTTATAATTTTTACGAACGTGTAATAAAGATATTAATAGGTAAAGTAATGCATTGGCAAGCGTAAAATCACTCATGGTGCAATAAAAAAATAACGAATAAAGTAAGTGTTACACTTTCTTTTTTTGACAATAAGCTAAGTGTTACACTTTCTTTTTATATCCCTCCATTTTATTTTTTTTTATAAGTTAGAGTTGAGATTTTCCACTATTCATATGTCATCATTGACTTAATTTTTTTACCAATATATAATATATAAATATGATCATATAATATGTTGTTGGATTTGTCACAATGTTTACTTTAATAAATTAATTTTTCATAATTTTTACTAACCTCTAATTAAAGATATTGATGGTCAAAGTTGTGTATCGGCAAATGTGCAAATCCAACTCTAGCTTAAAAAAAAAAAAAAAAAAAGTACATTTTAGTATTATATTTTTCTTCTTTCTTAGTCCCCACCCAATCCCACTACTACTTTTTTATTATTATTTCATTCCTTCCACATTCATTACTTTTCAATAAACTATTAATTCTGCTATATTTCTTTTACAATTTTTTAATATTTCAACTACCCTACTTACCTCTTATTTTATTTAAGTCAATTAAATTGTCTAAAAATAGTACGTATATACGTGGGGCTTTTGTAGAGAGAAGGGCTCTCCCTTCTCTCTAAAATCCACCTCCTTTGTTTTTCTTCTTTGATTTCTCTTTCAGATTCTCCTCTCCTCTAATCTCCCTCTTTTATTTTCTCCTCTTCTCCTATGATCTCTCTTTCTTGGCTTCTTTTTTTCTTGATTTGAAGCATGTATTCCTTGCTTTTGTCGTCGCCACCGTCGCTTTCGTCGCTGCCGTCGACGCGCAGCCTCTGCTGATGTCGGCCCTTCGCCAATGCAGCCTCCGCCTCTAGGGTTCAAGTCGGTGGATTTTGAAAAGCCTTAGTTCCACCGATTTCGCTGCCTTCGTCGCCTTCACCATGTCTCGGCCTCCGTTTGATTGTCGGCAAACCTCATGGGTCATATTATTTTTGGTCTTTGTTTCTATTTTTCTGATTTTTTTTTTTTTTTTTTTTTTAGTTTAGCTTCCTTGATAAGCTTTATTTTGTAATTTTTATTTTTTTTTTAGTTGTACTGGTTTATCCTTATCTATTAGTCCGGTCCTGTAAGAGGCAAACTTTTAGATTCTAATGATCCTTTTCTGTGATAGGGGATTATTAAACCGTGTATTTTAATACTTGTTTGTGAATATGTTAGAAGTACATAATCTTCATAAATAAGGTTTATAAATCTTATTATACATTCACAAACAAGTTTACTATAAAAATACGTTTAGTTCGTGTCAAAAAAAAATGTTTAGACAATATAAATTCATTTAAATTTAGATTAAATAAATTAATTACAGACTAAGTAAAAAATATTTTAGAAATTATGTATATACACCCAGGGGCGGACTTGGCCTTGTGCCTGGTGGGTCAAATGACTCACCAGGGCCCAAAAAAATTTCTAAGTCTTTTTTTTTTTTTTAAAAAAAAAAAAAAAATTATTAGTTTGTTAATTTTAGTCTTGTCAATTTTAAGCTTGTTAAATGTTAGTTAGTATTGTAATCTTGTCAATTTTCTATTTGGATGATCTTTGTAAATAATTTTTTTTTGGGAATTTTGGTAAAAAAAAATTTTTTTACATATTTGGTTATCGATTGTGAGTTTGTGACTCACCGGTTAGAAATTCCTGGGTCCGCCACTGTATACACCTGACTGGAGTAATCGAATAAGGATGGATAACAATCATAGTCACATATTCACAAGAAGACTTTCAAGAGTGGGGAAGAGCGTAGTGTAGTAGTGTCAATCAAGGCCTTAAATAAACTAAACCAAACAAGGCTAAACTTACGAATTAAATCCACAAATAATGAAGTTAGAATTTAAGGATGCATGAGTCAAAGGAATATCAAGACGTAAACCAAGCAAAACATCAGACATCCCCACCTAATGATGAGAGAGAAACATTAACACAAATATACTTTATAAAAGGGGTATGAATTGGATATTAAATTCAAATAAAAGTAGATTAAAGGGCCCCACTCAGACAACTATTATTTGTCGGATATACCCACATGGCCCACGCTTGGTTTCCATCAACTCCATCACAACCGTCCAAAAATATACATGTGAAAATGTAGCTTTTTAATTTCGTAAAGGGCATAAAAGGAAAGTAGGCAGAAAGAAATTAAGAAAAGGAATCATATCCTTTACTAATGCAAAAAGAAGCCAAATTTTCTGATTGTAATCGGTGCAATGATAAAGATTGTACGGAATATGAGGTTGTGACTCTTGTGAGTCCTTGTAACTTGTGAGTTGAGGAGTGAAAATTCTCTTATTCTTATTTAAATGACACTAATTTGTATTAGTATAGAAAAATATCATGAGTAGGATATACTCGGTATTATTCTACGTGTTAGAATTGGAGAGCCTTTATTTGCAAGAAGCACGAGATTGCATGATCAGACAGGGTACAACATAACAAAAGTGTACAAATTTTGTGAAATATGACTTACACATGCATACATAGCATGACAACATAATATTGTGGTACATTGATTGACTGATACATGAGTTTAGGTCTCACATGAGCTGATATTTGGAAACATTTAGCACTTCACAACACGTAGTTTATGGGTTGAGCCTAGCTAACTCCAAATCATGGAGGCTCGAGCCATCACAACCCACATCCATTTTTATCCTTAATATCATTTCTAATCTTTTGGAAGGCTTTGCTCGGAAATCTCCCTTATTCAATCATAATATCATATACATTCACTTTAGTCAAAAGACATTACTAGGCATTAGCCATTAGCCATGTTATCTCACTTATTATTAGGCATTAGCTATGTTATCTCACTTATAAATGTTACAATCGATCAAATATAACATAAGGTGTATTAGTGCGAATAAGTAATTTGAGACAAAGAGAAGTACAAAATACATAAATATGAAAGGAGTGTTTTTTTTAAATCTTTAAAAATCTGCAATCAATTGGCCGTGAAATCCTCGTTAACAAGTATGAAATTCCCAAGTTACCCTCCACCCTTTCTCTTTCCTCTTCAATTCCCCTCACAATTAATTCGCTACATTTCCCTTTCAATCATCATCATCATCTATCTTCATCTTCATTTTCTCTCTCCTACTTCTTCATCCTCTGAAAAAAATTCTGGAAAAAAAAAATGAGCTACAAAAAATTCGAAATCATCCAACAATCATCCCCATTTTTCATCACTGAAACCACCATATTCCCCCAAAATCCCTCTCCTTAAACCCCTTTTTCCCTCCTCTTCCAATCCCCTTCGAAGAAGATGACGAACTCGTTTTCCCCACCCCATTTGACTCAGTCTCCGATCTAATCCAGATCGAATCAACCCCTTTTTGCTCATCCTTCAAACGAGTCATTCGCCGAGTTGACTCGCCCGAGTCGTACCTGAAGAAGATCTCAGACCGAGTCAGCTCGCTCGAGTCGAAGTTCGACCGACTTCTGCTGTTAAAGGAGAAGGAGGAGAAGGAGAAGAAGTTGAAGAAGAAGCAGCAGGAGTTGAAACAGTTGGATAGGAAGTACTCGTTTACGGCTGAGATTAAAGGGGATGTGGAGAAGAAGTACAAGTGGACGGCGGAGATTGAAGGGGATGATGTCAAGAAAGGGAAGAGAGGAGAGAGAAAGTATCAGTGGATGACTGAGATTAAAGGGAAGGAAGATGATAAGAGGGTTTACACGTGGAAGGCTACTATTGGTGGTGATAACAAGAAGAAGAAGGAGATTGAGAAGAAGAAGAAGAATGGTGGTGAGAAGGGATCCTCTGCTTCGCGCATTGTTGAGATCGAAGAATCACCTGATCAAAGAGCTGTAGTTTTGCGCCAGGTATGATTTATTGTTCTTTTGTGTATACATTTTGTGTTTGTTTGGTTTAATTGAAGTTATGATGTAGTAATATGAGTAGTTTCTTTGATTTTGTTAGATGGTGTTTAAAATGCTGCATAATTTGTGATTTTGAAGTATTTTGATGAATTGTTGTTGATAATTTGGTGAATAATGGTGTTGGGTAAACCTAAGGTGAGTTACTAGACCATGTAATGTATACATACCTGTTTTTGTTGTGTTGATATGGTGATCACTGAGCTTGAAAGTGATGAACTTCGAATCGTAGATAAGATATTGAGGTATTTGAAATGGTTTTTGAGGTGTTAGAAGATCTTAAGAGGTGGTATATGTAGACTGCAATGCTGTAAAAATGATTGATCTAATAGGGATGTTGATCTCACAAAAATATGATAATGTTAGAGGATTGTGTAGGGTTTTGATTGATTCATTGTTTATGGCGGCTTTTTCAGTAGTTATTACTTATTTTTGGCAAATGAGAGTTTGGGCTAGGAAAAGAGACCTCAAATCATTGATGGAGGACATTGGTGATCATAACATGTGAACTATGGTAAATGAGAGAGATGAGAATGTGCTCCTTGTTCTGTTGGTTTCGAGGGAGAAGCGAAAGTCATTGTATGGAAATGGAAGAGCTTATAAGCAGTGATCTCCATTCGTCCAATATATTTTATACCTCTGTTTAGCAATGCATTTTCTTGTGGTGAATGCGTGGGCTGATTTATCCCAACGATTCAAAATGAGATAGCGACTTTAGGTCCTCTGGTCAGTTTGAAGTTTTGGTTTAACACTTCCTTTCCAAATTTTGCATAAGTAGCTTCATATAGCATCGAAAGGAAGGTGTTTTCAGCTGTTTGTGTATGCAATACTTTCTAACAACAAGTTTTCTGATGTTGGTTCAACAAACTAGTCAATGTAAGTTGATGTCTTTGCAAATTCAATAATACTGGTAGCTCTTTTTGAGCTTGAGTTGTTGTCACCTTGGAGTATTTGGTACTTGCATTACTACTATGGATATCAGTCATATCACCTGGGTCAGTGAAGCCACCTGGGAAAAGTATTCCGAATATAAAGGACTGGTACAATCATATATGCTCTGTAGGTGTCCAGCTCCTGGTGTTCTCATGGTGACAGATCCTACATTGTTGTAGAAATCTCATATGAAGTATACTAATAAAAAATCCTTGAGTGTTACTATTTACTCATTGCTAGCCCCATGTTTTTTTTTTGACGAGATGTTCTGTTTTGCTGTTTTTACAATTATTTGTTCTTAAATTTTGGACCTCTTCTCCCTGAACTTGGTGCTAAGTTCTTTTGATTGGAAGATGGTCGGAGCATACCATAATTATCTTATATGTAATTTTGTTTTATTGGCGCCATAGGCTTTTGCCAAAAGAGCTGCCAATGGCAAGGGGAAAAAGAAAGAACTATCACCCGTGGATGCTGCTGCTTTGATCCAGTATAGCTTCAGGGCTTATCTTATTCGTAGATCTCAGGCCCTTCGTGCCCTACGTGAGCTGGCAATTGCAAAAACCAAGTTGAAGGAACTCAGGGCAATGTTCCACAATTTCTCCTACCGTAGCCGTGTTTCCCGTGATGCTGAGGAGCGTCAGAAGTTCTCGGAGAAAATTATCGTTCTGCTCCTCACTGTGGATGCTATCGAGGTGAGAACTCGTTTCACTGATAGTACCTTGGTTGGTTATCTTGTACCTTCATGTAAATTTGCCTCCACCTAATTTGAATGATCAACCAGAATCAATCTGAAAATTTGAAGTTGGTTGTATATGCAGAAACTGATTTTCATTTGAGTTAGGCTTGTGCTATGGAAAAAAAATCTATCTTTGAACCGACTCGATACTAATCTGGAAATTTATGATTCTAAAATGGTCTGTACTCCAAAAACCTAAATGACCCACCCAACAGGCCGACAGTCCCATCCTGACTTCTGAGTTCTGACTTATTTGGCATGCCTATCCTTTCATTTTATCTACATTCAGTATAGACTATACAGTTATAGAGGGGTTAATAATCTTGTCTTTGTGTAATGGTCAGGGAGTTGATGTGATGGTGAGAGCTGCAAAGAGGTCAATGGTGGATGAACTGGAGGCAATGCTTGATGTGGTGGAACCCCAGTCTGATGGGAAATCACTTTCCATGAGGCGAAGGACCTTCGACATGCCTAGTGGCACCATCCAAAAGGAAATTGCAGAAGGTGTTGCCCAGGTCGTCCAAATGCTTGATGAAGAAAACGGAACCTTTGAGGCGTGCTTATAAAGAATTTGGCTGCACTCGTAAAAGCATGTTATTCAGATATGTTTGTTGTTGTATGACTCATTGACTTGTATCTTTGTTAATTTAGGAGGTTAGAGTTTGCAGTCTGGAAACATTTTATATTAAGCGGCTGGGTTCTTAGGTGTTGATTATGGATTTTAATGGATATAACCTTCAATCGCAGTTGAAAGGTTTGGAATCTTGAGTCTCGGTCAAGAAACACTAAGCAACACGAGCTTAAAAGCTAAACTAGGCCAAGAATACACAAGCACAAGCTTACGTAAAACTTTATAAATTTCAAATCAATCGTACTTTTCATTAAACACCATCACGTATTTATAAGCTAAATAATTAGCCTAAAAATTGTGTAGAACAAATTGTAATCTAACTAGGAAACTTACCCTAACTTGTAAAGATAATGTTTTGCAAATATAATCTTTAAAGTTAAGCTTATCTTCTACAGACCGAATTAAACTAACAAAAATATCCTAATAAATTCGGTCACCTAATAATAATATTAAAAATAACATAAAAATAATTAAAATAACTTGATGCCTTGGAACCACATCAGGTGTAGCGTAGTATGTATTTTCAAGAGGATTTCCCTACCTATTAGTCATGTACTAGTGAGCTTATGAGCTTACTGTTTTGGGATGGTGTTGAACAAGTTTATGTGATCTGGGTTTCGTGCAAGTATTGATTTGGTGAAACCCATTACTGCCTTCACAAATATTTCATACTACATATCCTTTTTTGCTTCTGTTCTGGAACTTTGAGTGCCTTCGTATCGTGAACTAAGAGCAGCAATAATTTGAGGTTTAGTGGAGCAAAAAAAGGAAGCTCAGATGCTTAATAAGCTTTTTTGGAATATTAGAAGATGGTGGCAGACTTTACGTTGCTATATTGTGCGCAGAATTCATCACAGCTTCACACATTTACACCAGCCGGGAATCGAACCCGGGTCTACCACTGGTGCTTGTTGTATGCAATTGTTCCCATTATATTAACAGCTTATACAATCAATGAGCATTGACCACTGATTTTCTTTTACTTCTTCTTTTGCAGTTTGTACTTTCCACTCACATCGGCTCCGTTTGGTAGGGCGTAAAACATTTTCACTGAAAAGTGTTTTCCCATTTTACATTGTTTGGTTTGGTGTAAGACATTAAAATGTAAAACTTGGGGTGAAAAATCATTTTCCACCTTATTGAAAACATTTCCCCCCCAATTTAGAAGGAAAACATTTTCCATCACAAGTGGAGGGAAAACATTTTCCCTCACAATTGAATTTTCAGTTCAACCAAACAATGGAAAATGGTTAAAATGGAAAATCATTTTCCATTCAACCAAACAACGGAAAACTTTTTTGAAAATGAGTTTTCCATTGTAAAATGATTTTCATGGAAAACCATTTTACATTGAAAACGTTTTACACCCTACCAAACGGACCCTAGTCACATCCTCCTTTGCAAAGTAACTACTCCGTAACATTTTATGATAAAACAAACAAATTAGGACAGAGGAAGAAATATAAGAGCAACTTTTTACGGAGTACTTCCTCCATCCCATAATATTTGGAACGTTGGGGTAGACATGTAATTTAAAAAAATTATAAATAGGTTCATTTAAAACATTTGTTTATCATATAAAGGATTTTCTTTTATATTTTTATATTGTAAGAAAACAAAAAGTGGGAGAGGTGAGGGTAATAAGGAAAGAGAAAATGCAGGATTTAATTAGGTTTTGGGGTTTGTGGTCACAAAGAGAGTATAGGAAAATATTTTTTATTAGTGGTCCGATTCCACATTTAGTAACGTGTCAAGTATTTTGTGACGAACGAAAATAGTAACTTTGTCAAATATTATGGGACGGAGGGAGTATTATTAGTATTAGATTTAGGGTAATGATATATGTTACGTTACCTATATGTTACTAAAATGGCTACATATAAGCGTTAAATACTATACTTTTTCTCCAGCTTCTTTAATAACTTTGATTGGATAGACCCCAAAGGATATGACATGGGTAATGCGTTGACATGATTAAATGTTTTTAGAGTCATCTGCACCCAAGGTTACAAGTGGAGGTGGGAGTTAAACAACCACAGATTCAAGGAGCAAAAACCTTGCGAAAAAAATCACATTATGTATATATAACGATCAACCTCACGCTCAATTAATCCTTGAGGGGTCGAAAAGAGTATGAGTGACAATGATGACGATGGTTTTGGGTAGACAAATAGCGACGTTGGCATAGTGAAAGGAGAGCACACTCTTACTTATAACAATACCATACAATATAATTCCCTAGAGACAACCAACGCTAGCAGCGACAAAGGATTACAATGTCGACTTTGCTTAAGATCAATTCTATCAACTCCCGAGGGAGTCGGCTCGAATTATCATCCTCTTCTCGATGTTTAAAAATAAAAATACATAAATAAATAAATCAGTATGATTGTATCCATGGACCATGACCAAGGCTAAGAGGACAATTATACTCTTAATCTTTAACTGGTGACATTATTTTCATTTGAAAAAAAAAAAACGATTGTTAAAAGTACAAGATAGTTTACTATTAAAGTGTAAGAACATCAACACATGTGGTATAATTTTATACTGTGGTGTAAAAAATATCAAAATTTTACAAATTTTTACTACATTGGTGGTACTCCTTCCGTTTCGTATTAATCGCAACACTTTCTTTTTCCTTTGTTTCATATTAATTACGACACTTTTATATTTGGAAAGAACCCACTATTATTTTATAATTTCCCTCTCCCACTAACCTCACTTTCATAAATAATTTACTACCTCCGGTCGCTATTATTTGCAACTTTTACTATTTTTGGCCGCCCAGCATTATTTGCAACTTTCCAATTTCTTTCCCTTTTTAACAAACTTTTTTGGTTAAAAAGACATTTATATAGTGGTCCCCCTTTTTATTTTTCCTCATAACCACATGTACAAAATCAGATTTTAATATAGTGGTCCTCCATTTTAATTTTTCTCTCTCCTCCTAATCACATGTACAAAGTACCCTTTCCTTTTATTATCAAATTATGCTTCGTGAACCGTGAAACCCTCCAAAGTTGCAAATAATAGCGACCGGAGGTAGTATTATTATTATTATTATTATTTCTCTTTCATACTAACAATACAATATTATAAAAAAAATTCTCATTTCATACTAATAATACAATGTTACGATTAATACGAAACGGATGGAGTATAAAACTATACCATTTGATGGTATATATCATCACATGGTAAACATTTTGCTTTGGTCCACGTGAAGCATGAACCAACCTGGTCATGCCATGTAGTCTGGCTATCATATAATTTTATTTTTTTCAATTGCATTTTAAGAAAAAATTATACAATAAAAATTCATGAAAAAATTACCATTGTTCATAATTTTTCAAGACCTACACATAGACACTCATATTGATATAGTTTTATAAATTTTTTGAATTCGCTTTTTACTACTTTTTTTTTTTTTTGAACGGCGCTTTTTACTACTTATTGCTTATTTTATTTAATTAATTTTACAAATATTAATTACTACTTCTGTTTCATGCGTTTTTGCAACTTTGAAATTTCTTATATTTCACAAATAATACCCCAAAGTAGCAAAAAATATGAAACGGATGTAGTAGTTATTTCCAATAATAAAATGAAATATAATCATAATTAAATTAAGTGTGTAATTAAAATATATAGGAGAGAGAAAGTGTAGTGGTAAACTTTTTTTATACCATGGGTGGGATGAATTTTGAAGAAAATATATTGTAATGTGGTATAGCCGTATAGGTAATGTAGAGGAGTGAGAAAGTGGTAGAGAGAGAGATGGATGATATAAATTTGGGTTTTTCTGTATAGTAACCCTATTAATTTCACTTTTCTACGTTGTGTCCCAACTTATATGACTTTCTACACTGTAACCCAATATACATTTTGTTTCCATACGGTAACCTTGCCGTTATCCCGCCGTTAAAAAACACCGTTAATGGGGCCCACTCTCTATTTATTAATATTTTTTATCGATTTGCGCGTTGGAAAACCTTCCGTTAAAGGTTTTGGGGGCTATTTAGTCCTTAAGATTCCAAATTAAGCTCAGATTTCACAAAAAAGTAACGTAAATGCCTCGTTTTGCTTATTAAAACGTGAACACGTAAATCGAGACCTTTTTAGTAAGCAACACGAGGCATTTACGTTACTTTTTTGTGAAATCTGAGCTCAATTTGGAACCTTAAGGAATAAAATAGCCCCCAAAACCTTTAACAGAAGGTTTTTCAACACGCAAATCGATAAAAAAATATTAATAAATGGAGAGTGGGCTCCATTAATGGAATTTTTTTAACGGCGGGATAACGACAAGGTTACCGTGTGGAAACAAAATGTATATTAGGATTACAGTGTAGAAAGTGATATAAGTTGTGGCACAACGTAGAAAAGTGAAATTAACGGGGTTACTATATAGAAAAACCCTATAAATTTTTATACCATGACCCATGAGTGATGATGATCTAAGAAGGAATGTGTAGTAATGCAAGGTTGTTATGTATAGGTAGTTGCATAACATGTCAAACCTATAAATAAGTGGCGAATTAATAGGAAATGACATTAGTACCACTAAGACCCTGTTCACTTCACCTTAGAAATATAATATTCAGTAAAAATAATTTCCGTTCAGCAAAAATAATTTCATTTCAGTAAAAATAAGTTCAATTCAGTAAAAATAATTTCAGTTCACTAAAAATCGGTAACTTTAAAGAAGAATTATAACAGTGAATCAGCAAAAATAGTTTCAGTTCAGCAAAAATAATTTCAGTTTATTAAAATTAATTTCAGTTCAGTAAAAATAATTTTGGTTCAGCAAAAATAATTTTAGTTCAGTAAAAATAATTTTAGTTCAACAAAAATAAGGTGAAGTGAACGGGACCTAAGTTGTGAATTGTAACATTGATAATAGAAATGCAATGTACGAGTAAATAATTTTAATTGTACTAAAGATGCCTGCAAATCTAAAATAGTAATCCACCAATCCCTCTGTCCCTTTATTTTTGCCCCATTTAATTTTGTATGATCTCCAAGACATGTGTTAAAACGTTTATATCTTCATTTTCATACACGTAAAAAATATAAAAAGTTGATATTAATTAAAGAGGGAGCCCCAATTAATCATGTTACAACTTTATGCATTTATTTCTGTGTCACTTTATAATTTAACCTTTATTATTTTAAAAATAAAAATAAAACAATATATTGTGAGAGGAGATATATTTTCATGTTCATCTCAGAGATAAACTTGAATTTTTCTATTAATTAAATTTATAATAAGACAAACCAAACAAAATCCCACATGACTATATTTCCTTTTGTAAAACAACTTGAACTTATGGTACCATTAATTTGTGAATCTGTACAATTGATATTGTCAAGCTATTATAAATGGTGGTACACTGGTACTAAAATATCTTCAATGATACACTAAATTTTGAAAACTAAAGTGACGTAATGTGTCCCACTATTTTTATTTTTTTTTATTGTTATACAAAATTTGCATTATGCTCTTGTTATGAAACATTAGTTACATACGAAGTAACTGTTATGAGTTAGGATGCACGGACATTTTGTCCAACAGTCGTGTCCGACATTGTGTCGGACACCGACACTCGTTCGACACACGACGGACACACATAAAAATTGCATCCGGTTTTTTAATATATATAGACATTTTGAGACGAATCGTATCCTACTATGATACGATTCGGTCCGGTTTGCATTTTGATATGTCACCTCATCTATTTAACTTTTTTAATTAAAAAGTTAAGATAAAGTATGAGAAAAAAAGGTAAGAGTTATAATACGAGCGCCTTCAAAACACATTTCATAGCATATTATTGTATGTGAATTAGGAGAATATTATTTAGCTACGGTAAATGACTTGTTTTAAGGTTAATTATTTAGTGTTTTGCTGAATAGGTTGTCAAAATCTCGTTTTTTTGATATATTATTTGTCTTGTTATTTGCTGTACCTGTGTCCCCTATTTTTGGATTGCCGTTTTTTCGTGTCCGTATCGTATCCGTGTCCGTGTCCGTATCAATGCAACCTAGGTTATGAGTCTTATCCCTTTATAACCACTCGTGAAAAAAAAAAGAAGTGAAAGTCATGAAAATTAATTGCTTTTCCGGGGCCTAGCCCCTCGTTTGCAACAAAAAAAAAAATAAAAAAAAAAAATAAAAAAAATAATTGCAACCCCTTGAGAAAAACGGGATCTTTCTTCTTTGAAGAAGCTTCCAAAAGTCGTTTTCTTCTGATTAAGCATTATGTGGTTCAATTCATCCACTTTGTAAAACAAAACTATGGCTATGTTTGGTTGACATTGTAAAATGGAGGAATTGAAAATTTATGAGAATTGATAAAATGAGTAGTTGTTAGGTTGATATAAAAAAAACAAAAATGGGAAAAGTGGAAATTTATGGGAATTTCAACTTTTCACTAAACATGGGAAATAAATTATCTAACTCCCCTTAGATAAATCAAAATTCATGGGAATTTCAATTTCCCTTATTGCCAACCAAACACATTTTATAAATTCCTAAAAATTTCATTAAGAAATTAACTTCCTATGAAGTATAAATTTCTATGGGAATTAAATTCCTACACCAACCAAACAACACCTATTTCTTGGTTACAAAAGAAGGCATAATGCTCATGTCATCTTGATATGTCATACTACACCTCCATATGCTGTATTTTATAATTTTAATTTATGGAGCTCCTTATGTCATCACCCAATATTAAATCAAAAAGTAAGACCATTCATATAATTCATAAGTTAATGATCCATTTTTTCAACTTTCCCACTCTTCGGTATAATGTGATCGTGTGATCAAACTCTATTTCTTGAATTTCGTTTTAAATTAGATTATTTGTTAGTCATTACCACCTACAATGTTCGATTATTCGTTTGTGTGTCGTTAAATTTTTAAAAGCCAGTATGTCATGTCTCATGCTAACAATTTCACTAGGTAGTTGATAATCAATGCATGAAAAAAAAATAGTTGCTTAATTAAACTCTTACTATTGAATTTAATTAACACAAAATAGTTGTTCGGCAAACAATAGTTAAACTAGTTATTAAACACACAATCTGTCAAAATCAACAACATATTTGCAACTCGAAGATTGGTTCCCAACCATAATTTCAGCTACTATATACTCCGTATGATACAAGTTTTGAGTTAGCAAGAGTTTTCAAATAAACATTTGGTAAAATAATAGTTGAACTCAAAATTAATACAGAGTACAGAGTAATAAACAAATATGATAAATTATTCAATTGTAGATCGCATAGTTGTCAATTCGTCATTGATGACACAAATGGTTAAAACAAATAAACTTTGACAAAACTATAAGTAACTATAATTACATTAATTAGATTTCTCCTACTTCCCAACTACAAAAAAGTAACAAGGAAAATTTTGTAGAAGTAACATTGATTATCGTGTTTCATGCCCGCATAGAATTATTCAAATAAGAAAAGCAATAAAGTCAAGATCATAAATGTCATTTATAAATTAAATTACCATTAATTATTTCGTTTAAAAGGAAAAGAAAAGGAAAAAAAAAAAAATTAGCGGTGGGGTGGTGGAGTTACCAATATGGTAATACATCCTTAATAAAAAAAATAAAAATAAAAAGACATTCAGTGTTGAACAAATCTAATTTCCTGACTATGTTCATTCTATTATGTTGACCAGTTGTTAGTCTTCAATTGTTGGCTTTCACGGAACTTTCCTGTGTTAGTTTTCCTTTTTTTTTTTTTTTTGAGGTCAGGAAATTTTTCATAGGTCAGGAAATTTTTCATTTTTGGAAAAGCCAAAAATGACTAATTGTACTTAAAATTAGATGATTCAAAATTGATCTGTATCGAAAATTTCCTTATCAAGACTTAATCTGATTCGAAAGAAATTTTCAGAAGTCGTTACAGACTTACAACACTTACAAGTTACAAGTGCTATAAATAGATATTCAATTAACAGAAATATTCCTTCCGTGTTTAAATAAATTAAACGTTTTAACTTTTACAAATGTTAGTTGAATTTAGTAAAATAATACAGAGTAGGTAGTGGGGCATAGATTTGAGGAGTGAAGAAAGTAAAGGATTTTGTAGGGACCATTATTAGTAGAATATTATTAAAAAGTAGAGAGAAATTACTAAAAGAAAAAAAAAACGTTTCATTTATTTAAACACGATCGTAAAAGTAAAAATGTTTCATTTATTTAAACATGGAGGGAGTAATAATCATATAATCAACACTTCTATTTTAACACTTACACAACAATTTTTATTTACACACGGGTATATAGAGTATGTGCACCCAACTACTTAAGGATAGTACTTACACAACAAAAAATATTAAATGAACAAAAAATACTCTTATGCATCTAATTTTCTTAACTTATGAGGTACAGCAATGAGGACTTGAGGAGTGAGGAACATGTCCTCTATGAATATTGTACTCCGTTACAAACACAAACCCATTTAAGAAATACTTGGTATACTTACTGACCTAAGTTTGATCTTGTCGGAAAGATTGTACGGAGTATATTCCAATTTTGAGATTAAGAGTTTAATCCTACTCAAGACACTTTGAGGATGTAGATCCCCTCTCTTACCCTTTTTCTTCACTTTTAAAGGGTCTCATCAGCAAATACTGGACCAAGAAACCATAATGATTGAAATATGATTAGGATCCTTTTCCTTACCTTAAAAAAAATAAAAAAAATAAATATAAATAATAATAAATAAAAAAAAAAAAAAAACTTATAAAATTGACCGATTAAAGAAAACTTAGAGAGTAAAAAAAGGAGTATTAAAAAGGCTAATACTGTAATACATTGTCTTGTCAACCTCCAGTTTTGACCATGTAAAAACAAACAGTCGTGTAGCCAGCTCAGACTCTGGGTCCCACTTTTTCCCGGAAAACCTTTCTCCTTTTTGTGGGTCCCACATTTTCCCACGTTTGATTAAGGGGTGTGATTCGGACACGTGGCTAAATCTAAGCCGTCGAATAGATTCTACTCAACTGTCACCGACGTTGATCCAATCAACAGCTGTCAAAGAAAGGGACGTGTATGGCCCCACTATTCCAACGTGGACACGTCAGTTTGACATGGTCACACGTGTCATTACGTGCCTCAGCCATCGCGACACGTGTCTGTCGTTTTCTCCGTTTTTGGTGGGACCAAAGCCCGTTTCAACGGTTTCTCTTTCGGTTTTGTTGGTAGTTAGTGTATTTTCTTTATTTTTAGAGGTAGTTAATGGTTACTACGTAATCCGTACGAAAATTGATACAAGTGGTGAAATACTATTGTTATGTACCAGTAATTTTAAAATGCTTGTACTCCGTATATTATAAATTAAATACCATGAATTATACACCGTTGCATAATCAATAACAAAATTATACGTTAGTAGTTAGTCTAAAAACATTGTTACTCCGTAGATCAATACATCCAACATTCATAGTATTTTGTCAATGAATTACAAATGGATTTTAAAATATTTTTCATTTACATGAAAAGTTAACAGATTATAGGAAAAAAGGAAATACACATACTATTTCATGGTAGAAATTTAGGCTTGTTTCATCTAATTTTATGTGAACTTATTTTATTATAAGCCCCCCCTTTTTTTTTCTTTTCTTTTTTATTTTTTTTGAATTATAAGCCCTTGTTTAGACTTTATACTCTGTAACCAAATTCCTTAAGTTTTAGAGTTGAGGGAGTTAAGAAAAGAAAATAGAAATTGTGACATGCGAATACTTTTTTGCATGAATGTTATGCAAATTGCCTCATATATACATATTATGCTTGTTTGGATCGAATATTCCAAATTTGTACTAATACATTTTTAACATCTTGAAGGTTATAAAAGCTTTCTTGTTTGATTTTTCATACGCAATGTTAGTTAGTTGTCATATTCAAAGTGAAACACGACTACAAATACTAATATGAACATGTAATAGATTTGCTAAGCTAGTCAATTAGTCATATACTCTTGTTTAAGAGCATAACTTTATGGTAATGGAAAGCGAGACGATTAGGTAATTTAAAAATAAATAAATAATCTACTACAAAACTAAAATAAAAAATAAAATAATTACTATAAAAATTACTTTGTATTATTAAATAAAATAAACTATAAAAATTACTTTGTATTAGAGAATTGAGGAAGTATATGTGTATATGTTCCAACTTCCGAGTAACATGTAAATATGTTTGTAAAAATGAAGAGAAACCCTCAAATCCTCCCCTTTACTTTCAAGGGTCCGACCCATATATACAGGACAAAAAAACCGTGAGGGTTGATCTGATCAGGGTCTTTTTTACCATTAAAATAATAAAAAATGAAGAGTGACCCTCGAAGCAAAAACAGAAAATATGACAAGAAATAAATGGTGACAAGGTGACACCAACATAAGATCCTTCTGCGCTTCAGAAGTATCTCACGAAGAACAATATTTTTATGATACTTAATGTTCCACCCCCTTATTGGAGCCAATTTACATTTATTTGCTGCCTGTGTTATTCCCTAAAACAATGCCACCACAAGTCCACAAGGTTGTCTCCCATTACAAACTCTTCAACCATACGACAAAAGTTGGAGAAGATGACACAATAACTTCAATTAATATGAGTATGATCAAGCTTCGTGAGATTCAATTCGTTCGACCCTAGCCTCGTTGTGGGAGTCTGCTAGTGGTCAACTGCTCGTCTGCTCTAACCTTCCATTTCACACGTTATGACTAGCTTAGTGTGTGTGTTTGCAACATCAATTTAATTCATTAGGTCTGATTTCGCCTCGTATTTACAGTACACTTGATTGATTAAATTCAATTCATTCTGATTATTTTCTTAAGCCGAACAAAACACGCCCCTTGTTATAATTAGTATTAGTACGTATATGATCAATCCTGTTCTGACAAAAAATACGTAGTAATTAGCATTAAACTAGACCTTTAAAAAAGAGTATACGTATTACGTATAGTGTACTTGAATTTGTATTGTAGCCAACTAGCCAAGCACCTAAGCATGATCAAGTCAACATCAAGAATTCAAGACCATGACATGCAATCTAAGCTCACCTAACAACTTTCATAGCTCCTAACATACTACCATTAACATAATCGCGTTAAAATAGATCTTTCTAACAAACAAACCATAGCCATCAACTAGTCCAAAATGATACACAACACTCCGTATTAAATTAAACCTATACAAAAAAAGAGTGCACATATACAATGTATTTATAATCAAGTAGCGTATAACTTATATAACCCTAAATAAATAAAAACGTGTATCACATCAAATTAAAATACAAACAAACATTATAAACTCCGTATTTCAGTTGGTGACAATGGTAGGTGGGTTACTAATGGTAGTTAGTATTTATTTATTTGTATATATTTTCCCATGAAAACTATATTATTAATTACTTCCTCTGTTCCTAATTTTTTTGCCCTATTTAACTGTACGCGGTCTCCAAAACGCATTTTAAAACGTCTATATCTTTATTTCTATATACGTAAAAATATAAAAATATGATATTAATAAAATATATAATGAGCCGAATCTAACCAGACCACTTATGACTATATTATCTTTTAAAAATTAACTGTAAATTATGATCAAAGTTTTTAAAGTTTGACCAAAATATGACAATGGGCAAAAATATAGGGAAGGACGTGAGTAATAAATTAGAAAATTTCCAAGTAATTGACTTGGTGACCACGACTTCACAACCTCCCAAAAACTCTTATAAAAACCCATTCCCAAATTAGGATTTTCCTTCTTTTTTTCTTCTCTCTTTCTCTCTCCTATTTTTCTCTCTCCTCTGTACGTCTCCTCTGTATTTTCTCTGCTCCTGCTTTCTTCTCGTTCTCTGTGTTTGTCTCTCTAGGGTTCTTTCTCTATTTCTTTTCCTGCAATTTTTCAAACCCCTTTGACTATTAATTTCTTCCATTTATTGTCTACATTGCTCTCATTTTTCTTCCTACCAAGAATTTTCCAAGGTTTGTCCTTCTATTTCTCTGTATTTTGATTTTTCTTGCATTGTTATATCTGATGAAATTTTTAATGGGTTCTTTGATTTTTGATATGGGTATTTATGATTTCTCCAAATTTTTGATTTTTGTTCAAGAATTTTTGATGGGTTTTTTTGTTCTTTGTAGTTGTTGTTTCTCTGTTTTATTGCTTGATTGTATGAAAAAATGGGGTTTTTTAAGCTTGAATTTCATAGTATGGGTGTGAAATTATGTACATTTTTGGAGGTATTTTTTTTTTTTTTATAATTTAAGGTTTGTTGAAGTTAATTTCATATTTTTTTCAGAAGAGAATGAAAACAAGGTACATAGAAAGAAAATGACAACAGATGCACAAATGGGGTTCACCTATGTAAAGATTGGGTCTTTTTTGTCGAAATATTGAGACTAAAAACAAGGCAAAACGGCCGTATTAGAACAAGGCCCACTTAATGTCTGTTTCTTGGTTTCATTTGATGCCAACTTTTTATGTTTGTTTTTGTTCTCGATTTTTTTCCCTTTTAATTTCTCTCATTTTAGACCACTTGTTTAGAATTGCGAAGGAAAAACCTATGATAGTGACATGGATGAACTATTTCTTCATTCTAAAGACAATTGGTATCTTGTTGTTTTTAAAATTTTGGTGCACGCGGTGTCACGAAATTATCCATCGTGTAGACGAGATTCGATCTCAGCTCTAAGGGTACCTTAGGTCAGTTTGTGGGATTGTTGTATGTTAAGGGTTTTTGTTTTTATATAATTGGTTTTAGTTTGTAGGACCCCTTTCCCCTGCCCTTAATTGGTAGCCAAATTTTTTCCCAAAGGTCATTGATCTTTCACATGAACGAAAGAATGACCTACACTAATACACTATTATGACACCCTTTCCTTTTCTCCTCCTAAAATCCTTAAGGGGTGTATATGTGATTATGTGGTGTGAATGAATCTTCCCAAATTTTGCATCTTTGATGTACAGTCATGATTCAATTTGGTAGGTCATATTAATGTATACCTAATGTGGGTGTGTTGATAATTGAAGTCTGCCCCGTTTGACATCGATTTTTTTGGGTCATGTTTGTTTGGAAGCATTAGGCTTGTATAGCTAGTTGTTACTTGTTTCGTTGTTTGAGTTCGAGGAATGATAAATCAATCTCCGAGATTAGACAAACGCTCCTTTAAACTGTGTTTAGAATAGTTTATTCCTGTTTACTGTTAATATTTGATTGAAATCAAGTTGGCATGGTTTGGTTATAAAAGTGATGAACAATCATTATTGTTATTGGGTGACAGATAGAATTAACAAATCCTTGTTAATTGATGAGAATTATTGATTAGTTGTCATTAAGGGAAATGTGTATTTTTGGGGATATTCATCATGATTTTAACTGTATGTGGGAATGCTAGTTGGACCACGCTAAGGTTGAAGATTGTTATACTTTTAACTGTATGTTTGAATTGACTGCAGTCAAAGCAGCCGTTAAAAATAAACTATAAAGGTTTTAGGAATTCAGGGCATATTTTCCATTGCAAAGTCCTTAATGGTGTGGTCTTTGATTCCATTTCAATGACTATACTATGTAAGAATTTCGCTTTTCATTGTCTCTTTATTTCATTTAGCTTGTATTAAGTGGTATTTGCTGAGGCAACTAGTCTTTTCCTTAGAATCCTGATTCTCGTTGCCTCGTGTTCTCACATGTTCTTGTCTCATAGATTGCCTGATTCTGGCCTTTGATGTTTCTATATATATTCATTTGTTGTGATTATTGATAAGTCGTCAATCATGATTGGATGCTTGAGTTCAAAGCAGCAAGGTGTTTGTTCTTGAGCTAATTAGTAATATAGTGTTGCTTTTTGTTTTGATCTTCTTTTGTGTAGGTATTTTGAAAAGCTATATTACAAACGAGGTCACATTTCATTGAGCTTACAAGGATTTTTTTGAAATGAGAAGGTATGTGACCAAGGACCGACTGCTACTATATTTCATTGAGCTTTGTTTGATTTGTATCAATTTATTCTCTAAATTTGCTAACTAGATTACAAAATAACCAGTTCCCTGGATTTCTATGCTTGATGGACTGCTTCCCCCCAAACAGTGACAAGAAAACTTTGAAGAAGTGGTTTTTCATTGACAAAACAGTTGGATAAAGTGCTTGTTTGTTATCGCACAATTTGGTCGTGATTCCTAGCCATTTCTCTTCTTGAGATTTGAAGCCTAGCTCATTGAAGTATTGTTTATAGTTTCTATAACACAGTGACTTCTGCTACGAAACTGGATCCTATGGACCTTAAAACTCCTGTTCTCGCTGACCCTGCACCTATCAAAAAGTCTAGATTAAGTTTGCATTCTAGTCTTATGCCTTACTCACCTCAACCACAACGAGCTCTCTTTGCTAATGGAATGCTCTTGTCAATCCCAAGGAAGAAAACCGGTGTTTTAGATGATGTCCGAGCTGCAGCTTGGCTGGATGCTATGAAATCTTCATCTCCTCCACCTAAGAAATTTCCTTATGATGCTAACCCTGAACAAGATTCATCAGATGTTGACATTGCTTATTGTGCATGGACAGTAAGTAGATCTTTCTCTTGTTTGATCTCTTGGTTTCCGGTATATAACAAGTCCAAGATTACTACGTATTGATTTTTCTTTCACTTTGCAGCTTAATTATCCATCAGCAATCACATCATTTGACCAAATCACACATTTTGCCAAGGGCAAGAGGCTTGCATTGTTTTTGGACTATGATGGAACCCTGTCACCCATTGTAGATAATCCTGCTATGGCTTTCATGTCTGATGATGTAAGTATTAATTGCTCTAACTATCTGGATTTGGACAATTTAGATTTTTGTCTTTATTTTCTTTTGTTAGCCCTTCAATTGACTGGCTATGATATTTCCGTAGATGCGTTCTGCTGTAAAAGATGTTGCTAAACTATTTCCAACAGCAATTATCAGTGGCAGAAGTCGTGATAAGGTATATTTTTTTCACTTGTCCATGTATCTTGCTCAATTAACTTGACAGTGAAAGTGTTCTTAACCTTCTATTGTTCATGCAGGTTTATGAATTTGTTGGATTGACTGAACTATTTTATGCCGGTAGTCACGGGATGGACATTATGAGCCCTGTGAAAGGCTCTGCTGCCTTTAATGGGCACCCTAATTGTGTCAAATTAACTGACAAGCAGGTATTATATACTTTGTAAACCTTGTCAAATATTACTCGGGGAAGAAAGATCACTGGGCGAAAATGTAGCTGACTAATCATTTTACTTTGTTTCTTGATTTCTATAGGGTAAGGAAGCTGTCCTTTTCCAGCCTGCTAGTGAATTTTTGCCTATGATTGAGGAGGTAATGCTACCTTCATTCTTAGTTAATATGTAATATTGCTATCTTTAAATTATGTTAAAGTTGGTCTTTATTTAAGATTTTAAATAATCATGGTTTTTTTAATATCTTCTATATTCTAAGCAGGTTTATACATCCCTTATTGAGACTACTAAGAAAATTAAGGGTGTAACGGTTGAGGACAACAAGTTTTGTGTTTCTGTTCACTATCGCAATGTAGAAGAAAAGGTAAAACGGTTTTCTCTTAGTGAAAAGCACTTGTGTTCCTTGGCTTATTGTTTGTGTACTAGTGCTGATTGTGTTACAATTAAACGTTACAGAATTGGAAGACTGTTGCTCTTCGTGTCCATGCTATACTAAAAGAATACCCACGTCTTAAACTTTGTCATGGGCGGAAGGTTTTAGAGATCCGTCCAGTGATTGATTGGAACAAGGGAAAGGCTGTTGAATTTTTGCTAGAGTCCCTTGGTGAGTATCTTGCTCTGATTATTTTCTGATTTTTTAATACAAAGAAAATAGGATCGTATACTTGTACAGGACAATCTCTGCTGTTTTATAACCTGATTTTGGAAACATGTTGCAGGGCTAAGTGACTCTGATGATGTGCTTCCAGTATATGTCGGTGATGATAGCACTGATGAGGATGCTTTTAAGGTAATTCTGCGCTTAAATTAAATGGTATATGAGCTGTTTGATCTAGTAAACATCTACTGAATCCATAAAACATTTTCGAGTGCAGTTCCTGAGAGAAGAAAATAGAGGATATGGTATTTTGGTGTCTTCTATTCCCAAAGAAAGTAATGCATTCTACTCCCTAAAGAACCCATCAGAGGTATTTTACCTAATCCTGTAGGAGCTCCTTTTAAGTTGAAGCAATGATAAATTACTCGTAGGGATCGGACTTTAGTTTTAACACCTGATTTCAGACTGATCCAATCTCAGGGATCGGTTTCAGAACAGTAATCTTATATTCTTGATATTTTGTGCAGGTTATGGAATTTCTTAAGGCACTTGTGACTTGGAAGTCGAGCTCACTCTAGACTAACCACAAACTAGAAAAAGTATATTCTAACATTACATAAATATGATCAGCCAAAAAAAGAAAAAAGAACAAAAAAAATTTACCATTACATAAATATATACAGTATGGGAAGGATCAAAGAAGAACTGCAACCAGTTTTGGTGCAAGGTTTGGCGCGTGCAGTGGAAGGAGCTTCATCATATTTTCAGGACCAATTTTGTTTGTAAAAAACGTCTGCGATTTTGTAAATCCCTCTTCCTTTGTATATTGCTAGCCCTTGTATTTAGAAGCAGTTGATTAAGGTGCTTAATTTTCCATTTAGAGTTTAGTACCTTTGCCAATGTGTAGGATATTCAGTTCCTTAATATGCTTAAAATCCCATATAATATACGCTACGCTATTATTAGGAGGGTAATTAGGTTGCAAATTCTTTTATTTGTGGAATGTGTATTGTTCACTCTCGGAGGGAAATATATATATATATATATATATCTAGGAGGTTTGTGAGAAAGGAGAGTAGTTTTTTTGAAAGGGAAAGAAGAAGATTTGTTGTGTTGTCTCTTGGTTATTTCGGAAGACTCATTTTGTTGGCAAGTTTTATTTCACGGATCTAAATGTTAATTGTTAAAGTCGTGTGTATGGAACAATTGTTTTGTGTAATTTTATGTGATTGTTAATAATAATATACTCGTATTACTTATTGTTGTATTTGTTGAAATTATCTCCCGAGATTGTTGGAAAGAGAGTGTGCACGCGTACTTATGTATGTGTTTGGCCTCAATTGTTACTGTTCCTGTTACTTATCTTTTAATTTTCAATTCATTTATAACTCAATCATATCTATGTTTATTTCTTAAAATTCGTTGATACTCATTTGAACTTGAAGTGACTAAATAGAAATGAAGGATGCTCATTTGGAATCCAGTAGCTTTACTTACTGTTTGAACTTTCCATGCTAGAATAGTAAATGCCTTCATCACTTAAATTGATTATTATTCGTACTTTACATAAGTATGGTCTTATTATTTGGTAACATAATGCGTTGAATGATTAGTCAAAAACAATCATTAAGGAAAGCCTTAAGGCCCAGCCCATACGAAAGTCCTTAAGGCCCAGCCCATACGAGTCATGCACCATTTTTTTTTTTGATGGGATGCACCACGTTTTTTTTCAGGCAATTACCATTAAAACTGTGAAATTAATATCTAAAATTCCAAATAAAAATAAAAATTGAAACTTTGTGTAAAACTTTCATGTGACATAATTCTCATGATAAGCTTGATTAGTAAATTGGTATATGAAATTATAACACGTATGGCAAGAAGTTAACATCTCACATGATTTTGAAAAGAAAGCATAGTTGTTGGTCACTTGATCTTCATGATTTCATGTCATGGCCTTCTATCTTCAACATTATGCCTTTTCACTCCATCAATAAATGATTTATATTTGTCTTTCAATCATCTATGACCATTTAAAATACGACAGTTAATTCATTCCACAATGATAATGTATTATGAAATAAGAAAATTAGTAAACAGATGGAGTATAATATATGGATTGAGTCAAGACACTCGATGGCTCAACCCCTAAGTTCCTCCAATGATTAGCCTTATAAATCATTTCATTTTTATTTTGTATTTTCTGTGGTAAAGATTTTCCAGTGTATTGTTTGTCGAAATTGTGTCGCTCTTTTATACTTCATCCTTTCCAATATAATTGCTTCATTATTCCTTTCATGAAAGTGTCATAGTAATTGCATCATTTACGTATTAGGTAAGTCTTTACGTATATTATGTATGACAATAAATAAACTATTGTCCCTCATTTTTTCATTTCATGACCTCATTCCTATGAGGGCAGTATTAGCGTATTGCCTTTTAAACATTCTATTTCTTCGTTCTTTATTATTGTACAATTATATAGTAACGGAGAAAGTATTTGCTTTGACATTTTGGCAACATAAAAAGTTGTCATGACAAAGTCTTTTTTGGCTTGATAAATATGCCAACCCGATCAAGGTAAATATAGCAAAATTAAATTTAAATACGGAATAATAACATAAATTAACATTTAGACTTTTCCTAAATACTTCACACATGAAAACATGTAGAGTTATAGAAGTAGTAGTTAATAGTCAATTATGAGTGTCAAAATCAAACAAGAAATATGATAGAAACAACATACATAATAATCATATAATTAAGCATAATTAGAAAAATTTAATAATTAAGCCACACACGTGTGGAATTAGTATTGGTATTTTATCTTCAAGATTTTAGGATTATTAGTGGACCACATGATATTGATGCGTCCATATTATCTAGAAGAAATGAAAACAACTTAATTACAAGTATACAACTCATTTGTATCGACTGAATCCAAAGAGCTTATCCGTTATACATTCCAAATCATCCAAGAACGAACAAAACCAAAAATATTATGACAATATAGAGTATATTTTTTTTTTTTGTAATAAGTCTAAGAGGCATTAGATTTCATTAAAAGTAAGACAAAAATTGTCGCAATTACATTCTAAGTAGCATTCGGTAACCCATACTCTTGTGGCCTGGTCTAGTCTGTTGGTTAAAAATGGGACATAATATGAGTCGCTACATTAGCTTTGATAATTGTTGGAGATTAAGTGGTCTTCAAAGTCTATACTATCTCAAGCAAGTATTTGTTACTTGATTTATATCACGTAAGGGGATAATATCTATATTTTAGGAAAGTAAATAAGATGATATTTATCCCGTAGAGAGTTCGTTACACCTAAAATCTTAAGTGATAAGAAAAAAAAAAAAAAATCAAAGGCGGATTTGTTGAATGATAATAGATGTACTAATCATTACTCTATCTTTTGAATATCTATATAACTGAGTACAAATTTATACAACACTCCGTTTTCATAGCAAATGGAGATGGGTTCCAAGTTTCCAACTACTTTCCAAATTAAGTAACGAAATGGCATTCAAACGCAACTCTCTCTGTAATTTAATGTTTGAATGACAATTGGGAAGTGTCAAAATTCATTTTTTTTATGCAAGTTAGCTTCAAATTAAAACAGCTAATTAGTTGCCAAATAATGAAATGTGTGCCCATATAAATCATCTTAATTTATTTATTAGAAAATCATTTATTGTATTATATGCGTTTGTAGAATGTGTCATCGCCTGTCTAACCTTGTTTGTTACAACGAGTACTACTTCCATTGAATAATTAATTGGTTAATTTACCAATGTAATATTGTATACTTGCTTCCATATCCTAAAAGATTGTATAGCTAGACCGTCTATTTCATTATAAATAATATCATTCGATTAATTAGCATATTACTTCTTATATCAAAAATAAAATTGAATCTTACTCCACTAGTTACTACAAGTGTACAATACTACGTCTTGTCTACGTAATAAAAGTAGTATTGTATTCCGTAGTTTATTCAAATCTTACTACTTCGTCCTCTCATAATTAATTTAATCAATTATGTATGAGTCCTTCCATAATTCAATTCACACTTGGCCAAATGGATGAATAAATTGAGACATGGCCCCACATCAACCTTGCGACAAATCACTTAAATTTCATCACATCAACAACAATTCTTCTGCATAATTGGAGGTGAACGGATCTTCTTCTTTTATTCTTTGTCTTGATATTCCATATATATATATATATATATATATATATATATATATATATATATATATATATATATATATATTTTAACAAGATATTACAGTATTATTAATACTCCTTTAATTTCATTATTTCAATTTACATTTCTTCTCCTTGATTGTCTTTTACTGTATGGTTTACCTAATATGTGATGAAAAATATGAAAATATAGTCATTTAGATTTTGTTTAGATTCGTCTCATGACAAAATAGTTGAGCTTGTAAATCGAAAACGTAAAAGTCAAATTATGAGAACCAAAATAGTAACGGTGTAATAACAACGTTTTTCTTATTAAAAAGTTTGAAGATAATAGTAAATTCACTTTTCCATTATCTAACTAATGTTTCTCTACTTACAGCTTGTTTGGGTAAAGGTAAGGGAAGGAAAAGAAGGGAGGGAGGTGAAGGGGAGGGAAGGAAAAGGAAGAATGGAGAGTTTTCCTTCCAAATCTCTCTATTGTTGGAGTGATCATTTTTTAAGAATTTAATCCCTCCATTTCTCTCCCCTCCAATTCCTTTTATCCCTAATTTGCTATCCAAATGGAAGATACTCCCTCCCTCCATTTTCCTTCCCTTCTTTTCCTTCATCCAAACACACTCTTAATCTCATGATTACGTGAGTCCCCTCTATATCTCGATTTCACAAATATTAAAACACTATACAAATGTTTATATTGTGATTATTAAAATCCAAACAAATATAATTACCTTCTTTTCTGTAAATTCGACTCATTTAATTTCTATCACATCAAAAACAATTCTTCTACATAATTGGAGGTGGCGGGATCTTCAATCTTCTTTTATTCCTTGTCTTGATCTTCCATGTATTATTGTTTTAATATTGTTGTTTTATTAATACTCAGCTCCTTTCATTAATTTTAATTAACATTCATTCTCCTTGATTGTCTTTTAATTTATTATATGGTTTACATGATATGTGATGAAAAATATGAAGTCATTAGGGTATGTTTAAGTGAAACGCTAAACATCGCCCGCAATTTACCATATAAAGCCCACAAATATGATATGGTTTGACCATTATGCCCATTTTCTAAAATTGAAATAATCTCGGTGTAAAAAATGTGGAGCCGTACTGACTCGCCGGGGGAGACCGGAGGGCAGGCCGGAGATGCGGGGGACGCCGGAGGTACGTCGTCGTCGACGGAAAACGAGGTAAGTCAACGTTAAAATTCATGGTTTACCGTCGGAGTGGCTCCGGCGCCTAGGATGGACGCCCAAACCGTAGCCTGGACGTCCAAGCCAGACGCCAGAACCACCAGAGTGGCGTCCAGCCCAGACGCCTAGACCACCAGACTGGCGTCCTGGCCAGGCGCCACTCCACTGGGTGAGGCGGCCCTGCCAGGCGCCAGTCCAGTGGCTGTGGCAGCCCTGGCAGACGCCACCCTTATAAATTAAATTTTTTTTTTTCTTTTTTGATTTTGTTGTTGTTTTTTATTTAATTTTTTTTTAAAAAAAAAAATCGAAAATGATTTTTTAAAAAAAATCGAAATGGGTTTTTTTTTAAATTAAATTTGAAAATTCGAAATAGGTTTTTTTAAAATTAAATTTGAAAATTCGAAATGGTATATTTTTAAATTTAGTTTGAAAATTCGAATTGGGTTTTTATAAAAATTAAGTTTGATTATATATAATTATGCTTTTTTTTGTGTTAATTCTGTGTAAATATAGAAATTAAATGTATTATCCGTTAAATGTATTTATTGTAATATATAATTGATGCAGGAATATGGTGGAGACGGAAATGATTACAGTGGGATATTTGGACATGATGGTCCATTTGAAGAAGCTCAACAGGCGATTGATTGGGCAAAACAGGTTGCAATTGCAGCTGGATTTTGCTTGGTAGTAGTAACTCATAAATCTCAACGGGATGGTAGAATGGATCGCATTTTGAGATGTGACCGTTATCGCAAAAGAGAAGAAAGAGATTTTCGTACAGCCACTCGGTTTGATACAAAGCGGAAAGGTTGTGGGTGTGAGTTCAGAGTAAAGGTTCGACAACTACGGAGTCGTGACGGTTGGGAAGTGATTGGTTACTCTAAATGGGGGTATCACAACCATGAGATGATAGTATATGAAGAGGGTCATCGACAACTGAGCGGCTTAAGTCCTGCTGCGAAACTAGTTGTGAAAGAAATGAGTGATGCTCAAGTGAAGCCTGCTAAAATATTAGCATCTGTGTTAGAGAAATTTCCAGAAGACCATCCAAACCGAAGACACATCTACAACGTCAGACAGCAACTCAGGTTTGAACGGTCAGAGGGAAGGAACCCTATACAGCAGCTGCTACACCAGGCACAATCACGTGGTTACCTGTTCTGGTTTGATTCTGATGAAGATACAGCGGAGGTGACTCATCTTTTCCTTGTGCATCCTGATTGTGCTGATATGATCAAGTCTTGGCCATTTGTGATTTTGATCGACTCAACGTACAAGACAAACAAGTACAAGTTCCCACTGGTTGAGATGGTTGGGATGGCTCCAACGAACCAGAACTTTCTGATTGGTCATGCAATCATCAAGGATGAGACGGCTCCAAGTTATTATTGGGTGTTGGAGAAGCTGAGAAACTACATCGGGCCTACAACCTTTTCAAGAAGAATTTGGAAATGGCAGAGAGATTGGTGAATGGTAAGTGGCGGAAGATCCTACAGGCAACCACAGAGGAAGCGTATGAGCGAGCATTGGCTAACTTCAGGGATTCGTACCAGTGGTGTCCGGCACTGGTGGACTATGTGATGCATCAATGGGTCCCTCACAGGGAAAAGTTTGTCAAATATTGGACAAACCAGGTACTTCATTTTGGGAACACTACAACATGTAGAGTTGAGAGCGCTCATAGAGCTACCAAGGACTGGATTGATTCATCGACCGCTGCTTTGGATACACTGTTCGCTAGACTGAACAAGTCAATTGAAACTTAGAAGAACGACATCAGGAACTCTCTAGAGGACTCCAGACGACGACATGGTACGATGTATAGCCATTTTATATTTAAGATTCTCCTTGGTCGTGTGTCGCACTACTGCTTGGGGTTGATTCTCACTGAGCTGAACAGGGTGAGGGACTTGGGTGACGAAGTGTATGCTCGGTGTGGGTGTACTATTTCAGTAACTCATGGATTACCTTGCGCATGCACCATTCACCGCGTTATTACAGAAGAAAGGGCGTCGTTACATGTTGATCAGGTCCATTCATTCTGGAGGACGCTTGTTATTGGTGAGCATGCAGACACTCAAACGGCCGACCGTGAACAGGAGGAGTTGGAGCAGTTTCGTTCGATGTACGACCGAGTGTCCTCCAGCCATACTTCTATTATTCGTGACGCTACTCATGTACTTCATGACATGTTCCACCCGTCTACCTTAGATTATGAGGAACCCGAAGGAGTTGACCGTCCTCGAGGTCGACAACGGCGGAACAGGAGTGCGTTTGAGTATATCCGTGGTCTTGGTCGTGGTCGTTCTCGTGGTCGGACATCGTCATCTAGTCGTAGTCAATCTTCATCGTCTGTGAATATGCCCCTGAGAACTGGTACGTTTTCAAATGGGCGAAGACAACTACGGTTTGGTGCGTCAGTTGATGTACAACGAAATTGCCTCTAACCGAAATGTTTATCGTCATGTGTACCAGGATGACTTGGATGGTGCTCTGCGGCGTATCCGGTGGGGAGGTGGACCTTGCGGCCAAAATCATTATTTTGACGCGCCCTTAGATCTGTTTGCCGTTGCAAACATTTACAAATGCGCAGTCATGCATTTCGGCCTGGGAGTGCATAGTCAAGCTTATTATCCTTGTACCACGGTTCTCCCTTGGCGGTCGCGTGAGACTGTCACCACACCGGTCAGAGAGCTAGCTATTGCGTTTCTTGGGTCGTCATACAGACATTTCATCCGACTAGACATGTCAACCGATTTTCCAGTGCCACCGATTATACCTCGGTGGTACAACATTCGCACAGCGAGCGTAGAGGGTTGGGATGCGCTATATCATGACCGGATCCACGAATGGAACACCCTAGCTGCATTTTAGTTTTTCATGTTTACATTCTTTATTTGTAATCTTATTTGTACGTTGCTCTTTTAATGAGAACATTAATATTTTATATTGTATTGCTTACTGCATTCCACGAACGGTTATATCAAAATTTAAAAACAGCACTGATAATATGTTTAAGTTGGAAGCTAAAAGAACAATCTAAAATGTTACAATCTTACAACATAATGTCCAACATAATGCTTTATAAATAAAATACAATAACCATCAGTAATCCCTCCTCGACGACGACTCCCACTGCGCAAGGGTCTGTTCCAGACTATCAACAACAGCTCTCCCTGTTGCACTCATGCTGACCTTCTCAAGAGAGAGTTTCTGTACGTCCTGCATTATCTTTCCCATCCACTGCATACAACAAAAAACAGAAGATGAAATACAATAACAACATATAAAACTTAATTAAAAGTCAACGATAAATATAATAAAAGACCACGGGATCCGTTCTCTACGAGCTGAGGTCGAAATACCACGGGATCTGACATGTCTATGCCCCGACCTCTCCACTGAATAGCTTCTACTAAGAAGCTCTATATTCTTCCCCGCACCATGACGACCCAGTGAATTCTACACAAAATTTTAAAATATATAAACATACAAAAATTTATACGAAAAACAGCTACCACTCCCAAATCAAATAAACTAAAAACATACAAATAATTGTAAACAAAATATAAACATAGAAAAAATACAACGAAATTGAAAAAAAATTATAAAAATAAACAACAAAATATAAAAACAATTCAAAAATATATTACACAAAAAAAAAAAAAATTAAAAACAATATTTTAAAACAAATATAAAAAAAAGGGGGGGGGCCCTGGCTGGACGCCCAACCAGCGGTGGTGGCGCCAGCTGCAGACGCCGCCACCAGTGGGCTGGCGCCTGGGCTGGACGCCACAGCCACGGCTGCGGCGCCTTGAATAAACGCCACAGCCGTGGTTATGGCGTCCATCCCAGGCGCCAGCCAACTGGTGGCGGCGTCTGCAGCTGGCGCCATCACCGCTGGATGGGCGTCCAGCCAGGGTGCCCCACCGCCGTCACGCCGGTTTTTTCCCTTTTTTTTTTTTTTTAAGAAATTGTACCTTGCCACCTTGGGACATCCTTCCCTCCGCCGCCGCCGCCAATTCCTTGCCTTGCCGCCTCGACATTGCCGTTGTTTGAATTTTTTTTTTTTTTTTTAAGAGAGGATGAAAGAAGATGAGCAATGAGAGTGTGAGTGATGAGAGTGTGAGTGTTTTTTTTTAAAGGTCAAGGGAAATTTTGTCAAACCAAGTGAATTTTGTGGGCTTTATGTAGTAATTTGTGGGCGATGTTTAACAAATCCCATGTTTAATTAGATTCATCTCGTTACAAAATTTTTACATGTAATTTTTTTTTTGAAAGAAGTCCTAGAGAACATTATATTTCATTAAATAAAGCCATAGGACATCTACAATTAACAATGAACGATAATGAAAACAGAATTAACAAAATCAAACCAGAATTAACCAGAAAGAAAATTTTTGTGTTGATTTCGTAACCTGAATCTAAGCCATAAACAATCGTAGCCCCGCAGAACTAGAAACCCTATTAAGCGCAAATAAAACCTTGTCTTTCGAAGGACTTTGAAAAACCTTTTCCTTCAAAGGAGATCGAAAATACTTGTCTTTCGAATGAGATAAACCCTTTCTTTCGAGGGAGACAATTTTTCCTTATTTTTAAAAACCAAACAAATATTACCTCCGTTTCTAAAAGTTTGACTCACTTACTATTCATGCGGTCAAAATAAATAAATTTGACCACATTTTATGATTTATACAAAAGAAATAAATTAGCATGTAGGATTTTATTAGGTTTGAACGCCTTTATGTAAATTTTGAAAGTATTAACTTTTTTTATAAATTTTGTAAGTATTAACATTGAATTGGATCAGAGACTGCTCAAATGCAAAATGAGTCGAACTTTCATAAATGGAAGGTGTACCATTTATGTCTAATAAATGAATATTGCAAAATACGAAGTAATAATTTGGAAGAGATTTGAGGGAAGGAGGTTGTCAACACTCTACGGTGGTTAGTGGTGCTCAAGTGAAGGAAACAACTGGAGAGTGGTGTGGCGGGCATGAGTGATGGTTATTGCGATTTTGCCTAGGCGTTGCAACAAATTAACAAATTTTTCAAACGGGTTTTAGTAACAAACTAACAATTAATTAGAGTAGTTAATTCATCGCATCAAACATACGTTGCATTAATTCATCATAAGCAAAGATTAATACAGTTTAAGTACAGATTTTATATCAAGAGTGAGAATTAAATCATTTCCCATCTCATATTTCACAACCATTACAAAAAATAAACTCTTAAACACAAATTATTCTAAAGTATCATCATTAAATTCAATTTATCTAAGTGAATCGCTAAACTACACCCGACTTGATCACATAATCACAATAGATCTTTTTGGTTCCCTTTTGGAACATACTCTGGATCTCCCTAGCAAATCCAGCCTTGACAAGTATGACAACTCCCCCACTAACCCTCCTCTCTTCTCCTCCTATTTAAACAACTCTCTCTCCTCTTTTCCAACTTAACCAAGTCTAAAACCAGATTAACCATGTCTCTCCACTCTCCTCCAACTGACCTGGAAACCAACCAACCCCTCCTCCAACCCACCCAAACCCGACCCGAACCCGAACCCGAATCCCCAATCCACAAACCCATCAAAGGGCTCGCAGTAATCAGCCTCTCATGTATGCTAATCCTCTCTCTAATGGCTGTCATTTTCAACGGCGAGACTACCCACCTGCCATTGTCGTCGGAAAACCGCCGTACTCCGTTGCCGGAGAAGGTGATTCCGGCGGTTACTTCTAGAGGGAAAATGGAAGGTGTATCGGAAAAAGTTTCCCGATTTAGAGAAAGTGATGAAGGAGTTTCGTTTCCTTGGACAAATGATATGCTGATGTGGCAAAGGAGTGGCTACCATTTTCAGCCGGAAAAAAATTGGATGAATGGTTGGTCAATCTTTTCTTTCGTCTTTGACTTTTTTTTTTGAAAGATAATTTTGCAAGTTAAGATAATAAATGAAGAAATGCTAATTAATTTTATTTTTTTGACTTTTTTTTTGGGTGATGTGCAATTATCGACGGCGTACGTAATTCAGATCCTAATGGTGAGTTTTTATTTTCTTTGCACAAGTTATTTAGTAGTATAATTTTTTTTACAAGTATTTACTTAAATTATTAATTATTTTTGGTGACATAAATAATTAAATAATGTTTTTTTTTTGTTTTTATGGTGTATTGATAGCCACATATTTTTCAAGAACTACGTAGGTAATTGTGGTTCATTAATCATTAATGTGATATATATACGAAGTATATGAAATGGAATAGGATTATAACATACAAAATGTTTTACGTAAAATTTTATTGAGTGGGTAATCTCTATATTTGTTTGTTACTTCATATTTGTTTTTCTACAAGAGTAATTTACTTAGCTCGTTTAAAGTGTAGTGAAATAAGTAATATGTCCTTATAGTTCATTTAGATTTGCTCAAAGTAGGCATTCAACTAATGGTTAAATAGCTAAGGAAGCTTGTCGTTTATGGATGTAAGAGGAAGAGTATTATATACATATTTTGTTTCTAATATATGTTATGGCTTTATTTTTCCACGTTTATACAAAGTAAACAATAATTGATATAGATGATTGCCTATTGGTTGAAATATGGACAAAAAAGATACATTTTCACAGTTTCACTTATAACAAGGTCAACGTGGTTAAAAAATATATATCTTATCAGTCAAGTAATCAAGGATAATTAGGCAAGTGTAAAAAGTCATTTAGGATGTTAATAATGGGTAAAACTTTTACTGTAAGAATATTTACAATAAAAAATATCTAAGAAATGTACTTAGCTACTAAATCAAGGGACGTTATAGTCATACTAGTCAATTTTAATCAAAACAGATTTAAACTGTAAAAAATTTACTTTATGTTTAATCACATGTCCCACGATCTAAGTAGTAGTTAACAAGCCAATTAGTAAGCCATAAGATTCACATGATTAAAATTCACCTAATCTTACCCACTGTTATTAGTATTTTTTATAATTTTTCTATTATAGTACTTGTATAATTCACGAGGTTGTCCCAAACATCAAATCAAAAGAGAAAATAAATAAATAAAAAAAAAAAAGAGGTGTGGCTTCCAATTATTGAAGCTCTTTTCCACAAGTAAGATTGGCTTGATTATGATAATTTACGTGGAAAATTAGACTAAACATCTAATCATGATGTACTAATCCTAGAGATTATTGTACTATTAGCAATTGTAACTTTTCGATTAATAGTAATTAATTTGGAATCTTGTCCTTAAGATAGCTTTGTTAATTTAAGTTCAACTTTGAGTAACTCTAAGTTAGTTGATCATTGAATGATTTTGTTTCCTTGCTCCTAGACCTACAACTCCATAAAATCTATTGGTAGTTTCTAGGTCATTTTTACAAGTAATATATTTTCGGGGATTAAGATATAACAAACTTATTAGTAGTATGGATCCTTTATTTGTTACTGCTAATACATACTGAAAATAAAAACCCTTCAATCCCATCATTTCCATGTGTATGTATTAAACATTTCTCGACCTATAATAGCTTAGTCATCAATGACTATAACAATGCTCGTTTATAATAAATTGTGTGTAGTAATAAGATGATACTATTTAAAGACAATTAAATAATTTCTCCGTTAGATATGCAAGTACATTATTACAGTAAAAAAAAACTTTAGGTGACTTAGATGTGAAACTAAATTTAAAAAGAAAATTAGAAAGAAATAATAGAATACATAAACATACAAATTAACATGAGACATTTATATAGACTACATGATATAGTATGGAAACATCATCATAATGGCTTTTTTTGTCATGATTCATGTTTTATAATATAGGGCTAAGATCCAATCATAACTTTGTTGACCTAAGCTGTAAGACAAATAGGCATAAAGTGCAAATCTATCACAAAAGAAATACAATTATACAAGTGTTAAGTACACTCTCTACTGATTTTTTTTTTAATTTTTTTTAAGTAGAAAGTGTGTGGCTATTAAAGTTAAATAACTTTGTGGACCAATAAAAAACTGTGATGGTTAGATTTAATTAAATTATTATTCTGCTATAAGTTAGGAGGTTTGGGACCCATATTGTTTTCTTTTACCAGTTGGTTGGACAGGCTTTGCTGATCAATTGATCATAGAGTGGTAGAACACTAGAACTATGCAATACCACATTTAAAAAAAAAAAGAAAAAAAAAATTATATATTTTATAAAACTTAAATTCGAAGATTAGATTAGAATAAAAGGAATACATCCTATTATAGTATTAATTAGGAATTAGATTGTATAGATAACCTAATTTTCATCTACTCCGTATTAATTTTTCTTTGTTATTCCCTCATCTCTCAAATTAACTCCTAAGTAGAATTATTAAGCTCTTTGATTGAGATGGAGGGAAAACTACAATAAATACGTAAGTAGTGTTTTGGTAGATTTTATGACAATGTTTCTCTCTTGACTATTGTTTGGCATGATATGATGTTTGTGAAATATTCTCAATAATTCTCTCTCATCATCTTCATGGTATTTTTTTTTTTTTTTTTTTTGATCAATCATCTTCATGGTACATAATCATGAATTATTTTGACTTTTACTAATTGCCATCTACGTACTCCTTATAGTATTATTATTAATAAATTAATAATTATGTGATTCATGTATAGCATTTTTAATAATTAAGAATCTAAAAATTTATTGTGTTTGGTTAGCAAATTGCATTTCTTAGGAAAGAAATAGTTTGCCTAGATTCCTTTATGTAAGTGAAATCCTATACTCAAACGAAGAATCGTAATAATGTATTTCAGGACCATTGTATCACAAAGGATACTACCATCTATTTTACCAGTACAATCCAGATTCAGCTGTGTGGGGCAACATTACATGGGGACATGCAGTTTCAACGGACCTGATTCACTGGAAATACCTCCCAATTTCCATGCTGCCTGATCAATGGTATGACATCAACGGTGTATGGACAGGTTCAGCTACATTCTTGCCAGATGGCAACATCATGATGCTTTACACTGGTGATACTGATCAATTTGTGCAAGTCCAAAATCTAGCCTACCCTGCCAACTTATCTGATCCCCTCCTCCTTGACTGGGTCAAGTATTCTGGGAATCCTGTTTTGACCCCGCCTCAGGGTATTGGGGCCAAGGACTTTAGGGACCCCACTACTGCGTGGTTGGGACCCAATGGAGTATGGAGGTTCGTGATTGGGTCGAAAAAGGGTAAAACCGGTATTTCACTTGTTTATAAGACTAAGGATTTTAAGTCTTATGAGCTTGAGGGTAACCTACATGGGGTGCCGGATACGGGTATGTGGGAATGTGTCGATTTTTTCCCAGTGTCGACCACGGGCCTAAACGGGCTTGATACCTCGGCTTATGGGCCTGGTATGAAGCATTTTTTGAAGGCTAGTTTGGATGATAATAAGCAGGATTATTATGCATTGGGGACATATGATATGGATACTCAAACTTGGACACCCGATAACCCGGAAATGGATGTGGGTCTTGGATTGAGATTGGATTATGGAAAGTATTATGCATCAAAGTCATTCTTTGACCAGAAGAAGCAGAGGAGGATTTTGTGGGGTTGGGTTGGAGAGACTGATACTGAAGCTGATGATTTGTTGAAGGGATGGGCTTCTTTGCAGGTACCACACTTACAATTCCTTTATCTTGCATGTGCTCTTGTCATATACATATTCACATGATCATTTTAGATACTCGTGTCCGATTATCTTACCTATTTATGTTCGACTTTTTAAAAAACTTGATTTATATTCTGAATTCAAATCGATACACCTAAATACTTCGTATTTTATATTTCATGAGTAGCTAATGAATACGAATTTATTAATAAGCTTGAATATAGTCTGAATAGACCTAAAACTCAACCAAATGACTAGTTACCATATTTAAAACCTAACATCACCTCTAAAGAGATACACTTAATAACCTGTGGAAAATAATGCATATTAATATTTGTAGGAATGGTAGCACAAGTTGTTGTACCTAACCCTTTCAAATATAACTGCAATCACATTTATTAGGTTTTGATTATGGAGGATCATGTATTTGAGACCTACTTTTGCTAACTCATGATTCATGTGAGTAATAGTAGTATTATGTAAAGCAAATGTACAGCTATGATGCTTATCAAGCAAAGAAATGAAACAGTGAAGCCAATGTCACTGTGGTGACATAGGCAACCTCTGTTACTCTGGCAAAAAATTCCTCCGTTCTTTTATTATACAATATATAGGAATATTTAAAATTTCACATTTGACAAGACATAACTACTCATACAACATTTTGTTAGTCGTTAAAAGTTTAAATCATAATATTATACATAGTACTTATATTCATGATAAGTTTATTATTGTAATGAAAACGATAGATTTTCTTTTAAGTAGTTCTTATGCAAAAAACTTCCTCTATTCCCGAAAGTTTGACTCAAATCCTACACTTATTGGAAAATTTTTCAGACAGTTCCAAGGGTTGTAACCTATGATGCAAAGACTGGAACCAACATTATTCAATGGCCAGTAAAGGAAATAGAATCCTTGAGAACAGACAACACAGTGTATGATAACCTTGTGTTACAACCAGGATCAACCATTAACCTTAACATAACCTCTGCTGCACAGGTACTTTTCTTCTTGTACAAAGTACAATGTTACTTACATGCTTCTTTGACAGTAATTAGTACATCGAAAACTCGAAATCACTAATCAAAGATGGAAAGTTCAACTAACTTTGAGCTACCCTTGTTTTTGATGATGATGATAGTTGGATGTAAGTGCTGAATTTGTGGTAGATCAAGAGGCTTTGAAATCAACAGTAGGAGATGATGTGATCAACAACTGCAGTGCTGCAGCTGTTAGACAGGTTTTGGGCCCATTTGGGCTTTTGGTTTTGGCTGATGAATCTCTTTTTGAGTTCACTCCTGTTTACTTCTACATTGCTAAGGCTTCTGATGGATCTGTTAAGAATTGGTTCTGCACTGATCAATCAAGGTATGTATTTTCTTATTAGATGTGTTTTATTTACTTGAGTTTATTAGGTGCACTTAAAAGCATGTGCTCGATGTATTTAAAGAGATCATGACCAAACTCATGTTACACCAAATAGAACTGCTCATTTAATTTAACAATCAATTCATTAATTTTCTTACTATCATTTCGCTGTGTAGGTCATCCAAGGCTTCCGGTGTAGACAAGCAGATCTATGGAGGACCGGTACCAGTTCTAGAGGGTGAAAAATACAACATGCGATTACTGGTAAATTAACCTCTTCATACTTAAACTTGGTAAACTTATTAGGTGGTTGTGCAACATTGAAATCGCGTTGTTAGATGGGTTGTACAACATTGAAATCGCGTTTATAATATTGAATAAGGCCATGAATTACATGGTGGTTTTGAACTATCTAATTGTTTTGAATTTTATTGTTAGGTTGATCATTCAATAGTAGAAGCCTTTGGGCAAGGAGGGAGGACATGTATAGCCTCTAGAATATACCCAACAAAGGCAATCAACGGGATGTCACGAGTTTTTGTCTTCAACAATGCTACTGATTCGAGTGTTACGGCTTCTATCAAGATTTGGAAATTAAAATCAGCCAATATTGGTCCTTATGAATTTTGATCATTGAAAATATGTATGAATATGATCGATCCAATTTTTTTGTATCAATTTATATCACATTTTGCCAAGGGAGGAAGCTAAAATAAGGGGAAAGTTGTCTTGAGTTGTGGGGAAGTGTTGTATTGATTAAGTTACATCATCATATATGGTTCTTAATTTTTTTTTGAAACCAATATATGGTTCTTAATTCATGAGGCAAAATGTAAACTTTGTTGGATAAAAGCAATAAAAGCAATTGACATAATGAGAAATGCCCCACTGTGACAATTATTACATGATCATAGCTTTTTCAAGTGTATGAGCTCTAAATTTTTATCGAATATATTTCAGGCTAATTTTAGCAAGTCCTCACTAAGATTCTTATATAATTTTATAGGAAATGTGCTTCCGTTTCCTAATCCGTGCAAAATATGGTATGTATTAGGAATTAGGACGTGATCTGTTACCGTAAATCCTTAGTTAGAAATAATGTCACAAATGGTTCAAAATTAATACACTACATTCAAATCTTATGACTTGTAATATAAGTTGGTATTAGATCGAGTCGAGCTATACGTTATGCCGTATTATGTTAAATGCTAACGAGGCAATGACTATGAGGCAACCGCCCATACCAAACAGGTGAGCGTCACATAGCCGGATGGCCCTTTATGTCATTTGAAACAAGCTCGGTGTGCATGTCTCATTGTTCGTTGTGCCGGATTTCCAATTTTGACCTGACGTATTTCACCCCTCTAAATAATGGGCCTATCAAGTTTAAGCAGTTTGTTAAGTTTGTTACAATGTGAAGAATCAACACCAATGTCTGATATACAAGATGAAGTTGTAATATCGAAAGAAAAATCTCAAAAAAAGAAAGGGCGGAAATCAAGATCGTAAGTTTATTTGTTCATTTTTTTACGATTAAACCCTAATTTTTATTTTTTTTTTTTAATTTATTTACGATTTGTGTTTACCATAACTAATTAAGTGAAAGATTACAAAATATTGTTCAAAAACAAGTAAACAAAGTAGTAATTTGTTTAATTTGTTTTGTAGACCACAAAAGGAAGTTCCAAAAAGCAACAAAGAAGATTCTACTGTTTCATAAGTATTATTTATTTAATTTGTAGTTGTTTATTTATCAAATTTAGTTTAAATTTTAGTTAGTTACATTTTTAAATATATCTAAATATAATTTACTAAAATTGAAAAAAAAAACAATTAAAATATGTAAAACAGAGATGACGATATTTCTATTCAAAAACGATTAGAAGTTCCAAAAACCAACAAAGAAAATTCTACAGTTTCGTAAGTATTGTTATTACGTATTTGTGAATTAAATTGTTATTCGGTAAATTTCGGCTAGTAAATTTAATCTATCTTAAATGTTCATTTTAGATGAACTTCATGTTCATTTGTAGAAGGATTAATGTTCAAATTATATTACTCATTTTGAAGACACATTGTCATTTTGCATTATGGAATTGAAGCATCAATTATCAATTAATATTACTTATTACATTAAATAAAACTGTAATTTGGTGAATTTTGGCAAGTAAATTTAAACTATTGTAAATGTACACTTCAAATAGAATTCATGCTCGTTTGTAGATGAAATATCATTTAAATAATAATTACGAAATTATAGACAAATTATCAATTTAATTTATGAAATTTAAATATCAATTATCAATTATATTATTATTTTGCTAATTAAAATGTTCTTAAATATCGGCTAGTAATTTAATTTATCATAAATGTTCATTTTAGTTTGACTTCATGTTCATTTGTAGAAGGATAAATATTCAAATTAGAATTATTAATTTTTAAGACAAAATAAATTTTTTATATAGCTCTAGTAATTATGATCTTAAAATATTATTGTATTCACATTTCATATAAATATAGGTTCACTTAAATTTGTTACATGTTCATTATTTTCTTTACGTTACATAACACGTTCATTCTCATATTGAAAGATGTTCATTTGAAATGTAATACTTGTTCATTCTCCTATATATTGAAAGATGTTCATTTGCAATCTTATAATATGTTCATTCTCATATCTAAAGATGTTCATTCATTTTAATACTTGTAATTTATCACATCAAAAGTTGTTTGCTTGATTTGAATTTTTTGTGTTTTTTCATTACCAATATTGAATATTGTTTAATTTAAATTTAATTTGTTATCATCATCGTATTGAAAGATGTTCATTTGACTTATAATACTTGTTCATTTTCATATTGAAAGATGTTCATTTAGATTTCAATACTTGTTCATTATCATATTGAACTATATGTCATTTTCAACAATGTGTTCATATTTGTATTTGTAAATGCTCATTTAATTATCCAGTTTTTTTTATAGTGATTGATTACACAGGTTAATCAAATAAGAAATTTGAAGACGACGATGTACATATTGAGAAAAGATGTGTATCAAGAAAAGCACACAACCATCATAAGACTATGTATAAATTAAAGGGTATAAACGTACAACAAAGAGAATGATTCTACATACCAAATGTAAAGAATGTTCATTTAACAAGACACATATGTACATTTAGGATTTAATGGTTCACTTTCATGTTTATGAAACAATTATATATATATATTTTTTTTTTTGGAGGAATGAAAAAATTACATGTAATAGTATAGAAATGTGTAATTATTGTAATTAAATTAAATTTATTTTATATTGAATATTACTTTTTAACAACGTTTTATTTAAATAAATAGAATTCTAAGACATATGTATTTGCACAAAGCTCTTGAAATGAACATTTGATGAAACAAAAATGAACATCTATTGAAACATGAATAAACATAAATGAACATTTGATGATGCAATATTTCTTATAATAAAAATGATCGATTTGAACGTATTAATCCTTATAAATAATTTTGCTCTCATTTTTACTTATTGAAGATTCTAAAAATATAATTCAAAAATATATTAATTTGAACAAAAAACTCATTGTTATAAAAATGAATATTTAATAATACATAAATGAACATTTACCATTACAGAAATGAACATGTTATAAAATTTTACAAGAAATTCATAAATGAAAAAGGGTGGGGACAGGACACGCGCGGAGGGTGGGGGGTGCAGGCAGTATTCTCTGTCATGGGGTGTAGGTAAAAATTTGTGATGGATATTTTTTAGTCAGATGGAATAAAACAATAATTAATGGGCTTTGGCTTTGACTTTGGCTTTGGCTTTGGCTTTGAGCCCATTCAATGTCTAGCAAGACCTTTTGGGTTAAAGCTTCAACTCATACCCCAGCAATTACAGAGCCTGTAAACAAATGAATTTTTTTATGTAATGTAGTATTACATCTTGTAGAGTTGAAAATTATGTAATACACTGGTAAGAATCATAATCCAACCATTCTAACCTCACCTTAATAATAGTAAAAAAAAATTCATGTATATATTTGTACTAAAAAAATAGTCACAATTAAATGATGCATGTAATTTGAGACTTGAGATGTGGTAAATTATTGAATTAAATTTGTTTTATTAGTTACAAAATTTAAAAAATTGAGAAACATATAAATTAAAGTCATTTTACCCGCCAAATATACTACGTAAACAAATTTAGAAACGATATCTTTGAGTGTCCCGCCTCCCTCCACCGGATCAGCAGTTGGTGCTGGGTTCGGAGGGGCCGGTGAACGGCAAGCCCTCCGCCACCGGGTTCTCACCGTTTTCCATTCTTTCTGTTTCCGTTTAGCTCTTCTCAAGAAGAAGCGCAATGAGGTGAAGCCGACACCTCCAGTACATGTTTCTTTAGACAACAAATGCCCAGTATTGAAGGTTGATCGTCCACAAGAGTTTAAACCCGTGATTAAGAGTTTTATCTTGGTGACATTACATTTCTTCTTTATATTTCATTAATTCTTTGGTGGCATGATATTACAATTCTTTGGGTCTCATTTCTTGGGTGGTTAACTCATTTCATCAAGATCATCTTTGTTTTAGTAATACACCCTCTATTTTTGCGGAGTTTTAGGAAATTAATATAATAATATACTATTATGAGTGAAAAAAATAATTTATTATAGTAAAACTGAGATGGAAAGTATGTGAGAGAGTAGATATCTTTATTAATTAAACGGGATCATGGGAGAGTAAAATTAGGGGTGAAAGTAATTTGGATAAAAATCGAAAACCGATCCAAACCGAACCGAAATAGCAATTCGGATCGGTTTTTTTCGGTTTTCGGTTTGGATCGGTTTCAAAAAATCAAAACCGAAATATTTCGGTTTGGATTCGGTTTTGGGCTTCCAAAAACCGAAAATCCAAACCGAAATTTATGAAGCCCAAATATCCCAGCCCATTTCTCCTACCCTACATATATATACTAAAGCCCTAAAATACTCCTCTCTTATCCCAGTCTTTTTTTCCCCTTTTCTGCGGCACATTCCTCACCAAACCCTAATCCTCCAAAATTTCCCCATTTTCTCCCTCACCACCTCAGTAGCTCCGACCACCACCTTCCTCAGTCCGCTCACCACATATCCGATCAACGTCTATCACCATCAGTTCCCTTGTGTTCGTGGCTTCGTGCTCTCGCAGATCTCGTTTCTCACCGCCGCTTGTGTTCGTGGTTTTGTGCTCCCTAAAATTACCACCAGTTCACCGCCGCGGCGCCGCTCGTGTTCGCGTTCCCTCACTATCTCCTCTCACTCAGTCACTCAAGGGTAAGAATTCTCATTTTTTGCTTCTCTTCTTCTTATTAATTTCACTTTCGTTCTGTTAATTTCACTTATCTTTTCCTGCTTCTCTTCTTCTTAGATGTGTACTCATTTCCCACTTCTCTTTTCAAGTTTTCATTCAATAGTTCTGTTCTGTTTGAATTCGTTAATTTGTTGTTCGATCTGTTCGAAATTGGCTAATATGATGACATTGATGTGCTATAATGTTTAAATTGGCGACATTGATGTTTTGTTTGTTCGAATTTGATTATATTGATTTCCTTTTCTTTATTTATATATATTATGTAACATGTTTATTTTTTTATTGTTAGATATCGTTGAGCTTGATTGTTTGAAGCTGCCATGTTGAAGAAATGAAGAAGTTGTTGCCTGCCATGTTGATTCTAGCTGCTGTCAATCTACCATATTGATTTTAGTTGATGTTATTATGGTTTTAGCTGCATGTAGACTCATTGTAGACTGTTATTCCATTTTAAGACTTTTATCGTGTTTGTAATTTTATTCTAATGGCTGGACAATTTTTTTTATTATGATTTTCCCTTAATTTGGCAAATTTTTGGCTTAAAGACCAACTATTGTAATTCACCAATTTAGGCCTACAAAAGGGCCAAAACAAACTTCCGATTAAAAGCCCAATTTTAAGGCCCAAATCAACAGCCCAGAAAAATTCGGTTTGGATTGGATCCATTTTTCAAAACCGAATTATTTCGGTTTGGATTGGATTGGATTGAATCCAAATTCGGTTTGGATTTGGTTCCAAGAATCAGAAACCGAAATAATTCGGTTTGGATTCGATTTGGGGTATAATCCAAACCGAATACCGAACTTTCACCCCTAAGCATAATTAGAAATAGTGTCACACATAGTTCAAAATTAATACTCGTACAATACTTTTAAATTTTATGATTCGTAATAAAAGTAGGCATTAAGTCGTGTGAAGTTATACCTTGTGCCATATCATGTTGAATTTCAACGAGGCAACGACTACGAGTCCGCTGCTCGTACCGAACAGGCGAGCACCACATGTCCCTTATGTACTTTGAAACAAGCTGTTGCTAAGACTTGGTGTGCAATGTGCATGTCTCTAAGCCGGATTTCCAAAATTGGCCCGACCTATTTCACCTCTTCAAATAATGGGCCTATCAAGTTTAAGCAGTTTGTTACAACGCGATGGACATTTTGTCTAATTAGTATACACTAGACCCTAGTGTAGGTACCATAACCTACACCCCCTACAAAACGCAGCGTTTTGCGTTTTTCCCCTACCCCCACAAACTACAGTAACTACCCCCACTAACCACAGTAAAAAAAAAAACTATCCATATCAAATTATTCTCTCTCTAAAAACCATCTTCTTCATTTTTGTAGAATTTCTCTCTCATCAACACCGTCGAATCGGAACGAAATTCTCTTCAAATTATTGCAAAATTGCTTCAAAACACTTCATAATTACTTCAAATGTCTGATATTCGAGATGAAATTAAACAATCGCAGCAGCATTTTGATAAAGAGTAAGTAATTTTGTTCATTTGATTACGATTTTAGTACAATTTTTGTATGAAGCATAATTTTGGTTCTTTTCCTTGTGATTGTAGAGTGATTTTGCAAAAAAAACGCTTTAGAGAAGAACATGGAAGATAAAACTGGAAAATCAGAGCAAAATGTTACCAAAGAGTAAGTAATTTTGTTCATATTCTTGCGATGACAATTATAGTGCGATTTTATGTGTGAAACCTAATTTTTGTTCAATTTTTTGCAATTGTAGTATGATTTTGGAGAAAAATACTTCACAGACGAGTAATTTGTTGAAAATTTCTGAAGAAATGTATGAACCCTAACTTTTGTAAAACCTAATTTTTGTTAAAATTTTTTGCGATTGTAGTAATTGTTCTAAGATTTTACTGAAAATAACTAAAACATTAACAATTTATTAAATAAAACAGAGACGATGATGATGATGTACCTCTTCAGTCAAGAGTAGACAAATTGAAAAAAAAACCGCCAAAATGATCCAATTGTAGATCCGGAACTTTTAAAAGATATTGACAAGTCAATTGGTACGGATTTAACAATGTCTCCACTACCAAGGTAATTAGTCATTTACAGAATATATTATGTTCATGTCTAATATGCTAGTTGTATTTGATAAAATTGGTTTTATCTTTGTTTAATATGTTATTTGTATATGATCATATTTGATACTCATAATGTTCATTTATAGATATAGTTATGATCATATATTTATATTTGTTCATATGAGTATTTATTGAGATTTAAAAACAAAAGTACATTTCATTGAAACATCATTGTATATGATCATATTTGATACTCATAATGTTCATTTATAGATATAATTATGATCATATATGTATATTTGTTCATTTGAGTAGTCATTGAGATTTAAATAACAAATATACATTTCATTAAATCATCATGCACATATATAAATATGATAATAATCATTTCAGTGATATGCATTCAAACTAATGTCATGTAATTAATTTATAATGTAGTGATGTGCCATTTAGAGTGATACACTTGCTTCAATTTAGAGATGGGAAATCTGAACCATTAACTCTAAAGAAGGTTATACAACAAAATGAATATGGTAATAGTTATGAAAGATACACTTTAAACAAGTAAGTTTATATGTATAAAATAATTGTTTTTACATTCAATTATTGTACATTGTATATATATACCAAACTTATTAGGTAATTCTTAAAATTTTAGTGAAAAAAAAAAGGTTCGAGTGAAATTTGTTATGTCAAAATCAAGACCACCAGAGACAAATCAAACAATAAGGTATAAAAGCTTTATACAAAATAACTAATTATCTTCTTCATTGTATAAATTAGTTCATACTTTAATATCATATTATATAAAATAATTCTGTTTTTTTTAAGTGAACAAAGTGAGAACATTCCTGCTACTAATGCAACAACTAAGAGTGTGTCTGCTACACATAACACAACTGACAAAGAGAGCAGGGATGAAAGGTATACTAATGATCAATTTTATATAAACAAATGTTCATTTTTATAACAGTATATTTTATGTACAATTTATGTGCATTTTTTATTTAAAGTATTTCTTAATATTGATTTCAGCAAGCAAGAAGAAGTTCAACCAAAAGTGCAAAGCAATCCAGTAAAGAATAGTCTTGGCCAAAAGTAAGAAAACTTAAATGTTCAATTTAGATAGACTATATGTTCATTTGAAAATCAGTACAAAAAAGTTTGCTCATGGCCAATAGTAATATAAGTTATATGTTCATTTTTTTATTTACTAATCAAAATTGTAAATTCAAACATATTTTTAATGAAATATCAGAAAACCCAAAGATGATTCAAGAATAACAACATTAAAGGACAAGATGCAAGAAATACATTTAGACATAGAGAGAAACCCAAAGTATGTTTAAATTTAAATAATTGAATTAATTTAATCAATTAATGAATATATTTCAAAGTTAATATCATACATTTACAGAAAGTACAAAGAATCGACAATCAGAATTATGAGAAATCTCAAAAGAATGGAAAAGGCAAGCAAGGAAATCAGGAAAGGTAAATGATCATATTTATTGAATATTTTTGTTTAATAGTCATAAATATCAATTTTAACAATACTATTACTTTTGAAGGTGAAGCAAAAAAGAAAGAAAAAGGGCCAATAGAAGAGAAAACTGTGGAAAAAGGTAAAAATTTTAAAATGTACATTTTTATTACAAAAAATGTTCATATTGGAAAAGCATAATATTAAATATTCAATAAGATTAAAAAAATTAAATTTTAACTAAATAAATTTTAATAGAAGTACAAGAAGGAAAAAAAGGGACTGAAAAAGAGAAAAGCCCTAAAGACAAAACTGTGGAAGATGTCTTTCCAAAGACAACAAATGTAGAAGGTAAAAATTTATAAATGTACATTTTTATTACATAAAATGTTCATATTGGATCTACATAATATTGAATGTTCAATAAGATTAAAAAAATATATAAATATTAACTAATTAAATTTTCATAGAAGGACAAGAGGGAAAAAAAGAGCCTGAAAAGGAGAAAATCCCTAAAGAGAAAACAGTGGAAGATGAGTCTACAAAGACAACAGATCCGAAAGGTAAATAGTGGAAAATGTACATATTCATTACCTGAAATGTTCATTTATATTGTATATAGTAAACTTTTGTCATCCAATTTAATAATGTTTATTTAATCTTTTATATTTGATCATTTCATATGCAGCACAAATTGCACCTGATTTTGTTCAAATTGAGGATGAAACTTATCTTCTAGATCAAGATGATGATAAAGTTTCCACAAAACTTAGTGAGGAGACAGCTCCATCATCACAAAAAAGTGATCAGTCAACCAAAATGAAAACAAGATACAAAATGGTTGCAAGGAAAAACAAAAACAAAAGCCTTGTTGTTGTGCCAAGTGGTAGAATTACAAGGAGCCAAGGTAATCATAATACTTTTCTGTTACACAATAAATATTACACTTTCAAATATACTAACATAAATTTTTTTAAAAACAATAGATGTTCTGTTAGATGAATCTAAAAAGGGAAGCCTGAAGAAGGATGTTGAGCCTGCTAAAGAAACCGCAAAAATAGGACAGAAGAGAAGAATGTCTACAAGGAATTTTCCTATTCAAAAGGAAGCTGATGCACCACCTCCAGCACCTACTCCAATAAAAAAAATGGCAGGTGCTCCTGCTGAATATCCTCCAGACCAAGGCAAAAAGGGTAAATGTTCAATCTTAATGTATAGAATGATCATTTATGATGGTATATCATTAATGTTCAATTTCAATATATAGGTGGGAAAAAGAAAACTCTAGAAGTGAAGAAAACTTCTAAGGTTGCTGGCAAAAGAAAAGCAGGTATATAATGATATATTATAAATGTTCAATTTCTATATATAGAATGATCATTTGAGAAAACAATTTTGTTCATTTTATCATTTGCTTACTGTACATTTTCAATACTTAAACAAAATTATATATTTAATTTTCAGATGTCAGTCCTGCCAAGAGAAATGCTGGAAAGAGAAAAAAAATACAAGAAGTACCATCAGATGAACCCTCTCAAGATCCTGACAGTGATGATGATAGTGAAGAGTCAGTTTATAGAGCAGAAGAAGAGCCTGTCAGTGAGGATGATTATGAGGTGGAGGAAGAGGAGGAAGAGGAAGAAGTAAAGCCAAGGAAGAAACAGGCAAAGAAAGGGAATTCAGTGAAGGCAAAGGTTGAAAAGGAGGAGCAAAAGATGGTACTGTATGATGAAGGAAAGATTGAAGGTAGGAGAAAAAAGAAAATGAAAACTGAAATGGTTCAAGCAATAGAAACTGATGAAGTTGAGGAAATTCAGGAAGATGAATTTGAGGAAGAGAAATCTTCAAAGAGAGGAGGACATGTGAAGTTCATTGCATGGATAAAAAAGATGACACCTACCCAAAAACAACAAATTATTGATATAGGGTTAGGATCACTTCTTGACATTAGTTTACCTCAACTTGATCAAAAGTTCTGTAACTGGTTATTGGGAAGTTTTGAAGAAAATAGCCAGTATTTTGAACTACCAAAGAATGAAAAAATAGAAATTGAGGTAGAGGATGTTAGGGTAGTTTATGGCTTGCCTACAGGAGAAATTCCAATTGTTGAGCCAAAGTCTGATAAAATTAGTGAGGAGTATGCAGAATTTCTGAAGAAATGGAGAAAATCATGGTCAGGAAAAACTCCATCAGTGAGTCAGGTATGATCAGTTTTAAATGTTCATTTTAAATACATTAAATGATCAAAAGTATAAATGTTTTGTTCATTTTGTTTGCAGATTGTGAATGGATACATAAATGATAAATTCACCAACAACAGACCACCAAGTGAACATTTCATTACTAACTTTTTAGCAGTGGCTGTGAACTGCTTGATGAAATGTGTATCAAACAATCAATGCCATTTCAAATTTCTTTATTCTATGATGGACAAAGAAAACATAAAAAATTTGAACTGGTGTCAGTTTGTATATGACTCACTTATCAAATGTCATGTTGATTGGAGAAAGCAGCAAGGCAAGGGGTTCTACAAAGGCCCTCTTCAATTTCTGATGGTATATTCTTAGATACAAGATGTTCATTTAAATTTAAATAAATGCACTTTTTTTTATTGTTTATGTTCTGTTCCATGTTTTCTTTTTTCTTGTAGTTGTTCTATTTTGATAGAGTTCAGAGGTTAGACAAAAGGCCTCCAAGAACAATTCCTATCATATCTGCATGGAATAGAGACATGGTTCTTGAGAGGTTGAAGATTGAATTAGAATTGGGATTTGGGAGAGGGAAAATTCTACCAAGGATTGCTGCAGAAGTTGAAGAAAGTCCTAAGGTTATAAAATGATCACTTTTGTTAACATAAATGTTCATTTGTATAATCTGAAATGTTCAACTGCATAATTTTTAATATTCATTCATATAGGTTTTTATGGATGATTTTGTTTCCCTGGTAAAAACAACTTGTTCAAACCTGTCAAAGCTTTCTTCAAAATTGGTGAAGGCAAAGGATATCTTCCCTGGAAATGACTTGGTGAAAAAAGTTGATGAAGTTTTAGGAAAGGTGGTAGCTAGGGAACCATCAATTCTAAGCCAAGATGAAGAATTCTTTGGCAGTGAGGATTTCCTAAATGCACTTGCACAAGCTGAGAAGAATCTGATGCAAGGGTCTGAAAAGCAAACAACTGAGAAGCAAATGACTGGGAAGAAATTAACCAAAAAGGGAAAGGAAAAAGAACAAGAATATGACATCAGAAAAGCTTTCAGCTTGGGGTTGACTCCACCTTCTCCAGCCATTGGTAAATTCTAACTAAAAGAGACTATATATCCTAATTTTTATATGAAAAATTCTAAATTTGTGGTCTAAATTGTCCTAAACAGAAACAGGGCCCACCTTTTCAACACTTGGTGATATAATTGAACAACCAATAATTTCAACAAATGGTAATATGTTCATATATTTAATAATAATGTACATAAACTTAAGTAGAAATGTTCATTTCTAATTATTATGTGTAAATACTATTAACTTAGTGTATCTCCAAAATGATGATTTATAATACAGCTGGAGAAAAGGATGTGGGTAAAACTTCAGCAGCTTCAGAACAAAGAATTGAAGAATTTTCTAGAACTGGTATAATGTTCAATTAAAAAGTGTAAAATGTTCATTTACAAACAAGAAATATTCATTATTAATTGTATTATTTTGTTAGACGCAGCAACTGGTTCAAAACTTGATGCTGACACTAGGTCAGATAATGAAGGATTGCCTAGAACAGGTATAATGTTCAATTATAAATACTCAAATGTTCATTTACAAAGAAATTATATTATATCTAATTAAATTTTTTCTTAGATGCAGGATCTGGTTCAGTGGTTGATGCTGACCCTAGGTCAGATGGTGGTGAAAAAAGTGATGATCCAAAAAACACAGTTGGAGGTGGAAAACAAAACAAGGAAGATGTTTTTGAAAAAACAAAAAATGATGAAAAAGTGGAGGGGTAAAATCCTGAAGACATGTCTTACTATTAGGGTTATGTAATGGTGTAGGATAAAATATCTAGATGGAACAATTTAACTTATGTTACTATCGTGTTGTAACTTGAAACTGGTGTTTCTCAAACTATTGTATGTGTGAACATTATTTTGTTGAATATGTAATATGAATGTGTGGTTTATGTTAAATCAATAGGTTTATGTTAAATCAATATCTTTCATTTTATGAATTGAAAATGATTCAGGGTGTTACATAAGAAGCTTTTATTTTATTAATATGTACTGACATTGTTTCACTTTTCAGTGAAAACAAGAAGATTGTTGCTTCATCCTCAAAAGTCACAAAAAGGTACATTATTTATATTAAGTAAATGTTCAAAAATAATAATGAACATTTTCATATACCTAAATGTACATTTGTGTTATGTAATATGACCAGGAATGATGATAAGAAAAAGTCAATTGCAGAAAAGAAGAAAAAAAACTGAAAAGGAAAAGGTTGAAAGGTATAATTTCAAATTTATTTATATACACTCAAATGTTCATTTATGTTCCTCATAATTTTCTTAATTTAACAATATTTTATATTGAACAACAAGACCAAAACGCGAAAAGAAAACACTTCCTCCTGCTTTCCGATCTCCTTACTTGGTCAAGTACAAGGATCTGTTTAAAGATGAGAAAGCCATGAACCAAATTGCAGTAGACTTTGCTCTTGGTGGAAAAGATGAAAGGTAATTACTTACACTAATTAAACTTAAGGTTTAATATCTTTTATAAAAATATGTTCACATTCATATTATTAAATGTTCATAATGCAGTGCACTCTTATACTATGATGGCTTGAATCTCATCAATAGAAATGAAATGAAAACTCTTGGAGATGATGTTGAAGTGACAAATTGTGTCATAGATGGATGGGCAAGGTTTCTTAATCATAAAAAGCCGAGAAACAAGATTTATTTCTCAACAGTGCTTCATGTTAGTCTTTCTTCTTTTTTTATATTATTGATTCTATTTTCCTATGATAAATAATTGCTAAAAATTCATTTAACTTCTATATGTTTGTTTGTATTTCAACAGCACATTATGTGCACAAATAGAGTTTGTCAAGAAGGATCATCAATGAAGACAAGAATTAATGCCTTCATAGAAAGAATTGACAATGAACTGAAGTTGAATAAAATTGACAGCATTGTTGGATATAAACAGGTATTAATTCTTGTTTAATACAAATGTTCAATTACCTTCAATATATTGTCCAATAACATTATATAATTTGTTCAGGTCTTCTTCCCAGTATCAACTTCTCAACATTTTTTTCTGTTGTGCGTCAATCATATAGAAGACAAAATTCATATAATTGACAATAGAAAACTACCAAAAAAGGTATCAGTCCAAGCAAAATATGAAGAACAACCAAAAATGATGGTGAGATAATATGTTCATTTATAGTTGACTACATGATCAATTATATTTTATTAATTGTTCATGTCTTCATCACAATACAAACTTCTAAACAATTTTTACTCTTTTTTCTATCAGTTAAAAGGATTGGCAGAGTACATGAAACACCTTGGATATCAAGATGCAAAAAGAATTGAAGACTACACAGTTGTTTTGGAAAAGATGAAATGGCGTAGCAACAATGACTATACAAACTGTGGAGTTTACATTATGAAGCATATGGAAACCTTCACTGCTGATCCTAATGAGAGCTGGATTTGTGATTTAAAACCAAACAATGTAAGAGTTATAAATGATCAATTATTTAAGATATAATATTCATTTATGAAACAGTAAAGATTGTTTAATTAAAATTTGACAATTCATTTTGTTCAACAGGTGGAACAAATTAGAAATCTAAGGCTCCAATACACAGCAGAACTGATGTTATTTGAAGAAAACACTGAATCAAGAGCAAATAGAAGGAAAGCTAGAAAATTTGCAACTTTGTAGTTTCAAATGTTCATTTACAACTATGTATATGTTCATTTCTTATATATGACTATTTTTTTTTTTTTAGAAGTAGACTTATGGATTTTATTTTAATATTATTGTAATTGATATTTCATTTTAATCTTTGAATGAAAGTTTTTTATATAATAGATCGAAAATTCAAAATTACAAAATAGTAATTAAATCAACATTACAAAAAAGTCTAATGTTTATAAAGTTCTGGAATACTAATTATTTATCTTTATTAGCCAAACGTTTAGCTACACTTGTATCAAAAAAGGCTAACAACCTATCATATTTAGAAGAAATCTTTTTAGAACCTAATTGAACATTTCTTGATTGAAGAATTGGAACACGAGCACCTTGATCATTTCTTTGAACTGTGGGAGGAGTAACTTGAACATTCTGAACAGGAAATCCTTGATCATTTATTTGAACCGTAGGAGAAATAACTTGAACATTTGTTGATTGAACATTCCTGGAGTTGGATATGATCATTTCTGGATTGGTGTTTGAACAATTCTGAGTTTGATTTTGAACATTCCTGGGAACAGTAGGTTGAATAACAACAGGAGATTTTGTTGACGCACTAGTATGAATTGGAACTCTTGGATTAATTTGAGAGTAAGTTTTAACACCAGAAGCACCTTCATTTGCACCAAAATTAGAACAAGGTTGAACAGCAGAAACACCTTCAAGATTTAAATCCTTCGCCTTTAAAAAAATTAAATTGATCATTAATAAACCAGTATATGATCAGTTACAAACACTTATACAAACAAATATGGAAAAAAAAAAACCTTAGCAATAGATGAAATATCAACATCAATAGATATGATAGATGAAAGAGAGCTTTCACCAGTAGCCTACAAAAAAACCAAAAAAAAATATAAAAAATAAAAAATTAAATAAAAAAAAATTATAATATAGATCATAAATGTTCATATACCTGATCAAAATCATTGGAAATACTATGATTTGATTCCTTAGAACTAGAAGGAATTTCTTCTACAACAGCTGATTTTAAGCCGACCTATATTTTTAAATTATAAAAATCAATATTAATAAAATATAAATAAAATGTTTTTTTTGGCACATTTGAATTTACCTGAGCCCGTTTATTGCTCAAAACAATCAATTCAATGGGATCACTAATAGAATTAGCATAAGTAACAGCACAACCGTTCTCATCAAGTTCCTATTTAAAAAAAAAACATAAATGATCATTTACGAAAACTGAAATGATCAATTTGAAAATATGAAATGATCATATACCTGTACAACTGCTTGCCCTATACCCCTTTTGTAAGGAGTGTACAGAGACTTTTTCCTCTTGAAATTACCCTTTGCCTTGTTACACTGCTTCTCCAAGGTACTCTTAGGCCTTACATTCCTCTCACCTTTAGGCCTAGCTTTTGGAGGATTCTTGATCTCAAGATCAACAATTTCAACCTCTTTAACAGGTTCACTAAAGTCAATTACACCTGATACACTCTCAACCTTTTCTTTTAACAGATTGAAATAACACTCAACCTCTGCCCTTGCATTCAAAGAATTCTGACAACTTGTTATCAACTTAACAAACTTTCTGATTGTTTGTGACCTCCAAACACTAGTAGCCACAACATTTGTCCTCAAAGTAGGTTCTTCAATACCATGACTACACATGGAAGCCTTTGTCCATCGTTTCATTATATACTCTTGTGGAATATTACGCACACAATGCAAATGATATACTCGAAGAGAATGAGAACAAAGTAAACCAGTCTCACTAAAGTACATGCATGTGCAACAAATTGCATGTGTTTCCTTATTAAAAACAACTTCATGCTTAATTATATCCTTCCCAGGCCTCCAAAGAAGATATGAATATTCTGGAAAACGCAAACCATTATCAACATGATCATAAGCTGTCCCCCTAATGAACTCCTCTTCAAAAAGAACATAAGCTTGAATAGTGTACAATGATCTTGCATGAACTAATATACCAATATTAGCAAAAGCTAGGTGCCTATTACCCCTCAGAGTATTGTAATCTCTTGCACCTTCCTTACTTCTCCACTCAGAAATGACATCAAGAAAAACATGATAAAAATCACATAAACCTTGAGTCTTATTAAGACGTTGTGAAACTGACTTATTAGTAGTTTCACTACGTTGAGAAGACAATATACCACCAGACCAATACTTCTTAGAATAAGCAGGACACCACATTTCCTTTATTTTATACAAATCACATAACCAATCATCATTTTCACATTTGTATTTATCACACATCCTGTATAACAGAAATGATCATATATTAATTTAAAAATGAACAAAATATAAATTAAAATATGTACATTTGTGTAAAGAATAATGATCATAAACAATATGGACACTAATAATATTATGATAACATACATAACAAAGTAAATTGTATGATCATATGTAAAACACTAAATGTTCATATATATATCACATAATAATCAAATATATCACATAATAAAAATAAAAAATAAATATAAAAAACAATAATTTACCTTTTCCAGAAATATTCAAATTCAGCAGGAGTTTCACAATACTTCAAAAGATATCCAAACAAATCTGTAAAGCCTTCCAAAGCTCTCAATGCTCCAATGTGTTTCTTAGAATTTTGTTCAAGATGCCATACACATAAACGATGATGAACAGTTGAAGGAAAAATGTTTCTTATACCCGCTGCAATCGCTTGTGCTTGATCAGTCATAATTGTAATGGGACTTTTCCTCCCCATTGAGTGCAAAAATGTATCAAACAACCAATCAAAAGACTCGGTGCGCTCATTAAGAATAAAACCCATACCAAACATGACATTGTTACCATGATGGTTCATCCCAACAAATGGAGCACATATCATTCCATATTTATTAGTTCTATAAGTTGTATCAAAAACCAACAAATCTCCAAAGTAATGATAATCTCTCATCATCCTACCATCACGCCAAAAAAAACTAACTAAAGCACCACTATCATCTTGTTCAAAATCATAATAAAAATCTGTCTCATCCACATGTCTCTTGGCAAAATATTTAATCAATTGGTTACCATCACATCCTTCAATTTGGGCAGCTTTTTCAGATGACAATGCATTATAAGCATCAGAAGCAGTAAAACAAAGATTAGGAGATCCCCCAACCTCCTTCTTTAGAACCCTCAAAGAATCAGTAACTTTGACTCCACTCAATTTCATTGTTGAAATGAAAAGAAGCTGCTCTTTATTCACATCTCTTTGAGACCTTATCAAATGCCTTTTTTCAGGAGGAATCATAGCATGATTATGAACCATTTCATGTCTTGTACATGTATAGACCCCTAAATGATCAATATGAAACTGCACAAAAGCTAAACAACCAGTTCGATGATCCAACTTCTCATAAATCCTTTTATTCTTACACTTATTATCTTTGAATCCCTCATTACAACAAACAAATCTTTTCATCAAAAAAGAATCATCTCTTCTTCTCTTACTCTTCCCAATTCGAATTCCAAAACCTTTCCTAAAAGCATATTCATTATACGCTTCGAAAGCTTCATCTTCAGATTTAAATTCTTTATCCTTTAATTCAGACTGTTCTGCTTCTAAATACATAATATCATCATTTTTTTCCACTGCACAATATACAATTATAAATGATCATAAAGAGTTTCATGAATGAACAATAACAAATAAGTAAAATGTTCAATATCAAAACAGCACATGATCAATTGCAAAAAGAATTTCAGCACATAATATTTTGAACAATATTTTCATTATTTACCACTACACATAATATCGATATAAAAATGTAAAAATAAATGATCAAAAATGACTTTAAGACTGAACATAAACACATTAGTAACAATGAATAAGAAAACATAAACGATTAATTGAAAGTATAATCTACAAAATATACGACAAAAACACACAATTCTAAAACACAGAGAAAACAACAAATGAAACAACAAATGAAGCAACAAAATGTTCATACAAAGTACAACAATCCAAAAACGTTCATCATAATGTAATCAAAGTAGTAAATTCAAAAATCGAAAGTGAATAATAATACATCAATTAAGTTCAAATTAACAGAGCATTATAACAGAACAAATTAGGGATAATTAAAAATTGAAAAATTATGATCACAATTACTCACATTGTTGCACAAACGAATCAACGAAACGAAGTCCAGAAGGAAACACACGCTCGCAATCGCGATCAAAATCAACGCAATCTCCAGATGCAGAATTCGCCATTGATGATCGGTAACAATTAACGAATTCGTTCAAAAAATCAAATGAAGAAGATGAATTAGCGAGAGAAAAATGTAGATCAAAAATGGAGGTTGGTTGATCAATTGAAGAGAGAGAAAAAATAGGGTTTAAAATCATATATATACATAAATTGAATAATAAGAATCAAAGGAAAAAGGAAAAAAGAGGAAGAAAAGAAAAAAAGAAAAAAAGGAAAAAAAAAAAAAAAAAAAAGGAAAGAATCGCAAAAGGAAAGAAGCTGCACATGAGAACTCAATACCAGCTACAAAACGACGTAGCATAGGGGGGGTGTAGGGAACACACCCTACACTAGGGTGTAGGGTAAAATTTTCACATTTTGTCAGATGGAATAAAACGATAATTAATGGGCTTTGGCTTTGAGCCCATTTAATGTCTAGCAAGATCTTTTGTGTTAAACCCATTGCCCAGTAATTATAGAGCCTGAAAACAAATGAAATGTATAAATTATATAGTATAACATCTTGAAGTGTTAAAATTATGTCTGATATTTGTTGTCACATTGTACAGAGTATCAGATAATCACTTAAGTTAATACAATGCATAATATTATGAAATAAACCATGAACCCTGGTTGAGAGGACTTGTGAGAGATTCCGGCCGGATAAGACATTTCTCCTTACCAAAAATAATAAAATAAAATGAATCAACCATTAGTTGTTACAATTTGTAGAGAGGTGATGTCAAAACATCTTAAAATATGTTGTTGGATACAAAAGTAAGAAAGATCAAGGAAGGAGAAGAATGAATAAAAACCCAACTATATTTGTTCAAAATTAGAATAAGTCACTAGGCTTTTCTAAGAAAGTCATTTTATCATTTTGTTTAAATATAGTAATGATGATTAATGCATACCTACCAACTTGAAGAGCATTACCTATCTAAAAGAAGAAATAAACCAACATTTTGCGTGGAATTGAACTATTTGGTGAATAGAAGTGTGTGCAAAATGCAGCTAATCTAGAAATGTTAAGTGGCCTGGACTAGTGAAGTAATAATTTAGTTTCCAATTAGTAAACCACTATATCAGCTTAAGAGCACAGCCATATGGGATGAATAATTATGACTATGTGCATAATGGTTGCTCCATTATTCAATAATCTAGTAGCTATATAAGGATGGATCTAGGAATTTAATATGAACCGGGCCGGATTTCTAAAGCATATTCATAAGTTAACTTTTAGATTTCTACAACAAAAAATAAGAAATATTATAAGAGGTAAAACTCCTTAGGCTAATAAAAAGGATGTATAAAAAAAACCAAAAAAAAAAGGAATCATTGAGTTACAAGTGGAAATAGCAATACAAAGTATAAAAAAATTTATTTTAAACAAAAAAAATTTTGGGCTATGGGTTTCAATCTCTAAATCTAAACCCAAACATTCAATGGACAATCATACAACCAACTCAGCCACATAATCTTATAATTGCAACTTAATTGTATTATATATTTTTTGGATCATGGGGCGGGTCGTGACCGGGGCAGACCACCCCCTAGATCTGGCTTTGTAGCTATATGTCTATTTGACATAGTCGCATAGAAACAACTTCTATTTATGGGTGACTTATTATGGGAATAGGTTCACATTCATCCTAGTGATCCGCATTTACCACTAAATAGTACAACACTTTTACTAATATTTAGTGTAATACTCGTCATAATTGCTTTAAAGAGATTTAAAATACTATTCATATCAACAAAATGCATCTTCCTTTTAGGGAGCTTATATGCTAAGTTACTTCATTCTCAGTTAAGCGTGCTTAGTTGGAATAGTCTTAGGATGGGTGACCTCTTGAAAAGTTTTCTGGGGTACGCATCAGTGTGGACAAAATGTGTCAGAAGGACATGTGTTGGTCTGTGGGGACATGTATGTGTTGGTCTATGGGGACAGTTGTTGGCCCTTGATACGCATTTCGTAACAATAGGCCCTCTCTAATTTGTTTGGGGTCGGAGTGTTACATTTAGGCCCTGTTTACTTCACCTTACAAAAATAATACTAAGTAAAAATAATTTAAGTTCAGTAAAATTCAGTATCCATAAAAAAATATAATAGAAAATCTGTAAAAATAATTTTAGTTCAGCAAAAATAATTTAAGTTTAGTAAAAATAATTTAAGTTCAGCTATAATAATTTCAGTCCAGCAAAAATAAAGTGAAGTGAACGGGGCCTTAATAGCAACAATTTCTTTAAGAGGTACTAACTTGAGGCCCTAAGTAGTTTGGATCATGTGCAGTTGCAGGTTGCACCACCGCTTAAGAGCCAGACCTGATTTTGGATAATGTGAATATTAGAATTAATCCCGAAATCACCTAAAACTGAGAGGGGAGCTCTACCCATTTGAGCTATTCCGACGCTGACTCTCAAATCGGACATGTCTATATATAGTTGGGAAATAAATTGTTTGGTTTTATGAGTTGGGGAAATTTGATTGATGAGTTACTTGCATTGATTAGGGTAAAATTCGAGTTTATTGTTAATTCATATCAGTCATACAATCATACAAATATATATTAGTTTTAATATTCAAGTCTAATCAAGCCATTAGTTTTCAGGTTAATTACGTATTGATTTCAGCACAAAAATTTGAGCTAGCTAGATAGATCATAATATCATATAACTAGGTCATGTTGAATAAATACAATAAGAGACACTGAAGAAGAATGAAGTGATAAAGTTATTTAGGCAAGTTTTCCTAAGCTTCATAGAAGTTGTACAAACTCTCCAATCTAAAGCTTGCTATGTTGCAACTTTCAAAGATCCCATTTTCAGTAAGCTTATAGCTTATAAAATAATACTATAACTCCTTTAGTTGGTCTTAACCTACTTCAGAAGGTAGTTAAGGTACATAAACCCACAACTAATGGTAGTGTTAGTAATAAAGTGATACTAATAATTTGATGTAACAGGGAATGTTGCAAATAATAGAATCACATAATTAAATATTGGGTTTTTCTAAGCTATGCCTTCGAAATTATTGAGTTTCTAAGGTGTCCCCCATGTATTTTCAAAATTATAAGTTGTGCCCTCCAATTTAAGGTGTTTAATCAACCGTACCCTCTGACGTTACCTTGGCGTTAGTAATTGTATAAAAATGTGAAGTAATAAAAAGAAAATGAGAAAAAAGAAAAAAAAGTACACCAAGAGCTTGACATATCAATGGTTGCTTTTAGAAGAAAGAAGAAAAAGTAGATCATAAAATGTTGAAAAAATGTTTAATGTTAATCTTCAACCCAATTTAGGCGTGAAATTTCTCTTCAAAGTGGGGTAGTTAATGGTTAGCACAATTACTAACGTTCCGTCAACGTCAGAGGGTACGGTTGAATAATAAGCAACTTAAATTGGAAGGCACATCTTATAATTTTGAAAAATTATGTGCACACCTTGAAAATTCAACAACTACGGGATACAACTTAGAAAAAACCTTAAATTGTGATATAAACATATAAAAAAAAAAAAAATTGTCACCAAATCCTCAACTACTGCTAAAGTACTAATGCATTATTTAATGTGTTGGTTTCTGATAGCTACATTTTGTTATAGATGCTTCTAAGACTAAGGTTAATAATTTAGTTGAATAATGAATCATATCTAATTTGACTCATCTGAGACACAATAGTCTTTTGGCAGGACATTAGTGGAGCCAATTGCTGCTAGAATTAAGGGAGTTTTAGAGTTGTAGCATGTTAGCTTCTTAATTTAATAACATGGGAATTAGCAGGTAAAAGATATAGTATGAGATTTTCTAGAAAGGAAAATCTACTTGAAAGAAAACAAAGGAATTGTTAAACTTTTAGAATCGTTGTTTTAGAACGGATAAATGAAACTATGCATCGTTGCTCGAGATACATGTTTTGTTGATGGATAACTAAGGAACTTCTAGGAACAACGATTATACAATTCTTGTCGGCTTGTGTAGTTGTGTGTAGTTCTTGCGTGCGTACTAGGCACATGTACCTCACATGTTAGTGTAGAATCTGTGCGTTTAAACTCGTGATCTTTTTGTCACGCTGACTCTTGATATTATGTTAGAGGTTCAACTCAATTAATAATTTAAGTTGATAGTTGAAGTTTAAGAATAAGTTTATACTCTATTAGTTACAACCAATGAACCAATGATAAAATCATGTTTCAACAAAATCAGCAATTATTTAACCTTATTGTTTACATAGATCAAAACAATTTAACACTATATCAAATCCTGTTCATCCACCTTTAATCCATACATTCACGATAAATGTTCTAAGACTAAGTTAAACGAAAATTTTAAATAGAGACGGACGGAGTAATAAGACTGCCTAGAGAGGTTTAAATACTGTGCCTTTTGGATCACCAATCGGTTGATTTCAAAGGATTACAACTGTGCAAATGGTGTAAAATTGTAAACAGACACTACATCGTACAAAATAAAAATTTAAATTGTGGATTTGTGGGCCATAACTAGCAAATCACAACTCATAGCTCACAAGTACAACATGGGCCATGGTGTGGGCCACATTCAGCGCATCATGTGGAGAAATTAAAGATAAATGTGACGCTTTTCAGAAAATCTAATCAAACAGAATTTCTCCTGCAGATGATGGTCAATTCTCTTAAATAAATGATCAATGATGTAAATAACATTTAATCTCATATTATTATGATGATTTTATGAATTATCAATTAAGTTTCATACACAAACACTACATGTTACAAGAACTTCACTTTTACTGTGTTATTAATCAATATGCACTGTTAAGTGTGTTATCATTCCTAATATCTACTCATTATTCATTAGACTTTTGTTTTAAGAGGATAAGTAAAAATCAATGATTCCTTAAAATGTTATGAGATAAGATTCATAATCTCTTTTATATGTTTGGGAGATTAATCAAAGTACACTGAACTTATGATGCCAATCATTTAAACGTACAACAATCTTGAGTATACTAATCTTTGTGAATCATTATTGTATTAGTATATAATCAAATTTGATTGTTATCTCATGCATAAAATTTGGAATATCAATTGTGTAGGGTGACAATGATGTGACGTCATCAAAACTCAAATCAAAGACTACATAAATCAACTTTGGTTTCATACAATCCTCACTTTGATTTCATACCAAGGTTTTGAATCAAATCCACTTTGATTCCTTTTCAAGGTTTTGAAGCTCATATCCAAATGCCCTTTCCCCTTGTTTTTTTTTTGCCAGAATACTCATGCTTCCTATAATTGATAAACGGATTTTTCACCAAATACCACTGAGTTAAAGCTTAATTCACCATATACCATAGAAAACTTTCTAATATACCGTATAACCTTCAGTTTAACTAAAATGTCACAACATGCCATTAATGACTAACGGACGTTAACACCGTTAGTCATTAAGGCTAATAAGGCCACGTGGCAACATATGATTGGTTCCCTTTTAAATTACTTAATTTTAAAATAATTATATAATTTTTATTAAAAAAAAAAAAAAAGAAAAAAAACCCAGCCACCCACGTCCCTCCAGCCAGCCACCACCATCCCTCCAGCCACCCACGTCCCTCCACCCAGCCAGCCACCACCGGTCGGCGAAAAACTCGACCATAACCCTTGCGCTGGCGCCGAATTCCGACCACAACCCCCGCACTGACCTAAAATTCGACGAGAATACCCCCGTCGGGCCGCCGTACTCCCTTTCTCTTGAACCACCGGCGAAATCCTAGAAGAACAATCGAACCACCGGTCACGAAACAGCCCATCCCTCGAAGAACCCTTCGCTAACCATCGGTCAGCGCCCAAACCCCCTCCCCCGCGCCGACGAATCAATTTCGCCCGTATTGGTGCCATTTCCACCCCAAACTAAACCACCACGTATGTCGAAATCCTAAAACCAAAATCTAGGGTTTCGATTTTGGTGTTTTAGGGTTTCGGGGTGGTGGTTTTCGGCAAGTTGGGCGGCGGCGACGTGTGGGAGTGGATTTAGGCTGCCGCGCGAAGGTGGTGGCTGGAGATTTCGGGAGGGAAAGGGGAATTCGTAGGTGGTGCTTGGGAATTCGAGAGGGATAGGGATACTCGCAGGTGGTGGCTGGGAATTCCGGAGGGAAAGGTGGCTGGGGTCGGGAATTTCACCGGCGGGGAGGGGGGACGATCGCCGGCCAGCTGGGGGTAGGGTCAGGGCTAGGCTGGTGGCGGCGGTGGCTAAGGTGGTGGTATTTTTTTAAAAAAAAATTTAAAATAATTTCTCTAAAGTTAGTTAATTAAATAAAGAATATTATTAAGAACCAATTATAAGCTGCCATGTGGCACAATTAACGTTAATGACTAACTGAGTTAATGGAAAGGGCAAGTTGTGAAATTTTCGTAAAACTGAAGGTTATATGGTGTATTAGAAAGTTTTCTATGGTATATGGTGAATTAAGCTTTAACTCAGTGGTATATGGTGAAAAATCCGATTGATAAAAGATTAAAAGTTCCTTTTATTTGTTTAATGACTCCATCAATACCTTTTTCTTTTTGGGTAACTATTGTATGTGGCTAGCCCCACGATATTGGTTTATAAGGGTAATATTTATTTATATGTATAAATAACCTCATTTTTTCCATAAGAGTAACCCTATGTTGTTCATAAAAGTAACCCAAAATTCATTATACGAGTAAAATTAAGTAATTTAGAAATAAGTAACCCCATTTGTTCATTCGAGTAACCCCTATTCTTTTGTTGTAAAAATATGAAAGAATAATTCCACTTATTTAAGAAAGTAACTCCTTTTTCTCATTTAAGTAACCTACATACGTTAAGGTAACCACATTTGTTCATCACCGTGACTCCTTATTACTAGTTAATTGAATAATTGCCTTATACGTGATTTTGTGAAGTGGCCACACCATATGACTAGTCACATATAAGAATTTGTGTTTCTTTTTTGAGGTGTACTCCATCAAATAATCATTTACTTAAAATACGAGTTAGGCCCTGTTCACTTTACCTTAAAAAAATAATATTAAGTAAAAATAATTTCAGTTCAGTAAAAATCAGTTTTAATCAGTAAAATTAATTTAAGTTCAGTAAAAATAAGTTCAGTAAAAATAATTTCAGTTCAGCAAAAATAATTTAAGCTCAGCAATAATAATTTCAGCAAAAATAATTTAAGGCCCCGTTCACTTCACCTTAATTTTGCTGAACTGAAATTATTTTTACTGATTAAAACTGAATTTTACTGATTAAAACTGAATTTTACTGAACTTATTTTTACTGAACTGAAATTATTTTTACTGAACTGAACTTATTTTTACTGAACTGAAATTATTTTTACTGAACTGAACTTATTTTACTGAACTGAAGTTATTTTTACTAAACTGAAATTATTTTTACTGAAATGAACTTATTTTTACTGATTTAGATATTATTTTTACTGATTTAATATATATATATATAGATATATTAGGTAAAATAATCTATTTTTGAAATTATGTAATTTATATATTTCTGTTTAATAGTTAATTACATTTGTTTTTTTATGCAAATAATTAATTACATTTGTTGAACATAAAATAAAACATTCTACAATTTATTAAATAAAAGTCAAACACATTGACACCATTATGATATATATATATATATATATATATATGAGACTATTAAAATATATAGTTGATCGTTAAAATAGTTTCTAAAGCAGCAAGTTGGAGTTAACGATCTCAAACCAAAAGACTTTAGCACAATTTATGACATGCATGAAAGAAATATTGTTAATTAAATTTTTGGTTTGAATTGTCAGTCAATTTTTTACTACGTATATGTTGGTTAACTGCATGTAATTTACAAATAATTATAGCAAATATTGGTAGATTGATTGATCATATCAAGGCATGTGATATTTAAGCAAAAAAAAAAAATATAACGACATATTGGTAGTATTGTATAGATCATGCATATATAATCATATATGAATATCATATTTCAATATCTTATTGAATTTATTGTAATTGATTAGGTATGCTATTACGATGAATTTTGTTACCCTTTTATAAAATATAGTACTTGTATTTACCAAATATCACCGACTACAATATTATCAATAAGACATAATATTTTATACTTGACAAAAAAAAAAGATATTATATTTTATAACTATACAATATGTGATAAAAGTATAGACAAAAGTGATGCATAAAAAAAATATATGTGAAGTATTAAAAAATCTTGTACGACAATATTTTGCAATATATGGAAAAAATAATTTACATAAAAAAGCCTAGTAAAAAAAAAGCATCAAAGTACATGAACTTAAATTATTTTTGCTGAAATTATTATTGCTGAGCTTAAATTATTTTTACTGAACTGAAATTATTTTTACAGAACTTATTTTTACTGAACTTATTTTTACTGAACTTAAATTAATTTTATTAATTAAAACTGATTTTTACTGAACTGAAATTATTTTTACTTAATATTATTTTTTTAAGGTGAAGTGAACAGGGCCTAAGTTCGTGTACTTTGATGCTTTTTTTTACTAGGCTTTTTTATGTAAATTATTTTTTCCATATATTGCAAAATATTGTCGTACAAGATTTTTTAATACTTCACATATATTTTTTTTATGCATCACTTTTGTCTATACTTTTATCACATATTGTATAGTTATAAAATATAATATCTTTTTTTTTTGTCAAGTATAAAATATTATGTCTTATTGATAATATTGTAGTCGGTGATATTTGGTAAATACAAGTACTATATTTTATAAAAGGGTAACAAAATTCATCGTAATAGCATACCTAATCAATTACAATAAATTCAATAAGATATTGAAATATGATATTCATATATGATTATATATGCATGATCTATACAATACTACCAATATGTCGTTATATTTTTTTTTGCTTAAATATCACATGCCTTGATATGATCAATCAATCTACCAATATTTGCTATAATTATTTGTAAATTACATGCAGTTAACCAACATATACGTAGTAAAAAATTGACTGACAATTCAAACCAAAAATTTAATTAACAATATTTCTTTCATGCATGTCATAAATTGTGCTAAAGTCTTTTGGTTTGAGATCGTTAACTCCAACTTGCTGCTTTAGAAACTATTTTAACGATCAACTATATATTTTAATAGTCTCATATATATATATATATATATATATATATATATATATATATATATATATATATATATATATATATCATAATGGTGTCAGTGTGTTTGACTTTTATTTAATAAATTGTAGAATGTTTTATTTTATGTTCAACAAATGTAATTAATTATTTGCATAAAAAAACAAATGTAATTAACTATTAAACAGAAATATATAAATTATATAAATTACATAATTTCAAAAATAGATTATTTTACCTAATATATCTATATATATATATATATTAAATCAGTAAAAATAATATCTAAATCAGTAAAAATAAGTTCATTTCAGTAAAAATAATTTCAGTTTAGTAAAAATAACTTCAGTTCAGTAAAATAAGTTCAGTTCAGTAAAAATAATTTCAGTTCAGTAAAAATAAGTTCAGTTCAGTAAAAATAATTTCAGTAAAAATAAGTTCAGTAAAATTCAGTTTTAATCAGTAAAATTCAGTTTTAATCAGTAAAAATAATCTCTGTTCAGTAAAAATAATTTCAGTTCAGCAAAATTAAGGTGAAGTGAATCGAGGCTTTACTTTTCATTATTTTTATGCTAACATACCTTACGAAAAAAAAGCCACGAGAGTTGTGACCGGGTTATATACTTAATACCTTTTTTTCCTTGCCTTTAATAACAAAAAAAAAAAACCCAAATACTCACACAAAATAAAATCTTAACATCTCATTTATATCAGAAAGTGATACTCGTATCACTACACTTACAACAAAATTAACCAAAGAAATACATCAACTAATTTAGCCACTAAGACGCCTTATATAATATGGTAATCGTCTCGTATATGGTAAATAAATTACTACGTATTCTATTTCCTTAAAAGGGCTGATTCAATAAAATCAAATAAAACTACATGCGATTTGATTTGTAAAGTTGTGTATATCTTTGTAGTTGTCCACATTATTTTCTTCACTCTTACAAAGAGGAACAAGAACAACCACACTAGCAAACAAAGAGGAGGAGAGAGAAAAAGTAGACGTTGGAAATTTCACACAGAAAAAAGGGAGCCGTTTTGTTTTTCTTCCTTCCGCCCTTCAATTTTCTTCTTCTCTCTAAAACAGCTTAACTTTCTCTCTCTTAATTCACCATGAAATAAATGCATCGTTGAATTAGAAAGAGAAAGAAAGTGTTAGATTATTAAAACCCCATATTCAGAGAGTGTGAGAAGTTCAAAAGAGTTCATCAATGGCGGCGTTTTTGAAGCTGATTTTACTGGGTTTTGTGTGCTTTACTGGGTTTATCATAAGACCCTGTTTGGCTGGCGATCCAACCTTCTCCTATCAATTTACTTACTCTTTCAAAATTCTTTCTCCATTGGGTGTTTCTCAACAGGTTATTTCTCTTCAATCCAATCTCCATTTTTTCCTCTGTTTTTTTCCTGGGGTTGTTTTCGGTTTTTTTATTTGAATGTGGGTTTTTCTGGGTATTATTTGATTTTTTTGTTCACTTTTTATCCCCAAATTAATCGACTTCCATGGTGTTTTTGGTAGTATATTTTTAGGTTTTAATTTTGGGACCTGGTCCTGTTTCTGGGGTATTTTTTAATTATTGGGGATTGTGTTTAATTATATTCTGAATAATTTTTACGTTATTTTTTGTTTTCCTTGAATTTAGAAGAAGGGTTTAATATCTCGGATTTTTTTTTTTGATTTTTTTTTTACTGAATTAGTTAGTTGATAGTAGTACAATGTACATGGGTTTGATGATGTTTTGTTGAGATTGTATTGATTAGGATTTCAATGGTTAATGAATCAAACAAATGATTAATTTATGATGACTATGAATATTCATTTGATATTGTACTTTAATTTAATGTACTCCGTATGTAATATTGATGGAATCTCTGGTATGAATATTGTTAGGTGAATAATGTATAAATATGTTTGTAATTGCAGGTTATAATGGTCAATGACCAGTTTCCGGGGCCTTTAATCGACGTCGTGACCAATAACAATCTTTTTATTGATGTGAAGAATAAATTGGATGAAGACCTTCTGGTTAATTGGTAGGTTTTGTCTAACAAGTTTTAAGATTTCCATTATTTGTTGGTTGGTCCAACTAATGTATTTTCGGAATGTTGAACATTGGAGAAAGAGAATCTATTTTTATCCTTGCTCTTAAAACTTTACACTGTATTTTGAAATGAGATGTTTATGAGCTATCCCTTCAATGAATTAGCTTAAACCGAAAACTAATGGTGTATGAGATTTATGCTTGCCAAAGGAATGGGTTTTAAATAAAGGGTAATTCTTGGCACGGCGGAATTTGTGGAACAAAGTGTGTCATTCCTTCAAATGTGAATTTTACCTGTCTGTTTCAGTTCCAGTGACCATTTGAATTTTATTAATAATCATGCCTAGGATTATCTCGAAAAGTATACAAGTATATATAATACGGTGTATCATTTGATCAAAAATGAAGATCATGTTGCCTCTCGATGTATTAGTTTGACAGTGAAAGCTAATAGTTTATGAGATTAATGGTTACTGCAGGAATGGGATTCAAATGCGGGATAATCCTTGGCAAGATGGTGTGAGTGCAACAAACTGTCCAATTCCTCCCAAAGGGAATTTCACATACCAGTTCCAGGTCAAGGACCAGATTGGAAGCTTCTTTTACCACCCATCTACTCACTTTCAAAGGGCTTCTGGAGGGTTTGGCCCCTTTAAGATTGGCAACAGGAGTGTCATTCCTCTACCTTTCCCTAAACCAGATGGCGAGATAATTATCATGATTGGGGATTGGTATACTAGAGACTATAAGGTAGCTTTTGGATTGTATTGCCATACAAAAGTTATTTTTAGTATGTATGCTAATGTATAGTTATTCATCTGCACTAGGAACTGAGGGAAGTCTTAAAAGCCGGGAAGGATTTGGGAATACCTGATGGGGTTCTTATCAATGGAAAAGGACCTTATCGATATAATACCACCCTTGTTCCTGATGGTATTGAGTATGAGAACATTCCAGTTGAGCCAGGTATATGGTTTGATCATCCAAAAATCTGTTTGTGTTTTGTCATGTAATATGGATGTCGCTTTCTTGTCTTCCAGTGTAGGATATGTCTACATCCATGGGGCAAAATATCATTAAGAGTTGCTCTTAAATTTATTGTTTAGTAAATGTATGTTGGGGATGAACTGTTGTGTAGGCAACACTAGGATTATATGCTATGACTCAGCCATGAACAGGTCGTTTGTTAATAGCACTTTCTATATCTGCTGATTCTTAGTCGAAGTATTAAGTGTACAATTGTCAACTTTTGGCACCTTATTTCGTTGATGCGCATTACATATGGTGATGGCTGTTTTCTAATGTTGACTGTATGCAGGCAAAACGTACCGATTACGAATACATAATATTGGAATCTCAACTAGTTTGAACTTCAGAATTCAAAACCACATTTTGAAATTGGTTGAAACTGAAGGATATTACACAACGCAAACAAACTACAGCAATTTTGACATCCATGTTGGCCAGTCATATTCGTTCCTTGTAACAATGGATCAGAATGCTAGCAGTGATTATTACATTGTAGCGAGTGCTAGGTTTCAGAATGAATCTCAATGGGAGCGAGTCACTGGTGTAGGAATTCTGCACTATTCCAATTCTCAAGGAAAAGCTGCTGGCCCTCTCCCTGATCCCCCAAATGATTTTTACGACAAGACTTGGTCTATGAACCAAGCCAGATCTGTCAGGTTAGTTCCCATCAATCATGTTCACTACTAGGTTGCAATGTTTGCAAATGTTAATGAACTCGAGATTTCTTCTAGTATTAAATGTGGTTTTACTGTCGCATACTTTTGAGCAGGCAAAATGGATCTGCAAGTGGAGCTCGTCCTAATCCACAAGGCTCTTTCCATTATGGGACCATCAATGTGACACAGACTTATATTTTTCAGAGTTTGCCACCAACAGTTATCAATGGAAAATATGGTGCAACTCTAAATGGCATTTCTTTTTTGAAACCTATCACTCCAGTATTGCTGGCTGACTGGAAGGATTTGAAGGGCGACTACAAGCTTGATTTCCCCAGCAAGCCGCTGACAGGACATCATCGGTTAGACAACTCAATTATTAACGGTACATTTAAAGGATTTGCTGAAATTATATTTCAGAACAATGATACAGTGATGCAGACATTTCATGTGGATGGATTTTCGTTCTATGTTGTTGGGTATGATTTGTCTATTGTTGATCCCTATTACATGAATGCTAAAGGAGACCTACGTGTATTGAATATAATTGACTTGTCTTTTATTGCAGGATGGATTATGGTGTATGGACCGAGGACAGGCGTGGTAGCTATAACAAATGGGATGCTATTTATCGCTGCACTGTACAGGTTTGCAGAGATTATTCCTACAATATCATTTATTTTGTTTATAGTTGTTTTCTGTATCTGGAAAGCAAGTTACTTCTTGATAGTGTAAGGTTGTATCTGGTTCAAAGGATTCAAGAAAACATATTGAACTAAAATTTATATACAATACAATGTGAAAAACATATTCTGTATAAATCAATGAGTATCAGGTTATACACTTTATTTTATTTTGTTAAACAAAATGTTGGAGAGAGAAATGGGATAATAGAAGGGAGGAGAGTAGGAGGAGAAAGTGAATATTTCCACCCTTGAGATAAGTACTCTACTCTCAATCAAAGAAAATTATTATCACTCTTTTACTAGCTAAATGAAGAAATGCAGTATCATGGTAAAAATGTTCGTCCTCCCAACCAAACACAATTACTTAGATGTTCTGACATAGTGACATTGATGGTAGCTGTATATTTTGAAGTTGCAGGCATCGATTTTTTTCTTCTTGCTGAGACTTCATCAAAATCTGTTTAATAAATATGATTATGATATCATTTCTTGATTTTTAATTTATAAAGTAATTGATGCTAGCTGTATTTTCTTGGTTACAGGTCTATCCAGGGGCTTGGACAGCCGTGCTTCTGTATCTCGACAATCCAGGGACGTGGAATATCAGAACAGAAAACCTTGATAGGTGGTATCTGGGCCAAGAAACATACATAAAGCTTGTCAACCATGAAGATAAGGGCACCCTATTTCCTCCCCCTGATAATGTTAGATTCTGTGGTGCTCTGGCCAGCTTGCAGAAGAAGTAAATTCCGAACACCAGCACTTATTTTTTGGCTTTTGTTTACCACTTTGCATTGTATACTTGTGTACTGATCCTTGCTGATATCTTTTGTACAGAGAAAATCGGGCACCATCGATCAATGGGAACATGAAGTTGGCTTTGATAATGCTGGTACTGGTCTTGGTTGCTCTTGTGGATTTGCACTAGAACATCTTATTATTTTTAGTGTTTATGTCTTCCATAGATAGGCACATGAAGTTCTCATAGTAGTACAGAGTTTTGATGTGTTTAGTCTGTTGATATTTGAGGCCGAAAGCGGCATTGGTGTAGTTTCTTCAACTGTAAAAACAGCCCTTAGCTAGGGCATTTCCTTCAAGTGTTGATTTGATATATTTCGATGGCGATAAGCTAACCTTAAGCTATTTTGAAATACCATTAAAATTCTACTAACACAGTGTAGTTTTATGTTGACAAGAGTTTTTTTTTTATCTTCCTTCCCTCTTTTTTGTTTGGCTTGATTTTCTTTTTTTTCTTTTTCACACAGTAAAAATAATGAAAAAATAAAATGGTACAGTTGACCCAAATTGGTCTAAATATAGAAAGGCTGATTAGTGGGCTGATAGGTCCATAGTCCAGAACACCCTAAAGCCCTATCACTGTGCTTGCAGATTGGCTCATTCATCAAGGACAACAAAATACCTTGATCCAACCCAATATCTTATTTATGCGTCTGCATAAAAATGTCGGGGGTACTAAGCCACGCACGGTATTTACCGGATAACGCCCGTATTTTTATATGAACTCCCTTAACTAACCCTTTATTAAATAACTCTTTAATCTTTACTCTTTCATTTTTACTTTTCTCTCTCTTCACCTTAAGAATTTCATCCACAACCACCACCAAGCAAACCACCACAATTTCGTCACCACCAAGCAAAGCCACGCAATTCCATCACCACCAAGGGCTTGCAACCAGCTACAAAGGACGATGTCAAGAAATCGAAAAGGTAAGGGGGTTGGCGATCAGGTACTTGTTTTACTTTATTTTTTATTTTTCATTTTTTATTTTTATTTCAGTCGTCCCAGACGAACGCCTAAAATTCTAGAATGTTCCATGGAAGGAATACCTAAAATTTTAGAATCCGGAACATTCTAAAATTTCAGGTGTTTCCCCCCTAAACGCCTGGAATTTTAGAATGTTCTAACCATGATTCTAAAATTTCAGGTGTTTTCTTCTATGATTACAAAATAAAATAAAAAAAAACAATGCACTCACCGACTCCATATGCTCCGGCGACCTCTCCAGTGGCGTTGCTTCCTTAAACTCGTCTATTCACCATTTGCGCTAATTGGTGAAGAGTAAAACAATTTTTTTTTTAAAAAAAATATGACGGGCTGTTCGTAGGTGATAGTTGTTTGGTGGGTGGTGGGGTAACAAGTTAGAGAGTGGTTAAAGAAAGTGAAAGTAGAATAGGGTACATTTTATATGGAGACATGTTTGTAAAGTCATGTTAAAATACGGACGTTACGCGGTAAATGTCGGATGTGGTTTAGCAATTCACAACCAGTTTAATTATACCCATGTCACCCATATGGTCATACGGCCATATGTTGTAGTGTTGTACTCCAGCCATAAATATGGAGTGACTCATTTTAGGGACTTTATATATCTATTGTTAGATTTTTATGAATCCATGCCACCACATCCACTTCAAATTTGAATGTAGTTTTTTTTTTTTTTTTTTTCAGAATTGATCTGACTATCTGAGAGCATGGATTATAATCTTTAGTTTTGAAAATTTTTCAAGAAAAGAAGACAAGGTCATTCTCAAGAACGAACCCCACGAGACATCGTGAGGCTATTTGAGTGATTGGAAGCTTGAAATCATCCATTTTATCTCTTAATTTAACAATTAATTTAGCTGATTATGTACACATTTTCTTTCATTAACTCAAGACCACCATATATCATATACCTTATACCAAATTATATGATTATTTGTCATATATGTTTCCAAACAAAATTATATAATCTTTACATGCATCCCTTATATCATTTGAATTAAGGGACTTCCCAAGGTTGTTTCCAAAACCATCTAATTTATACCGTGCCTCACCATGCGTAGTACATTAATCGATTTGTCAGATCAGCACTAAGTTGTTATTTTTTTTTTGTTTTTCTTTTTTAGAGAGGTAATTCTTCAAAAGGAAAAAGAGACAAGATTTTGATGTGAATGTAAAAGCTACATCCTCTTACTTGATAAGATCAACAATTTATCTCAAAACAATCGGTTCAACCTAAATCAAATTAACCAATATCATAATGAACAGTGTCCTAGCTAGTTTATGAATATGCGTCAGGCTGCAAATCAAACAAACAATCAGCTAAGTACTTTTGTACTTAACTAATTTTTATGTTAAGCATAAATTGAGGGGCATGAGAAAACTTCATACAAATTTCTCAATCTTTTATCATATATTGTGGATAAGGAGAAGGGGACCCGCATAAGGCCGAAAAGAAAAATATTCCTAGTACACAATAATTTGAGACGGATAGCAAATTAGCAATACCAACACTCCACCACCTCAATCGACCTCATTTTGTTATTTTGTACACAGTCGTAATAAACCGTTTCTTAAAATGACACGAACAATAAACATAGGCGTAAATAAAGTACTATGGATTAAATAAGTCCCTTAATTGGTGGCTTTGGTGCATGCTTATAACCCACTGGGCACTAGCATGCGTGAAGCTAGCTGTTTGAACATCCAACACACCCATGCCATTGCAAAGCTAATTAAGCTATTTCGATATAATTAACCATTAACCGTAATTAGAGGTTAAAATTAGTAACAGTAAGAAAATTAGCGGGATAAAAAGGTTATAATTAGCATAATAACAGTCACATGGAAATGTTTCATAGTATGAAGAATGATGTTATCTTGCTACACAAAACATCTTTATTTTGTCTCTTTATATTAAAAAAATTTCATGCCCTAATTACTCAAAAATAAAACTACCCATGTGCATGTCCCCTTCGTTTGATTGTCATGCGTATAAAACACCCTTTGACATAAATAATTAACTCCAAATATTAATATAAATTAAATAATATTACCTTAAAATAATTAAAAAAAGAAAAAGAAAAATAGTAGCTTAAAAAAGTAATTAGAAGGGTCCATGACAAAAGACTTTATGCTAATTTTAGGAACTACTTTAGGGGCGCAAACTTCTTGGATTCCACGTACTAATCATGTCTTGAAGAAGAGCATGCTGGATTTTAAGAGCATGCATAATAAGTATGTTACAACTCCCCTATTTTTGTTTCTTTTCACTATTATAAGATCATATATATTTTATGTTATTCTTTATATAGATAAGTTGTCTTCTTTTCTCCACCATATCCATCTAAACCTAGTTCACACTCTTCTTCCTAGCTTACTCTTTAACTCTTTCTCTCTTCCATTCAATTCCTAGCTTGCAAATGTATGTAGGAGTTTGCATGCACAAGAGTGATATATGCATGGTGTCTTCTCGATCGATATCGAATGCTCTTACAATGAGCTTACTTCCTCGGGTTTGTGTGTCTAAGTGTATGTATAATCGCGGTGGTGTGGAAATAGTTACAAATCCGTCATATCCAAATTGTTCCCTATTAGTCCTCAATAGTTTTCAATTTATATACTCCTTTATACAATTCTCAAATACCCTTGTGATATGTTTAGTAAACATATCAATCAAAGTCATTAAATTTGAATTTTCATTAGCCTTGTAATTAATCATACTACTGTTGTAGGGTTTTAGTACATACAGTTACATAGTGGTACAATTGGGCGGCTTGCTTCATGCTCTAAAAATTCCTGGTATTGCTTGCTTTGCTATGAAGCTGCATGCACGTCTTACTTCAATTTCTATGTTTATTGCATGTTGTGGATTTTCGAGTCTTTTAATATGGAGTCTTTTTTCTTATAAAATGAAGTTAATTTGACTACTCGTAATATATATATATATATATATATATATATATATATATATTTTATAAAAATAAAATTTCTAAACATATTTTGTATGTAAGTTAAATTAATTATTATTATTATTATTATTTTTTTTTTTGAAAGGAAACTAGTTATTTTGATGGCTATTTTTTTTACCCACCTTTGAAGTTAGGGAGAATTTTTGTAATGTAATTACTACAACTTGAAATGCAAATTTAAAAAATCTGTGTCGCAATCCTTTTCTTCCAAAGTAAATCCTCTATTTGAGAGGGCGTTAGATAAGAGAATTAAAAGTGGAAATATTAGAGTAAAACTAACATTAATTACACCGAACGACGCGTGATTTTGTCATGCATTTACTTAATACTATTTTAACCAATATAATTATTTCGTATTTAACGCCCCGGGACGCTCGTTAGCAAGATCCAATTAATTAAGTGCATTTTCAAAACTATGTTTTCTTACTATTTGTATGTTCACAAATTAAATACTTTCAATCTATTGCTACTTTGACCATTTTTTTAAGATGTTATACAAAATTATCTACTACAAGTATTTTTGTGGTAAAAAAAAAAAAAAAACTATTTTTGCTTGAACACATCTTTAGCCACATCATTTCAAAACGAATTTCTTTAGTTAAAAAGAAAAAGTCGTATAGGATATCTGTACTTAATGTGAGGATTTTTATTCAAACATGGCTTAATTACAAAGTATTGTATGCTTCTTAATTGAGACAAATTGATTGCTTTGTTAAAAGGTTTACTCTACTTTAAGCTTCGCTTTCCTAGAAATCATCAAAATCGACCAACTGTATGCAAAATCAAGGCTAAAGACACAAATTCTGGTTTTCTTTGTTCATCTTTTACTGCTTGTTTACGACGAATCTTCTCTGATCTTCTTCACATAAAGTTTCATACACAAGCTCGACAAATAGCATGAATTTGAGTTTTTCTAGAAGTGGCCATTTTCTTTGATTAAGAAAATTCTTTATGAATCATTGTCATTTTAGATGTGTAAGTGTAACAGCCTAGGTACATCATCAACATTTATAGTTTCTGAAAATTGAAGAAGAACCTAAAAGAATATGTCAATATATATAAAAACACACAAGAATGACTACTTGTGGATAAAACATTAATTTTCATAAAGTTTATACAATATCATTAAAATTCATATTAAAAATAATCACAAGGTATACACATACATTTTGAGACTTGTTTGATCAGTAAACATCGCGCATAACGGATGCATATAGTATTTCATATAGTCCTCCATATCATGTGTGGATGGGAAAAGCTAGCCATAGAAGCTCAGCCCAAAACTCGTATTTCGATTAGTTTTGTTATGTACAAACTGAGCCCTAATCTTCCTGTCCCTTTATACTTCACTCTGACCTTCTATAACCTGTACTCATGTACTTCATGATTTCCACACGTCGATTTGACTGCTTGAGGTTGGTGTAGAGGTCTTATCCGTTAATGAATCTTCCTTATTCGAGTGATCAGATATTGGAGCAGTAGGGAATATCCCTGATGCAACATTACTCGACGAATAATTGTTGATGTTGTTGTTATTATTATCATGTCCCTTGGCAACATCTTCGTGGCTAAGTTGTGATGCAACAAACTTGTCTAGGACCCTCCAATCGGTCACTTGATCCAAAACATCTTGACCATTATTGTTGTTGTTGTTGTTGCCTATCAATATTGTTGCATTATGGTTGTTGTCAATTTGTTGCATAGTAGCATTGTTGGAGTGAAGGCTCATGTCTATACCATAAGGGGCTAGGCCGGTATTATTGTAGTTACCGGTACCATGAGGTGAAGCTAGAAGCATCTTGGAGTTCTCAAAGAGAGGGAGGTGAATAAGATGCTCTTGAGGAATTTGGAAAGGTAAATGATGATGTTGATGATGATGATGATTGAGTTCCTTTTTGCAAGTGTGTGAGGCATAGTTGAGCGCGTTGTTTGATTGTGGTGCTTGTTGAGGTGAATCCATGTCTGACATAAACGAGACTTGATCTTCGTACCAACATGGTGATTCATGCCCGCCCATTCTTCTCATTGTTGTGGGAGTTCTCTTTTTGAACACTCTACACACGGCCCAACCTTCTTCCTGTGAACAAAACACAAACATGATCTATATATTAGTGTGTGATTATTACCCCAACCTCAACAGCAATCACTATATATATTGTGTTAGTATATACGAAGTATCTCCTATATCTATGTAGAAACTATCAACATGAACCATTCATATATATATATATACTTGATAACTTGTACTAATCTAACGGAATGCACCTTGTTACTCCTCCCCTCGAAACAAAAGGTAACATATGCTACCTAGTCTATTTTAATTATTCAGTACTATCACAAGAAATAAAAAATAGGGCTAATGTCAAAAGATTTTAAACCAATCTCAATGGTAGAACCCTAAACTACATACACTAATTGGAGTTAGCTGACATCCATAATCGATTCTTTTTACATATGTAACATAAGAACTACCTTTGGACAGTACATGAAACAAGTATGAGATTTCGAGTGCTAGTCTTCATCATTTCCAACAAATATGATGTAATCACTTCCATTTACCGGCTACTATACCTTACATTTCATGGACATACAAATATATAAGGGCATGGAATGAATTATATGATTTGTCTAAGGTTGCTCGCTGGTGTAAATTTACTAAAATCAATTATACTCCGATAAGACTACTCTAGCATAATTTTACTTTGCGTGAAAACTATATCAAATTTGTTGATCCACATTGATTAACAAAGTAATACCACTCATAAAATATCAAAGACCCTAATCTCAACCAAAAAGGAACTAACCTGAGGGGCTCCATTTTCATCAGTTTCAAGTCGATACTCATGCATGATCCAATCTGACTTTTGTCCATTCGGAGCTCGGCCTTTATAGAACACCAAGGTCTTCCTCATGCCTATCAAGTCATGCTTACAATATATAGCCTTATCTCTTCCAGTTGCCTTCCAAAACCCTGCTGCAGTTGCTCGGTTTGTTCGGGTTCCAGTTGGATATTTCTTATCCTTGTGACTGAAGAAGTACCATTCATTTTGATCATCATCTCCCGTTTTGCATAATTCTGTCCCACATTACACAATTAATATGATAGATAATAGTGTAAGGAATTTAATCAAAATATAAAACCCTCATACACAATACCTTGTAAATCCCAAGGCTCGATTTTATATAGATCAATCTCTTTGATGATATCTACTTCAATCCTTCTTGAACAAACCTTTCTTCTAAGATAGTAATCCACAAGCTCTTCCTCAGTTGGATGGAAGCGAAATCCAGGGGGAACTTGTGTTGATGTATTCATATCTTCTTCGTCTTTAACAATATAAATTTTCAACTGATGATTCAAATTGCATAGATAATGTGAGTAGATAAACAACACAGCATACACTGATTTAGTTTCAACTAAAAGGACTCTATTCACATACATTTATCAAAATGCATCGAATGCAAACACTAAAAAGGACTCAATCCAATGACTAATTAAGTTAATGTAGACTATGTAGAACATATTAATAATGTTTAGGGCTTTTCTACGCATTTGTTATATTCAAAGATCAAATTAGCTTTCGATAATTAGAACACGTATGGTATTCGAAGTAGCCTCGGATAGTTAACATGATAATAATATAAGCATCAAGCAATACAAAATTTGAATAGACAAGTAACACAAGGATCCTTACAAGAGTAGCCAAGTAGACAGGCAGGTAAATGTAATAATAATACTCTCATACCTAGCAATCATGAACCTCACTTTGCTCTATAACAAAGGGATGATGGCGTATGAAAGTTATTACTCTTATGAGTAGTAAAATTAAATCCTTTTTATTTATTTTTTTATTTTTTATATTATTACTTGATGTATCAAGGTATGTTATTATGTTACAATGTGAGATTAATAATTTCGAAGGTTTAATTAAGATAATGACACCACTACAAACATTAATAAGTTCACTGCCTTTTTTATAACAATAATAATTCTTTTTTGCCCGTTTTTACCCCATTTGAAATTAAAACCCTACTTAAACTCGATATCATATATGATGAAGCTTGCTATGATAAAGTGGTAATCATAAACCTAGCTACAATGTTTAAAATTAGAAATCATAAAAACCTATGTATATTTTCGATCGATCTAAACTAAGTCGGTCATGAATACAAAAAATTGTATAGGAAAATATTTTTCAATCAATAACAATAGATATATAGTACAAATAGTACTCTATATATCATCATAAATTGTATTAGCTTTTATCAAATTAAAAAAATAAACACAATAATAAATCCCTATCAACCTTGAGCCATAGGTTATTATAAACCTAGACCTCACTTGATCCAAAAATAGTACAAAACTTGAAACCAAGGAAAATTATAGACCTAAGATCATTGAGTAGCAATCAAAAGAATAATAGATTACAAACCTTATTAGTTGAAGCTACTCGAAGTCTTTAATTAGTACAAATAAATTACTCTTCCATTCGTTATATCTGTACTTAATTTAGCGAACATATTGATAGTGTAATTTAAACTTTTCTTTGTTATAGCTCAATCCCGACAAATAGTAGTAACGAATATGAAGATCAATTATAAGGAGTTGAAACCCTAGCAAGTAGCAACATACAAATCTAAAAACACTATGCACCAAAAGATTGAAGGAGAGAGAGAAGTTACCTAATAAAGTAGGCTTAGGTTGAATCCAGAAATCCACAGATTTGAATGAAGTGAAAGAAATGTTGCACTACTTGCTGAAATCAAAGCTAGAAAGAAAGAAAAAAAAAAGATGACTTTTTAAATTTTAACAAACAAAAAGGAGGGATGTTTTATCCCAACCAAAGCTTGCAGATGAAGACCCCAAAAAGTAGAGGCAAAAAGAAGAGTACAAGGGACAAAGGAGAAGGAACATTCTCCTCCTTGGTAATTGTGCCCAACAGATGTTTGTCAAAATGCCTCAACCAACAACCAAAAAAAACACCCCTTTTTATTTTTCACTCTTTTTTCACGAAAGTAGTTAAGCAACAAACTGAGAAGAAGGTTGTTATTGGGATAATGTCGGTCCAGATCCCGATAAAAACAAGATAAATGAATGACTGAATGAATGAATGGAGGAAGGAAAAAGGGCAGAAGTTAAATGAAGGAGATATAACAAGTAAGGGCTATCGTTGTCGAAACGAAGCTAGATTGGTGGGGAAGGATGGGGATGGAGTCTAAAGGATTATGGGTGAGAAAAACATGGCGGAAACCAATGTAGGAGAGAGAAAGAGAGTAAAAGATCGACTTTTAAAAATAATGAATAAAAAGAGAGTATAGGAATCGTTAGCTCAAAGACTAGATAATGGTGTACCAGCCATTGATGTGGACTTGAAGAATAAGGAATGTTGTTGTTGTTAAGTTTATTTGGCTTTTCTTTCTTCCTTTCTTCTATGCTCTAAGCTTGCTACTGTCAAACTGATTGAGAAAGAAAGAAAGAAAGAAATGGAAAACGGGGATGAGTTTGGAGGTAACGGAACGGACCAATCACACTACTTAAATCAAAGAAAGCTCTTCCTCACTCTCCTATTTTTTAATAAAAAATATAAAGAAAGATAGGAGATGATGTAAAAAAAGAAGTCAGCTATGCCTTTTTCTGATTTTCCCCTTTGATGGTAAGTTTTACCTAGAATTACTTTTTAAATATCCTTTTGCGCTTTAATAACTGGATTAGGTCGTGGATAGCACATCAAATACTTTCACCAACTAAGATAATTCGTAACTGATATTGAATTGAAGTATTCACTTTGCTCTTAAAGCCAAAAGCATTGATTTTCTCTTCTAGATGCAAGAGCTTAAGATTAATAACTATTAAGGTGCTTTTTCTCTTGTGTTGATAGAAAGTCGGGTTTTAGTTAAATACATTACTACCTCTATTATGTATTACGTGCAACTTTTGAATATTTTATATCTCACAAATAATACACAAAAGTTGCACATTATATGTAACGAAGGGTATTTTTTAGTTAAATACATTACTACCTCTGTTATAAAAATGTTTATATAAACTAGGGTGCAAGATGCATTTAAGGGTATTTTTTGTTTATGTTCTATTTACCATTAACAAGATTTCATTCAAGTGGAAAGTCTCATAAAAGATTGGGTACATCTTACACTCGGGTGGGTAACTAGATAAGCTACTGTATTTCCCACCGTTATCACATGATTACAAGAGAATTGATCAAAACACAACCTACCACTAGTATTGAAAATGATCAGACATCAGTGAATGAAATCAGTGCAGTAGTTTCATGATGGTTTTGATTGATCACTCTCACAGCCGTCAAAACTTCCCATTCAAGGCCAAGAAAACCTTTGAGAAGCCAGTTTTATGTACTAGCCAACGTAACCTAGCCCATACCTTGCCTTATCTCTACATTTCTGGGTGTAATTCACTCTTCACAACCACTATCGAAGCAAGACAAATTTAAACTTTACTTTATAAATTAGTTGTTCCACTTGAATTTAACAAGTTTGTCAATGCACAACTTTAATTAACCCTTTACATGAATAATGTACTGATCTCAACTATAAATATGTTGATGTTACGTTAGCTCCTCCCATTAATTGGAATTTGTGACGTAATAAGATCTTTTCATGTGTTAAATAGTACATAAAATAGTGTTAATTATGAAAGACTGAACGTGTGAAGGTGGCCCCTAAAAGCTCAAGCTATTGATCTTGATGACCCTACTATTGATATTTCTTCCCATCTCCAAGTCTTAACTTCAATAATGTCAAATAAGTGTCAACCTCTAATAAAAATGATGTTCAAAATTTCACATTTCATGGCATATGGGCCCATACATTCTCATTTTCAGTTTTCATCTTTCTTCATGCCTCTAACAAGACTGTCCCTAGTTATCTACTCGATCTTATTAATTACACCTTTTTCCTTCTTTTTAATTTTGTCTTTACCTTCATAATTGCTCATTAATTCTACTCTTAACACTTTGTTTCCTTCCAAATTATTACTCCCAACAATCGATTAATCATCGGTTTTACCTTTCATTAAATTTTTACTATAAGTCTATAATCACGTACGTAGTTACCCTTTTTAGCACTAACAATACGTCAGCACATACAAACTAATGATACTTGATGTAATCAGTAGTGGTTTCACCTTAATTGTGACGACCTTAATGTTAAGGGTTTTTTTATTCTTACCAGAGTACTTAAAAATGTACCTTTGTAAAAATACTTGTATTTAAGTCTTTCTTCAATTAATTTTTCTTAACTTATCTTGATTGAAATTTATTTATATTAGGTTTTTAATTTTTGTAATAGTATTATCTTTATGTACATCCGTATCATTTGTTGAGTTCCTTTCCTTTTCTTTTAGTTTAGGTAATCTTATTTTACCAAATAACGCTTGACTCACTTTTAGGTAGATCCAAGAGATCATCTGCCTCCGATCTCTACTCCAAAGTATCTACATAAACCTAATTTTTACTGACCAAAAAATGTCATCGATGATATTTAGTAGTACTAATAAAGCCATAGAAGTACTTTATATTCTTGATTCTATATATATATATATATATATATATATATATATATATATATATATATATATATATATATTATATACACCTTAAATTAAAATATAATAAATAGGGTTGTCATGATAATCATAAAAAAAAAGGAAGGTTTGAGGTTTGGTACCAACCTTAGAAAGGGTTTGGAATTACTATAGTATAGTATATAGTATAGAAATAATTAAGAAAATAGGGGAAATAATGATATGATAAAAAAAATGGAGGTAGCTAAAACAAATGGGGAGCTCGTCACATATACGCCACCTCCCTTAACCACTACCGACCGTCATCATTATACAGGAAACAGGATTGTCATCCCACTACTACTTCTACTTCTACTTCTTCTCTATTTTTCTTTTTTATTAAAACAATTAAATTAGGTCATTCTAAACATTGACGAATACGGAGTTCCGTTCCGTTTCAAAAGGGATGACGCCGTTCCGTTCCGTTACGACGTCATAGCAGCTGGCAAAAGGTAATTGGACATTGGCGTAGAAGGAAAGGGGACCCGCTTACTGACCCCACAACTACTAACCCCTCTTCGCTTCGCCCCCCTTGGCGTGGCCTTTAAATTAGGCCCCCTTCTATCATTACTTCTTTTTTCCACTTGCCCCTTATTTATTCTTTTTTTAATCCTTTTTTTTTTTATCTTTTAAAAACCTTAAATTACAAAGTTTTATATGTGACTGATCACACTGTGTGGTCGGGATTACTTGTTCAGGATTTACTTGATCGGTCAGGGATTATTCGATCAGTCGGCCACATAAAGTGGCCAGGCACACGAAAAAAGTGATGAAAAAAAAAATACTTGGTGATAATTGATTTATTACCTTCCTTTTTTTTATGTGGGGTGAAAAATTCATTCACTGTTTTCTAAATCTATACTTTGATTTTCTACGGGAATGAGATGAGATGATTCCGGGTAGCAAATAAGCCTTTTAAGATTATTTGGCTACCCCGTCAAGCACCTCAATGTCTAACCTTGATAGGTCCAAAAATGTTATTTAAAGGCTAAATTTATAGATTTCGTGTCAAAAACTCAGGTGATGATGATATGAAATGCTAAGGTCTTATTATGTTGTTTGGAACTAAATATGGTCACTAGTTGGTCATACAAAGGCTTTTGATAGCTTTAAGTTTAATAAAGGGAATTGTGTAGGTATTTAACCATATATATCTTGACAGTTTAAAGGCAAAGTGAATGTTTCCAACTATTCAAATAGTCTTTTCAGAATTTTATGGGGTTTATATAAACATCTCGTTCTATAACATTTCTAGGTTTGGAGAAGTTGATAATTGTTCAAATATGAACGTTACAATCCACGTTTTTTGGATCGAATGTGAATTTATTGTCTAAAATTAATATATTGTCTAAAATTAAAGTGAGTGTGGAGGATGTCCTTGAAATCATAAAAGTTGAAGTGAGACCGTGAAAAGGCCCATTTAAAATTCTGAAAATAAGCTTGGTCACTTTTTTTGAAATTAATACGGAGTAGATGTCAAATAAGATGGTAAAGGTGGCACGCTAATTCGAGACTCAAACGTTGTTTGTATCACTAATTATTATTATTAGTATTATCTTTTTTAAAAAAAGCGTTTGTTAGCCGGTACATAAGGCCTTTATTATTCCGATGATCCAAATGGCTATATGGCTTAGTTACAAAACATATATATGGCCAATAGTCATTTACATAAAGACCTTGGTGAACTTTAGTTAATGAATGGAGGCATATAAATAGCAAGTTATATATAAGTAGATAGATTAAAGATAAAATGGCCTGGATAGTTCCAACTAATCAAATGATCTTATGGGAATTATAGGATCTCATGGCTATAGGAAGCATTTCGTTCTCTTTTCCTTTTAAGCTTGAAATAGTCAAAATTTGTCCAAAAATAAAGGTTATATAATCCATGTCTTATGATGAATTTTAGCAAATCTTTTTAAAATTAAACCGAGAGACGGGTTGTCTCTTAGGGTCATAAAAGTTAGATTGTGATCATAATATGCCTATCAATAGATTTATAAAGTCATGAGATTAATTATATGGTATGACTATTTGAAGTTTATACGAAATAGATTTCAATGAACAATTTAACATAGGTGATACACTATTCAAGAATTAAATCAAATTTCGTTTATATCATTAATTTACGACTCTTTATACTCCCTCCGTCCTACATTATATGTCTTGTTTTTCTATTTTGGAGACCCAAAATATTGTTCCTATTTTCATTTTTGGATAGTATGTAAAAACCATTATACCCTCATTTTTTTTTTAACTTTATTCATTGTATTTTCTAAATTATCCTTGAATTTTCCACTTGCGTTGTACTTTTTTCCATTTTCTCTCTCTAACTTTTTGTCTATAATTATACTTTTCACTTTTTTTAATGTATTTCATCCAATTTCTCTTCCCATTTCTTAAATATCGTGATAAAACACAAATAGAAATTACAAACCGGGACGGAGGCAATAGCACATAAAAAATTGTTTTTTCCTTGATTAAGCACGCTAGTTTGTGAACACGTGATATCCTTGTGAAAACTAAGTGTTGGGGGTGAATGGGTGTAAAAGGGGCTGGATATTATTATTGGGCCATTTGGTTGGTTGGCGGGCACACGTAAGCAAAAATCCAGTTAAAATGGACTTGGGTTATTAGTGACAACAATTATTATGTCTTTAATATTTTGTAAAGTTTGGCATTTTTCAGAAGATGGAAAATCCCAGATTCCTTCTATCTACGGTTAAATCATGACATTAGGTGATAAGTATGATCATGTGATGGTTTTTATCATCTCTTCTAAATAATGCTGCTAATCATGACTATAATAATGTTACCCTCTTTCTATATTTCTTCCTCTCCTCATACCTTAACATATGAGAGGGATGGGGAGCTTTATTTATGCTAGAAATTGCATATAAATACGAAAATATTTGAGTGATGCTCGAACTAAATATAAGATAATAAGGTCATAAAAACTAACGCGATTTGCATATATTGATTAAATTTTATTTGGTGAAAAATCAATTGAATTATGAAATAGCCAAGGGAAATTAGATAAAATTTGAATTGAATAACCCTTTGATCAAATTTGACCTAGATCGATATATAATACAAGCTACTAATACGAAATTTAAGTTATTCCTCCAAAACTCGTGTGTCATTATCTAACATACACAAAAAATTACTAGCCTTGTAAACTTTTATGTGATTTTGGTAATTATAATTCATGATAGGTGGGACCTATGGTGTTATTTGCTTACTTGAGTGTTGCATTTCCGACATAGAGTGGTTAATTTTGATTCAACTCTGTTTTTTTTTTTTTTTTTTCAAAACTTAATTAAAAGGTAAAATTATCATCCAACAAAACACACCCAAAAAATGTTAAAGTATATGATCAATTTATTGGAATGTATAATAATCAAATATGGATCGAGTAAATAATGTTCAAAACTAATTACACAAACAAATAATAAATATAAAACATAAAAGCATAATTTAAATTCCAGAAGTAAAAGGAACACTAGCAGCTGGTATCCAAGATTCACCTCCAATAAAATTTGCCACAAAAAACTGAGAAATTTGATCAACATTTGTAATAATCTTGTAACCTTTCCATTTGACTCTTTTACCTGTTAAAGATCCAGGCCCAAAATTGTTGTACTCAGCGTAGAACAACGTATCAAGTGCAAAATTACCATCCCATTCTAGCCAACCAACAGGACTAATAAGGCTATCGATAAAGCTCTCCACGACGACGGTACGCGAATATTGTTCCCATGGTCGTCCTAGGAATGATGGGAATGATGCAATGACTGGTTTAAGGTCAGGTGATGCCGTGATGCGCGAATTTTGTATGATAATGCCTGTGTTTTGGTTAGGATCAGTTCTTCCTTGGGCTGTCACGGTATTTTTTTGTGAGGTTAGAGGTTTTCTAACGATTATGTTACATTTTTGGAATATTGAGGCCGCGTTACCAAATATAAAGTCTATTGTACCGTAAATGTTACATTCTCTATAGAATTGTCTTTGTGAGTGCGCAAAGAGCGTGTCTTGATATCCTTCAAAACTACATTGGTGGAAGATTGAGTGGTCGGAGCCTACTCGGAGTGCCACTGCTTGGTTGTTCTCAGGCCCGGCGGTGTTACGGAATGTTATTCCACGAGCTATGAATCCGTCTCCCGTCACAGCTGATAATTATGATTAAGTAACATTTGTTAAAAGAAATTCAAGTGTATACGGAATATTATAAAGTAGTTTTACATGGTAAAGGCTAAAGGATATTAGTACAAAATTGAAGTTACTACGGTAATAAAGGTTTGGAGGCGAAGTCAAACTTAATTGTTAAGAGGAATTGACGATCATTATAAGTGGATTAATGGGGCCAGACTAATAGAAATCTAAATAATTTAAATTGTTAGATTTTTATTAAGGCTATTGGGCCTTGTGGGGAGGGGAACAAGCTAAGGTATGCTTTGGCCCAAGCCTCCCTAGTGATTAGTTTTTATGAGGGGAAAGAGTACAATAACATAACTAGTCTAACACCACATAATGGCCAAACTTAACGTATACGAATTTTATTTTGATCTTTGACATATACAAAAATGAAATAAAGTACTGTAATCTTCGACAATTTTTTTGTAATAAGGTGAACAAATGTAGACTTCCACTGTTTTAAATTAGTTGACACATTTTGACTTTTGACATTATATACAAATTCTGCTTTTGACTAACATTAGCTTTATGGACTATAAATAAGAATAAGTGGAGTTACGTGTGATCTTGTCCGATTAATTTTAAAATATCAGCTTTGTATAATTTTTGCTTAATGAAAGTAAAGCATGGAGGATCATCGATCGATTTCTTACCAACAGTTGCTGAGTTGAAAATCGTGAAGCCATCTCCATAACTTCTATCACCGGTAATAATCGTACTTTGCATGCCATCACCTACTAGCATAATATTTCTCAAATTGGTACCAATCACTAGGTATTCCGCATACACACCACTCTTAATATGGATCACAAACCTCCCACTCCTACTCTTCTTTGCCGCGGCATCAAGGGCCTCACGAATAGTCTTGAAATCTCCCAACCCATCTTGAGCCACCACTAGGTTAGCCGTGGCTAACTTAGAAGCTTGCAATAGGTTCCTATCGCGTCTAGTGACCCATGTAGGGAATCCTAGCTTATATGATTGTGTTTCAGGGACGGCGTTATTGTGCATGGCTAAGCTATTGCTAATCAACTTAGTAACATTGTTGGAGATATATGGTTTAAACCCGGCTATACACGTCTCAAGGTTAGTCAAAGCAGTGCTAAGCCAAGTTTGTTTATCAAACTCATAGCAATCCTTTTTGGTAGGGTTTAGGGTTCTATTAAGCTCAAAGATGGTGCTATCAAAAAGGGTCATGCAATCGGCCCATGCACCCTTTTCACGTACATCTTTACACATTGATCCGAGCCCTTTGGTGTGGTTGTGTGCTAGAAGGGTGTGATCCAACGCTATTTGGATCACCATTTTCTGGAATTCGACTTTGTCTTTGGGTTCGAGGTGGCTCATAAAATGTAGGCATGGTTCAGGGTGTAGGGTTTGGTTGCACCACCAATGTATGCCATTATGGGCAAGGGTTGGTGATGATAACAAGAAAGAAGATGCTATCAAAAGAAAACTCACTACAAGATTTATGGCCATTTCTCTTAAAACTTTACTAATGGTTGATCATTGGTGTTTAATTAAGATAACAAAGATAATTAATAAGAATTACATAATGTTGATATATATAATAAGGTGATAATATAAGTTTTGAATTTTATGCATGCTTGTAGTGAGTTATTACGTTACGTGAAGATATTAGTATTTTTCATGGACTATATAATCACCCATGCACATCAAAATTATCTAATTAGGAGACTTGTATGAATGTACAAGAAGTACTAAATAATTAATTCGTCCCATTAACTTTCTGTTGCGGTGTTGCCCTACGCTCCATGCGTATGCTTACTTACTTAAAGAAATTATTTTGCCATTTATTAAAAACTATAGCTTATCGATGCAATGATCATTATTTGTTCTATTGGTTATTGGTCCGTAAGTCCAATTATGAAAAGTGATATTAGTCCTTTCTATCTAAATAACTAGCTAATTAAGCCACGTTTTGTTGAGTTACCATTTTAATTAAGATTTTTTTATTTTTTTATTTTTTTTGGAATAGTTTTAATTAAGAGATTAAGTTCAATATCATATGTAAATATCTGAATGTTGTCCATAAAGTTATTAAATGGTATACATCATTAAAGTAATTTCCCCGAGTTTTACTTAATCCATGCATCACCCAAAAAACAAGGGTTGAAGAACTCAAAAGAGTTACCACCGATGTGAGTATTATGACTTTATGAGGGTATGGTCTCTTTACCCGTTTAGGCATAATTTAATTAAAGGCTGGTCTGGTGTTTGAAACTATCTTATACAATTTGGCTTGATATGATTTGATGTTGTCTTTAACTTATCTTTAATAGTAATTTTACACTTATGTTAAAGATTAAAAAATATCAGATCAACTAAGTTTTTGTTTAATTCATCTCATAGATGTGTATTATCCTATTATAGAATTTTCATAACTTTTACTGATATGCAATTCTAATAAGTAAGCAACATTAATAAATTTGTAATTTGATTGATGTGGTCTAATGGTCTTGGATACAAACCTAGTCTAATTTTGATTGGAATGCGTTTAAGATGAAGAGGAATGAGTCAAAACTTTTGTGAGGTGAGAGATAGAGGGTAATTACCACAAGTCCACAATATTAGGTAGAAGATGATATTAGAAAAAATATTGTTATCATAAAGGGAATAATATAGTAAATCGCAAGTAATGAGTATAGCACTAAAAAAAAAAAAAAAAAAAGAAAAAAGGTGCATGTGTGTGTATAAATCATAAGAAAATGGAAGTCGTACGAAATAAATTAAAATTCGATTTATTTAATTAGATTAGTACATCAACTGATTTATTTTTCAAAGTAAAATACAAATAAATAAGAAAAGGAAGAAACAAAATTGATATATACTTAGTACTTTGTATTGGTTACTTGGTTAGTGATCGAATGAGGATTAATTAAGAAAGCAATAATTATACATAATGGAAAAAAAAGTGGACACGTAATTTAAAACAATCTTAGCTTTATACTTCGTATCTCTCTTCTTATCTCGATTTTTGAACTTAATCAATTAGCTCACGTGTGTGATTAAATTGTGAATATGCATGATGCATGGAAATTTTTGTTTGCTCAACCAATTAACATACTAATTTCAGTAATTTGGCACAATTTTCTTTGTTTAAGTTCTCAACCATTTACCATCATCATCATCAATTCAACATCTTCATCATTGGATTATCCTATCTTTCTCCACTGTTGCATAAGCCCAATCTTATAGAGTTCATAACCAATGCAAATGAGATGTGGCCCAAATTAGTAGGTGATGTCCACACTATATTGTCATTTGTGAATAATAATACTAATAAAGAGAACATGATGATCGGGTTCCTTCGTAGTCACTTAACGGCCTAAAGAGTAAAGAGAAAACATGTACTCCCTCCATTAATTTTTATTTGCAATTTTGGAGGGTTTTGCGGTTTACGGGGCAAAATTTAAGGGGCAAACATTAGTGGGAGTAAATGAAAGTGATTAAAGTGTTTGGAGAGAGAAAGTTGGTCCACCCACTAGCAAATGAAAGTGATTAAAGTGTTTGGAGAGAGAAAGTTGGCCACCCACTAGTAAAATTATTAAAATCAGAATTTTTAATTAAGGGTAAATTTGTAATTTTCAGGGTTTTTGTGTACTAAAAATAGAAATAAAATAGAAAGTTGCACATAATGGTTAGCGGACTAAAATGGCAAAAGTTGTAAAATAAAAATTAACGGAGGGAGTATAAATGTTCAAATAGTATGGGGTGAATTGGGTGAATCTGTTTCACCGAGAGTCCACCCATCCAAAAGCTAATACTATATACGTTCAATAACTTGTATTAACTTTTCAATAACTTACCTGAAATGTTCAAAGACTTGTATCTACATTTTAAAAGTCGAGATGTTTAAAATTTTATATGAAATGTCTAATACGGAGTAAATTATATTCATCTCATCATGAGTTCGGATTCATAGAATACCATTGAAGTATATCCTAGCTACCAAATAACACATGTAAGCGTCCTAAATTATTGATAAAAAGTTAAAAGAGCCAAACACTTTATAAGTGTAAGGGGCTAAACCTCCTAAGCTATTGTCATATGATTTTGGAATGAAACCTCTTTTGGACTTGTGAAATGGACTCTATCTCTCTTGATTTGCGGATGCGGCCCAGACCCGTATTTAACAAATACATTCTCATTATTGTTCCTAAGGCAATAGTTGGGGGTCGAATTGAGATAAACATGAAGAAGGTAATAGATAAGATACGTATTACAATATCTTGCAAGTTGATAATGAAAGTGCTAGTCTAGAATAGGAGATTGAACAAAAGTATGCTTTCACAAATCACAATAAGAGAGTAACGTATGAGGGGATGAGGAGAACGACAACAAGCTGCATAGTTGTGCTATCGACCATATGTTATGCATAGACGTTGCTGTAGGAGTGTAGGACCATATTCTTAGGTGTTCTTCGTTGGCTCATGCAGGCCAAGCGACAAAGTTAATTATTATTATTCATCCAATATACGCACGCACCCAATAAAAATGCGAATTACAGAACATCTTTTACTGTTTTCTTTTATCTTACCTTATAATTTTTTATTTTTGTAAAGAAACGTTAGACTTGACTCACTCCGTATTAGCTTGTAAAAGAAATATAATAGTTAATACGGAGTATTATAAAGATAATAATGATCATATCTCATCCCAATGTATTACATAGAGAATAATCAGGGGCGTATACAAGATGGGTTCAAATGGGTTCATTAAACCCACAGATTTTCTGGAAAAAAAAACGTTTAAAACATATATTTGTGTTAAAGTAAGTGTCATATAGAAGTGTAGCTCAGTGGTATTTTTAACCTTGCAAACTATTATTGGGTAGCTGGAGATAGGGCTGGCAAACCCTGACCCGACACGAAAATCCGACCCGAACCCGACCCGAAGTTACTGAGAGAGACCCGAACCCGACCTGAACCGAACCCGAACAACCCGAATTCGACCCGATCTGACCCAAATTTCATATTTCGTAATAATATTAAGTTTTACACTATTTTTAATAGTTTCTTAACATAATCCAAAATTGACCCAAAATCTGACCCGAACCCGACCTGCTGACCCGAATTGCCACCCCTAGCTGGAGATCAAGGGTTGAACAGTTAATACCTAAACTTTTACCCTACCATAGTATTCTTTTTTGTGGTGGGACATTAAGATTTTCTCTCTCCTAACCTTAGATTTCCATTTTCTCATTTTCAAACTCATTTGTCTATACTAGGATATGTGTGTAGTTAGAACTTAGAAATTTGTGTATATTGGGAATTTGGAATTAATAGCTAAATTGATATATATAATTGATAATTGAATTGTTGATTGTAGAGTTAGAACTTAGAATGTTAGATTAAGATTTACTATTTAGTACTATAGTTTTGACACGCTTCAAAAGTATAAAAACTCGAAAAACACTTTTATAGTTTTTTTTTTTTTTTTATTCTTTTTTTTTCATTTCTCTAAGTGTAATCCATTTGCAATTTAAAATATGAATTTATGTATTAAATCTTTGATTAGTATATTTTCATTCTTTTTTTTTTTTTTTTTTTTTACAATTTTAAGCCCACACTTCGAAATTTCTGGATACGTCACTGAGAATAATAATATAAATTAATAATTTTTCTAAAAAATTATTTAAAATATAGTTAAAGGATATAAATATGTAATTAGTGCAAAAATCAAATTAGAACTAAAAAATTGAAAAAATATACTTGTAATTTAAAGAAAATACCATTCAAGCACGTAGTTAATTCAAAAAAGAAAAGGGCGAAAACCAATCAAAGTACAATAGTGCCTATAGTGGACAGCAAGCTTAGCAAGCAACCCCGCTTGTCAAATCTCAAATTTGTCATGCAACACGAACATTACAACGTACGTAACGTAGACCCAACTTATAAATAAATGCACATGCTTTGGGCCTTTTACTTTAACTAAATATCTCTAATGTTTCATCCATCCCTATATATGTGAATGTATATGAATGAATTAACCTTTTGTTAGTTCAAAGGGGTTCTTTTCAACTTTTTGTTATATCCTTAACAACAACTTTGGTTCATATAAACTTTGTTCATATACAACTAATTTGTTATTTCATGTTTCATGCATGTCGTACATTAAAGGATGGACTTGTATTATCAGATCACTTATATGTTACCTTAATAAAGTTGATTATTGTTATAAGAAAAAAAAAAGTTGATTATCATTTGTTATAAAATCAATGACAATGCCGCACTAGCTAATGAATAAAAGGGTGAAGGTTTAATTATGCTATTTGAGGCTTAATTATTATCAATATTGAGGTTAGCTACTACTCCGTAATAATTAAATTTGTTTCTTAAAATATATGCTAATGTGACTCCATATATCAAACATTCAAACTTCATACTTCAATGATGAAGGGTATGGTCCAACTATATAATAAATGATCCAATTAAAGGGGGTATTTTGTTGACTTCCATAAATTATTGAAATTGCGAGACTTATATGACAATAATTATGAAACTTATAATATGCTTGAATTCGTAGCATAATAATTTATATAAATGAATTATTCAAGTTGGAGTGTGGGACAGTAATATGGAAGAGATCAGAATTTTACTAAGTAGATTAACAAACTAAACTAATGACAACTAACTGAAGCAACTTGCAAAGTAGGACATTCTTGAATAGTAACGATCCCTCAAATTGTAGACGTCGGCCTCCTTAGTTCATACAAGTATTATGTACACTCCTATGTTGATTGTTTATATGTACACCTTAATAAAATAATGATACGCAATTGTGCAGATTTCATTTAGATTAGTTAAAGGCCATATAGTCTAAGTTGAAGTTCAAGTTTTTTTATGTACAAATATAATTTTGTATGGAGGTATCCACACTCGACATTCGATTTCCAAAAAGTTAGAAATGTTAACAAATCGGAGATGCAGGATGGTACGGGAATTCGACCCCGAGACTACTTACTCCGTGAAGAAGGCAATGTAAACTGCACTACATACAATGTCTACAAGCACACCTTCTACTCTTTTGCAACAACTTGGGTATATATTTTTTCCGTTTTAATAATATTGTAATGATTGGACTTTTGTATTATTCATCACTCTTGTTTGACCATGTAATATAATTTATACGTTAAGGAAAATATATTCATGTGGGATCATGTTAGATTTGTCTCATAAAATACTTTCACAATATCAACTTTTTATAATTTTTACTTTTATACAATTATAGATATTTAACATATAAAATGTGTTTTAAAATGCGTAAATTAATCCTTGTTGCAACATTAATGAAACGGAGAAAATATAATGCATGATATTCTCTAGATTTTAACTTGCAGGGGGACCCGTAAACCAAAAAAAAGCTATTTTCTAATAAGGTAATCGCTTATTACAATACTGAATACTCGTATATTGTATAAGGCTCCATTATGATCCGTCCTCTATTTTTTTCTTCATAAAACACTTAAATTCACACTCAACTACCTCCGTTTTTTATGATTTTTTTTACTTGAGAAAAATGTATTCATGTGAAATGAATGAATGATACATATCTCAATTTATTTTTCCAAATAATATTTTTATCTTATTACTAAGATAGATAACGCACACAATGCGTGAGTCATATTCGATGAACTATTTCTGTTGACAACATAATAACGAAAATTATGTAAACAAATTTTTTTAGGGGTTGAAATATCTACACACTTATTCAAAAGAGATAATAATAATAATAATAATAATAATAAAAAAAAGATAATTAACATTAATGAGGACAACTAAGTAAATAAACATTTTAGAGGATATAATTGTGCAAACATTATTCATAAGAGTTAAATCATTAAATCATACAAGAAAAAACCTTAGTGACAATTAACATCATATTAATAGGGGCATATAAGTAAACAAACATTTTTAAGGGTATAATAGTCTTCAAAGTATTCACAAAGTGTTTTCTCATACTTTTTATACAATAGAGATTTTAAAAGGTAGGGATATATGCTTATAATAATGTTTGAAAATAAGTACTTCGTATTACGTATCATATGAAAAGTGTTTTATACTTCATATTATGATATACGATTGAATTTAATTCTTGTCTTCATAAAATTTAGGGGCCCATCCACTTGATTCCAATTCCAAAATATCAAAATTATTTTTCCCGGGTGTGCAAAATATCAAAAATAATAATAATAATTAAAATAAAGTAAGCCTACTTGCATTGCTGCGAATGCTGTCTATCTCTCCTATAAATTGATACAAGCTTTCTCCAAAAATTCATCATCTCAAAATCAAACATCAAATTTTCCTAGAAACCAAAATAATACTAAAATATGATGAAAAGCTTATCTTATTCAAAGCATTTTGTTGCTTTTCTTACCATAATTAGCATTACTTCACAAATTAGCTCAATTTTAGCAATCCATCGTCCAATATACACAGATTTTCTTAAAACATCATGCAAGTCAACACTTTACCCTGAACTTTGCTACAACTCCCTTTCAACCTATGCAAGTGACATCCAAACAAGTCCTCAAATGCTTGCAAATGCCGCCCTCTCGGTGACCTTAGCCACCACAAGGACCACCACCGCGATGATATCTAGGATGTCAAATGGCCCGGGAATACGGCCAAGGGATGCAGGTGCTCTAAGGGACTGTTTGGAAGAACTAAATGACGCAGTAAGTGAGCTTCAAGAGTCCATCAAGGAGATGAATCATATGAAGGGTAGTAAGAAAGTAGGGCTTATGATGAATGATATACAAACTTGGGTGAGTGCTGCATTGACCGACGCGGACACGTGTACGGCTGGATTTGATGGAAAGATCATGGATGGAAAGTTGAAGAGTGTTGTGAGAGGGAAAATTGTGACTATTTGTCACCTTACTAGTAATTCTTTGGCTTTGATCAACAGTTATGCTTCATCCATGCATAGTTAATAAGCTAGGCAAATTTTTTTTTTCTGGTGTGGTCATATTTTATGATAAATAGTAAGTGTATTAGGAAATCTGGATTGATTTTGTTTACCATGTTGAATTGTAATATATATATTGTATGAGTGATTCATGAATTAGATCAGTGTGATGCAGAACAGCCATAATCGCAACATTTATCTTAACATACAGAAGCTTGATTATACATGGCAACTTTCGGTTAAAAAACTTTCAAGATAAGATTTTGAGAGATTCGGAACTAGTTTTAAAATGTAATGTCATTTTTACAGCAGTAAATCGAAATAATAACCTTACAAAATTAACCTTTCACAATTCAGTAAAGCAGTATACAAATGACAAGATTTTAGAGCTAAAGATTCACAAAATTTGGTACTGCTGTACTGGAACCTTAGAAATTCTGTAGTTTCTGGTATCAATGGAACTTTAAGTTTGAAAAGTTCAACAAAATCTGAGAATCTGCCAGAATGGCTCAGATTGAAGGCGGAAGGTCAAGACGATCTTTTAGGAGGAGACATGTTATAAATCAGAGATCTAGTGGTAGTCACAGCAACTATCTTCACCAACAAATCTGTAGTATTCAAATTATAGACAGTAATCAATGACCAGACCTAGTTAATTATCTATATATGAAATAGTGAGAGGAGGAAGTAAACAAAGTTACCAATGAAAACACGAAGAGCTTCAATGAGCTGCAAGCTTTGTTTTTCCCAGCAGTCCGCAACCCCACTTTGAATAACCTTTACATCACATAAGCAGAAGGATCAGATAATTGGGACTAGGACAATCACAATAAATACTAGCTAATACAGAAAAGGAGCAGCAGAATGGTACCCTATGCAGTAGGTTCTATATGTATATCGTGGAATTTAATTGTATTCTCTGAGTAACTCAAACTCTTTGTTTCAACTTTAGTACCCATGTTGCAATTTTGATGCTCTAACTTGAAAGTGGAAACTTAGCACTTCATTTTCGGCCAGAAACACACAGAACCCCCCATGAAGTCTCACTCTTTTTCAAGAAAAAAATTAGAAGAAAACAGGCATAGCTTCTTCATGCAGGCACAAGTGAGTAAAGCAAGCCATTCAATTCTTTGAGCAAGGTAAGAGGACTAAAATTTTAATGAAAGAGTCAACGAAGATTTTCTGCCCACTTATTTATGCAACTCCAATAAAGAACTCCATGAGGCCTAGATACTTTTAAGTTTTAAGACTATCACCTATACATGCCAGCTCACACAAAAGCAATGGGCGATGTTGTCATCTCTTAAAAAGCTCAAAATCATGAGCCTTAGTACAATGGATGATTGGATGCTAAAGCCAATACTACTTATCTTCAAGGATGTATAAAATGGTTATCCACTGAATACTTCGCCTAATACTCCATTTCGCACACCGCCATACACAAATACACAATCAATCCACCAAAAGTCCTAGCCATGATGTAATGAGCAGCCATCAAATATTCACCTTACCAGTTGTATTTTATTCATAGTCATTTGCTGGCAAAACTATAGTCTTAACTCTAAAACTAATCATACTCGAACATATGGTGCAAGAAAGAAAGTGGGAAACAACAATGAGAACTGAGACAACACCAAATAAAAATTCTTAAGGAATTGAGGTTTATCAGTTTATGAGTGGTGCATGTTAATAATAGAGCCAAGCAATCCACTTCAATTCATCAAGCTTGAACTACCTAAAATTGGCAGCTAAATCTTTATTCATCCAAGAAATTTTCTCAATCTAATCAACAAACCTCTCTTTCTTCTCTTCTAGGAAGAAGCTTAGAACAAAAAATCATCATCGCTTTTGAGACTATTACTAGCTAATAGAGGCATTGGGGTAACTATAATGTTGATGTATAACCTGCTTCAAACTTTGAAGAGCTACTATGCAATATACTACTGTCCAATTTTGGAATTTAGAAGATGTTTGAAACTTATCCATGTTATGCTCGCTATTAACAAAGAGAAATTACCTCAAATAGGAGATTGGTCTTCATTACACAAGCTACTGAGAGGCCCACTGCTACGAATGACACAATCAAGTAAATATTCAACAGTGGTGATCGGCTTCGCCTACGACCTACAATACATGAAGTTATTAATAAGATACACATACCAATGCAAACTGATTCGCAGAAACATGTACAGAACACATCCATGCACACTTGAAATAGAATACTGACCTAATTCACAAACAAGAAGAGAAAGAAAATTGAGAACAATTGATGAAAGACGGAGCACATCAGAATCTTCTCCCTTTATCATTGATAACAACATTAAAATGGCACCAACAAATAAGACGAGACCCTGCATGACCAAATCGAGGTTTGCGTCAGAAAACAACCTAAACAAAACCAAATTGCCCAGTTGACAAAGATATAATGTCAAATTTGACATCAAACTTGAAAGCAATGGATTACTCCAAGCAAATATGCAACTGAAAGTTAACACTGAGATCACTCCAGTGACTTCACCATCCTAATATGCAGTGAAACTAGAAATGCCATAAGCACTATCTCTAAAGTTAACATTCATGTCCTTCCCAGCAAAGATTGGAACTCAATCAAGGAAACTATTTTGGTAAGGTGTTAGACTGACCATCTTCTCTTTGCACAAAGGATCTAATAACAGATAAGGGACAAATTATTCGACAAACACTAATCATAGAGATCATATGAATCTAAAACAACAACAAGTGCAATTTATTAACTTCAGAAATTAGCATATTCAGAAGTTCATAGGATTGCAATAATCCTAATAAAGAAGCCTGCTATAACTCCAACACCTTAAAATCTCAAATGATCTCAAGAACCAAATAAAGGGCTCAAACTTTGATTTTCCAACCAGCATGTATACCTAGATGGGAAACAAGTAAGGTTCAAATACAAGCTACACTTCATTTCAAATGTTAATGTCCTAAATAATCAACAATTCAGATTGGTTAGAACCAATTAAACGCATCAGCAGAAAATACCCAGAAACAAATTTCACCTTAAATCAATACCCACTAACTAAATTCCACAATGTCATTAAATATTGCATCTTTACCACTAAAATTCCCCCCAAATAAATAAAAAATCCCTAATTTGTAGCATAACTACCATCAAAGTTCTCATTTTTTATTTTTCAATATACCCAATGGGAAGCTACAATTAGAAAAAAAGAGAATTATTACCTGAATTAAGAGGAGAAAAGAGAGACGAGATTTCCCTTTGGCAACTTTAGTGTACCCTATTAATGAGATTTCAACAAGAACACAGAATTGTAAGAAAAAAGAAAGGTCAAATTTTTACAAAGAAATCAGAATTGCAGGAGAAAAAGGGGTCATACTGGAATCAACCACCATGCGATAGGAAAAGTCGGAGCCATCAGTTCCTGATGGCCTGCCGGCTGCCGATCTCCTCTGCTGCATTCTCTCTATCGCACTCTTCGTCTTGGTTGCTGCTCCGGTTGTGGATTTCCTTTCTTAGGGAAAACGCGGTGGAGTTATGACTTACGGGTAAATTCGTAAATGTAGATCATGTTTTCGAGTGGACTTAGCAATTAGTAAAGTAGATCTGACTTAAATGATCTCGATCCAAACTTAAACCACACCCAAAATTTGACCCATTCCAAAATAGAACAAGCCCGATCAAGTTCAAATGTAGTTGAAATTGATTTGTTTTATATAGTACGTGTAACCAACTTTTCAATAGACCCGCACATACTCGACTAGACCCATATACAAATTTCTCTTTATTTGAATCTAATTTTATGGTCAAACACTCAAACCAACCCATACTTGACCTAAATTCTCTTTGCCTATGTCTGAATTCAATTGTCACTCTAGTGACTCTACTTTTGGGTGTAGAATGTAAATTCTAAATTATGAGCCTACTAAAAGCGAGTCTCTTTTTATTTAATTCCCACATTATCGTCCACATAAGCATGTAAGAGAAAACCGTTTTTTTTTTTTTTTTTTTTATGCCGTTTCATTTGAAAACCGCTACTTCAAGTAGCAGTTTCTATAACAAGAAACCGCCACTTGAAGTAGCGGTTTCTATAACTGAAAACCGCTACTTGAAGTAGAGGTTTTCTGTTACAGAAATCAGTTCCTCAATGAGCCATTTAAATACATTGAACATCAACTAATGCAAGCTTCAATCAGATCAGCCACTTTCTTCATCCACTCCACAAATCAATGGCCATTTTTTTTTTATATAAAAATAGTATAATTGGCTCACCAAATAAATAATTAAAAAGGCTGAACACAAATTTGCAGTACTTGCATGTGTTCAAGTACATATGCTTCGGTTGGTAAATTAAACAAAAATCATTTAGAAATTGATATTACTATAAAATTTAGGTGAATTAATATCAATACATGTCAATTTAATTATAATAACATTATAATTAACAAGTAATTTGGGAAAAAAAGAAATTAGGGCAACAAAGAGCAACACCGAGGGAGTTTCAAGTGATGGAGCCGACGGAGTAGCCTCCACCGAGTTATTTCCGGCGACCTCAGAGCAGCTACGAGGGAGGTTCAACGCTCCGAAAAAGGTTGCGACGCTAAATAGATCGAGGAGAGGACCATATTCGGTTAGCCTGCTCTGTTTTTTTGTGTTCTTGTTCGAAAGAATGGTTTTTGGGTATTCTGAAAAGGAAGCCGCCACTTCAAGTAGCGGTGTAAGTGAGAGATAACCGCTACTTGAAGTAGCGGTTTACGTAAGAAACCCGCTACTTGAAGTAGCGGTTTTCTGTAAAAACCGTAAAAATAAAAATCTTGCTTAAATCGATGACGTAGACGGTAATGTGGGAATTAAATAAAAAGTGACTGTATATATGGAATTGAGTCTTTTCCCAACATTATTTTGGGAAAGGGCTCTAGCAAATACCATCATAATCTACCGATACAAAGAGAGTAATTTGTTAATAATTGATCAAAAAAGAATTCCATATAATTATTTGATCGATCAGATTCAATAGTACTTCGTATATCAATAACAATCATCTCCATCTTTGCTCATTTTATAAACTATGTAATTATGTATAGTATGTATGATCACCTCACTAATAAAAAAGTTAATGCAATGTCACATGATTGTTAGTTGTTACGTTACATTGCTCTTGAAAGTAAGAGTTGAACTATTTTACAACAATGAAGGAGCTAAAAGATACAAATGTAACTAAATAAAAATCGATGATTAATTAAGAATTAATATACAAAGAATATGTATTTGAAAAAATTACACACATATCAATTAGTGAGCTTTATAAAAAGCTAAAAGACCAACAAGAGGTGCATTAATGTAAGTAGCTGGTTCAGAATGAGGAAAATCAGCTCGAGAATCTGGATATTTGTCATTGATATCAGGTCCTCCAACAACAGCACCTACCAAAACATTCGGGTTAGGGTTACTACTAAAGAAGTAGGAAGTTCCTCCTTGACATTCAAGTTTCTCAGGGTGCACATCAGTGGAAGGCAAAGATGAGCCTCGATGATGTATCCTTTGAGGATATTTTTTTCCATATCCTACCATGTAAGACATACTCAACGGGTTGCCTCCAAGTATATAGTCCACCTGCATGCATCACATTTTTTAAAATTAAATACACGTGACATTCATCTAGTCATTGCAAAATAAACAATTGTGCAGACGTGTTATATGCTGATACATATATATATGATGGTATTCATTATATGTGTGTATGTCAACGATATACATTACAGAGTACCACATACGAGTATGTACAAACCTGACGTTTAGCGACTTGGGCGAGTCTAGGGGGATTGACGACTACATTTCCACATTGGATGGTCTTTTTTAAACTACTAGCATAACGACCATAAACCAAAAGTAAAAATGATATAGCTGTAGTATGTTGCATGTTACTTCCACCTGCTTTGAACAAGAGTCCGCCTAAACAATTACAATACAAGTTGAAGTTAATTAATCATTGTGATTTGTGACACTCTATTTATATTAAAACCGAAGTGAACATTTGTACTTTACCTGGACTATATGCGACTGATTTGGTTGTTGGAGATTCAGGCAACACAGAGCATACGAAGTTTTCAGCATTGGTAACGAATGGATTAGGTTGAAGATGCTTAGCAAATCCCAACTACAAATCATTGTAACCAAACACAAAGTTTAATCTAGTGGCATATATAGAAATATTATACGTAATTTGATATGTGTGCACTGCACGCGTGGGTGCCTTTATATATAGAATGACTAACCACAATATATAATGGATGGTTAGAATAAGCGTATGTACATACCTTGGAAACGAGTACGTTAATGCCAGCATGCTTAGTATCCCATCCAAATTCAGCAAAGTTACCACGATTTTTGTGGATGTTATTTAGCACATAATTTGAGTAATAAGGTAACTTTGTTGCCCTGTATAGCCAAGTTGCTGCCCATATCAATTCATCCTGCCAGAAATTATTCCAATCACAATTATTTTCAGATGATTTTAATGATATATAATATGATTTTACAGCGGTTGTTTGAAAAGTGACTACCAAATTATTTAATGATATATAATATGATCGGTTTATTTTTTCACGTTATAAAATGGCCACAATTAGTCTTATAATATCTACAATGTAAAAATAAATTTTGAAAAATTTTATCCAACATAAATTAAAGAAAAAATTGATTTTAATAATCTCACCTTTGACCGGTTCGCTGATAATAATCCCACCTTTAAATTATTATTTAATAATCCCACCTTTATAGGGGATCTTCTTCTATTGGTCCCTAATCTGTTGGTAACCGGTTTTGATAGGTTAAGATGCCACGTGTCATTTTGTAATTGGTTAAAAAATAAAAATTAAAAACTAAACATAAAAAAAAGGAAAAAAAACCCACTATCTACCAGCCATCTCCCACCTACCGTGAAACCCTTTTCCATACCCTAGCCCTACCAAAACCCGCCGACAGCCACCCTAAACCCCGAAAACGGCCAGCCACGGAAACCCCCAATACCAAAAACCACCTCGCCGACCTAAAGTCACCCCCGAAATCACCACCTGAACCAAATCCCACCCCCCAAACCACCATAACCACCACCTTGAAACCGCCGAAAACCCCCCGAAAATGGCCGAAAACAGTCGAAAACCTCTTCAAACCCTCTTATCGTCCCCTCGTTTGCTGGAGCTCCTGCTATTCCCGCTGCCCATGTTTGATTTGGGTTTGAATCGGAATAATTTGGGTAATTTCGTTGTGGTTTTGGGGGGCGATTTTGGTGGTGGGGCTGGGGTGTCGGGATGGATCTCGCCGTCGGGGGAGGTTTTGGTGACCGGTGGTGGAGTGTGGCATGGTCGTCGGCGGGGCAAGGGGAGGGGGGCTGCCGGCAGAAGGCTAAGGCAGGGGCTGGCTGGGTTTTTCTTTTTTAAAAAAAAAATTAGTTTTTTTAATTTTTTTGACCAATTATTTAGTGACACGTGTCACTCAAATTAAAAAAGAAAGAGTACAGATTATCGGTTATAAGGGACCAATAAAAGAAGATCCCTTATAAAAGTGAGATTATTAAATAATAATTTAAAGGTGGGATTATTAACAGCGAACCGGCTAAAGGTGGGATTATTAGAACAATTTTCTAAAATAAATATTTTTTGAGAAACTATAAAACAAGAATAAAAATTACATAAATGAAAATAAAAATTTGAAAAATCAAAAAAATGTTGATAATACTATTTAATATCATTAATAAAGTAATATAATTAATTACTTGGAAAAAAATATGTCAATTATAAACTATATAATCATTAAAACATTATAGTAGTCATATTTCAAACGTAAAATTTTCAATTATTTTCATAAATATTATAAACTGCTTTAATCTAGATTTAAAATCTGATGTTAATTACTAGTATAATTAGTAAAGAGTTATCTTTAAAGTATTACCTGATATCCACTGTAACTGCAGTAAAATGAACAGACCCAATGCCCAAGAGTGTCATTGTATGAGCCTTGGTATGTATTTGCAAATTCAAAAACCTAATCCATACAAAGGTGTACGTTAAATCACTATCAACAATATCAGGTTGTTTTCTTCGTTTCACAATACATATACCAAAAACACTTGCGTGGACCTGGTCCACAATAATATTATTGTGGACTCAAGGTCTATACACACGCAACTGACATTATATTGAATATAGTGACCATTATTTTTAACATAGTAACCTTATTTTTAACATAGTAACCTTTATTAAAACTACTACAACGTTTAATAATATTGTGAACTTGAAATACGACGCTATTACCCTAATTTTAGCATAGTGGTCTTTATTATTCATATTGATCAGTATATAAAATATTTCATTACAAAAATAACCACTTAGGCCTATATATTACCAAAATGATTTTTATTTCAACATAGTGACTTTTTTTAAAATTATAGTGACCCTTTTTTTTGTTAATAAAACAACCATACTTTCTCTAATGTTAGTGGTCCACAATAAATTAGTGTGAACCAGGTCTATTTAAGAATTTGTATACATATACTTCCTCCGTTCTTTTAATATCGCATCACTTGTCTTTTAGGGAAGTTTCACAAATATTGCATCACTTTTACTTTAGGACAAAAATTATCTATGTTCACACTGCAAATACCCAACATACCCTTACTTTTTTCATACTTACTTTTTATTTTATCTTTACATTACATGGTCAATTTTGTATTTTTACGTTTCTCTCTCTTACTTTTTCCCATTATCAAATTTTGCCTCAAAAACCCCTATAATACAATAAAAAAAGAACGGAGGAAGTATTATTTTGACTTTTACACTTGATGATAAAATAATTTGATGAATCGTATAAAAAGTCAAAATAACTCAAATATTGCAGAGGAATCATGTTTCTTTAGAGTATTGGCTAGCTAAGATGCACGTAAATATACCGTTTTAGCCCGGCTAAGAAGACGTGCAGCATAAGTCCGGTTAGAAGACCTTAGCACAATGGAAGAAGCAGCCAAGGCCGCAGCCATCTCAGCAGAAACTTCGGACCCTGGATACTTTTTGCTAACAGCGAAGGGGTTTCGAGGTGTGTCCATGTCCTCCGGCCTCTCCCAACAGTTGTGATCGGCGAAACCTTCTCCGACTTGAGCAAATACAATCCCTGGCATACGAGTGCATTTTAAAAAGTAATCGGTCGCCCATTGGATCGCCTCGAGGGCGTGTGGGAGCTCTGTGCCCATGAAGGGCTTAAAATCGGCTACACTCCAAGCTAGCATGGTTGTGGTAAATGCCATAGGGAAGTTGAACTTGATATTATCACCAGCATCATAATAGCCTCCTACTAAATCAATGTGTTTTATGCCAATTTGGGATTCTCCAATCTATAATTTTGTTACAAAAATATATAAGCAATTCGAGAAAATGAAGAAATTAAATTAAAATACGTCATAAAAAAGATGTGACCAACCTACATTATCCTAGGAGGTTTTGTCATGACATTGCCATTTTTCTAGCTTGTCGACCTTGTACAATAATTACAAGTCAATTTTATAAAATTTTAGTAAAACAAACTCATTCATATCATATAAAATATACATGTTTTGTGATAAGTTAATCAGATATACTACTCGTATTATGACCATAAAAATATACGTTGTAAATGGTAATAATACTCTCGAACACCCCTCTTAAAAGGTCATCAACTCACGCTTATATCTCCAAGACGTACTTCAACACAATAATAGCTACTATTTTGGTTTCAAAAGGAGTTTTAATTAGTTCGTTTTTATAGATAGACGAGTCATACATTATTATATAATACGCAAAAATTAAAAGAACTCACACTCTTTTGGAAGCTATCGCGAAGACCAGAATCCTTGCGCCAAGTCATTCGTTGAGAGGGTGGCAGCTTTCCCGACCTTTGGCCTTCAAAGAACAATATACTCTTTGATAATGCATCTCCATAATCATGACGTATTGCACCAGTTGAGCTCCCCACCAACTCAGCCAACAAAATTCCCATAAAAACTAACCCCACCCCAACCTTCCCAACCACTTTCTTCATCATCCTTGTTGTTTTGATTGATCTCTTTGAATAAGAATGATGTATCCTCCCTTTAGTCGTATATTACAATGCTTGATCATAGTTTCGAGTCATTGCATATATATAGGTATAAACTCGACGTCTTAACGAACACTGTTTTCTTAGGAAGAGTAAAAGAGGGAGAGAGTGAGTGAAGGGAAAGGGATAGATATGAAAAACAACAAGTTGAAAGGGTAGAAATTAAAAGAATTGGAGTTTGGCGTGGGAGGTGCGCTAAATGTGCGACTTGCAAAGGTTGTGTGATAAAGGAGGATGTTGCGTTATTGCGTTGATTAGAAAATTATAAGAATTGTGCATTTTTGATAACTTATAGGAGAATATTAATGCAAGAACAAAGTAGCTAGTAGTAGCATAAATTTACTTGGTTTTTTGTCAAGGTTTTATTTGTTTGCGGCCTAATTACGTATCATATTCCATTGCATTGCTTAGTGTTTTAGATTTATTACAAATTTACAAGTACTTCTAGTACATTTTTTAAGAGTTGCTTCTTTAATTAAAGGGTAAATTATTTAGTTTTGCTAATAAAACATTATTGTAGTGATTGTATAGGGAGATATCCAAACTTGAAATCAAATAAATCTCATATATAAAAAATGTTGTTTGTCTTTTGAGTTAAAGATGTTAGATAATATATAACTTCGGTTTGACTTTGATAATATTGTATTATAGTACATGATTTATAATTGTCATATAATAGAATGAGACCGCTTGATTAAAATTATATTCTCACTTCATTCCTGAAAGTTTGATTCACTTTGTATTTGCACGGTTTTTAATGAACATCTTTGATCATAAATTTCTTTGGCTACGTACAAGTGGAAATTACTAGTATAGAAAGTTGATATTTGGAAAATTTATAATAAGGACCCGGGAATCTAATTAGATCCCACGTGCTATTTATTTCTATTGTACAAATCAATTAATGTGGTCAAAGTTTTTTCTTTTTTTAACAACATGATTCGTAAGTTAGTCGAACTTAAAAAAACGAAGATAGTATACTAGCTTAGTACATACATTTTCATTTAATTTTTTATAGTAGTTTTATACTCTGTACATGTTAATATTACTATTTTTAAATTCGAATTATCCTATTGAAGTAGTTTAGCTAGTGTTTAAATGGTTGTAGAAGAAAAGTTAGCAAACATTCATGCACCAAATCAATTTGCTTTCCACTGGTCGTGCATGGAAATATTGAGTTTGAGGATGTTGAGAATTTCAAGAGATCAAATGCTTAAAAATGGTACCTTAAATCAACCACCTTTACGTGCCAACCTACAAAAGAAAGTACCCTTTTATCATTAAGGCTTCTTTACCTACTAGCCGGATCAATTGGAATGGAGTTCCGTACGATTTGCTGCCCTGCTTTTCTCCCTACTGCCATTTTTGAAGGCAATCTTAGATCAAACTTGTGTGCTACTCATAGTCTTATTAATTTATTATCGTTGACTTATTGACTATTCTTCTTTATGTTGTTTGCTAGGTTAGCATTACTTTGTTGTGTGTTTAGTTAGCCATTCAATCTAACTCTGCGAGTCATGCCGTGTAAGCTCACGTATCATGTCAACGTGCCTTATGTTCAAGTGGACAATGTCCAAAACAGAATAAGAAATGTCGGGTTCATACCGATCTTTCATAAATAGAGCTCATACATAGCTTGGGCCAAGCTTCGTGTCGTACCAACAGATCCCCTTAAAGGCTTTAATGGTTTTTATAGATTTTTGTTAAATGGTAAAAAGAATAAGCAGGCTGATACGTAGTAGACCTGTTGTGTTCAAACCAAGTTCGTGCCTAATTTTAAAAATGTTGTCCATGTACGAGTAGTGCATAACCCGTGACCTACCAGCGTGTCTCTCATGCCATGTCGGATTTTGACGGCTTCGTACCAAGTCGGACCATTTTCGTGCAACGCCTAACTAGCCCTCATGCCAACCCAACCCAACGCAACCCATGACCATCTATTAGCCCATTTTCAGATATACCCTTCCAAACACCGTGTTTGAGTTCGATCAATTAACCCCTCCTAAAGTGAATCGCTAAAACCCTCATCCACCATTCCCATACTCCAGCGCCCAATTCTGTACTCTATCTCTCAAAAATGTTCTTCTTAACTGAAATTGAGCACAGATTAAGATTGCCCCCAAAATTACTTGATCGTCCATTAGAAGATGCTATCAAGGGTGAACTTGAATCTATCTTCTTGGACAAGGTTTTATCATCTTTCTTCTTTTTGTTTTCTGGGTTTAATTTACTCTGATTAATCAAATTTCCCCCCCCCCCCCTTTTCTTTTATTAATTCTAAATTTTAAAATGGTGGTTTAGGTGATTGCGAAAACAGGTTTGTGTGTATCAATGTACGATATCAAATCAATTGATGGCGGCTTTGTATTACCTGTTGAAGGTGCTCCCACTTATACGGTATCTGATTTTTCTCCTTTAATTTTTTTTTTGGTTGAGTAATTTGCCAAAAAAAAAAAAAAAAAAAAAAAAAAAAAATCTGGGTATTGGGATTAAATGACTTGAACTCCAATTAAGTTGAAGCTTTGGATAATTATCTTAGCATAAATTTCCCAGAAATGAACCTTTTTCAACAATATTGTTACTTCATGTTTAATTTTGAAATGGAAGGCACAGCTTTTTACTACATTATGTCAATTATGTGTTAATTTTCAAAATTATGATTCTTGTTCGTGTTGTCATAGCAGAAATTGCTTATTGTGAAATAAATTGAGGCCCTTTGTCAAAATAATTATAGTGACCAGGAGTGTGCTTGTTAGGGTGATGCAAAGTACCTTGATGATTCAATGTAATAGTGACTATGGATGGTTGTATTGAATGGTTTGAGGTTATTTTTGAGAAGTTTTTGGAGAATTGTATGTTCATTGTTGACGGTTCGCCAGAAGTGGTGATTTGTAAATTGTGCACAAGTTTTTATTGCAATGCATGAGAGATGGTGAGGTGGCTTAGAGCTTTAAGGAGATGTTGAGGTGTGGTTTGAGGTTTAATTTTTTGAAATTGAAAATGGGTGCATCATCTGGAATTTGTCCCAATAGACAAGTGGAGGCTGTTAGATGAATTTGGGTTCTGCATAATTTGTATGGAACTGTATATTTTCTGTAGGATTTTTGGGTACTTAGATTGTTTTATCTGATTAATGAATTCTAAAAGCGGTAATGAGCTTTTATAATAGTAGCAGCTATTAAGGATGCAAGATCAGAAATCATACCTTACTGGGGGCTTTGAGAAGAAAAACAAACTGAGTGGTTGTCAGATAAATGGAGATGCCAGAGGTCTTCCCCCCATCCTTGTGAAAATAGGTCCTTCCATATATATATGCTTATGCCTGTTTATTCTCTGTCGTCTTCTCTAGGAATGATCGATTTCTTTCTTGCAGTTTTGATTTTTAAATGCACTAAAAGGTGGTTGGATTCCCTCTTATGAATAGCAGGGTGAATAGGTTGAACTTGCAAATTGAAAGGATATCTGATGAAAAATTATGGTTTTGTATAGGATAACTCGGGAGTGAATGTAATAGCACTGATATCTTTGTTTTCTTTTCCTATCATGCATTTTCTGCTCTGCAGGTGGTTTTTCGTATGGTCATGTTCCGGCCATATGTTGGAGAAATTATTGCTGCAAAACTAAAGAATTCTAACAAAAAGGGATTACAATGTATGTCTTGTTTTCTTTATTTATCTCCATTACTTATTTGTTAATGTAAGTATGGCGTTTACATTCTTCATTTGATATTTATACGATCTTGCCTTAGCATTTCCTTCTTTCTTTGTACGCGTATGTTGCATCTCATAAATTGAATGAAGATTAAGGAGACACTCTCACTTGCATCCACATGATATTATTGATAAAGATGGTTCTTAGAATCTTGTGCATCAATATTTATTGTTCTTAGGCTTTTTTTTTATCAGTCTTGCTACTTATAATGATTGAATTGTAGGAACATATCAGCCCTGGAGGAGGGGGGGGGGGGGTGTGGGGTGGGGCTGCATCATTTTTAGCTTCTTGTTGCTTGGAGGACAGAAGACCCTATATTCATGATGTATATGTTTGAATCAAATAGATAAGCTCTGCAGTTATATCTTATTATATAAGATCATGAGAAGCAGCTCTGGGACCTATTTATTCTTTAAAATGGCTCTTGACCTATCTAACGATGCCTTGTGGAGGGGATGCAAGAGCTTTCATATTTTTCCATGTTTATGTTTCTTTCTTCATGCTCTTTTTTTCTTTCTTATTGATTACAATTTGGAGTTTGGGGTGTTGGTTTGCTTTTAAGCTAATAGCATTGGGACTACTAGCCCCTTAAAACCATGTCACTCGGAAAATATCGTGGAGTTGGTGACAAAATTATCTTGTCAACTAAATATTCTTCATTATTTCTGACACTTGACCCTCATCTCTCTCTCCCATTTGACCTGACCTTTCATATGCAACTATGATGTACAATGATTCCGCTTTGCCATAATTTTGCAATCAAAACTTGCTGACAATTGATTATAAACATGTTGCTTGTTGTTACAGTTTGCTGATCTTAATGTTTTTACTGCTGTTCTCATACATTTTTAAGCTAACGATTGGAATTTATAGCTTTCAGCTTCATAATCGCTCATATTTTTTTTCTTTGGTTTAATGTATTGTGGATTAATTTGATGATACACAGTGTCTCTTGGGTTTTTTGACGACATATACATTCCTGCCTTTGCTCTGCCAGACCCGTCACATATCGAGCCCCATGATGATGATCCGTAAGATCAATTACCTATGTTTGTCCCTTTTTGCACCTCTAGTTTAAATTTAAAGATACTAAACTTAAGTCAATATTTTTCCTTTAGTTGTAATCTTTTTTTTTTTTTTCTGGGGAACTGCAGCAAGCAAGTGAAATGGGTGTGGACTTACAATGATCTTGAATTATCCTATGATGACGAAAATGTGGTCAGGACCCTCTTTGATTTTTATTATTTATTGTTACTATTATTAATATTATTTTTTAATCTTGTCACTACCATTATCATTTGTCATAGATTACTATGTTTCCTCATCTGCAGATACGGTTTCAAGTTACTAGTGTTGACTACCCTCCAATCCCTTTAGAACAAGAAGAAGGTTCAAAGCCTTTTGCTCCAATGGTTGTCACTGTGAGTTCTCTCATCCGACTTATAGTTGTTCACTTATTGTGAAGATGTTCCCAATAAGAGATGAAAAGAGAAGTGGGAAAAAAAGATTATTATCATTGACGATTATAGTGTGTATGCATATAGCATTGGTATACAACAGAAAGTGCACATAGCAAAACCACTATCAGCAAAAATCAATTATAATCAATAAAAATCAGTGGTTCTAACCAGAAAGTTCAATTGATCTTTAATAAAAATTAGTGGCTCTAAGCGAAAAAGGGAAGTATTCATTATTAATCAGAAAAATTCAGCTCAGTTCATTATTAATCACTTAAATAAACTGTCTTTCATTTTTTTAATAACTTGCTTTATATTGTCTGCTATATATCTTCCCTTTTGTTCTAGTTTGACAAACGGCTGTATAATTCGAGCATTCCTTTGTCATAGGGATTACTTAACTCTGATGGTTTAGGCCCCATTTCATGGTGGGTATAATTCCCGATTACTGAAACTGATCATCACAGCAAGAACCAGGCTTAAAAGTTGACATAATAACCAGGCCTGATCATCGAAGTCATTCTAACAATCAAGTCGCAACAAAGCTGCTGAACTTGGTTCCCTGGTGCAATGTCCAGCTTGGTTACTCACTAGCCTTCTTTGACACATGATGAATATACTCCTTGTAACTTCTAGTGCAATGCAAGAGAAATGAAAGACAACTTTGTATAATATTTTTTCAGGGAAGCCCATTTGTCCAAGGCCATGATTCTTGATCCAATTTTGCCCCAGCCACCAATCATGACTGTAACCTTTTTTTTAATTTCATCTACCAATACAATATAGATATGGTGTGTATAGTACTCCGATTTTCTTAAAAGCCTAATGCTTTAGATTTCTTATTAATTTTGTGAATAAATGATGTGATCATTTTCCAATTTTACCCTGACCACCTTCATCACTTGTCACACCCCTCTATTCTCTCATCAACCACCATCACAAGTAGGCACCCTTGGTGGTGGCGGCCAGAATACAAGAGTTGTTGACCATTGCCTATCATGGGTAATTAGAAGGTGATTACAACACCGGTCACTACTACCCAGCGTGCAAACGTTCTCAAAATCAATGGTCACATGCTCACATCCATATCCAAAAATGTCCGGAAAAAGTTACCACGTTTTATCCAAAACAAAGGCTTCTAATTTATAACATGTATGTTTAAAACCATGTCATATCTATTGAGCTAATGAGATTTAAGAGAACGTGAATTGATCTTGAAACAAGGGGCTTATATTATAGAAATTGAAATGTATGTGACGGATGAAGTACCTGATAACCAGGGGAGGTTTTCTGCTTTTGATATGTATGAAACTATGAATGAATATGAATTATCTATATTATTTCAATAATTTTGCTTAGAATTCATAAAACAATTCAATGTTTTTAAGAAATAGTAGTGTTTCTGTTTGACAATGGACATAGAATAGAGGTGGAGGTTGAGTAAAACCCGCTTGGTGAAATGAATGAGCATGGAAATGGCACGTGATTCGAGCTGTCTGTCTTGGATTCCTTCTCTAACATTAATTGCATTGTTACTCTTAAAATGTGCTATGTTAATGTTGCTAAATTTCAGCTGAAACACCCCGTTTTAAAGAATTATTTGGACCTTTTTAATTTTAATTTTTAAAAATATTTGTAGTGAATTAGACATAATTAATGAAGAGCAAGAATCTTTTTGGGTAATAGCAATGGCTCATAGGTTGAATTATGAAAAGTAATTGCATATTATATAGTTAGTCACTTGGTGGTGAGATTGATTATACAATGAGTAATATTATCCAAATCTTGAACATGATTTGTGGATCAAAGGCTGACTTATTGTATTAGAAACCAAATTCAAGTAGTAAATCTTGATTAACATTTACTTTGTATAATTATAATAATCGGGGGAAATTTTTATCTAACAACCTAGAGAGTCCTCTAGATAGCATGTTAACAACAAAACCTTTGCTATAGCTATCTGCGATATACAACGCAGAAAGTCTTTTCAATAACGTATTGACATATTTAACACCAATTCAACGAAAATTCCATATTCAAATATTATATATCTCATGTTTTTGAGTCTTTGAATGAAGTACATTAAGGCCTTGTTTGGTTGACAATATAAAATGGGGGAAATGGAAATTCATGGGATTTGATAAATTGTAGGAGTTGTTTGGTTGACACAAAAAAGCAAAAAATGAGGGAAGTGGAAATTCATGGGAATTTCAACTTCCCACAAAATAAGGGAAGTAAATTGCCTAACCCCCTAGATTAATCAAAATTCATGGGATTTCTAAATTCCCACATTGCCAACCAAACAAATTTAGAAAATTCCCAGGAATTTCATTAGGGAAATAACTTCCCATGAAATGCAATTTCCATGTCAACCAAACAAGACCTAATTAGTTCGTATTTTAATCTTTTGAATGTAAAGGACAGTTGGATACTAATGTTTATAAAAATGAAATAGAAGAAACTTATTAATGAACTAAATGTAAAGAATTGGTCTTGCACCCTACAATTTCTATTAGCAAGCCTGGCCCCTTTGTAATATAAGCAATTAAAGTATTGAAATTATATTTTGAAAAGAGGGTGGGAAAAACAATTCCTATTCACACATTACATCTGTATATCTAAGACATTTCGTAGTCAATTGATTTATTAAAATTTACTCCTAATTATATTGTTGTTGAAGATTAAGCTAATTAAGCAGGTGTATTGATTTTCGTGCAAAATCAAATAAAAGCACATGGATGAGCCTCGTTATAAGGCTCTAGTTTGAAATTTGTGTGTTGCAATGTCGTTATGTCGATATATCAGCACTAATTCCTTACAATTCGTACGTACTTTTTTTGCACCTCATTGGTCTCATTACGTTGCATAATGCAATTGCGATGTGCCTTCTATATTATCTGATCATTTTACTAATTATCTTCAAAGAAGGGTCGTGAATGAACTACATAATCATATACTGAGAAATTGATCTGTATGTGAAGATAGGTACATCGCTCAAGACGAAGTTTATGCTCTTGAGCTTAAATGTATAGAGACTTTATTATGCTATAAATGGTACACGATATATTTAAAACTTTGTCTTAGGTGTACCTATTACATGTTTATATTCAATTGTACTGTATAGTAGCTTGTTTAAATTTGTTAGATTGAATACAAAAACTTTTACTTCTTTATGTAGAAAGTTCAATTACTGGGAAAAACTTGATTCAAGATATTTTGATTTTCTATGTGTTTTAATGTGAACCAAAGTTTACACACTCGCTTGATTTACAAATGTAATTTTGATTGTCAAATTAGCGCATCAATAAATTGTACATAATATTAAACGACTAGTAGTATGGTGGGTGAGGAGGGAATGATTAGATTGCTTAAAATGGCCGATCCCAACTTCTTCTCGAGGTAATACAACTATACAAGTGCAAACAATGTATCCTAATCCAACAGTTTGTTTGAAAATTTTGGTCATTTGCTTGAATTTGAAGTTTATGACATGAAAAACATTCATCATTAGAAGAAAGTGTATGTTAAATTCCTATGGTATATATTAATGCTTTGAATTTTATGTGGTTGAACTACTCTTCAAGTATAAGACTTCGAGTTGCACTTAAACATGTCCAAGCAATGTGCATGTGCAGATCTAGAATTACAACCCCATTTAAGTATTTGTTGTCCTTGTTTCCAATTATTGGTGCGCTACATATGTTCAAAAGCATACAAAACTATTAACTCCTTATGTGTCATTCTTCTAATCATTTCTCCAATTTTCGAAAATTTTATTTACTTCGTAATTAATTCAGTGTATTTCATATGAAAAGGAAAATCACCTCTAAACCGGTATGTACAAGCTCTACTTTGAATTACATTAAAAGCAAACATTGATAGAATTTTAAATACAATGTTACTCTAAAGTCAATTTCGATTTCTCCATATGAACATGTATATACGTAACCTTATACTTCGTAAGAAGAGAATAGGAGTTATCTTTTATTAGGCGGCATAGGATCACTATGCTATATATCTCTGGTGTACACCAATTATATAAGAACGTGTTTTCTTACATGGACTTGATAAATTAGGGTGTTATATTTAACAATAGAAGAAATCTTTCGTGTGTTGTGTTTCGGTGTTCTCTTGAGATTTTTGTATACATAACATTTCTCATGTAGTTGGATTTGGATTAATTATTATTATCCTCCTCCTCAAGTCTAAATCACGCAACAATTCCAATTTTTCTTGTAAAAACTTCCAATGGACAAGAAAAAAAGAGGGAGAAACATTAATGCTAGGAATTAATGCTGCCTTTTAAAACTTAATTATACACTAATGTACCACTAATTAAGGTTATGACTAGGATTACAAAAGGGAGGGAGGTATGAATATTACTAATGGCAAATAATTATTATAATTATTGACTTGTGCAGAACTCTTTGTGCATGAGCAAAAACTTACGTAAAGAAATACATCATTCATGACATAAAAAATTGCTAAGACATGAGTTGTTTCTAACATTTTATATTTTCCATAAAAACCACTTAGCCAAATTATAAGAGAGATCCATTGTTTAAAGCAAAGCATAATCAATACTTGTATTTATTCAACTATTCATAATTTCTGGGATATACTACTTATATTAGTTATATAACCAAACCTCTCCTAGAGATCTGAGTCCCTCTTATTTCTCCCTACAAAAAACACACTAAAAAAAAATTTATGCCCTCCAATACAAGAAAATGGTATCTCTAAACTACCTATTCCTCTCCTTAACCATATTTGCCTCTATAGCTTGTACATTCTCTGAGCCCGAGGATGCTCCCCTCGACGATATAAACAAATGGTGTGACACCGTTCCACACCCCAAGACATGCAAGTACTTCATGGCTCGAACACCAGGTGTGTTCGAGCCAAAGCAGAAGTCCGATTTTAAAAGAATGATGGTGGAGGCGGCCTTGGACCGTGCCATGGCCGCTCAAGGCCACCTGTGGACATGGGGGGAAAAGTGCGCAAATCATAGTGAGCGAGCAGCATGGTCTGACTGCATTAGGCTTTATAGTCACACCATAATTCAACTTAATTACACCCTCTATGGTTTGACTAGTAATTCGAGTTTCTCTGACTTCGATGCTCAAACCTGGCTTAGCTCCTCCCTCACCAACCTTGACACTTGTATGAGTGGGTCCCAAGACATGAATGTCACATCGTTCATCTGGCCCCACGTCTCATACAACGTGTCCGACCTAATATCCAATGGGTTAGCCATAAGTGAAGGCCTAATTGAAGAATTTGTCAATGCTACTAGTAGTGGTAACACAACCGAGTACCCTACTTGGATGAGGCATGAAGAAAGGAGGTTAGTGCAAGTATCTAGGAAGTTGGCTGTCAAAAACGCTATGTTCGTCGTGTCTAAGGATGGTTCGAGCCCTTATATGACGGTTCAATCAGCCATTGATGCCGCGGCTAGGAGCCGTATAAGGGGGAGGAAAGTGATACATGTCAAAAGAGGTGTTTATAGGGAGAATATATATGTTGGACCATACAACGATGATATTATGTTGGTTGGTGATGGTATGAGGAATACCATTATTACTAGTAGTAGAAGTGCTCGATCTGGTTATACAACCTATAGTTCTGCAACCGCAGGTATGTTACATCATAAATCATCTCCTATTTTATTATATATATATATATATATATGCTTTGCATTAGCTAAATTATGTAGAGTTTTGGTAGTATATACTTAGGCAATTAGCAAAATATGTTACATGAACATGCATGCAGTATCTTAATTGATCCAATGGTAGGGTTTTAGGGGTCGGGTTAAACTTAAGTTCGACTTTAGTTCTTTGGAGAAAGGCCGGTTTCCTTTAGTCTTTGCTCCTCATCATTCCCAAAGTCCCAAGTCTCAACAGTCTGAGTTTTGACAAACTTGAAAATTACCCTCGATAAGTTTTGATGGTCTAGCCTGGACTCGTTTAATTATGATACATGATTGAAAAAACACACACCTAGATTAGCTAAGTGTTTATTTTTATACTTTAGTAGCGTTACTCAATGTGTAGCTTAGTGATTATGATCCATTGATTAATTTTTAAAGGAGGGGCTAGATTACTATCGAATCAAAAAGGGCCATTCATGACCAAATACTTGACGATTACAATATATTCCTATGAAAAGAAGTCAAAATAGAAGATCTAGATCTTAATTTATACACATACAATTATTTTAAAAGTTTGTGTATTTAATGGAGCATCAATCATTGACCATACTTTTAGTGACTTGAAGCAACATCCTGCTATGTCTGACTTTTTCATAAGTACTTAATTAAAGTACTTGTTCATCATTTACATTTGATTACTTCTAAAGTCAGTACTTCCTTTACCATTTGGCACGGTGGCCCTTGTGCCAAGCAACAATTCATGTTACATGTTACCATATATCACTGTTTTTTCTTGTCCCATAATATGTAACAAATATATACTCCGCCATGTAAAAAATATGCAAGATTGCGAATATGTTGTAATTAATAGAGTACCTTGTATGATATATAATCGAGTAATCGACAATAAAAAAAAAAAAAAAAATGCTAAATACGTACATTATAGTAAAATCTAATGATTTTTTTTTTCTTTAAAGGTATTGATGGACTTCGATTCATTGCTCGTGACTTAACCATTCAAAATGCAGCGGGGGCGCAAATGGGCCAAGCTGTGGCATTGCGCTCGAGCTCGGATCTTTCAGTTTTTTACAAATGTGCATTCCTAGGATACCAAGACACCCTATTTGTACATTCACAAAGACAATTCTACAAAATGTGTTACATTTTTGGTACAATTGACGTTATTTTCGGGAACGCGGCTGTTGTATTCCAAAGCTGTATGATCTATGCTAGGGTGCCTGTTTTAGGCCAAGCAAATGTCATCACGGCGCAGGGTCGGGTTGACCCAAATCAAAACACAGGGATCGTGATGCATGGATGTCGGATCATGGCAGATGAAGACCTTGCAGGAAAGATCCGGTCCGTTTCCACGTACTTGGGTCGACCATGGCAACAGTATTCTCGGACAATTATCATGAGATCATACATGGGCCCGTTGGTTCACAGAGCAGGGTGGATGCCCTGGAAGAGTGCCGGGTATTTGAGCACCTTATACTATGCAGAGTTCGGTAATTTCGGGCCTGGTGCAATGCTTCGCAATCGGGTCAAGTGGCCGGGTTACCATATCATCACTAGGCCTAACGCAGTCTCACAGTTTAGCGTTGAACGCTTCATCGCAGGGCGAAAATGGCTGCCTGCAACCGGTGTGCCCTTCAGTCCTGGTGTCTAAACCATACAATAGAGTACTAAATTATTTTGCTTGGCGATTAATTTCTCATTGATCATATTCATATTAGTGCAGAAACTACTACCCAGGGATAATTTTTACTCCCTTTCCTGTTTGAGTAATTATTTGAAGATTGATCAGGTAGTAATATTTAAATTGTTTTCTGAAACTTGTTGATTTATACATATTTAATTCATGTAAAAATAGAGAGATTGGAGGAAATAATTTTAGGGCTACATTTTCCTTTGCTTCTCATTTCTTCAGTATTTTGTATTTTCAATGTTAACCATGTCAGAGTTTGGATCTTGGTTTGGATTAAACTTCTTGGGCCGAAAATGAACTGAAATATAAATCTCTTTCTATATGTAAATTGCCTTAAGCCCTTAACACAACTGGTGCACCAATCAACTGAAATGCACAGCGCAGACTGCAGTCTGTACTAGATGCAATAAACGGCGTACATAGTTATAAAAACTTCATCATAACATTTCAACGAATTGCTTTCAGAGAACGGAACTTTGAGGTTCTTCAACCTTATCATAAATCAGAAACTCTAGCAAAATTTCAACTACAGAAGAGATCCTAATGACGAATTGATGAAGGAATATTAACAAGAGGATTTGCAGAGTTGCCCTAGGGTAATAAACGCCTTAACGGAAGAGCCTTGGAACTGATCTTTTAGGTACTTTGCCTTCCAACTTCAGCCTTCTATATGATTCTCGTATGTGGCATGGCCTAATGGGGCCAGAATCCTTTCTTTCAGACATCACTATTTTAGCTGCACACAGAAGCGGTACCAATCAATAGGCAGCAACAATGTATAACCCACGAGTTATAATCAATAAACAGCAACTATGATATATTGCACATAAAGCCTGGAATCCCAAGCTGTATAAAAAGTTTATGTTGCTCGTCATAAGACTCATAACATTTAAATATATATTGGTCAGCAAAATTCACGATGCACAAAGGATAAGAGAATGCATGAAAATTTGGAGATAGAAGTCGTTAAACTAGTTGGGATATATCAGTACCTTCAAAATTAACACCCAACCTTAAGCAAACTAATGGAATGGTTAATTACACATTAGCCACACCTCATGGCCTCATATATGCAGCATGTTTAAGCCTAAAAAGGGAGCCTTTCTTGTAGTTTCTATTGTATAGACACTTAAAAGTTGAGATTAAGATTTGACAATGCCAAAAGTGCTCCATAAACTAAATAGTAGTGATAAAATTTTCAGGGACATACCCATTTCCAAATCACACTATTTTTGCCTAGCAAATTAAAATGAATACCTGTCTCAACGAGCTCCCCAACAAACATTTTTGCAATTCCCGATGCAACAATGGACATAGGTACAGAAATCTTCTGACTGCCTGTAATACTTACTAACAACTGCATTGAAAAAACGAGAAGAAAAAATACATAATTTAAGTTAACTTGACAACGTTATTCAACAAGTGAGCTTCTCTGTGTTCCCACACCTTTATCTATCCATATTAAGCAACGAATTTCCCAAGACTAAGGCCCTGTTCATTTCACCTTAAAAAAATAATATTCAGTTAAATAAATTCAATTCAACAAAAATAAGTTCTCAGTAACTTTAAAGAAGAAATATAACAGAAAATCAGTAGAAATAATTCCAATTCAGCAAAAATAATTTCAGTTCAGTAAAATTAATTTCAGTGAGCAAAAATAATTTCACTTCAGTAAAAATAATTTCTATTCAGCAAAAATAAGGTGAAGTAACGGAGCCTAACATAAGATAGCAGAAACATGTGAAAGAGGTATACCCTCTTCATGTTGGATCTCTGGAAACCAGACCTCCGAAAAGATTCATATCTGCTCATTTGCTCCTCTGTAAATCGAGATAAGATGGTTCTGAAAGTAATTTTAACAGTATAGTCAATTAGTCATTCATGAGAAAGTAAACATGTTAATTACATCCAAGGTGCATCAAATTTTTTAAATATCAACTTGTCTTTGTTTATGTGCAATGCAAAGGATTTTGGTCATAGAGAGACAAATTAGCAATGAAACCAATCATATGTATTGAGGTTTATGATGAAGTAATATATCTTCTGAAAAGTCAAGATACAGCAATATAAACAGGGAGGAGAGAAAAAAAAAAAAAGTATTTTTAGAGATATTATGAAATACAGATTAATATGATAAAAAAAAATACAAGTATAATTCTTGGTTGAATATATTTCTCCTTATAAATATTTTTGGGCAACTATTTACAAGTATTTATACTCTGTAACTACTTATGGATTTAAGGGCATTAAGCCGCAAATTCAACCACTGAATTGGTGATCGAATTCTCACACTTCTATAGAGCTATAGAAGAGGTCAAGGGTTCAAGCCTTAGTAGGTAAAGATTACAAGAGCATGTAACACTTAAATGAGTTTATTATTTATCTAAAAAAAATATACTACGAAATATAATGCATACGAAAATGGATGATATGAGCTAAAAAACGGCTTCTCAATTCTCATTACACAATGCACACTATACTTCCTCTTTCAATAAGAAAGGTAATATAAATACTTGTAACTTACACCCTACAAAAGTTAAGCCCAAATTGAACAATATCTGTACAAGACAGGATCCAATCAGCATATCAACAACTCAGCAAAGACAAAACCCATTCATAAGTACCAAATCTTCTGTTCTCCACGTAAAATTAATACCGATATTGATACAGATGAGGCACCACTCAATTACGATTATAAGTTCACTCTAAAAAATGCTAAATCAGAAGCTCATACATTCATGTTCAAAATTCACATCAAACGATATGTTGAAGTGTATTTTTCGAGCTCTTGTTTCAAACAGTCAAAACTAATGTATACTCCGTATATATAAGAATGGTAAAAAATGCAAATATTAGCTAACAGGCATATAGTAGGGTGGCAAAGCATTAAAAATCACATACTGCATTTTGGCCATTTTATCAGGGTCACCACTAGATGAGAGCTTCCCGAGCTCAACATCCATGTTGTCTTCCTCCTCCTCATCGTCTTCATCTTTGTTCTTGTTATTGGGTTGAGTGATCCCAGTAGAAGCTAGTGGAGCAGCTGAAGTTGACGCGACATTAGGATGAGCTACAAGTTCCAATCCCACCTCATCCTCGGGTTGATCAGCATCGTTGACAGTCGCAGCAGCGTCTATCTGGGTATCAATATCATTGGCCGCTGCAGGAGACTCAGGTGGTGATTCCTCCTGTTCTACAAATGCTGCTTCGAAAGGATCTTGTGACTGCTTCATTCTACGCCCTAAACCAAAAACGAAATCACATAATTTGCTATACCGGAAAGGTTCAATTTTCGGGAAGAGGTCGAATTTCATAATTCAATCCTAACATTAAAAGGTTCTGCAACACATTAGCAACCAAATTTGATTCAATTATCAAACTTGAAAAATCACATAATCATAAGGAGAAAAGGCACATTTGTTTCAATTATCAAATTAGGGTTGAAAAATCACATAATAATAGGGAGAAAAAGGCACAATTGATTCAATTATCAAATTAGGCTAGAAAAATCACATAGTTTTAGGAAGAAAAAGCAAATTTGATTCAATCATCAAATTAGGCTCATAATTTTCTTCTTTAGCAACATAATCGCTGGTTATGATCTTTCACAAATAGTCCAAAAATTCGAACCTAAATTTCCTATACTGAAAATTAAATTGAATAGAATTAGATAAACCCTAGACTGTGAAATTGAAATTCGATGATTACAAAAAGAAACAGCAATGAGGCAGGGCAGGAGGGGCGGCCGAAAGGAGATTTAATTTCATATTCAATTATTTCGAAAAATACATAATTTTAGGGATATTTGATTCGATAATCTCATAATTTTCTTTTCTTTTGGTTATGATGTTTCATAATCTAAGAATTTACGAACCCTAAACTTAAAGCACTGATGATTAAATTAGATTAGAGCAAATATTAACCCTAGATTGTGAAATTGATATGATGATAACAACAACAAACAACTTACCTTAGAAGCTGCTTCAATGGGAATACTAGATTCATCGGAGAACGTCAACTACGCTTCAATGGAGAACGTTGAGTCCGCTTCAATGAAATAACTGAGAGAGGTAGGAATGGAGGTCTTTTAAAAGCCATGACCCGCCCGCCATATTATGGGTTAGATCCGTCTGATAAATAAATGGGACGGGTCTTTATATGATCGTTTAATTATGGGACAAGTGGGCTTTATAAGGGTTTTAAGTAAACCTGTTTTAAATATTTTTAAATATTTTCACACACCAAAGCTTGTATCAATTCTTTGTAAGTTTTTTAGATTTTTTGTTTTTTAAAAAAAAACAGCTGAAATTACATTAATTTAATTGAGTTTACAACAAACGAAAGAACAGTAAAGTAACATAAGTTACTATTGGCATAAGAAGCCCTTACACAATACCAATTAAAGTCATTAACGACATTCACCTTTAAGTTATTACAACGAGTGAGGACAACGCAAATAAGGCTTTGCCAACATTCATTTAAACATGCGATGAGACTATTGATAGAACGAGGGAAGTTGGTGATGATGTTTTGTGTTGTGTAAGGTATTTTCTAACATACAATTAAAAGTTTATGAATGTTGCTGATATAACGGAGACAGCCCAAAATCAGTATGTCTTACCCTAAGGGACCCCAATAATTCAAATGGATAAAATCCTCTTGAGATCTATGCTTCATTCATGTCAATCACATTTCTTTGCGATCTGACAAAACCATATCTTATACTCCCTCCGTCCCGTAATATAGTTCCAATTGTGTTTTTTTCACGGTATTTTAAAATGGGAGGAAAAGTGGAAGAAGTACATTAAAAGTGGAAAAAAGCTAAACAAAAGTACAAGACATGTGGATAATTTAAGGGAAAAAAAAGTAAAAAGTACAATTATAGACAAAAGTTAGAGAGAGAAAGTGAAAAAAAGTATTATGTAAGTGGATAAGCTAAGGGTAAATTAGGAAGTTCAATGAATATAGTAAAAAAATAAGGGTGTAATGGTCTTTACATACTATCCAAAAATAAAAACAGGAACAACATTTTGGGTCTCTAAAATAGGAAAACATAAACTATATTGTGGGACAGAGGGAGTATATTATCTCATACAAAGTCATGATGTTTTTAATGGCTTTTACCGTCATCACATACAAATGGGTTTAACAACACCTACTACCATCCTCCTTCAACAAGGGTTTATGTAAACTTGAAATTAAAATTTTGCTCCATCTCCCAACAAACATAAGTAACACCATTTCCATTAAAGAGACACATTTTTATTAAAGGAACACATCAAACGACTCTATTTCATCCTCCAATTAACCCTGAATTTGACTTGTCTTCGCTTTTCGATCTATTATTTTAAGTACTTCTAAAATCTAAATTTTATTTGTTAAAAAATCACTTTAATTTATTAATCCGAACTTTCAGCGATTTACTCTCAATAATCCCAACTTACATTTATTCGGGAGCACTATGAACTTTTGGGTGGTTTTTCTTCCTCTAGGTCGATTTACCAGTGACATAAAGAAAGGGTGGTTTTTATTTTGTAAAAGCCATGTGTGATGTGTCGCAACATAATTGGTCCAAATTTTTTTTGTAAAAAAAGAAAAAAATAATCAAAAACCCTTCCAAGCCAGCCACCATCCTTCCTCCCCTTAGCCCCAACCCCCAGCCCCACCGAAATTCTTCCGGCCGCCTTCCCTAATAATCGATAACAGACGGTCGGCCCCTCCCTACCCCTAAAACCACTCGGGCGACCCACCTACACCATCGAAACCACCATCCTTCCCCCATCCCCAAAACAGCCCCTCCCTTCCCTCGTCGCCCAAACAGTCGATTTTTTAGCACCCTCAATTGGAGGTTATTGTCGTGGTTGTGTTACTCAAGGTTTTTGTGATAGATTTTTTTAAAAAAAAATAAATAAATAAATAAATTGTAGTGTTCTCAAAAGTAGTCATTATAATGGTAGTTGTTGGTAAAATTTTCTTAATTTCTCACAAAATTACCATATATCTAAAGTATAATACTCCCTTCATCCCTTTTTATTGGATACGTTCTGACTTTTACATGTTTGTCAATACACCTATTTGACTATTAATAAATCTCATTACATACTTTTTAAAATTATAACGATTGAATATTAATAAAGCATTCGTTGAGACTAAGGGTGGTTATTGGGCGGGTCGGTGCGGGGCGGGGCGGTTGCGGGTCATGATGACTATTTAGCGGGGCAGGGTCGGGTCAGGGTCGAGGTAAAAGTAAAACGGGCCATTAACCTTTTGGGCAAAATTACCAAGATTGCTCAAGGAACTTAAATTGTAGTGTAAATTCTAACTCTGACTCAATACTTAATCAAGCAATATTTATGGATGAATTTACATAGAGTTTTGAGAAAGTTGAACAAATTGAAATGTACGAAATCACTAAAAGCTGATGAAATCTACAAAAATATCTTATTATTGCATTGTTTTTATTTCTACATAAGAGTCTCTGATTCATAAACATTTAAAACTAGAAAAAAACTACTAAATCAATCCTAAAGTGCTGAACTCAACTGACTAACAGACTAACTAATTCAACTGTAACAAAAATCATATTCAATTGTAACATTCAATCTTGATACTAACTCAACGGACTTGCTAACAGATTAAACTGACTTGCTAACAATCATAGCAGAAATGTGATGATCAGAATCATCAGATCAGATAAGTTGAGTTTAAGCTCTGATCAAAGTGACTAATCAGTAATCACGCTAGCGCCTGTGTACAGTGTACAGTTTTGAAACGAAATATAAGTTCACCAAGAGTACTAACCCTGTTACATCAATTGTAATATACTAGTTTCTAGGTTTACGAAATACTACTAGAATGGTCTCGGATACCACAAAAGAATGAAGCAGCAATAGGAATGAAACAAGCCCTTGGAGAAGATTGGTTTAAAGAAGAAAGCAGTAATAAAAACAGAAACTCTGTACTGAATTTTTTTGTTGCTTTTACCCTTCCAAAATGTGGGTCAGTGAGTATAATAAGGTCCAAATTTGCATAAATCAAACTTAGAACTAAAAAATTAAAATCAATCCAACTTACAATAAATTAAATTTATCCATCTTTATCAAAGTACTACATATATTAGTAGATAATATGGGCTTTGTATGAATATATAGATGGATTAATAGTATACTTTATCAAGCCTTTACTGGTTTGATTTAATTCAAGTATTTTCAAATTGTAGCTAATATAGAAATGAAAACATTCAATGGCACAAGTGCAGAAAATATGTGACATGATTAGCACAGAAAATTAAGGGTTATATTCATTCATCCATGAGTTCAGATCAAACACAATTATAATCAAGCAAAAAAACTCCCAAATTATAATTAAAAACACCAAAATAAATCAGCATTAGCAACACCAAGAACAGCAGACTCATAAGTAGCAAAATTACCCACAATCCTTTTATCACTCTCCAAGCTCAAGTAAGAAGCAAAATCACCCAGAAGAAAATCCAACTTGAATTGATTTTCGATCACATCATATAACCTAAACCAGATCTTCAATCAGATATTAAAATTGAAGAACAGATTAAGAGAGAGAAAATGATGTTACCTGAGACTCTGAGTGCGCGGCTTCAATGGAGAACTCTGAGTGCGCTTCAATGGAGAACTCTGAAGTTGCGCTTCAATGGAAGAGAGAGAAAATGGAAGAGAGGCGGTAGTAGCTGACTGCCGACCCTTACAATTACAATTATTATTGGGCTCTTTAGTTTAATTATTAAATTATTGGGCTATAAAATAAAACCCTATAAAATCCCTATAAAATAAGACCTTATAAAAGCCTTGTCCATTAAAAAATTAAAGAGTCAAAACCCTTTAATATTATGCCCGACCCTTTTGCCATTGGGTAGCCCTACCCAATTATCAGGCCTAATTGAGACGAATCAAATAAGATCTCACATAACTCTTTTACTTTTGTGAGTAAATTTGAAGATTATCTAATACTCCCTCTTTTCAGAATACATGACACAGTCAACATTGCACACATGTCAATGCACTACTTTGACTTTATTTGTATATAATTAAATATTAATGAAAATTATTTTAAAAATTATATTTTGAAACTTTATATATATACCTATTTAACAACATATTTTATGATAAAATATGTTTTTATTATGTTAGTAAAAAATTATTATCAAAACTAATACATGAATAGTAAAAAAAGTCTAACGTCTCATGTATTTTGGGATGGAGGGAGTATTATGAATAGTATTTAAAATCTGAACATAACCAATAAAAAGAAACGGAGGTAGTATTATGAATAGTATTTAAAATCTGAACATAACAAATAAAAAGAAACGGGGGGAGTATTATGAATAGTATTTAAAATCTGATAATAACCAATAAAAAGGACAGAGGGGTTTCCTACAAAATTAATTATCCTAAAGTAATTGAAACACTTTAATATACATTTTTGTTGATACATAACATTATTTTACATAAACATTTATGAATTAACAAATTACATAAAATTATTTATGAATTAACAAATTACATAAATATTTATAATTATAAAAACAAATGATTTATTCAACAAAAATATTATTATTTTTCCCCCGGCCACCAAAATATCAGAAACGGCTATGCCTAAGAAGTTGCTTCAACGGAGGATAGAAATATTAGAATACGTTTCAATGGTCCGAAACTGAGAGAGAGGAGTAAAACAGATAGGTCTACATTTTATACTCGTACAGTCGTGCTTGTATTTAGGGGTGTTCAAAAAAACTCGACCCGGTTGTCCCATCCCGTTTACCCGATGACTCGCAAAAAACCCGATGGGAAATTGACAAATTTTTCTGTTTTTCGGAGTACCCGTCCCGCTAAGATAGCAGTTTCGTGGGCCGGGACATGGGACAGGCTTTGCTAATCTTGGGTACCCGATACTCGTTTAAAAAAAAAAAAAAAAAAAAAAAAGGTTGTTTGAGTGAGGTTTTCAAGTGGGTAGGTAGGTTTCGATTGGTTTGAGTGAGGTTTCGAGGTGGGGTTGTGGGTGGTGGAGTAGTGGTCAGGGGTTGGGGTGGTGGGATTTTAGGTGGCTAGGATTTTCGGCTGGTCAGAGTGGGTATCATTCGTCGTTACCTGAATCTTGGGTCCTTCGATGATGATCGAGCCTGTTGGGATTGGTTTGATGGTGGAAGAACAGAACAGACAGTGCGATGAGATCAAGAGAAAGACTGATGAGAAAAAGAGGGCTACGAATCTTGAACAACCCTAAATTCACTCATACTTTCCTCTAATTCCCCATCATTAAATTTCAACTCCCAGTTCAATAAATTCCCCAATTTAAACTCAAACCCACTTTTTTCCTTCCAATTCTAGTTCAAATTCATCTTCCTAACTAACCCAATTCCAAATTTCTAAAAACTACACAAATGAGCTACATAATCAAACCCAAACAAACACCAAATTAACACAACATTTACAATCATAATACAACTCAATCAACACAGAACAACAACAAACAAATTAAAACAAACATAATAAAAATAAAATCAAAAAATAATTGAATAAAATACTTACAGAAGCAGAATCTTTACAGATAAAGAGGAGAGAGAAAATTAAATTAAATTTTAAAAAATCAAAAACAAAAAATGGGGAATGAAAATGGGGGAAGAAGAAAAAAATATATATATATATATATATATATATATATATATATATATTAAAACTGTATTTTTATTGATTTTCTTTTATAATTGTTTTGTAAAGTTGTTGATTTTACGATTGAAAATTCTTTTTTACAAAACTAAAATTACATTTGTTGAATTGAAATGAAATTATTTTTTAAAATTCTATTAATTTTAGGTGAAGAGAACAAGACCTAAATATATATTTTTCTTATTCATCTGTTTCTCATTTTATTGAATCTTTTTGAACTTATACTTCACTTGGGTGGTAGGGATCTAAACCACGCATAATGTATATATCCAATGTAGGTTTTGATATTTGCTGACAAAAAATATAATAGAAAGAAATACTTAATCGTTTTGGACTTGTTATACTAAACTACTACTATATATATATATTTTTTTTAATGGTAAGAAGAAGGGAGGCTCATTTGAGAGGAGAGGATAAGGGAAATTCCTTAAATGAGTCCCATGAGATCTAATCCCTAGACCTCAGAGATACAAGGTGGGAACGATGCCAATACTCCATCACCTCAACCTCACTAAACTACTACTATATGTGATTATGTGTTCATTTCATTACATTACCAAACTAGTGAATGTTCGGGCGATACACATAATCTTTATTTTCGTATTTTTTATCTAATGAGGAAAACTAAAGGTCATGATATGATAATTAATTAATTATTAAATTTTCGAAAAAAAAATTAGTTTGGGAATGAAAAGAATAGCATATAACAGATAGCTTATACAGAGTACAATACAATTTCTACCATATGTGAAATTGAGATAAGAGAAAATGAGCCGTGTTCTCTTCACCTAAAACAATATGCCGATCGAAGTGAAACTCTTAAAAAAAAAAATTTAAAAAGGGGAGTATGTGTATACTTGGAGCTGGCCTTGGCTACTCATTTGTTACTCAAGTGGCAGATTTAAAAATAAATAAAATAAAAAATTAAAAAAAATCAAACTCATCTTTCAGACTTCACCGCATCTTCATCACAGCCACCAATGTATCTCCATCACAGCCACCACCTCCATCACAACACCACCCAAAACCATCACCATCTTTCCGCCTTCTTCTTCATCTCCCCTTCATCCTCTTCTTCTTCTTTTCTTAACAATGGCCCCAATGCCGCTTTGCAACAAAACAAAAAAACACCCTAGTAGCAAATAGTGTAAAGTAGGGCCATATCAACCCTTTTTCGTGGCAACATTGTAGAAGGAGGAAGTACGAAAAAATTTGGAGCCATGGATCTACTGCTGTGAGCCTCTGAGTTTTGGTAGAAGGAGGAAGACCTTATGGTGAACATAGATCGTCCGACCGGTCCCAACCAGTATCGTCGTCCTAATCGGTGGTCTCCTATCGCCTTCCCAACCACTATCGCCGTCCTAAGCGGTGGTGTAACACCCCCAAAATTCGAGTCTTTTAAAACAATAAGAGTAACCTTTTTACCTTTCAAAACCCAACCATCAAACCTTGGGAGTGTTACTGCTACACTTATATTCCATAGAAAACAAATGCAAAGCAAAACAAAATACCATTTAATAAACTAAGTGATCTAAGTGGCGGCAAAAATAAAGTAGTCATTACATCCAAACTGTAAAACATTTTAAATAAAGTAAAAAAAAAAAAAATAAATAAATAAGTTCGGAAGTAAACTAAATTGTCTTAGCTACGTGATTAATCTAACGTCTCCTCACACATAACCGAGTACTCTCTTACCAACCTGCAAAATAAATCAAAACAAGGAAAGAGAGAAAACTCCCAAAATCAGATAAACTGAGTAATTCCAACTTCATCCCGTAAAATAAATAATTTTAGTTCGAAAAACATTTTACACAACACAATTTCATCGACATTATAATACTAAGCCAAAATCAAGTTGTCACATAACAATTTATTACTTTAGTTAAGAAAGGGAAAGAGAACGCCAGTAAGTCGGGACTAGTCCCTGTCACCACCTACTTTACAGAGTGTCGCGCGTAACCCCAAATAGCCATAAATTAAAACAGAATGTCCCTAGTGTGCACACCCCTCACTAATACCCCCATTGATTAGGAGGAAGACTAAACAGCAATATACGTTAATTTAAACCAACTAGTAGCAACCATAACTACTAGTGGGCAACCTGTTCTTCACTCTTTCGGGTTTCATTTCCCTTCTTAATTTAATGTACATTTTAATAGATTAAATTGTCCGGTCACATTGCACACAAGTATTGCACAAATCAATTTAATCACAAGTAACAATGTTTCAATTTCAGTATTATTAGAACATAGTCATTCTACATGACATACTAGTTACAACTCATTTCCCAATAGGCCTTGGAGACTATCAATCACATATAATCAATCATCCAATTCCCAAGATTTTAATTATTTAAAAAAAAAACTCATACGATACCAATTAATCAAATTTTCGAAAATACTTATACTAGTACACAAATATAGAAAACTAGTATATAATATGATTCTATAATATCATACAGTAACACACTCATCGCATATAATTACATAAGCACATAATTGGCACACAATATTTCAAAACAATTTCCTAACGGGATTCTAAAGATGATGGACATTGAAAATTACCTTGAGTTGCGCGTAAATCTCAAGGTAAGTAACCTCCGAAACGTTTACCTAGTAGCCTCCGTCTACAAATAAAGAGATAATAATACTAAGTTAGTATGACTCATATAGCTGATACGAAGTTGGTAGTAGTACACTAGTACGTGGGTAATTAAGCAACTACTTGTAACATATTGTATTGATAATTAAATTTGGAGGGGAAAAAAAATTTATTTTATAAGTCAACTATGATTATATATTTAGAAGTACAGTATGTGAATAAACAAGTGGTCCACTACTCCACTACCACAACTTTTCCCCTCTTAGCCTCCAAAACCCACGCACAAAACTCCAAAAACACTTCAATGGTGTCTACTTTGGCAGAAAAGAAAACAACCCATTTTTTCTTAAAAAAAAAACTTCCAGTTCGTCAATTACAAGATGTTCAACGAGAGACAAGAAGATTAAAGAAATTGGGTGGGTAAGACAATAAATCAAGAGAAGATTCAATCAGCATTTCGAATTTGCCAAGCTCAATTCAATACAAAGAATCACAGTAAGAAAACTCATGGCTTACTGATGAAAGATCGGTTGGGGATGACGACTTGGGCAAAATTGAAAGAGATGGGTATTATTTGATAGCGTCATACGACATATCAGTTTTGGGATTTAGGTGTATATATAGATTAGAAAACTTAGGTTGAGTTGCTCTAGAATATTCAGAAGATAAGACCCAATTCAAATTGAGTTTGTTGTAACTTCCTATCAAAAGGATCAGCTTCAATTTTTTTTTTTCCAGTTTTCAAAATCAGTTTATGTAAATTATCCAAAATTAGTTTTTTTTTTTTAAATAAATCCGAAAATAGAAATAATAATTATAAATTTATTACTATAACATATAATTTGAAAATAATTATAAATTTAAAAGTTTATACTAAAAAAAAAAAAATCGTTGACTAAATATACTCAAAATTTGGGGTATTACAGGTGGCGATTGGAGTCTCGATTCTGAATTCGATTTCACACAAACCAAAACCTAACTTTGCAAAGATCTGGGCCTGACTATTTTATGAGCTTGCCCCATTTTCTCAAAATGACAAATACGTAAATAATAGCAACTTTTTTGATATTTTATTATTTTTTCTTGCTGGGTCATCTTCTTCCTCCTCCTTCCATTTTCATCATTCCTTCTTCAACCTTTCAAATCATCCATGGAAGACGAGCCCCATTACCATAACCAACACCATTCCCGACACCACCAATACCACAACAAACCCCAACCATAACACCACCATATCTAGCGGCTTCACCGCCGAATTTAACGAAAAACTCTAAGAAAAATATATAAATTAAGGGTATGGTTAACCCTAAATGGAAGGTTTTTGCCATTATTTGAAATTGTTCCCTCCATTGTTGAAGGAATATTCAATTTTCATTATTGTAAACTGCTTAAGTTCATGGTTGAGGAGAGAGAAGTTGAGAGTAGTGGGTATTTTTTTACTAAAAAGACCAAAATGCCCTTTTGAGAAACATTGAAACATACAATGTTTCTCAAGTTGAGAAATTTGTATTTTCTCCTATTTTACCCCCAACTTACACACCGAAATGGCCCCCATATCCCTTGAGCAACATTGATTGTAACTCAAATTGAGTACTCCCTTTATCCCTTATTTACATGTCTGTATTCTTTTTTGGGGGTTTCAAAAGCACATGTCTATTTCTATTTAAATTATGTACTTTTTGACCATATTCCCTCTTTATGATGAGTTGTCATCAATTTTCTTTTATTTTTTTTTTGGTACTTTTGACATTATTTTCCAACAATTTATCTCTCTATCTCTTTAATAATTACTAACTACATTTTCTTTCTCTCTATCTCTTTCTAACCTCACATGCACATTTATACTTTCCAACCTTGGGTTTTAAGGAATCTCTAATTTACTTAATTTTCGCAAAAAATAAAAAATAGACCTGTAGATAAGAGACAGAGGGGATAACTTGTATTTTCCCGTATTGGGCTTGTACTCCCTTTGGGACAACATTTGGCTGATTTGCCTCCCTTTGGTCAAAACACTCCCAATTCGGCAAACACTCCATGAAAATGATCAATCGAAACAAAGATCGACCATGTCAATGATCCTTTTTCTTACAATTCTGCCCTAATTTCTTCAATTGTCCTCAAAAACACAAACTTTCTCACACAAAACTATCATTTTAACAGTCATGGGATCACTGGCAACCCATTTCTCGACGTTTCTGTTCATCTTCCCAGTTGGATTTCGTCGCTTGTATTCCTCTTTCTCTCTATTCCTCAAAGATCCTTCTCTTTACCGCTCAAAACCTTGGTTTCTCATCGACCCCAAATGGAAAAATTTTGACCTTTATGCCCTCCTAATTGCCCTACCCATTGCTGCTTTATCTGACCTCTTTCTTTTTCTCTCATTTTCAGGCCACCCCTCTTACAGATTTTCCTTTCTTCAACATGGGGCTGTCATTTTCTTCTTCTGGGTACTTTTAATTCTCATTTGTTTGAGAGAAATTCATGATTTTGTGTGTATTAATGAGAGTTTTTTGTTTCTTTTATCTGGGGTTTTCTTTTTGATTGATTATTTCATCAATGGCAATGGTTTTATTGGTGTGAGCGGCAATGGTTTTACTGGCGTTAGCAGCAATGTGTATGATTTGCTTGGTAATTTAACCTTAATCTGTGCCTTTTCTTGCTTGTATTTGTCGATTCGGCCTACCGCCTTTTTAGCTGATTTTTTCCTGTCTAGTGGGATGATTTTTAAAGGGACTTGGGTTTTGCAAGCTGGGTTGAATTTGTATACTTCTACATTTGGGTTGAAAGGTTGTAAGGAGGTGTCATTGTTGCCTAATCAAATGAATGTTGATGTTAAATGTGATCTTGATGAGGATAGCTTGAGGGGTATTGCATTGATGAAGTTGTTGTTTGTGTGGCATGCCATTGTGGTTATCATTGCTTGTCTTGGGTTGCTTGGATTGTTGTCATGTAAGGAGAATTTGAGATGCGGCGAGGGCAGTGGACCGTTGTTGGCGAAAATTGAGTCTCACAGTTTGTCAATGCAGCAGCTTCCTGAATTTGAGCTGGAGTAGTAGTGGTTCTGTTCTTATATCTATCTATGTTGAGGGAAATTGAGTTGCTGTGGATAGGAGATCAGTGGAGTGTTTCTTCTCTAAAGGTAGATAACCTAAATTTTTTGTGTAGCTTGTAGTTTCTGTTTTTACAGAGAATACTATCATTAGGATATTTTTGTTTTTGTTAATGTATACTGTAATAGTACTGTATTTAACATCAATAATATTATAATTTTTTCATTAATCCTTTATATTGCCATATTGCATGTTACAAAGGGGTGGTTGTGCTTATATCGTACATAAAAAATTTCATTATGTAGTTATCTATGCAAATTACATTTCTCATCTAATCTTTCTGTGATAAATCTGTATTTGAGGTCTTGAGGATACAGTTTATCGTCTTTCTTAATGAAGTATCTATTTATGATGTTACAAATGGGAGGCACCAATGCATTAATGCCAATTATGTTGGTAACTGGAATGCTTGGGGTTAGCTGTTTCATTAAATTTCGTAGAGAATTGTTTATGAATATTCATGGTGTCTGACGAGTTTCTGGAAACTATGCCTTTGTTGTCCTGGCATGCTGTCATGTGGAAATGTAAATGACAACTATATGCTTTTATGAAGCTTAGCCATTATCCCCTCCTCCCAAAATCAACTGCTGTGTTGATAGACGTGCTATCTGAATAAGTAATGTAATGACTAAATCTGCACAGAGGTAGTGTACGAGAATGGAGCACTGTTTGTGAGTTGTTACTGGAAGTATTGAATCATGGTACTGATTAGATGAGATGGAATAGGAGGAGGAAGACTGACAGGTCTGTGGTAATGAGTTTAGATAGGTCTGAGTATGATTTATTATGATAGCTTGTTACTCAGATTGACTTGAAGTCTCTCAGCAAGAGTGTGGGCATGACCAGGTTCAGGAGACAACATTCATGTAAAGCTTGGAGTCTAGTGCACTAGGCTGCCACTCACAAAAGGCATATGTCTAACAGGAGAAGGAGAGTCATAATATATAATTGGTATGGAGTACTTTCATAACTTTGGAAGCTAATTGTTGATACTGAGAAAAGGTAACTAATTTTCATACTTCCGAGATGTGATGCTGATAAATTCCCATTATTTTTTTCGTCAATCATCTTCCCCAATAATATAGCGTAATCTATGCAGGGTAGGAGTAATGATTAGTAGATTGTATTCAAGATGATACATTTCGGCTTCATAGTAATGTGTGTTGTGTTGAATTTGGAAGTAATTGTGGCATTTTTTGCTTAACTTTCAGTCTTTAGTATTATTATGTTGTTAAATGGGATTGGTGTCTATAGATCTAAAATTTGATCTTTATGCAACTTGTTGGAATAGAGTGAAACAACCATGTCAATTTTAATTAACTTTGATTTAACTTCTAAACATTTGGATCTATAAAGATGTAAAAGAGGAACACAAACTGATGGCACGTCTCTAATTTTCTGCAGGGCATCATATTTCTGCTCTTTGTAGTTAGATAAGTATGCTACTCAATGAATTTAAGTTTACATAAGCATTTGTGGCTACAGTTAAGAAGTATTGTGGAGAGTACCAGAAGCTGCTTGGTGTGCTTGCAGCTGTGGTAATCAGTCAGCCTCTGCCCATTAACAAGCTGCTAACTGGTCTTTGTGCACCCATAATTTACTGATCAATACTTGAATAGAATTACTCTAATTTTGTATATCTGTTTGCAGAGTGAAATTTGGGGGTACAAAACCATTGGGGCCCCCGGATCTTAATCTGATGATGGATTCTCTTGATCTTTCTGTTCAATTCACTGAATCCGTGAATTCTAATCCGGTATCTTATTCTCTTTATCTTTCTCTTGAAATCACCATATTGTTTTCTGAGTTTTCTGAATCTTGAAGAGTTGATAGGCTTTATCTTCCAGCCACATCCTGCATTTCCATGGTTGCATAAATTGTTATTTCTTGTGAACTTGTGGTATCAACTTTTTACAGCTTTTCATATAAAACAAAATTATGGATTTGCCCTAGAATGTTGTAATTTTCTTTTTAGTACTATGTTTAGACTTTTTTCTGTTCGTACTCTTTGAAGTGAGCGATGGGTGTCAAGATTGCAGACTATTTTATAGTATTAATTTGATTTTACTTGAGGTATTATTTAACAACTAATCATAACAGGAAAGTCTTAGAGTTTGACTTTATCCAAGACATACCTCGAACCTGTTGTTCACGATCATCTTCTTCTACGTCTGGTTTATACAAGATCTGCAACCAACAATGACAAAAGAAATGATCTTTTTTTCAATTGAACTGCTTAAAAGGATTAAAAATTTGCATTTAAATTGGACAAGCTAGTGAGATGCTGGAAGAATTAGGATATAGAGCAATATTGTAGGGTTTTTACCTTGACCAAATCTTCCAACCTCTGCCTCATCTTTCTTTGTATGAATCCCTTGGTGCCCTGCAGCAATCCTCTCATTAAATCAAGATGTGAAATTGTTGTTGTTAAAACAGTAGGAGCCGCTACAAGTAGTACCTTTATATAAGATTTAACATAGGTGTAGAAGTTCAGCAAATTCCACACAGTACTATCCAGTCTTTTGTCATCAACATGGCGCGAAAATATGTCTGCACACAAAAAGTTGGTCATCAACTAATTTTTCTAGTCTAGCCTGGTAGTTGAAGAAAGAGTGATAAGAGAGGCAGTATTACTTTCTGACTCGATAATGTTGTTAATTTGTTACTAGTGACCCATATACATATTAGCTCATTAGGAGATGTACCTGTTACTTTCTGGTTAGAGTACCTCGATATGTGGTTTTATCCTGCTAATCAACTTTCATCCCATTAAAAAATTTATTCCTAAACTGTGCCTTTTTTTCATCTATTTAGACAGTTTTTTGAACGTCACTATAACTTAAGCCATGTGAAGTGAATTATATATAGACTTAGTATGAAATGGGTTGATACCAAAAGAGACAAATCCTCCATTGGTGCTCAAGTCTTCCATGAGTTCTCCTCTCAACTCTGGAGGAGGAATGGGTGACCACGTGCATGGAGGTGCTTTAGCAAATGCCTCAGAGTTTCCAATGTCCATGAGGTCCTGTTATAGAAATTATCATCATTTGGATGATCGACATGAATATGTTTAGGATATGATGTAAATTATGGTGGGTGAGCCACAAACCTGGAAGAAGGACGTTGCTATTACCACATCTGAAGTTTCTTTGAATCTCATTGGGAATACAACAGTAATCTTCTGCGGCTGTCAAGCACATATATGTCATGCATCAAACACAAATCCCTACAATGATCATGATGCTGTTAACTAGAGAGGGGCAAGGATGTATTTCTTGTAAGAGTAAACAAGAACATTTCATCTAGAATTGCTGGTATTACCTGTCTGATGACAAAGAGGGGCTCTCTTGGGTGATATATACACTTGATTGGTTTGTAAGTCCCTTCTGGAGCATCCTCTGCACTAAAATTTCGGAGCATTTCTTTCAGTTGAGAGCTCAATATTACAGATGCTACTGCAGCAATCTCCTTAATTATCTTCACTCCAGCTGTACAAGAAATATAGGAGTGCTCTATGAATTAGATCAAATTGTAAGTGTCAAGCTTGCTCTTGCAATCTTTTTATTGTGCTAAGCGAGAAATGCATGCATAAAGTGATTTTTAAATGTATCATGAGATCTTTTGTTGCTGTGTAATTTAAAGGAAAAAGGTGAATCGTTTTAAGCACTACAAAACTTTGCAGATTATAAATTTCACTTTGTATTTCTGAGCTTATAAGCAATGTTATTCTATTTTCTGTTGTAGTAAATGTATCTGCAGACAGTTCAGAGTCGCAAACCTTTGCCTTGTGGAACGTTGTCAGTATTCAGCTGTAATGTCAATTGGTATCCATCTCTTGCCATGTTTAGTATTTCAACCACATTAGGACTTATATCTTTCACCCTTTGTATAGTGTAAGGACACAGTCCTTGTGATACCAGTGTTCTGGGGGAGAGTATTGGAGTCGAAATCGACAAATAGATGTTTTGTGGATCTGAAGCAGTGGTCTGTCAAACAGTGAATGAGATATATGAGGATAATGTACATCAAGTTCAAATTTACTCTTGAAATAAACTCAACCAGGAAAACTACTGGCATTATGAAAGTGTTTCAGTGGAACATTTGATATTATGTCCTAGGCCTTATTGTATCTTCCCTCTCATGTCTTCTGCTCGAAAAAATCTATTATGCATTTATACTCCATCCATCCACACATTTTTTCTCTCTAATTTTTCGCTTTCTTTATCATCCATTCAAAAACTTCATACTTCGTACTTCTTTAAGGGACGTAGGTCAGAGGGGGTAACGGATTTCTTATTATGATTCAGAATTGCCGATCTGTAGAACGAACTTGTGTATCGGTTTGAAGTACAAGTCACAGGGATTTGAAGCTTACCTGAACATGGTATTCCACAGACCCAAACTCATATAAATGATGATCAATATCCACTGGCTTTTGATCTCTGTCATGAAAACAGTATGATCAGCTACAATTCTACATTTCTACAAAGTATTTTATTTCATTTATTAGGCCCAAAATACCTTAGCTATTTTGCCGAATTGGGCAGAAAATTTCAGCCCAGTCTTAAAACAAGTTTTTTGGCAAAAACTTGACCCGTTTCAAAATCTGTACTACCTATAATTATATTTTTTGTTCATAATGATGTTACTACTATTGTCTAAACCACTTTATGTAGTGATGGTGCCAAGACATGCATAATTAATAATTATCAATCTTGAGTATTTTGGAATATATCTTGCATGTTTTGTGGTATATATTCTGCTGCTGGGGCAACTTTTCTTTTCTTCCTCTCCTTTCTTCTAATATCTAGTCGCATACTCAGATAGTACGCGAGCACACAGTTTGCTTGATACTCCTTCCATCCTCTAAAGATTTCTCTTCTACAAGGAATGAAGGGAGTAAAAAAATATCTTATTTGCTTGTCTTATGCGTATTGCATATTCTATCTATTGATAAATATCTCTTAGGAGTTAGGACTGTCTTACTAGTTGTTGGTTACTACAGATGTGGTGAATATGACTTTCTTTTCTCAAGTAATCTTGTTTGATTGTGCTATAATTTAGGGACTTGGTACTAATTAAAGTGTTTTGTGGTGGTCCAAGTTTATACTAATTAAATAGGTTGCTTTCTTAAAGCATACATTTTATATGTTAAAGCACTTAACATTAAATTGGTACACTTTGCAACACAACATAATATTTTGACTAACCTACATAATTATTTGTAAGGCTTTGATATATTATCCATCATTTATGCTAGTAGACTTTTAGTCGTTAAAGATAGAAATTATTCAATTGAACCATGCCAACACAAGTGCCCCTAGTAGGTCATGCCTGGGCCTATTGCTTGGCATGACACAGATCACTGGAGTGCTTGCGCCTTGCGGCCCCATAATCAACCTATAATGTATCAAAAACAAGTACTTAAAGATGCTCCACCAGACAGATCACCGGGCCATGAGTCGTGTCGCCTAGAGTCTAGAGACTATAGCCAATGCACTGACATGATTCGACCCACAACCATTTTTAAGAAGCGGCATAGGAAGCATATAAAAACATTTTATCCTAAATGAACAAACTATACAAAATTCTTACCGAAATAGCTGAAGCAGAATTTGTTGTAATGCAGGGGATGAACGTTCAAAGCAACCATTCTTAAGCTTTTTACTTCTACCGCCATCCAACCCGAAACAACCCATCTATAGTTAAACTCTCTTCCTTCCTTTCCCTTCAATAATAATCCTCATGTGTGTGTTTTTATGTTAGATGATGAAAATGAGGTAATAAAAGTTAGAAAATATGACTGAATTGTGAGTGGTGAACCAACTGAAGTAGTAAGTGGTTTGGTTTGGTGAGTGTCTTTTAAGTTATAATTATAGTAGTTAATCTTTGAAGCAAATTCATCTAAGCTAGCTAGCTAGTGTCACTCCATCTTGTCTCAATCATTGACCCATCGAAAGTTAATGTTAGTTGAAATTCTTAAAATAATGTATTGAATACAAGTATAACTTAAATCATATGAAGATAAGGTATCTAGGAGTAACTTGAGACAAACTATCCAAAAAAAAACTCTAGGGTTAAAGAGTAGGAGTAGTTAGGACGGACTATCATATTGTATTTAGAGTTAGCATGTGTGGGCCTGTACGTGGGTCTAATATGGCACTGATCTGGCATCATATTGTACGAAAGCCATGTATTATGCATGAATATTATTTTCAAAATTTAATAGGATTATGAGCATGATGCACTGGTCTGTGTATCAACCTAATCTAATACGGTACGAGAGCCAAGATGTACATGAGCCGGCCCTATGTATTAAAGATTGACACCTACTTGACATGGCACAATTTTTTCTTGGCTTGATACATGCACACTCTACGAGGTGGGAGCGATGTCACTACTCCATCACCTCAACTTCTACTTTATTACACATTTACACTAGTGTCTTACCACTACGTACGATACATCGTATTTTATGTTCTCTTTTGCTATCCGATCATAGTAAACGTTCTTTTAAACACCTTTTAATTTATAAAGTATAGATTGTTAGTTCCATGAAATGACACAACGCATGATTTGGGCCTAAAAACTACTCTTAGCTAGTTTTTTTTTTTCTTCACTAAATCAAGTTCGGTCTTAGGGATAATACACTTCTGACTAAGATATAAACAAAACTCGATTTTAGGGATATCACCTCAAAATTTACAAAGTAAACTGAATTTACCAAGTCAATTGTTGAATATTTCATCTTTTTTATTTTTTATTTTTTATTTTTTTATAAAGAATTGAATATTTCGTTTATGGTTATCCATAGCAAGAATAAAAATGTCTTAACTTTTTTTTCTTCTTTTGGTGCTTATGGTTCCCAGTCTAACTAAATAAATAAACGATATACGAGTGTAAAAATTGAATAATTTGGCTACCTTTGAGCTAAATTTCATCCTCCTTATACAGTTAACCGGATTCAATTTGTAACTTATACACCGATATTGACTATTCGAAACATATACTGATATAAAGCAGACCCCACCAAATATGGCTCAGACCAAACCCGATTGTTGTAAACAAATCATTTACTCCGTACTGGTTAGTATTTACCCCTTATTTAAAAATCTTGATTTGTTCTTAAAAAAAAAAAAATCTTGATTTGTGACACAAAAAAAGAAAGAGTGGGGGCAAAATCTGTTGGCGGTAAATAGTTGAACAACAAATGCAACAACAACCACCGTTGAATCGTTATACCAAAGCTAGATCTAGAGTCAAGTCATCATTTTCAACATTATGATTCAAGAAAACCAAACAAAAATCATTGTGCATTTTTACAATTACAATAGAATTTCCAACCAATTTCTTCTTTTTCTTCCAAATTCTCTATTTCTTTAAGTATATCTCTCTTTCTCTCTCCTATCAATCTCTTTCTAAAATTGATTGCACTCTTTCTCTCTCCTTCTCTCAAAGCTTTTAGTGTGAGGGTTTTTTTTAGATCCCTCAACTTCTGCCCCAATTTTTTGTGTCCTTTTCTTGAAAGGTCGTTTTATATTTTATTTATTGAATTTATTTTTTATGCATATCTTTGTACCTAACTAAATACCTTGCCAAATTTAAGGTAAAGTTGATTAGAGCATACTGGGTTTTTGTTTTTCTACATTGATGTCCTCTTTTAATCATCTGGGTACTTGAAATTCTTCATTTTTGCTGTAAATTTCGACATTTTTAGGGCTAAAATTGAGGGGTTTTGGTGAATTTGATCTGGGTTTTTTTGGGGGGATTTTAGTTTGTTCATGGCGATATTTTGGTTTATGATTATGGTATTTAATCAAATGGGTACATGAAATTTCTTCCATTTATGTAAGAATTTGAAAATTTTGGATTGGTAAAGTGGGGTTTTTGGAAATTTGAGCTTAGGTTGTTAAATTGTTGGTTTTACAATGGATTTGAATGGTGAAGAGTCAAAAACTAAGCCACTTATTAGTAGCTTGAAGCCTGAAAAGGAAGCTACAGAAGGTGTTCAAGAGGATGATGATGAATCAAAGAGATTGCTATCGCCTCGAAACGGCGAAATTGCAAATGGTGATTCAAAGATAAAGAAAGTTCAGTGGAATGATACTAATGGTGGGAATAAACTTGCTGAAATAGTGGAATTTCAACCAAGGTAATGAGGCATTTCTAATCATATTTTTTTTTTTATCTATTATGCAATCTTATGGTTTACCTTATGTTGTTGGATGATGTGAATGATGTGATTAGCTTGTAGAATTGGGATTTTAATTTTCGGCCTAAGTATCACTTTGTGTATATGTTTGTGACTATGATTTCGACTGATGTTGTTATGCATTGATGATCTCTCTATGCCATTCAGTTTTTGTGATCTTATGTTATACTAGTATATGTTTCTGGTGTACAAGTGTATTTTTGGTTTGTAAGCTTCGAATTTCGCCTTAACACACAGCTTTTGGTCTTGAATTGGAGGATAGGAATTGTTATTGCAGTTTTTTCAAATAATAAAACAGAGAAGATGAAAGATCAGGGGTGTTAGCCTTGTGTTGAGATTGTTGTTACTACTTAGTTTCAAAATTTTTTTTTGGGATTGAATGATCATTTTGGCTGTTTTACAATGGATATAGATGAGATTATAGTTGGGATTTGTGTTTAGTCCATTTTAACAATCATCCCTGGGCTTAGCTAAAAATCATACCTTACAGGAGTTACAGACATGAATATTACATGTCGGACAGACCTCTAGCAAAGATTGCTGTAGCAAGCTTCATTAAGTGGATAGTGAATTGGTTTTGGTTCGATTTTTGTTAAATTAAAGTGGATACTTTGGGTGATAAAGTTGGAATTTTTATTCGACGAGGGATTTTGCTAGCTCATTTTTTAATTGCATTTAAGGAGAAACTAACTTGTGTTCTAAAGGATAATTAACCCGTAATTCTCATCAAGTTGTAATTGTATTCTAATATTCAAAGTTAGGAATCTGTATATATTGTGCATGTCAAAGTTAACTTTCGGTTGAAGAAAGTGAAAATTAATATAAGCTTGCTAGGTATAAAATTTGATGTGTGAAATAATTGTTTGACGTTGCGATTATTGCAAATAAAAGTGTTAGATAAATGTCTGGACTTAGAGCTACAATGCCTTTAGGCAAGGAAAAGGATTAGTGTTAGCTTTAAGTTTCACCACCTGCTTCATATCACTCAAAAGAGGTAATACAAGCCTATAAACCTGAAGATTTGATTACTTATGAATAAGACAACTAATATCAATCAAATGATAAATCTTTTCCTCTTAGCTAATAATAGGAAAAAGAAATATAGTGTGATGTTAACCAAGCATTAACGGCAGCCCTTACAAATCATTGGATACTGGAAATTTGTTGAAAATTTTTATGAGTTTATAACTGTTATTTCATTGCGTTATTGATCTTTTTGGACTGACTCTACACTCTAATTCCCTTGACTTGATTTATATCAAAAGAGGGACATAGCTTGACTTGCGATAATTTCCTCTATGTTTGGTAGTGATGCAATATATGCAAGCATGTGTTTGAAGGTAGGGTTGCTGAACTGGGTGTTTGTCTGGAAGTGTCCAGTCAAGATAATCTGATTTAACATCAACAGCTCATCAATAACTTCTAGAGGATTTTATAGCCACTATTTGCATTGTTTGTTTCTTGGCCTGGTGCTTATCTGTTTGTTTGTGCTCATGATCAAGAGCATCGAATATTCTATGATGCATAAAATAATATCTGCTAGTTTCTTCTGTGACATTTTGCTATCTAAATTTTCTATAAAAGTGTTGCTTGAGGATTTCTTTTTTATAGAAGTCCTGTTGGAAGTTAGCTGATTTATTTCTTAGTCTCTATGGAAATTTATGTCAAAGTATTGTATGGTAATATAAGTATATAACGTTTAATCGCTTTTGAATGGCAGATTTGTTTTGAAGATTTGAACCTTCCAAGATTTGAACCTTCCATTTCCAATCTTTTTACCTGGCATTATGTAAACTTTTCAAAATTCATCAAAATTTAACTTACTTTTGCAAATTGTATTGTCAAATGTTACTTATTTACTACTTAATATGAGATATCGCTAGTAAGTGTTTAATCGTCTGGACTCTAGTGAAATGAGGGGCACATAAGATTATAAGCTGTATACATTCAACTGTTTGCACCAGCTAGTCTTTAGGTGCAAATTTAGCTTTTTATAGGACTTTATATACCTTAATAGTTGGAGGGACAGATTGGGAACAAGGCAGGCTGTGGCAACTGGAAAGCAACATCTTTAATCTGCCAACTAATGAAAAATCATCCTCATAATTTCAGTAGATTGCAATTACCACTTTAGACCATAGATGCAGATGGAAGTTTTTTTTTTTTCCTTTTTTGATAAGAATTATATTGCAAGTGCAAGTTTTATTAATGTGGGTTTGATGCTGAAAAATTGTGATCACGCCTATCTTAATCTTAGATCGACTACTGAGTGTTGATCCAGCTTTTGGCTGCTGATCTAAGAGAGACTCTGTTCTTGGTTATTCATTAATATAGCTACTCCCTCCCTCTGCCTCTTTTTGATTGGCCCATTTCCTCGTAATCACTTTATTAAGGCTTAGGCAGAGAAGTAAAGGGACGCCCTAAAATGGTATACAGGGCAATTTTTAAGAGATGTAGGGAGTATCTGCTTGGCTATTTCATTAATTGTGATTGATTGGACCGACTCATGTTTAATGAAGAGATTCTCTAAGTTGTGGGTGATTTAAGTGTAGTATTATTGCCCTGAATGATTTGCTTTTCTTCAAGACTCTGTTTTGCTAATACATAAATACTCTATATATATACACGCATATAATTTAAGATTCTGTAGGATTTCTTTTGTTTTGAAATATTGTTAATAATTGATGCTTCCTCGTGTTAAAGTGAATTGGAATGTGTATATTGTACATGTCCTATTTTTTTAATGATTATTGATTTCATTGGAGGATTTTTTTTCTGGTGCAGTGATGTAAGTGACAGTGATGACGATGAGGATTCGGATTCTTGTTTCTGTACAATAATGTAGATTTTACTTCAATACCAACACCAGTTTGTAGATTCTTATACTTAGTAGATGTTATTCTTACACCCACCATGGGCACCAATCTGCAACATTCTGCTGGAATATTCCACTGAGTTTGTCACTTCCTAATTCTGATTTTTGAATCATGAGATACAACTTTACTTAACTGCACTTCATATCTTGAATCTTGATTTCAAGATCACCGAGTTTGGGAAGCATTCTTTTGCCCATGGAAATTTTTGCTCATAGGCATCAGCTTGCGCTTGCGACAGTTGTCTAGTTTTACAGAGCATAATTAACTTTAACGGGTATGGAAGACTGATGGAGAATGTAAAAATCCACGACGATACTTGTAGCATGTCCTCCTAAAGAGAGGTAGATGCAAAAGATGAGCTTTTGTAAGTTTAAGTGTGTTTATTTTCCTTTTTTATTTTTTTTTTATTGTCAGTGACAACACTTTGTACTTCTGTTACTCTGAAACAAATTCTAATATATAAATCTTTTGCTCTGGTTGTAGAATGACACTTAACAACTTAATGGATCTCAAAGTTTTCACTCTGCTTAATTCTTGTGATTATTGTTAAAGCTCGGAATTTTATTTCCCAATCCAGATTTTGCTGTTACATTACCAGATTTGTAGACATTTTCTTCTATTACATCTGTCTAGTTGGAGCTTGGAGGGAAAGTATATTCTGCTGAAAATTATTCTGAAAATAAGATCATCTTTAGTAAAACATAATCATTCGAGATAATTTTCCGTGGGCTATTATATGGAAAATGTAATCCCCGAGTCAGATTCTTGTTGGCATTGGTTAGCTTTTTTGATCTCATGGTAGAGAGCGATGGGAATGATGTTGCCCATCATCTTACTATATAGTGCCGTTTTTGTGTATTATCCTGGCATTGGTTTTAAGCATTGGAATTGTTTTACACCCAAAATATTTTTCTTTCAGGCCAAAAATAATCTGTTGATTACAGGAGGGGAATACTGGCTTGTATGTTGATCAGTAAAACTTGGCCATACACAAACACAAACAAAATAATCATTTTGAGGAATAGGAAAATAGAATCATGCACACACTCACACTCACACTCAAAATTAGCATTTCCTTGTTTTAACTGTCTTCCACTGAGAAAGGTTCTCTATAGGGTTCAGCACCGGTACTATGTAGTGGCTCCTTAGTCGAGCGTTTGTTGCAGAACTGATAAGAGGCACAGAAGAACAATCGCGAAGTTCCTCAGTTACTTTCTCATTGTATGTGCTCTGAGGATCAATCGTGCAACTATCATCATCTTCATAATCATTATCAATGTCGTCATCATCATCTTCATCATCACTTAGCTGACCATAATCATCATCATCCTCAACCTCGTCATATTCATCTTCACCATCATAACAACAGTTGTATCTGTAGTTTGATGAGTACAATGGCAGTTTTGATTCAGTTGAGATAGTTTTACTGAGAGGTGCACAGATTAGACAGGCTTCTACTGCTGCTGTTGCTTGATCTGTTTTTTCGTCGCCTCTTTCTTCCCAATTGTTATCATCATGGTCATCCTCTTGTGAGCTCAGCGGCTCATAAGTTACCACCTCCAAATTAAACCTCACTTTCTTTCTGATCCTTGTCTTCGTTTCATCTTTCGGCTTCTCCCTACATAATAACAAACCATTACTCCACAACAATTCACCTGGCATTTCTTACGGTATTTGAAGAAAAGAACGTGAATAACCTTGTGCCGCCGAGGGTTTGTGGTGCGTCCAGCACTTTAGAATTATCCGAATGCAATGGCTCATATCCCCGAATTCTCTGTCAACCAAATGGAAAACAAAACATATACATACCTTAGTTTCAAACGGTTAAAAATTTAGAAAAATTGAAAAAAAAAAAAAAAAGAGTTGAGATAAGATGCTTAACTCTTCTGCTTTTGGAGCCAAATTTAGAGGCTGACTTCGGCCGTTTTCTCTTATTTGTACCACCAAAACATGCAAATAAGGTCCACCCCATTACCCTTGTATGCCTCTCTCGAGCTCGCTTGCTAAATCGTGCTTGATCCCCCTCCTTCTCTGTGGAAAGAGGGAGCTAGGTATGTTTTGTGAATATGATCAAATGGGTGAAATAAAGGTAGAAGAAGTGAAGAATAAGGGGTTAGTTGGGACTTGGGAGTAAAAGTGACACGGAAAAGTTATGTTATAGAAAGGAAATTTGGCTCCAATAAAATTCGGTTTTTGAAAATGGGAACGTTGGGATTTTTAAATTAAATCATTGCAACAAGAATTAGTTCACTTTCTTCTTTTTTTGAGACAGACAAATTGGACAGCTCTTTTTTTTTTTTTTTTTTTTCTATTCCTTCCCCTTCTAAATCTCTCCCTTATCATCCTTTTATTCTTTTTTTTTTCTTTTTTTTTTTCGGCTGTTGTTGTGAGATGGCAAGATTGTAAGACACTTCGTAACAAACTCCTACTATGTTGAGCATGTTATCAACCAAATTGGTGTTAGAAACAAGCATACTTTACCAACTAAACTACTCCGTATATACCATATAAATACGTACGATATCTGTGGCTAAAAATTTACTTTTATTGCCACAAATATTGTACTTCCAGCATATCGTGCATATTGTACTTGTATGTACTTTCAAATTATGATTGTAGTATTTTTTTAGTGTATGCAAATAATAAATGTACGAAGTTACTTGTGAAAAATATACGTAGTAGAACTAATACATGTGCTATGTGCCTCACTACGTCTTATTCTAATACGAGTAGCATTCCTTTGGACTTTGGAGTAACGTTTTTCAAAGCTTAGTACAAGTGGCAATTAAGTGAAATGATTTTTTAATTTATTTTTAGTCTTACTATTAATTGTAGTTACTCGGTTCAAATCTTGACCCGGCAAGCTTCACTTTTGCTACTAAAAATGCACAGACGCCGTATCACTCAATTGGCAATGAAGTCTTGGCATACGTCTCTGTGGCGAGAATACGAGGTTTTCTTTGTAAAGGAAGAAAATAAAGGCATCTGGCCATTCCTTCAAGAAACGAAATCAAGAATCATTGAAAAGGCAAGAGAGAAAAACAAGAGGACAGAAGAGGGGTTGAATTCAGCCAATCCATGGCTACAAAACGAAATGAAATAAACCATATAATGAACGAATAGTACAGGTACGGAGTAGCTAGTACTCTAGTAGTGTCATTGTGGCATGAAAAGAGTCCCCCTAAGAAACCAACTATCCAATTACCAAACAAAAAAGCTCTAGATAATGAGGCAACCTGCTCTCAAAGAACAAGCAACTTTGACGAGAAAAAAAGTGAGCATGATCTCGGTAATATGTGATGCAAAAGGTGCTATGGATGACTAATATGCTCTGCATATACTTGCTAGCAGGGAAACTCTTGTAACAAACTCTAATTTAGCTTAATTCTATGATCCTTTCTACCATAACAAAAAACATGCAAAAATCATATTCACACCAACTATCTTGGGATGTCTAAAAAATAGATTATGACCGAGTTGAGAAACATACACCCACTTAAAGAGTGGGGTAGACAGGAAGAATAAACAACTATCATACAGGATATTAAAGTGAAATCGTCGTCGATCCTTATTTATTTATGAGGGATAGGGACAATGTGACAATATATTCCTAAAGTTCAGAGTATAATGCATTAAATGACTAGCCATCCACAGCAGACTTAAAAAATTAAAATTAAATTAATAAAGCAAGCTCTAATGGAACTAATCCGTACTAACTCACTACTTCAAAGAGAGAGAGACTACTTCAGCAGGACAAAGTACTAACCCTACTTCAGAAGGGCAAAGGCCCACTAGCATCTATATGTGAAACTATACAGAGAATTCCTCAAAATTATCCTATACGACAGACTTAGCTTTCATCATCAAAATTTCCTACAAGGATAGACAAATTCCTCCACCAAATGTGAGGAAGGAAGAAAATATCCTAAATTAAACTCAACATACCAGATGGAGATCAGCTTAAAATTCCCACCAGCCCACCACACGTTGACACTTGACAGAAGATTGGAACAGAAGAGACCTTGCTTGGGTTGATCAGTCCCATGAATTCATTACGCCATCAGAACATTCTCACCATAAAACCGATTGCATGTTCAAGATTCCACCGCAAACTTGCATTTGGCTGTGTGAAGCCCACCCAATTTCAGAACTTGAGCACCTCTCCTGTACAACAAGGGCAAATACAGGGAGAAATTGATTATTGCCAAGAGTTAAAGCTTCAACTACCACTACGTTATCTCTATCCATTACGAACTGATCAACCCAACTTTGTCTACAGCTCCAATCTCTACCAGTACGAGAAGCTTCACTAAATCTCTGTTCCTACTTCACAAGTCAAACACAAGGTAACTACAGAAGATTTAAGTTCATAGACACATGCACTCATAATTTCCTGCTTACCTGATTCATCAAGGCTACTACAAGGAACAACCAAATCAATACAGTGCTAAAAATATACCAACCAAATAAACGGATTCAATATAAGCTTATACAGCTTAATCACTAGTGCAGTAAAAGTCTAATAGAGCAGCAGTAACAGCAAATAAACATCAAACAGCACACCAGATACCAAACTAAACTCAAACAAAAACAATAGTAAAAAGAAGCAACTAGTACTCCAAAAAACAAAATTATTATTAAACGCTAGCAAGATAACTACTGCAAACTACTGGGAATAAAGCAAGCCAACCAGTCCAACAGTATGCTTGAGATCGAAATAGGCTATCCCCCAGCAACTCTGAAGGTCAAACTTCTATGGTCCATGATGAATCAGTTGAGCAGAACTATGACTACTGCGCTTGTCTAGCCCCACCATATCCACCACCATATCCCATCTGAGCACCATGAGGTCCATTTGCCTGAGCTCCATAACCTCCAGCCCCGTATCCTCCATGACCATTGGCATCACCATAGCCCCCTTGCATCTCTCCACCGCCACCAGCAGCATTGCTACCAGGGGCACCTCCAGCACGATTACCTACGCTACCATATCCATCGCTTCCACCATAATTACCATATCCATAGCCTTGGTTTCCATACCCAGAGGCTCCACTTGGAGATTGACCAGTTGGTCCACCACTTCCAGCACCAGCAGCCCAAGGACCTGCACTTCCATAGCCAGCTGCACCGTAACCAGAGGCTGCCTGCGCAGCATTCCATGAACTTCTTTGCGCATTGGCATTGGGGTTTCCATAAGCTGCAGCACTGGCAGGGCCACCATAGCCAGGATTTGCACCTCCGTATCCAGCATACCCACCATAGCCCATGCCAGAATTGGCAGGACCATATCCATAACCAGCTGCACCATAACCAGAAGAACCATAACCTGGAAACGCACCTCCAGCACTCTGAGATTGCATAAAACTATTAGAATCCATTCTGCCACCATATGCATTTTGTCCGCCACTAGAATTATAACCGCCGCCGCCGCCTCCGCGACCACCCATACCAGGGTTGGCATCCTTGGGTAGAGCACGCTTCACCTCAACTTGCTTACCATTTAAGTCATGGAAGGTATTCTGCAAAACTCTATCTACAGCATCCTCATTGTCAAAAGAAATGAATCCAAAACCTCGGGGTCTCTCTGTATTCTGGTCATACATTATAACTACATCAGTTACTTGGCCATAGTTCTCAAAATACTGTCGAAAACCATCGTCAGTCAAAGTAGGAGGTAACCCCCCAACAAAAATCTTCTTGGTTCTGAAGTTTCCTCCACCACCTCCGCTTCTACCACCATTGTTGTTTCCGGTTCTTCCAGAGCTCTGTTGCTCTTCTCTCGACATAGCTCGCTTCGCCTCAACCTGGATTAAGGAAAAGCATTCCCCAAAAAAAACAACTTAAGATAGCATTCATCACATGCATTCATACATTTTTGTTACACAATCCAATCAAGACAACAAATTGACACTAGCAATCTAAATATAAGCAAACCCAATACAATAGATCAATACATCCAATCGAAAAAAAACAAATCAGGATAAAACCCTAGGAAAAAAATCATGAATAAAAAAGCACAAAACATCATTCAGCACCAAAAATCATACAAAACCCATATCAAACAAAAATAAATCAACACAAATACAACAGTAATCCCAAATGAAACATCTGAATCCAATAAATATTAAAACCCTAAAAATAAAAAACTAATACACTACATAAAGAATTACACAAATTCTAGAAAACCCAATAAAATTAATCAAAAAGAAAGAAGAACTTACAGGTCTACCATCAATGGTATGTTTATCCTGAAGAACACGATCGAGAACAGAAGGATCTGAGAAAAGAACAAAGCCAAAACCTCTAGGTCTACCAGTAGCTTTATCTCTCATAATATTAACCTGATAAACATCACCATATTGTCCAAAATAATCTTTGAGCTTTTCTTCAGTGGTTTCCCATGAAATCCCACCAACAAACAACTTCCCTTGATCTGAATCCATTGATTTAAATGAATACCCTTTAGAGATTTGCACCCCACTAATCTCTTTCCCTGGAAATAAATTGATGGGGTTTTTGGGAAAAAGGGGGATTAGGGAATTAGGAGAGAGAAAGTGGGGTGGAGAGAGATAAGGGTTTGGGGCGAACTGGTGAAGGGTTTGGAGGAAGAGAGAGAAGTAAGTGGTGAATGAAAGGGCGGATTTTGGGTGGTTTTTCAGAGTACGTGGGAAAGTTGATGGGTGAGATTTTTTCTATTGACGGTCACGATTCTATGCTTCTTTTTATTTAGGTTATTTTGATGGGGAAGGTAAGAGGGATCGAGGGGGTGCATGTATGCGATGTTTTAGACTTTTTGGTGCATAAAATAAGACTACTCCGTGAACGATTAGGGTTGTACGCAAGTTGAAAAACGAATTGAAATTGACCTGATGGTTAACTGCGGATTATAATTAGGTGCGCAGTGGATGAATAGGGTTGTGCACATGTATTAAAATCGGATTGGAATCGACCATGACGGTTGACTGTGGATTATTTAGCACTAGAATCGACCATGATGGTTAATTGTGAATTGTGTATTAAGTGTGTACTAGACTACTAGGGTTGTGCACATAAAATTGGATTGGAATCAACCATGAAGATTGACTACGAATTGAACCAGAAAAAATATCGATTCATAATGATTTGGTGGGAGGAAACTTATATATATGTTTGTTAGTAGATTAAGGGTTATGCAATGTGTAGAGGAGGAAAAAGGGGTCGGTGGATATCGACCTATGGCGAAGAGCAAGAATAGTCGTTGTGTACTTATGCTATGGAGTAGGTTACCCCTACACGCTTTTTGGAAGTGTTGAAGGTCGTAGTAGCTCATGGTCACATGGTGTGACTTTGACTAGCTCTTCCTACTACAACCAACTAGCAGATTGTATTTTTCCAGAATTGTACCATGTGTTCTAACTAAGTGTTTGTTTAGCCAAGCTACTAATGAACCATTTTTTGTTTTTCAAAAGTATTTTCTAGAAAAATTATAGAGTGTTTAGTTGTGTTAAGCTATGTTCATTTATGTTAGTAATTTAGAGTGTATGAATGGGGAGAGCCCTCTCCATGAAGTGTCGCGCCCGCGGTTCACTGGGGAGAGCCTTCTCCAAGGGCGCGGCCAGCCTTCTACAAATTTCAAAGGATGAGTTCCAACTTATCCTGTGCGCGCCCGCGGCGTGGACCCCAGCGACTGCAGCCCGCGTCGATTCAGTTTGCGGTTTTTCGTTCTTTTTATTCAAAAGGCGAATTGTGAAATTGAAAAAGGAATATAAAGGAAATTCGGTTTTCTCTCCTCTCTAAGTTATTTTCTCTCCACATTTTTCATTGAAGAATCTTGCAAACTCGTTATTGAAAACTCTATTAATCTAGCCAAATATTTGAGAATTTATCATCTAACTACGATTCTTAGTGCTAAGATCGTAGTGTTGTCTTTTATATCTCAAAGAGAATTTCTAGTAAAACTCAAGCACCGTTGTGGGGAAAATTAATCACTTTAGGAAAGTGTTTCACACGCCTAAGACAAAGTATCAAGGTTTGAGACTCATGTGGTCATTGGAATTCTCATGTTCATGTTCGTTTGAAAGGCTTGGAAGAGAGGCAAGTTTATAATCTTTCATAATAGTTAATTTCATTGTAATTTATGTAATTCATTGAATTAGTAGTGCTTGGTTTGAATACACTTGGTTGTATTGATTTGGTTGTATAATTTTTATAATTATACACTGTTTTAGGTTTTGTTCCCAAATAGTTTGTATTTAATTTATACTAGAAAACTTAACAATTTCACAAATAACTTGTTACTTGTTTCAAATTATATCAAGAAAAATTAGTTCAGTTTAAATTAGATAAGTAAGAATAAGGTGACTTGACAAAGCCATGGAAGCACTTTTGAAAAGCTTAAATAATTTTGTGTTATTTGGCCAACTAAATCTATTATGAACTAACGTATTTTTTACTCTTAACTCTTCTTCAATCACCTAGCATCATTTGTTTTCATAGAATATACAGACAAAATCTATAAAGTATCATATGTGAAGTAAGGTCTTTCTCCCAAGCGTTGTTGACCTATATAGATGTGTTGGCTAAATTATAAGGAGTTCTAAGAGTTTTCGTAATATAACATGTATCAAAGATATAATTTAATAATATAAGAGGTCTTTAAGACATCAATTTAGTTGCTTTTCTATACTCTCGTTTTTGAAATTCTAAGATATAGATAAAATTTCCTTTCTTACCTAGCAATAGCGAAGCTCATTTAAACTCATAGCTGTATTTAGAGGGTGAAGAGATCGACTTCACTCATAGTATAAGTACAAAGGATAATACTCTCCTCCCGAAACTTTGAAAACCTAAAATTGAGACACAAGCCCTTGGTTTTAAAATAATACCAGCTTTCCCCATCTAAGCAGAATTCCGTCGGGCTGCCGGCGATTAGAGGGGGTTGGCTTGCTCCTCAATCGCCGGCAAGCCCCCTTTATCAAGTCTCAACCAAAATCGTTGTACCTAGCCGCGACCACCTCCATTAGTCCTAGTTTTTTCTTAAATAAAGCTCGTTGTGGGTTGGGCTCCGATCTCCGATCGCTAGTTAACGTTTTGCTCAATTTATAGCTAAGTTAATTTATTGGTTTTCACATTACCCAAGTTATTTGAGAAGGGTTTGAATAATTTATTTTTTTTTGCTTTCTTCTAATCTCCTAAGTTTCGCCCCGCTCGGGGTGGTTTTCCCCTTTCGAAACTGCTTGAGATTCCCCTTCTATTCTCCTAACCAAAAAAAAAAAAATCTTAGAGAAGGTTTTCTCCTCCTGCTACTGTGTTTGTGCCTCTCTTGTGGGTTTTTTTTTAAGTCTTAGCTTGCTTTTGGTGTATTATGGATTGTCGACCTTTACTTAAAGCCCTTATGATTACTCACTTGAATGACGACTATGCTGAAAGCATTGTGAATTTTGCTACAAACAATTGCCCTCGAAATATCTTTAATCAAGCCAAGAGTTTAAAGGATGAGGGTAACATATGCTATAAACGTGGTGAGTTTATCTATGTTGGGGCTAAGTATGATAGAGGGTTGAAATTTGTGTGCTTTGGTTTACAAAGGGATGAGAAAGATTGTGCTTTTCTATGGAGTCTTGCTATTGCTTTGGAATTGAATCTTGCAGCTTGTGCCTTAAAGGTCCATGATTATGAACAAACTAAGGAACTTTGCTCCTTAGTCATTGAGTTTGATGGTAGCAATGCCAAAGCTATTCATAGAAGGGCTTTAATCAAGCTTAACCAACTGGAAGAGGCTTATGAGGAGCTTGGCAAGGAAGCCAGGTCAGAGCCTAATAATCAGGATATCCTCCGTGAATTGAAGAAAGTGAAGGGCCTAAGTTGTGAGACAAGCAAGCTCGGTGGTAAAAGGGGTACTGAAAATTCTGTCATGACTGGGTGTATCTACAACAAAAGGGGGGAAATTAGCGAGTCAAACTATTAGCTTAGTGAAAGATCCAGTTTCTCATAGGAATGACCAGAGGAGTGATGCCACTAGCTTGTCTTCCACAGGCCAAGCTAGTGAAATGGAGGTAGAGAGCTCCATCCATACCCACAATGTGTATGCTCCTTTGGAATATGAGGAAGTTAGTTCAACTTGTCCCCTTAACGATCGGGAATCAAGACATGGCTTGGAACCTGGAAAAATCCATTGTTTCTCTAATGGAATAAAAAGAAACAAGTCCCTTAAGATTTCCTCCTTGTCCTATCCGAACCTCAAGCAAGGAAGTTGCTAGGGATGCGATTCTTGAGGTAAAGGTTGCTCCTTTATCTTGTGTTTATTGTTTTACCACTATCGTCCATGGACTAGATTGGGCGATCTCGGTCTAGCCTCTTAATATACCATTGAGAGGCGTTTCTTCTAGGTTACCTACGATGTAGTGTGGTACCTAGGTGAGAGGGTGGCCATCCAGCACTCCTCGGATGTTCACATTATTCCTGCTGGTCCTCCTGCTTTGATGATGAGTCAGGGGCTGCTCCAGACTTATGCTGCCACCAGGGCGATAGGCGAGGATTGGCGGGAGTATAGTCACCCGGACTGTTCATATGCGGAGGAGCTGCTTCCTCAGCTAGCTCCACCGCTTTACTGTGAGGAGGAGGTTCGTCTTTTTATCTATTTACGCAGCTCTTTGGCTAGCCCCCCAGCAGTGTTTAATCGTTGGATCTCATTTTTTGCACGCTGCGGAGTTTATTCCTCCGCGCATGTCCATCACCTATCAGGGGACGTATGGTCCTATTAAGGAGATTATTCCTCCAGCTCCCGAGGAGTGGCGCTTGGTATCGAGGTCCATTTCTCGCTGTCAGACTTGGGTGAGTTTTCTTTCAGTTAGTGTATATATGTATATTTTGCTTTTTTGACTTTGTCTGCTATTGTAGTTCTCTCGTGAGGTGGTGACTCGGATGGCAGAGGCCGTGGATGCCTTCCGGTACCAGCTAGTGAGGTTGAGTTGTCGTGCGTCATGTCGATACATTGCCCCGGTACGTTATTTGCTTATTTTATTTTTTGCTTGTTTTTCTTTTTATGTATTGACTTGTATTGTTGTTTTTAGCCTGTTCCTCAGGAGCGTACTCGTTTGAGGCCAGAGGGCTCAAGGGAGGGAATTGGGTTGAGACGTCGCCGCACCTCGGTGGAGATTCCAGGTAGACGGGAGGTGTCTGTTCCTACCGTGGTTGTGGAGGACAATGGCTCCTCGTCTAGAGAGGTGGTGAGGCCATCGGGTTATGGCTCTCCGGTGCTCTGTCCTTATGAGGTTCCGCGTATTCACTGAGCTGGTGGGACGTATGAGGTTGGCTCGTCGTCGCGGCAGTAACAGCAGCAGCCAGAGTATGCTCCTTTTGCTAGTGGGAGTTTTCAGCAGGGGCCTCACGGGGAGACCAGTGGACAGGTCCGGCCATTTCGATTCCGCCGACTGGTGGTGCTGATGTTGGTCAGGGATTGACCCCGCGGACCTTGCAGTTCTTCGACACATTCAGCGTTCCTCCAGAGTTGCGTCCTCCGGCACCATAGTTGTACCTGTATCTATTTTGATTTGACTATGTAGGACTTTGCTTATGCATTGTGGATTGACTCTACTATTATTAGACTGATGTATATACACTTAGACTCTATTATGTATATTTTAGTCTTTGCCTTTATTTTTTCATTTTATGTGCTTGTGAGTGTGTGACTTTGTGACAAATTTTGCGCAAAATTTCCGCCAATTTTATTATCATTGGAGGGTATCCGACTTTCTCCCCCAAAAAGAAAAAATAAAATGAGGTCAACAAAAATAAGTTTAAACTTGAAAATCAAAGAGAAGGAAATTCCCAAATCAAATAGGATAAGTGTATGAAATTTTGTAAGAAAAAATAAAATTGGATAAAGGTTAGGACAAAAAATCCGGAAAAAATTAAGTTACAAATCCGAGTCAAAATCATATTCATGCGTACAGCAGTACGTGCATTACATCGCTAGCGCTGGGATCCATCGCGGCGCGATGGAAATATCGCGGCGCGGTGGTTTCGAGGAAACCGAGTTCGTTTTGAACTCGATTTCTGCGTCGATTTCTTTTATAAAAGGCCCCCAAATATGTCGTTTTCAGTATAATTCAAACCATTAGCTCTCTAAATCTTCTATTCCCATCAAGTAGTCATGGCTAGGAATTTTTGTGATACAACTTGTGAGTGGTGCCGGTCTTTGACCGCTAAAGAGAGAAAAGAGCTTGACTTTTTTCATATGGGGGGTTTTTTTGGCATCAAATGGGTAGGTCTTGACATTGACTTTATTCATATCGCCCTAGAATATTGGGATTCCAATACTCACTGTTTTAGGTTGGGTCATGATGAGATTAGCCCTTTGCCGGAAGAATTTGGTGTTATTCTTGGTTTTCCCTCTAGACCTTGCGGTAATTCCCACAGTATGCGAATATTACTACAAAGATTTTGAGCGATATTTTAACCTTAGGGAAAATGATTTAAAGAGCATAGTTAATGGTAGTGAGGTTGATCTAAGAAAATTTGCATCTTTTATTTTAATAGACCAAAATTGGATTCTTTCCATGTTTATAAGAGAAGAGCCTTCCTTTTTTGCATGTTTAGCCAATATCTACTTACTAGTGGTAGTATGCATGGGGGTCAAGCTATTTTAGCGTCTGTCATGGAACAAATTGATGCAGGGAGAAATCCAATGCCATTAATTGTTGGAGAAACAATGTTAGGCTTGGATGGATTAAAGAAGGATCCCAAAGCACCACTTTGAGGATCTCCAATTTTATTACAGGTAGAAAATTAATACTTTTAATTACAAAAATCAAAAATATTTAATTTTGTAGAGTAATAACAATCTATTTTTATTCTTGTAGATTTGGCTAATGGAAAGACTTGAGCTAATTAGTCCTCCTGACGATATTGAAATGTACACTCCAAATTGCCTTGCAAGAAGGAAGAAACGCTTTTCTTTGAAGATGGGACGCCGGGTGTGGAGTAGAATCTTTGAAACTCATGACTTTCCATTAAGTGGGTCATTCCTTGGTGGAGAATTGAGAAGATGGTCGGAGTCAATACTCAACCTTCTTGCCGTATTCCAAGCTTATCTAACTTGACCTTTTATTACCCTTCTAGGGTAAGGAGGCAATACAGTCTTGCTCAAACCGTTCCTTCTGGAGATCTTTGTCGACCCTATGAGTATCCTGTATCGCAAAATGTGGGAAGATTTGATGACTATTGGTGCGCTAGACCCTTGTGGGAATTGAAGTTGTCTCTAATAGAATTCCTCCTCCCTTGTCTAGGGAACTTAAGCAATGGTTACTTGGTAGAACTCAAAAGGACAAGAACAAAGTTCGAAACAAAAATTCTAAGAGTGCGGAGAAGACAAGTGTGAAACACCTCTTAGGTGATAAGAAAGTACCTCCTAAAGATCGTATGGGTTCAAAAGTTGAATTCAAGACTCCTATCATGCCTAAGAAAAAAAGTTTTGTGAAGGATAAAGGGAAAAGGAAAGCCGACCCTAAGGAAAAGAAGGCTTAGGTTGAAAAGAAAGTTGGTGTTTTTGCTAAAGGGGAAACTATTTCCTCTAAGGTTTCGGTTAGATCATCCAATGGTTCCCTACTGGTAAAGGAGCTAGAAGATGAAGAGGATACCGACAAGAATTGGAAGAGGGCTAGGAAGGAGAACACAGATTAGAGTATTGCTTTACTTTCAATTTATTAGACAATATTTTATTTTCAAGTTAATTTTATTTTCAAGCTTTCATCAATAATGTAATTTTATTTTATTTAATCATTAATGCAATTTTCAACTTTTATTGAAGTAATGAAAACAACTTGAGTGTGAAAATAATTTGAGTACGGAAGTCAAAAAATTCTCGAAATCAGCTGAAACTATTTCAGTTATTCGAAATTTTGAAGCGGCGAAAACCCGACTCCATCGCGGCCCGATGATTCTTGATCTGGAGCGACGCTTGATTTGCGATGCCGAGTTGACGTGTAGTCGTAAAAATGCGAAATTTTGAAAATTTAAAGTGGCCGCACCCCTTAAAGGGTTGTCTACGTATCCTTGCTAAGGAATCAAGCCAAACGTAGCTCTCTTGAGTATATAACTCAATTAAATCATGGGTAGAACTTCATAAGTTGGTCAAGATTTGTCATGTTTGAAAATTCGTTCCCATCCATATCTGTTAACTTAGCGGTGCCTCCATATTGGATAGTTTTGACAATGTATGGTCCAGACCAATTAGGCCTAAACTTGCCTCTTGGATCTAGAACATTCTTTCTAAGCGCTTTTAACACCAAGTCTCCTACTTTGATGTTTCTTGTCTTGACCTTCTTATTAAAGTGTCTGGCCATGCAAGTTTTGTAGCATTAGGTATGATGTAAGGCTTCTAGTCGTCTCTCATCGAGTAGAATTAGCTCTTCATACCTTGCTCTTGTCCATTCGACCTCAGCAAGTTTACTTTCCAGTGCTATGCGTAAGGAAGGTATTTCCAATTCTACAGGTTGTACGACGCCCATTCCATAGATTAGGGAGAATGGCGTATTTCCTGTGTATGAGCAAATTGACGTGCGATAACCCCAAAGAGCAAAATGGAGTTTATCAGGCCAATCCCTGTAATTTTCTGTCATTTTTTCAATGATCGTCTTTAAATTCTTATTGGCTTCTAATACGCCATTCGCTTAAGGTCTATATGGGTAAGAGTGGTGATGTTGAATCTCGTACTTTTGAAGTAATTCCTTACACTCCGCTTGAAAGTGAGTTCCATTGTCACTTATTATTTCATGTGGGACTCCATATCTACATATGATGTTTCGTTCGATAAAGAGTGCTACATGTTTTGCAGTGAGTTTCGCATAAGATGCCGCCTCGACCCATTTAATTTGGCGAAGTAATCAATGGCGACGAAAATGTATTCATGACCTCCTATTCCAGGGGGAGTGATTTTTCCAATGATATCTATTCCCCAAGTTGAGAATGGCCATGGGGATGTGTAGGTGTAAAGAAGAGACGGTGGAACATGTTGTAAGTTAGCATATATTTGGCACTTTGAGCATCTTTTCACGTATTGATGGCAATCTCTATTCATGATAGTCCAGTAATATCCTAGGCGCATTACTTTTTTGGGCCAGCATTTTGCCGTTCATGTGTGTCCCACATGCTCCTTCGTGAATTATTCTCATTGCCCTTTGAGCTTCCTTTTTGCCTACACATAGAAGAGCTCTTCCTTTAGGTACTCTTTTATGTAATTTGTCGTTTATGAGAACAAATTGTGATGCCAAAAGTCTTAAGGCACGTTTCGTTCTTTTGTCAGCATTAGGTGGATATTCCCCTTTGGTGATATGGTTGAGGATGTATGTATACCAAGGTCCTTCCTCTTCTTCTTCTTAGGTTACTTCTCCATCTTCAATAGCTTAAATGTAAGCTAGTTTATGCCTTTTCTCTATAGTTGAAGGCATTTGCTCGATTTCCTTAGGAATCCTAACCACTGAGGCTAGTCTTACCAAGGCATCCGCGAATTGATTTTCTTCTCTTGGCAGGTATGTGTATTCTACCTTTTCAAGTTGATAAGTGAGAGTTTCTAAATAAGTTTGGTAGGGAGCTAAGCTTTCACTCCTTACTTTCCATCTTTTGGAGATTTGGTTGACGATAAGGGAAGAATCTCCGAATATTCAAAGTTTCTTTACTCCTAATGCCAAGGCTGTTTCGAGGCCTACCACACATGCTTCATATTCAGCAGCATTGTTGGTAACGTCGAAGTCAAGCTTGATTGAGATTGGGACATGTTCTTCTTTACGTGACACCAATAAAACCATTACATCACATCCTTTCTGGTTTGAGGCTCCATTGAAGTATAATGTCCAAGTGTCGTCTTCTATAACCATTAAGTCTTCATCCGAAAAGCCATTCTCTTGTACTGGTGTTGAATCTTCTACTGGAAATTCAGCTAGGAAATTAGAAACCACAATTCCTTTGATGGCCTTTTGAGGCATGAATCTTACGTCGAATTGAGCTAGATTCACTATCTATCTAGCTATTCGTCCATTGAGTGTGGATTTCTCAAAGAGGTACTTGAGGGGATCCATTTGGGATACCACATAAACTGTATGTACGAGCATGTAATGCCTTAATTTGGTTGTGGCCCATACGAGTGCAAGGCACAACTTTTCAAGCGGTGTGTAGCGCACTTCATGATCGAGCCTTTTCTTACTTAGGTAGTAGATGGCGTTTTCTTTTCCTTCTACTTCATGTGCAAGCATGGCTCCCATTGTTTCTTTGGTGCCTGTTAAGTATAAGCGAAGAGGAATGCCTGGAAGTGTTGGTGCTAATACAGGAGGATTCGCAAGATAGGCTTTGATTTTATCAAAGGCTTTCTGGGACTTGTCATCCCATTTCACTGATACATTCTTTTTGAGTTTCTTGAATATTGGTTCACATATTGTGGTTAGCTTTGATATGAACCTACTTATGTATTGCAACTGATCAATGAATCCTCAAATTTGTTTCTCGGTCTTGGGCGGTGGCATTGACATGATTGCTTTGATCTTGGTGGGATATATTTCTATTCCTTTAGAGCTAATGACATAGCCTAAGAGTTTCCCTGAGGTGACTCCAAATGCACACTTGCTTGGGTTTAACCTCATGTTGTATTTTCGAAGCCTTTCGAAGAATTTCCTCAAGGCTACTTGATGGCCAGGACGATCCTTAGATTTCACAATCATATCGTCCACACATACTTCAACTTCTTTATGCATCATGTCATGAAGTAAGGAAATTGCTGCTCTTTGGTAAGTGGCACCCGTGTTTTTCAACCCAAATGGCATCACTGTGTAACAGTAAGTGCCCCATGGTGTTATAAAGGTTATTTTCTCCATGTCTTCTTCCGCCATGAGAATTTGATTGTAACCCGCGTACCCATCCATAAACGAGAGAAGCGCATGATTGGTTGTATTATCTACTAAGATGTCGATGTGTGGTAAAGGGAAGTCGTCTTTTGGACTTGCCTTATTGAGATCTCTATAGTCGACGCACATTCTTACTCTGCCATCCTTCTCAGGAACTGGTACTACGTTGGCAACCTGTTCTGGATACTTGGATACCTTGATAAAACCTGCAGTTATTTGTTTTTGAACTTCTTCTATTAATTTAAGAGCTACGTCGGGTTTCATTCGACGCAACTTTTGTTTTACAGGTTTCATTCCTGGAATTAGCGGTATAGTGTGTTGAGCAATTTCTCTATTTATTCCTAGCATATCTTCATATGACCAAGCAAAAACATCGATGAATTGTGTAAATAGATTAAGTAATTGAGTTCTTTCCTCTTGATTTAGAGTTAAGCCAATTTTTACTTCTCTCTTAACGGTAGGATCCGTTGAGATGTTAACTGTTTCAATTTCTTCAATTATTGTTGTTTTATTCTCAAGAGTTTCCATTGGTTTGGTCAAACAGATCAGACTAGATCAGATCAGATCAGACCAGACCACACCAAATTAGTAAAAATAAGGTGAACCAAACAAGACCTAAGACGATAAAAAAGACGTCTTTCTAAATCTCACATGAAAGTCTAACTGGCTAATACAAGAGGAGGGTGAATTGTATTTGAGATGAAATCTAAAAACTTTTTGCGGAATTTAACTAAATGAAATAATGACGAGAGAAGATATAGGCTTTTCTAAATTTCCACTATGTAATCAAACTTTTTACAAGTGAAGATTCAAACCCGTTAACAAGTTCCACAAATTAGGAACTTGTTCCCAACTCTCACAGAAGCCTTCAGCAACGAAGCTTCCTTGACCTCACCTTACACAAACTCACAATCCCAAACCCCAAAGTGCTTCAATACAATCTGTAATTACAAATACCTATTGCACTCAAGAATATATGAAGGAAAATAACTCTCTTTATGTTAGTAAGTTGCTACTGGAATTTTTATGCTTAAGAGTTGTATTTTACTGAGATAGTTTGCATGAGTATTTATAGAGAAGGCTTAGTCATTAACCTCCACTATAATCACGTCCACATGCCAACACCCCACTAACAACTTGTGGAGTTATCTTGACAGATGGTGATCATGAAGGAGGTTTCCTAGCCTTATCTCACTAATCCACTTGATAAACATTAGCTTTGTTAAAACCGTATAATCAGAGATTTTCACAACAAAGAAAACTGTTTGTTAACTCTATCAAAAGTTTTTTTAAAAAGATTTTATTTTAAAAAGGATTTTATTTGAAAAGATAAATTAATTATTTATATTAAAACAACTAGATAATTATCTTAGATAATTATCTTTATTCGAAATTAGATGACTAGATAAAACTTTTATAAGTTATCTTTTTCCTTAAGAAATTATCTTTTAAAACTAACTTTTATTCCAGTAGTCTTTTTAATAACATAAGTCATTGAGTTCCTTTCCGACTTTATATTATTGAGTGCTCACAATTAAAACTAGAACGTGAGATTTGCATGAGGCTTTTTAGAGAATGTTACTCCGCATCCAAGTTCCTACTCCGGAACGAACTTTGCTTGAACCCTTTATTCACCAAAGATTCAAAACATTCATTAGTCGAGTTTGTCAATTTGTCCATCAAAACCAAAAGGCTCAACAAATTCCCCCTTTTTGATGATGACAAACTTAGATAAATAAAATCATCCAGGCATGCAACAAAAATTTAAAGCAAGACATGAAAACAAAAAAAACAGAGTAATTAAAGAACTTAGAAAAATACGAAAAAGTATTTATTTTAAAAAGACTGAGCAAAAGAAAAAAATTAACAAAGACTTTAAAAACTTAGATTACTAGGACTTTATTGAGTTAACTGAACTTAGCAAAAGTTTGTACCTTCGATGTGTGAGTTCCTTGGTAAACACCTTAGCCGCCATGAAGTTTGTCTTTTCCCCCTTTTGGCATTATCAAAAGATTGAAAAAAAACATTTTGCTATACTCCCACTAGACTACGTAGGGAATAGTGAGCTCAAATAATGCAAGGCAAAAATAAGTTAGGTACTAAATTATCAGCAAACACACACAATCATATGAAAAATACGAGCCAAGTTCCCATAGACGAAAATCAAAAGCAGGAAAGAGTAGAAAGAGTTAAGAATTACAAACTGAAATCCAAATGAATCAAGCAAAAGCAAAAGAAATTAAAAGTGACAAGTTCGAAATTGCAATCATGGGGAATAGGTAGGTTCATCAGCTGGGTTTATTGGGACATTAGAAGCTTCCTCCACTTCTTCAAAAGCCACCCTGTTAATCGTCTCCAATATCTCCTGAGTGCTGTGCAGTATGTTCTTCTCAGCAGCATCAACCTTGTTCTCCATCCCAGTAAAACTAGTTGCCTGAGTGTCTGCCACAGCCTGCACTTGGCGTTGAAGAGAAGTCAGCTGCTTTGCCATTTCCTCCAGCTTTGTGCTCACTATCTTTATCAGCTGCTCCATTTCTGCTTTCACCTGTTGAAAATCAATAATAGAAGCATTTGTTCCAGAGAAGGCAGCAAAGCCTGTAGGCTGTGATGTAGGAAAAGCTGGGGAGGGAGAGGGAGAAGTCTGTTTTGGAGGTGAAATAGGAGTGGAAGAGGGTTTAGCTTGTTTTGGGGGGGAGCCATGAACAGAAGATGGCTTAGAAGCAAAAGGAACTTGTGTAGGGGTAAAATCAGGGTCAGAGTGATCTGAAGAACTAATGTCTTCAATAATCACAGGCTTTAGAGTAGAAACAATAGGTTTGACAATTTTCTTCTTACTCCTCCTGAGTTCCCCTTTAAAAGGGAGGTCAAGACTCTCACTTTCTGAACTAGATTCCCCCTCACTCTGAGTCTCCTCTTCTTTCTCAGGTTCTGCCTCCTGTGTTTCCCCCTCAGAAATATCTTCCTCCTCTTTGTCTTCCTCTCCTTTTTCTTTACTTTCTTCTTTTTCAGATTCACTTTCCTCCTCTTCTGACTCACTTGTATCTCCCTCTACAACCTGTGTTTTCCCTTTTCCACTATTTTTCTCCTCTCCTCCTCTAGTCAAGAAAGTAATTATCCCACTCTCAAGTTTAAGGCTCAGGCGAAGCAAAGATTGCTCCGAAAGAATGTTCTCAGGTTTAATATAAGTGGGTGACTCACTTTCAACATCAATCCCAAAAGACTTAAACAACACAGTAAGGAGAGATCCATATGGAATAGTAGTTTTAGCAGCATAGAAAACCAAATGTTTAATCATTAGGTTTGGAAAGTTTATTTTTATTTTCCGAGCAAGACAAAAGATGATGGTTGCATCTAGTAAGGATATTGTGCTTCGTTTTTGCAAACGGGGAACAATGCCTCTCCATGTGAAATTGAACAGTAATTTGTGAAGAGGAGTGAGTATGTTATGATGTGAAGTCTTGCTTTTCGGGTTTCCACCTATAAATTTGATTATTCTATTCTCATCATAATGCCCAATTTGCACAATTTGTTTGTGTTTTAGGTACGAACTATAGCCAGAGGTGGGGACTTGAAACAAGTTCCCTAAATATGCAACATCAAAATGAATGTGAGTATCTTTGACTGTAGCCGTGCATACACCATTGTTGTGTTTGAAAGTATTTTTAAATTCAAACAGAAGCTTAGGGTAAATTGGATAGTGAGAACAATTTTGGAACAAATGCACCCATTCTTGATAATCAATTAAGGAGATGAATTCGGAGAACTTACTTGCCGTACACCAGTCATAATTGATATGATAGCCGTGAGTGTAGTTCCAAGATGGAAACTTTTGAGAGCTTCGCCTCTTTCTGTCGCCTCCTTTCACGGTTGTAGCCTTTCTCTTTGTTGGAGCTTGTGGGTGAACGACGGCAAGTGGGATTGGTTCAGGGGAGCCGCCAGCAGAGGAAGGTTTGGGAGGAGGTATTCGGGTTTTTGGTGGTTTCGGTGTTGAGTTTAGGTTGGTTTTCATGGTTATGAAGGTGAGTTGAAAGGAAGGAGAAGATGAATAGTGTGAATAGGAAGGAGAGAGAGTGAGGCCGGTTTTTATGAGGGTGTATGGAGAAGTTAATTTGATGTGATTGGTGAGGGTGGAGTGTTAAAGAAAAAGAGTGATAAGTGCATAATATACTATATTTTTAGTCCCCAATATTAGTCCAATGGTCGTTTTATATTTGTTATTTTATGATTTTATTTACTTTTATTATTTTAGAGTTTATTTTATTCTTTATTTTATTTTATAGCTATTTTTATAATAATTGGTACTTAATATCAAGTTGTGTGTTTTGATAGGAAAGCGAGAAGAAAAAGGAGTAGGATTGACAAATACAAATAATTAAAAGAAGCCCATTTGTTTTACTACTCCAAGTACCACCACGTGCCATCATCTAAAAGAAAGGGAAAAATGAGATAAGAAGAAAAGAAGAAAAGAAGAAAAGGGTGCGTGAAAACCAAAGCTCAGAACAACACCTCTCAACTCCATGTTTATCTTCATCAAGCTCAAAATCTTTCTTCAATACACCCGAAATTCAAGGAAGTTATGAATTCTTATCCTATTTCAAAATTTTATCCTCCCGAACCCAAAAATCAATGGTTGTTTTTGGCTATAAAACCCCAAAACAATCATCTTAGAGGACACACAACTTAGCCAATAATTATACAAAGAGTACGAGAGTTCGAGTGAGTCCGTAATTGGGCAATTGGTGAAGAGAAGATAGCCATTGGAGGGCAGCTTAGTCTCGAATCCAAGGTAGAACAAGAACGAAGGTGAATCGCGGGGTCGAAGCCGGGTTTATTCGGGTGTTCTTCAGAGTATATTTTATAAGTCTTCTTCTGAACTTATTTGTTCAATACTACTGATTTATTTGATGTTCTTTGCTAAATTGATGAATTACTTTTATTGGATTATTGATATTATAATTGATTCTTGATAATATTATTTTTTCGATTTAATGGGTATTTGAAATTTGCTCGTTCTTGATTATTAAATTTGCAATTTGACATTGATTGTTATCTATCATGTTATTAGTTGTGAATTATTGCTATCTATATGATTTGGCTTAGTTTGAATTATATAGTGAAGTAGTATCTAATTTTTATCAAGTCTGCGATTATGGTTTGGTTTAAATCAGAGGGCATTTTCAATCTAATTATTCTAAGCATTTATGTGATTAGTTTAATTAGGACTAATGAGGTCTCCTAGTTGTTAATGCTTCCGTATCTAACTCATGCAAGTTGCGAAATATTTGTGTTAATTAGATCGGTTTAGAGTCAATTTCGGCTTAGTCCAAATTTGGTTTCAAGTAAGAGAGATAGGGAGTCTTTGTTACTATAGTCTCTACGATTAGTCTAATCGTTAAATTGAGTATTTTGCAGAGTCGGTCAATTGTTGTTATTAATAGTTTAGTATGAGTAGTGCCGAAGTGGAATTGGTTAGTTGTGTCGTCAATAGTAGTTTATTAGTTTAGTTTCGTATTAGTTTTATTAGTTTATTATTATCTAAAACAAACCCCCCATTCTATGTACATATGTGAATAAATGTATAGTATGTAAGTTTCCGTAATATATCTAGTTAAACCTTGATTAAAGAGTTAAAAGTCTCCTCGCGGGATCGACCCTTGCTTACCCTTTTACTAGTTGTTAATATTTTTGAAGGTTAAGTTAGGAAAATAAATATTTAATTTTATACGGTAAACGACACGTATCAAAGAGTTTAATTGGGAAGGGTGAGAAAAAGTGACGGTTTATATGGTGAGGTAGTAGAGTAGTTTTAGAGGTAGTAGGATTTTAATAGGGTGGATTAATTGCAATAGTCAAACTTAACACAATAAAAGATAAACTTGTAAAAGATAAGAAAGGAGTAGTGAATATACTAGCTCCTTATCTTACGAAAAAAAATCTTTTTGTATTTTTGAATTATATGAGGAATAGAAAAAGAATTGAACATAGAAAAAAAAATAAGGAAGGAAAAAGATAAGAATAAAAAATAAGGAAGGAAAAAAAAATAATAACAAGAAGGAAAATAGATAGAAAAAAAATTTAAAAAGATAGATAAGTGCAAATTGATCGTAAATTATGATGATAATTTACGTGATCATGATACAGAGAATAAAGAATGATGAAAAGGGAACTTGAAACAACATGGCTCAATATTTTTAACATATTAAAAGTATGTATAAGTGACTTTTCAATACTTCACAAATCTTTCCCCTGGGTAATTTCAGCTGTGTTATGCAAACAAGATTGAGCATAGCATTGTTAGTTACATCCGATTTTACCTTAGGGGTTCCAAACAAAAATCACTTTAGCCGTAGCATCCCCAATTCCACACGCATCTTTTCAAACTTGTCTCTGCTTAAAGGCTTAGTTAATATATCAGCAATTTGACATTCAGTAGAAATAAAATCTAGCTTAATTAAGCCCTTTTCAACATTATCTTTCAAAAAGTGATGCCTTACATGTATATGCTTAACTTTAGAGTGTTGTACTGGATCTTTAGAGATGCAAATGGCACTTGTGTTATCACAATGAATAGGAACGCACTCTAAAATAATGCCATAGTCACGCAACTGTTGTTTTATCCATAGCAATTGAGAGCAACATGCAGCAGCAGCCACATATTCTGCTTCGGCAGTGGATAGAGCAACAGTGTTTTGTTTCTTGGAACTCCAAGAAACCATGCAAGAGCCTAAGAATTGGACCATACCTGACGTGCTTTTACGATTTACTAAATCTCCTGCATAGTCAGCATCAGCATATCCTCTTAGGTCAAACGAGTCACTTTTTGGATAGAACAGACACAAGTCTTCCGTCCCTTTTAAGTATCGTAGAATCCTTTTGACGGCTGTTAGATGCGATTCCTTTGGATCCGTTTGAAATCTTGCACAAAGACCTACACTAAACGAAATGTCAGGTCTGCTAGCAGTTAAATATAACAAGGAACCAATCATACCTCTGTATTTTGTTTGGTCCACACGAGTTCCCTTGGGGTCTTGGTCCAACCTTATGGTTGTTCCCATGGGAGTGTGGTTTATCTTTGTGCTTTCCATACTGTATTTTTTCAATAACTCCTTCACATATTTCTGCTGATGGATCATTATTCCTTCGTTAGTTTGCTTAATTTGGAGCCCAAGGAAGAAGTTGAGTTCCCCCATCATGCTCATCTCAAACTCACTGCTCATTAAATCGGCAAAGTACTTGCACAAGGATTCATTAGTTGCACCGAAAATAATATCATCAACATAAATTTGTACAATTAATAAATGAGTTCCTTTTGATTTTAAGAACAAAGTTTTATCAACTTTTCCTCTTTTGAAATCATTTTGTAAAAGGAATTTAGAAAGTCTTTCATACCATGCTCTTGGAGCTTGTTTTAATCCATACAGTGCTTTATCAAGCTTAAAAACATGGTTAGGAAAGTTTGGATCCTCAAATCCAGGTGGTTGTTCAACATAGACATCTTCCTTTAAAAAACCATTTAAAAAAAGCACATTTGACGTCCATTTGATAAAGTTTAAAACCCATAAATGCAGCAAATGCAATTAAAATACGAATTGCTTCTAATCTAGCTACAGGAGCGAAAGTCTCCTCAAAATCGATACCTTCCTGCTGATTGTAGCCTTTAACAACCAATCTTGCCTTGTTTCTTACAATTGTGCCATGTTCATCTAGCTTATTCCTGTATACCCATTTGAGACCAATAACCTTTTGATTCTTTGGTTTAGGTTCAAGGTGCCACACTTTGTTTCTTTCGAATTCATTTAATTCCTCTTGCATGGCAACAATCCAATCAACATCTTCCAAGGCTTCTTTGTGATTTCGAGGTTCCAGTGTTGATAGGAAGGCGTTGAATGCACAAAAGTTTCTCGGTTGGGATCTCGTCTGAGTTCCCTTGCTTAGGTCACTTATAATTTTATCCAGGGGGTGTGACCTTTGATGTTTCCATGGCTTTGGTTGGAATGACTGAGCTGGTATAAAAGTGTTATTTTGAGTTGCTCTTTCTTCCATTTCTTCATGGTGTTCTGCTTCTGCATTTGCTTCGCCTTCTGTGTTTTCTGTTTCTTCTGTATTTTGAACAGAGGCTTCAGTATTATTTGGAACTTCAGTAGGTTCCTTATCGGTATTTTCAGTAATTCGAACAGGATGCTTTCTGGGAATCAATTCTTCATCTTGGTCTGTTGAACGAGTGTGACCAATTTCAAAATCTCCATCTTCATATTCCTGTATACAATCATAATTATTAGTTTCATCAAAAATCACATGTATACTTTCTTCTACACACATAGTCCTCTTATTGTAAACTCTATAAGCTTTACTATTAGATGCATATCCTAAAAAGACTGCTTCATCACCCCTTTCATCAAATTTTCCAAGATTTCTTTTATCATTATTGTGAACAAAGCATTTGCATCCAAAGGCTCTTAAATGAGCAATATTAGGTTTTCTCCCTTTTAACAGTTCATAAGGTGTCTTGTCCAACATTGGTCTGAGCATGGCTCGGTTGATGATATAGTATGCTGTGTTGACGGCTTCTGCCCAAAAATTCCTTGGAAGCCCACTTGCTATTAGCATTGTTCTAGCCATGTCTTCCAATGTTCGGTTCTTCCTCTCAACCACACCATTTTGTTGTGGTGTTCTTGGCGATGAGAAATTGTGACTTATTCCATGTTCCCTGCAAAATTCATCAAACTTGGAATTTTCGAATTCCGTACCATGATCAGTTCTCATATGAATAAGTTTATTACCTATTGATTTTTGTGTCTTTTTCAAGAAAGTCATAAACATATCAAAAGTTTCATCTTTACTATGTAAGAATATGACCCATGTAAATCTAGAATAATCATCCACAAGAACTAAGACATATCTTTTTCCACTTCTACTTTGAATTCTAACGGGGCCACACAAATCCATATGAATGAGTTCCAATGGTTTTGTGGTGCTTACCATTTTCTTTGATTTAAACGATGATCGAACATGCTTTCCTTTGATGCAGGCTTCACAAATTTTGTCATTTAGGAACTTGATAGAAGGTAGTCCGATTACCAAGTCCTTTGACCTTAATTTGTCAAGCAATGAAAGACTAGCATGTCCAAAACGTTTATGCCATAGAAGTGGATCATCCTCAATAACACATAAACAAGATAGATTGTATTTTGGAATTTTGTTAAGGTCCACGGTATACGTGTTCCCTGTACGAGTTCCTTCCAAAACGATTTTTCCAGTGTTATTGTTGATGATTTTGCATTTTTCAGAAGAAAAGCTTACAGAGTTTCCTTTATCACAAAACTGAGAAATACTGAGTAGATTATGCTTCAAACCCTCGACTAAAAATACATTGTCAATTGCATGGGAACTTGACCTTCCTACTTTGCCAACAGCAACAATGTTGCCTTTCTTATTGTCTCCAAAGGTCACTGTTCCCCCTGTATAGGCCGTCAGTGAGAGAAATCTGGATTCATCTCCTGTCATGTGCTTAGAATAACCGCTATCGAGGTACCACTGGTTGTTCCCCCTCACTGCGACCTGCAAAAGAAATTAAGGGTTAGTAGCAGGAACCCTTTCATTCATGGGTTCCTGTGTTGACACATTTGAATCAGATTTATTCTGCCAAACATAGTTCACATTCTTATTGTACTGTTTTTCTTTCTTAGTACATTCTTCACTGCGATGTTCTTGTTTACCACAAAATGAACAAACAGTCTCACTAGGCAAATCCACATACTTCTTTTTCTTTCCAGTAGACTTCTTCTTATGGACATAGCCTAGACCTTCTGTTCTTTTTGTCTGAGCTTCCTTTACCCACTTGGGAACACCCATGCTTGCTGTATTTTTACTTTTTCTTGCAATTTCTAGGTCCTTTTCTAGTTTCTCATTTTTATCATTAGTATCCTTTATCTCTTTCTTAACATGCTCTAGTTCATTATAAAACATGATTAAAGGAACTTCAGTAGACCTGCAAGAATCAATGTTAGTACACATCATTTTATATTGAGTCAATTCAATATTCAGCATGATATTCTCACTCTTGACTCTTTCAAGGGATTCTTTTAGCATAATATTTTTATCTAACAATCCAAAGAATCTGCCTTGAACATCATTTCTTAAGCTATTCAGATACTTAACATGATCTCTACAAATTCCAGTTGCCTTTTCGGCTTGCCTTAGTTTTGCACATAATTCTTTATATTCATCTAAGGTTTCTAACAATAAAGAGATTAACTTATCCTTTGAGAGAGATTTCAAATAACTAGGTTGAATGACTACCTCATCATCATGCTTTGCCATTAGACAGAGATTGACTACTTCATCGTCTGTGTGTTCCTGTTCCTCTTCTTCGGAACTTGATTCTCCCCACGTGGAAATCATTGCTTTCCTGAAATTTGTTTTAGAAAAGTTAGGTTTGGAGTTTCTGTTTTGATCAGCTTCTTTTCCCTTGCCTTTCTCAGATTCCCATAATGGACACTCTTTGATGAAGTGGTTGGTGCTTCCACATTTGTGACAAGAAGACTTGGCTTTGGATTCCTGATTTCTTTTACTGTATCCTTTCTTCTTGTCTAAAAACTTGTTATTACGGTAGAATTTTTTCAGCCTTCTCACCAACATTGCAGCTTCTTCTTCATCAATGTCAGACTTCTCTTCGGATTCTTCATTAGCTTTTAGTGCTATCCCTTGACTTTTGACAATCTCCTGAGTCCGGTTGTTCAACTGGATCTCGTGGGTAATGAGGGAACCCGCAAGCTGTTCTAGATTGAACTTGGTGAAGTCTTTTGATTCCTGCACAGCTGCAACCTTTGCTCTCCATCTGTCATTGTCTGGAAGACTTCTTAAGACCTTTCTGACCTGCTCATCTATAGGAATTATCTTACCAAGACACGTTAGTTCGTTAATAATACTTTTAAATCGAGTAAACATGTCTTTAATGGATTCTTTGTTTCCCATTTCAAAGCGCTCATACTGAGACAAAAGAATGTCTATTTTGGAACGTTTAACATCTGACGTTCCTTCATGTGTAACTTCCAGAAGATCCCAAATTTCCTTTGCGAACTTGCACCCTTTGACACGAGTATGTTCATCGGGTCCAAGTCCCCAAATTAAAAACTTTTTGGCAGTAGCATTCATTTCTAGTTTTTCGAAATCAGTTTTTTCATATCCATCCATAGGTTTAGGGATTACCTCATTGTTAGCATTCGTTTTCGTAATTTCGTAATCTCCTACTTGTATAATCCGCCATACCTGATAGTTCTCTGCTTGGATAAAGATTTCCATCTTATCTTTCCAATAAGGATAATATTTGCCGTTGAAGTATGGAGGCCTTTGAATGGATGTACTTCCGAATTCCTTTTCCTCTGTGTAAGCCATTTTCCCAGGAACTCACTCAACAGGGTTGCCTGCGTGCTCTGAGTTCCTGCTCTGATACCAACTGAAAGTCTAACTGGCTAATACAAGAGGAGGGTGAATTGTATTTGAGATGAAATCTAAAAACTTTTTGCGGAATTTAACTAAATGAAATAATGACGAGAGAAGATATAGGCTTTTCTAAATTTCCACTATGTAATCAAACTTTTTACAAGTGAAGATTCAAACCCGTTAACAAGTTCCACAAATTAGGAACTTGTTCCCAACTCTCACAGAAGCCTTCAGCAACGAAGCTTCCTTGACCTCACCTTACACAAACTCACAATCACAAACCCCAAAGTGCTTCAATACAATCTGTAATTACAAATACCTATTGCACTCAAGAATATATGAAGGAAAATAACTCTCTTTATGTTAGTAAGTTGCTACTGGAATTTTTATGCTTAAGAGTTGTATTTTACTGAGATAGTTTGCATGAGTATTTATAGAGAAGGCTTAGTCATTAACCTCCACTATAATCACGTCCACATGTCAACACCCCACTAACAACTTGTGGAGTTATCTTGACAGATGGTGATCATGAAGGAGGTTTCCTAGCCTTATCTCACTAATCCACTTGATAAACATTAGCTTTGTTAAAACCGTATAATCAGAGATTTTCACAACAAAGAAAACTGTTTGTTAACTCTATCAAAAGTTTTTTTAAAAAGATTTTATTTTAAAAAGGATTTTATTTGAAAAGATAAATTAATTATTTATATTAAAACAACTAGATAATTATCTTAGATAATTATCTTTATTCGAAATTAGATGACTAGATAAAACTTTTATAAGTTATCTTTTTCCTTAAGAAATTATCTTTTAAAACTAACTTTTATTCCAGTAGTATTTTTAATAACATAAGTCATTGAGTTCCTTTCCGACTTTATATTATTGAGTGCTCACAATTAAAACTAGAACGTGAGATTTGCATGAGGCTTTTTAGAGAATGTTACTCCGCATCCAAGTTCCTACTCCGGAACGAACTTTGCTTGAACCCTTTATTCACCAAAGATTCAAAACATTCATTAGTCGAGTTTGTCAATTTGTCCATCAAAACCAAAAGGCTCAACATCACTTCACGTGCAATCTCGTGTAAATCACGTGGGGGACACCAGTCAGCAACGGACTTTCGACATCCAGCTGTCTTAACTCGTAAGCATCAACTTCTTGGTACAAATGATTTTTATATTGCAATATGATTTAACCCCTTAAAGGCTTAACCAAACAAACCCCAAAAAAAAAAAAAAAAAAAAGGTAAAAAATCCTGACCGTTAAAAAAAAATAATAATAAAAAATAAAATAAAAAAAATCTCAGTGAATAGCAAAACAATACTCCCTCCCCAATCCCCTTTCCTCCAAACCCTCCGCCTTGAACCCTTATCTCTCCTCCCAAACCCCCCCATTTTCTCTCTCTAGAAATTCTCCTCCATTTTCACCCAAAATCCAATTTTGATCAGAACCCATTAATTAATTTGAAGGTAGGAGAGAGAAAAGAGGGAGAGGGGGGCAAAATTTTCATAAAAAAAGATGGATTCAGATCAAGGGAAGCTGTTTGTGGGTGGGATTTCATGGGAAACAACAGAGGAGAAGCTCAAAGAATATTTTGGGCAATATGGTGATGTTTTTCAAGCTAATATTATGAGAGATAATGCTACTGGTAGACCTAGAGGTTTTGGCTTTGTTCTTTTTTCAGATCCTTCTGTTATTGATCGTGTTCTTCAGGATAAACACACCATTGATGGCAGACCTGTAAGATCATTTGACTCCTTTTGATTTATTTTGTTGGTGTTCTTAAGATTGGTTGACTTGGGATGTTATTTCTTGTGCTGAATTTGATGGGTTATTAAGAATTATTTAATTTTGTTTTGTTTTTCACTTTTTTGACATTTTTTTGTTTGGAATTTTTGTGAAGTTGCTACACTTAAATTGAGCTTGAAATATAGGCGTTTTATAGTTTTGCATGAAATTTTGTTGTTGTAAGTGTATTATGATGCACATGATGTTTTCTTGAGATGGTTCATTGTATAAGTATGTGGGGGAATGCCTTTGTTGAATTCAGGTCGAGGCGAAGCGAGCTATGTCGAGAGAAGAGCAGCAGAATTCCGGAAGAGCTGGAAGCAACAATGGTGGTAGAAGTGGAGGTGGAGGGGGAAACTTCAGGACTAAGAAGATTTTTGTTGGGGGATTGCCTCCTACTGTTACTGATGAAGTATTTAGGGAATATTTTGAGAATTATGGCCAAGTAACTGATGTAGTTATAATGTATGATCAGAATACACGTAGACCTCGAGGTTTTGGATTCATTTCTTTTGACAGTGAGGATGCAGTAGATAGGGTTTTACAAAATACCTTTCATGATTTGAATGGTAAGCAAGTTGAGGTGAAGCGTGCTTTACCAAAAGATGCTAACCCTGGTATGGGTAGTCGTGGTAGTGGCGGTCTGAATGCTTTTGAGGGTAGAATGGATTCTAATAGATATATGCAACCTCAGAATGCTGGAGGCGCATTTCCACCTTATGGTTCTTCTGGTTATGGTGCAGCTGGTTATGGATACGGGCCTGCTAGTGGCATGGGTTATGGTGGTTATGCCGGGTATGGGGGAGGAAATCCTGGGTATGGTGGTCCTGCAAGTGCAGCTTATGGAAACCCTAATCTTTCAAATGCCCAAAGGAGTTCATGGAATGCACAGGCTGCATCTGCTTATGGTGCAGCTGGGTATGGAAGTGCAGGTCCTTGGGCTGCTTCTGGTGCAGGAAGTGGAGTAACTGGTCAATCTCCTGGTGGAGCGTCTGGGTATGGATACGGTAATTATGGTGGCAGTGATGGATATGGCAGTGTAGGAAATCGTGCTGGAGGTGCCCCTGGTAGTAATGCCTCTGCTGGTGGAGAGATGCAAGGGGGCTATGGTGATGCCAATGGTCATGGAGGATACGGGGCTGGAGGTTATGGAGCTCAGGTAAATGGACCTCTTGGTGCTCAGATGGGTTATGGTGGTGGATATGGTGGGGCTCGATAAGTGCAGCTGCAGCGGTTTTGCTCCGAGCTGAATCATAGAAGCTTGCCCTTCCCAGTGGCAAGGGGATAGCCTGTTCGGATCTGAAGCATACTATTGGACTGGTTGGCTTGCTTTAATCCCAGTAGTTTGCTGTAGTTTATCTTGCTATCCTTTTTTTTTTTTTTTTTTTTTTTAAGTAATAATTAGTTTTTCGGAGTACTAGTTACTTCTTTTAACTACGTCCATTTTAGTGTAGTTTGGTATCTGGTGTGCTGTTTGATGTTTATTCGGTGTTACTACTGCTCTATTATTTCTCTAGTTTTTGAGTTGTATAAGCTTATATTATGTCTGTATGTTTATTTGGTCGATATCTTCTATGCAGTTAACTGAGTTGCTAGTGTCTTTTACTAGCCTGAATGAATCAGGTCACCAGGAAAATATATGTGCATGCATTTCAAACAAGAATTAATCCTTTGTAGTTACCTTGTGTTTATCCTGTGAAGTAGATATCACAAAGATTTAGTGAAGCTTCTCATACTGGTAGAGATTGGAGCTGTAGACAAGTTGGGTTGATCAGTTCGTAATGGATAGTGATAACGTAGTGGTAGTTGAAGCTTTAACACTGGCATAACACTTTCTCCCTGTATTTGCCCTTGTGTTGTACAGGAGAGCTGCTCGATTTCTGAAGCAAGGTGGCTACATGCAGCTTAAAATCAGTTTCTGCCAGAGCTTTAAAACATGCTATCAGTTTTATTCTGATGAGAGATTGCATTTTGTGAGACTGATCAACCCAAGCACGTGCTCTGTGGTTCTAATCTTCTATCAAATTGTGGTGAGCTGATGGAAATTTCTAAGCTGATCTCCATCCGGTATGTTGAGTTAAAGTGAGGATATATTCTTCCTTAGTTTATCCTATTAGGAAAATTTGATAATCAGAGCTTTTTTTAATTTTTTATTTGTCCTATAAAATAGAAAAAGGAGTGTTTTACATGGTTTATAATCCAAGTATATAGCTGCTTGTGGCAGTTGAAGTAGGATACAACCCTTTTCATCTGAGGTAGTCTCTCAAAATAGTGAATGAATATTAATTAGTTCCATAAGAAACTGCTTTTTCTTAGCGTTTTCTTTTAGTGTTCTGCAGATTGTTAATTGTTGAATCCGTTGGATCTTCATGGTGTTTCAGATCTTCATATATAATAAATTGATATTTCAGATTACATTCTTTTTTTCAGATTTATGCAATCAATAGTTCATAGATTAAATCATGCCTCATAATTAGAGTTCCTTTTATTTTGGTTGATTGGAAGCTATATGAGGTATCCTTCATAGATCTTAGCAGCTACAGCTGACGTTTATTAGTGTGATTGTGTGATCATGATCTGGGTAGATTAATGAATGATTTTGGACACTTATCATTTACTAAGGCTATGAATCTGGACTTGAGAATCCCAATATGATATCTGTATGTGGAATGATTTCTGGAATTGTAGGCGATACGAAGACTAGTAACCTAATGTACTTACTTTGAGATTGTACATGTTATATCTAGAACTTTCAATATGTCGGGGTTATAAGGGTAAATACCTTGAATTTAGAGGTATTGCAATACGTCTTCTGAAGTCCTATCATCTTCTGATTGATTGGGTAGAGTTGACGAGAAACAAAAGCTGACATACTAGAGTATAGTGGTTGTGAGAGTAAAGTAGCAGTCCTTACGGGTTCTGTATTGGACAAAACTCATGTGGACAACCCAAAAAGAAAATAGAGGCAAATCAACGGAGACAGGAGTACCTATGAAGTGATGCAGATCAATGGCATGTTAGGACTTAGGCTATAGGCCTTATAATTAAGGTGATAAACGTCATTTTTTGTATAATTAAGGCGACTAAATGGAAACTGATATTGACTCGTGTCTGATTTTTCCCATTAAACACAACAAAATGACGTCGGAAAGCAGTGTAGTGTGTAATAGCCTACGCATTAATTGATAATCTAGTATACAGTACTACGTAAGAACTAAGCTTGAGAGATGATGTAATTTACACACTTCCAAGGTTCTTTTGTCGCCTAATAACTTAGATGATGGTTTTCTGTATGATTATATAAGATGCAATCAATTCAGATGACGTAATTCTAACTAACACTATCAATTTCAGTACAATTGATTAATCCCATCTCAATAGTATATTTTCTCCGTTTTTTATTATCTGCAACAATTACCAAAAATAGGTGTTTCATATTATTTTCAACAAATTTTTTTTTTCCTTTTTTAGTAAGTTTAGTAAGTGTAAAATTATTATAGTACCCTTAAAAAAAACTGATTATATTCTAACCTACAATCTAACTATGATTAATAACCCCAAAACCCCAATTTCATTCTCACTTATTTCTCACCATCTCCTTCAACCATCTCCTTCAATGGCAAACACCACCACCAGTCCACCACCACCACCACTACTACCATCGTACCGATCTCCACTCTATCTACATCTACCCATAAATTCCCCCTCTCTTTGTTCATCTCCCCTCAAATTCAACCACCACCTTCGCCGGAAGTCGCCCTATAAGTGTCATGCTTGTCGTCGTTGCCGTCTCCGCTTTCTCTCTCTTCCTTCTCCTTTTGTTTCATTCTTGTCACTAAAGCTCAAATTTGAAGGTTTATGGTCAAATTTAACCATGAAAATTTTAGATCTAGAATTTTAATGGTTAAATTTGACCAAATAAAGCTTTAATGATGATAGAGAAGGTAATGGTTTCATGGGGTGGCGTGGGTCTGGTTCGTGGTGGTGGCTGTGTGGGTTTGGTGTCGTGGGGTAGCGTGGGTCTGGTTCGTGGTGGTGGCTGGATGACGCGGGTTGTTTTGTAGGGGTGGCGTGGGTTGGGTTCGTGGGGTGGCGTGGGTCTGGATTCGTGGTGGTGGTGGTGACTGGGTTCGTGGTGGTGGTGGTGGCTATGTGGGTTTGGTGTCGTGGGGTAGCGTGGGTCTGGTTCGTGGTGGTGGCTGGATGGTGCGGGTTGTTTTGTAGGGGTGGCGTGGGTTGGGTTCATGGGGTGGCGTGGGTCTGGGTTCGTGGTGGTGGTGGTGACTGGGTTCGTGGTGGTGGTGGTGGCTGGGTTTGTGGTGGTGGCTGGGTTTTAGTGGTTTGATAAATTTTTGTTTTTTTTTAATTGGATTAGTGGTTAAGTACATGCCCTTGTATTTCAATAATCATGCTTAGGAACTTTTACCTCGGCCTTCGCAACCAGTACGGTTGTTGTAGATAATAAAAAACGGAGGTGGGTATTTAAAAATGTCATCGTGACATAAATTTTGTGGTTAGGTGACACATTGATCATGTCATATATAACGACCATTCTAAATATTCATTCTCGTTTTTTTTTTTAAATGTACTTTTACCTTGGTTAAATTATTTAACGAATTTTGTTACGAACAAGTAATTTGAGCGAGCTTGTTCATGTGTTTGAGTAACAAACGCGAGCAGCCTAAAATTTTTGGTTTCTTTTTTTTTGGCTTGATTTGGTTCAGCTTACGACCTTAATTGTTCCTTGTGTGCCCTTTAGGAACATCTGCATGATGCTATGATTAATGTTGGCGGTTTCAATCTTAATTGATGTTTAAATGATCAGTGTACATTGATATTTCCAATGTACAACCTCATATGAGGTAACTGTGAAGTTCTCTTAAAAATTGAATCAATCAATGGAACTATTGGGATGCTAGGAATTCTAGCAAATGACAATGCAATCTTAAATATGAATCGAAAAATTGGTGACGCTAAGGGTGTTCTGCACCATGAAGCGTGAAATGATGCTGAATGCTTGTACAGATTTCAATGCGCTAAGGGTGTGCCTGCAAATGGATCACCGAATGCAGCGAGATTTCCAGGTCGCGAAAAAACAATCTGCATTACACCAGACCTCGAGTTAACGATACACTTTCAACATAGCTCTATGTTAGCATATCAGCAAGACAATAGACATGGACATTTTCTTTCTTTTACCTGGTAATTCCCTAATGTCCGTGTCTTGAATCCTGCTGCACAATAGTCAAAATAGTATTCCCATGTTCGTATGAACTTCTCGTCGAAGCCAAGTGAACGAATTTTGCTGGAGATCCAGAAATAAAAGTGGATCAGCAGTAATAGCTAGCAGAACTTTATAGCACATACTATCAATTAGGTATGAACAAAGGCCGGAGCGAGTAGAGAGTGACCAACTAACCTCTGGTGCTCCAGGAAATTTTTTCGCCAGCATCTTAGTGTTTGATAGTAGTGTATCCCAATGTTTTCTATGTGCTCCACACTACAAAGTAAGCAGTTTAAGTATACTTTCCTACACAATTGGTTTCTTTCTTTGTTTTATCACACATATATTAAGTTTTCGCTAGTTTGCACATACCAAAGTCTAGAGGCAGCAGCCATTGCTGATGTTACTCTGCTCAAGCAAGGTAGACATCCGCCTGGGAAAATGTATTCTTTAATAAAATCTGAGCTTCTCCTGTATTCATCATACCGCTCATCCGGTATAGATATGAACTGAAGAATAGCAACTTCTTGTTTAGCAAAGATAAATGATATAAGCAGGAAGTCCTAAGAGGCTAACAGAACATGATCATCTTCTCTATATATTGTGCTCATGTTTGCTGTTACCTGAAGGACAAGAAGACCATTAGCTGCCAAGATGGATTCGGAACAATGGAAAAATTCCTCCATGAATTCATGACCTACGGCTTCAAGCATCTCACTGCGCAATAAGTAGCAGCACATCAAAAAATTTCAAAAAATAAAAATAACAGCAACCCACAAAGAGCTAAGCCAGTAAGAGCCTAAGGTCTAACCAGGAGATAATTCTATCATATTTTTGGGTGCCTGGCAATTGACGATAATCACAGAGAAGAAACCTTATGCGATCCTGTGAACCTCATGTTAGATTGAAGCAAGAGGAAGAAAGCATCGTATACAATGTAATTAATTAAAGATGCAATTGACACATTCGCCACTGCATCACTGAGGTAATCCTGGTGCTAATAACAGACTGTATTACCTGTAAACCAGCCTCTTTCACCCTTTGCTCTGCATATCTGAGTTGTTCTTCTGAAAGAGTAATGCCAGTATATTTGCATCCAGTTCTCTTCACCACTTCAATAGCTAGGCTACCCCAACCACAACCGATCTCAAGCACCTCATGATGTTTCTCTACCCTGGTCTAGATTGATGTCCTGATAAAACTTAGCTGATAGATAATAGTTCATAGACTAGATATGAAACTGCAGGAGACGAGGCTTATTACCTTTTCGAGCAAAAGAGAGATTTTCCTCATTTGTGCAACTTTTAAGTCTTCATTTGCAGACTATTAGATATTGAGAATCATGGGAAGAACAGTTATAATTGGAGACACTGAGTAACAACAGAGTTTATGTTTTGATACTAAACACAGATTGCGTTGGAGACTTAAGTTCTGACCTCGAAGACGGCAGAAGAGTAAGTCATTGTCTCATCCAAAAAGAGGGAAAACATTTCGTTGCTCTGATATCAACAAATAGATGAGAAAACATTAGAAGAAGCCATCTACTTTGCTATTTATTGCAAGCTTAGCATGATCATGTCAACTTTCAAGTAAAAGCATCATCAAAATTTATTTTTAGATTGGCCAACTTTTCATACCAAGTCATAGTGGCGAGAAATATTTCGACGAGCTTGTGTTAGTGTATTTTGCCTAGAAACATGATAGTAGAAATACTTTGCAGATGCAATACCAGCAGTAAAAAGCATTGGTGTCCACCAACCCCTGAAACCGTTTCATCAATAAAACCAAAGTTAAAATATATCGATACCTAAAGATCTAGGCAAGGAATTGATCACGCTGTCATTTAAGCAGACTATACCTCTTTTTGTTAATTTGTGAAGCTGAAGAATTTGAATCTCTGTTGGCAATAAAAATCTGCATAAGGAATTTGGCAAAAACTTGGAACAAGTAGTAATCCGGAGTACTATCTTGACACTTGGACAGAAATTTCTATATTACCATGAAAAGGTTAAGAAGGCCATCATTTTTGTCAACAAAGGTGAAGTCTCCATTAATAAATGCATCTGCAAGACCTAAATCTGCCTGTGTAGCTACCTGCAAGAACATATCTGAGTTCATCAGTTCTGTATATAGCTACTGTCTGCCAGATTGAAAGTTTGCATACACGAAGTACTATTTTAAGAATGTCCGAATGTTTTTCTCTATTGTTGAGTCTCACGCCCGCCCACCTCTCTACTTTTTTATCCCTACTTCTTCCTCCTTACTCTGTGTGCCCTAAAGCAATGGTAGGAAGGGGGTAATATTAAAGGAATAACACATGAAACTCAAGAAGCATACCTTCCAGTAAAACTGAGGGCTGTGAACTCTTATTGCAACTTTCAAAGGACATCTTTTGCTCGAGCCTTCAAATTTCAATATAGTGCCACCCTCCTCTAATAAACTGTTGCATTTAAAAGATAAGCAAGGTTATTTAAGAATGGAAACAAGAAAATAGCATTTCAGAACTCCATTTATACATTGTCACACTGTTCAACCTCAATCAGAATCATTTGGAAGCCCTAACAAGAGCAAGTATTTTATTACAAGCACAAGAAAAAACAAAACAGAAACAGAAATGTATGTGAAATGTAGATTAATGAACTTACATCAAACAGCCAGCTGAAATAAAGCCTTTGAGGAATCTAGTTACAAAAAGTCTAGCAGCTGTTTCTGTCAAAGAAGGCACCATTTGTTTCTGGTTTGTTAGGATGCTTAAGCTTTTTCCAAGCACACCTTGTGCAGCAACCATGCCAGCCTAAAAAATAACACCTTACATATCTTCAGAAACTCACTAGTTCACCTATGTATAACAAGAACAACATTGTGTTATCCACTCTAATGGGATCTGCCTCGTCTTGGAGAGGGTAAGGTGTTCACTGCCTTAACCCTGTATCAAATAATATGCAAATTGTTCTCATGCAGTACTAATTATGTCAATAGAAAAGGAGAAATATACCTTCAACCCATCCTCATGGAAGCCATAGCCTGAAATAAAGAATAAGAAATCACAAGTGCAATTGATTTGAAATATATACAACCTTTTCCGGTCTAGACCACTGTAAGAATTTTTCAAGACCTCACCAACCTTGATATGCTCCACAAAACCATATTCCTCTTGTTCCTTGAATATTACCAAGGTCAAGGGAAGTCTTTGTTGCTGCGACAGAGGGTACAGGATGACCAGTTGTCCATTTAAGCAACATATTTTCTGGTTGATGAGGTGGATTAAGAGTCACAAGAAAAGGAAGGCTGGACTCGATGTTCTGCATAGTTAAAAAACCAAGGAATCATTGTGGTATAACCATATATATAAATGAATCATACAAAAATCATTACAAATAGAACTCACTCAAATATCAAAGCTGGTACAGGAAATTAAACAGAATTAATATGTACCTGTAGTACATTTAGCCAGTATGTTAAACACAATTTGTTATCTATGGTCCCAAGAAAATTCCACGCACTCCACGCTGCTGGATTTTTGGGCATGAAATTTATATCACGATGGAGATATATATCACTGTGAATATGAAGTCCAAAAGCATTGATTTCAATTAGTTAATCTGAAGAAAAAAAAGTTCAGCTTCAACTTCTTATGGTCCACACTTCATCTGAGAAATGAGCATGATCACAAGTGGAGCAATCTTGTCAACACAATGTCATTCATCTATTTAAGACGAAAAGAAAAGGAAACCAAACCTGTAAACATATTGGAATGCACCCAGTATACTTCTTTCATCATATGTTGCTTCATTTCCTAGCATTTGTATGGCATCTGGTGCATGAACAGCTATAATGCATCTGTCATATATGTCTTTTGAACCGTCACTACATAACAAGGTACAGCCTGCAAAAGTGTTGATCCATGAATTCAGAATTGAAGCTCCCATAAGTAATCCCAAGTAACAATATATAGACGATATCATGAGCTCAGTTTAGTCTACTGTTGTTAGTATGAGCTGCAGCCTCTTGTATAAAGCTAGATAGTTTTGTTCATGTGACAACTTTAGAACTTGCGGATGCATATCAAAATCGACTAAACAGCCATAACCTTAAGATACAGATCAAGGTATAGAGTGATTTATTTAAGTCCTTCAAATGAAAAATGCAATTAGAAACTGTTAAAACTTAAAACACAGGATCACCATGAATTTCTCTGTTTTTGTGTGGTCGCAGACTTAATAATGATGTGTCTACTCACCCTCATCACTCGTTGAAACAGAAATCACCTCACTATTGGTTTTTACTTGAACTCCTCGATTTTCTAACTCTTCCCTAACCTGTAAGAGATACCGTACATAGCATACAAATGATTACAAGCATTACAAGAGCAGTAACATCTTGTATATAGCTGATAAGGCTAGAATGAGACCTTATTTACATAACAATGGGAGCGTCCTTTCACAGTAAGCCATTGTGGACGGCCAAATACCTGTCAGAAACAATTGTTCAGCTTATCAATGAGAAAGGCACGAATGCACGATAGTGTTAAGAGGTTATTGAAATGAACCTGAAGCAAGTGGTGGTTACGACAGAAGGAAAGTATGGAGAAAGCCGAAAAGTTCATCACTGTGTCTGAAGGGCAAGACCAGATTGAAGCACACATCGGAACCTACAAATGTAAAGTAACAGGACTTGATGATGATGAATAATGCATACAGAACACTTACATACACAAACAGAAATTGCGATGAAAACTTTTGTGAATCTTACAAGATAAGCCTTCTGAAACAACTCAGAGTAACCTCTAGACTTGATAAAGTGGCCAAGAGTTTGAGTTCGATCCATCTCTGAGTTATTTTCAAGCTCTTCAAGGTACCTTAAGAGATTTTTGTCAATGCCATAAGTGAAAGCAATATTATAACTCATTTACTCTACAATGAAGTGCACGCCGCCTGTTATGGCTAGCTACACGTAAGACCATGTTCGTTTCACCTGCAGAACTGAACTGATGCAGAGTAATACTGATTTTTTTTAATGATCACCACTGATTTTTATCAATTAAAACTGACTTCTATTAATCAATTGGCATTCACATTCTTCATAACATTCGGCTTACTTAAAGGAGTCATGTTGAAAAAACACAATGGCTTACATTATCACTTCATTCTTGAACTTGAATATTTCCTGGATCATTTTCAAGAAGTATGGATTTACTGCGTTTGTTTTCTGAGCAAATAAACCGCTTAAACCATTTCGACTTCCCCATTCACATCCGCGGCCTTTATCTAAACTAACAGAAAATGACATATCAGAGTCCTCCATTTCAATGCCAAGGCTTTCAAAGAGCTCCATCATATTTGGATATGTAACCTGTTCAATTGTATCATAATTTCCAATATTAGAGAATTCAAATGACATTATCAATTTATCATAGTAGAATTAACCATAATTTACGTATCAAATTAAATAATTATATCAATGCTTCCTAAGAATCTTAACATGTTGAACTTAAACTTTGTGATTGTAACCTTACATTAGATGTTGTGCGACAGCGGAAGCAAAGGTCGTAAACAAACAAGAAAACAATAAAGAAATTCAATGCAAACAATAAGAACAACACCAAGAATTTACGTGGTTCACTATCGATGTGATAGCTACGTCCACGGGCACCGAGATCGAATGATTTCACTATAAACTGCAAAGATTACAAAGATGATTCTTGTATTTCTCAAGAACGGCTCTTTCACTCTGTCTCTCTTCACCCTAATACTGATATTAGGGAGGTTTTATATTAATCCCTAATTAAAAGATACTTGGGCAAAAAGATAATAAAATAAGATAACCTAAAACCGCAAAATCCGCGTTCCGTATTTTTCCTTCTCCGCCCGGTCAGACCGGGCAAGGTCTGCCCGATCGGGCGCGAGAAGAAAACTCCATACGAATGCTTCAACGTATCCAACCCCCACCGCCCGGTCAGACCGGGCAAGGTCTGCCCGATCGGGCGAAGGCTCGCCCGGTCGGGCGCGAGAGCAGCTTCTTCAACGAATTTGCCAGGCACCTCTTCTTCTTCCGCCCGGTCAGACCGGGCAATGTCCGCCCGATCGGGCGGACAAAGCTACGAAGTACGAGTCACCTAATATACTTATCAACAATCTCCACCTTGACGAGAACTCGTAGTCAGCAAACGACCCCATCAAGACATAGTGAAAAAACATCTCAAGCCAAACCCGATGCAGGACTCATGCATAAGCCATACATCCCGATAAGTCTTCAACCAAGACCCATCACATACTCGTCTCCAAGTATAACAACTCATAATGCTCCACCTGCATCACAAGCCCCGGGCAAGCTCCACCTTAAGGCCAACACACCTACACCAGGAGCTCCCCAACTTCGCCCCTCAGGGCCTACTACATCACGTAGTAATCAATATTTAGCAAGTCTAAGCAATGTTTAAACTTGCTAAACGGAACAGGCTTAGTGAAGAAATCAGCCGGGTTGTCAGCAGTCCCAATCTTCTTCACCTTAATCCTCTTGTCAGTACGCAAGAAATGATACCTGACATCAATGTGCTTCGTCCGATCATGGTGTACTTGATCTTTAGCTAAGCAAATCGCACTTAGACTATCACAATACACTGTAGCAAAATCCTGTGCAATACCCAGTTCACCTACTAGGCCTTTGAGCCAAATAGACTCCTTAGCTGCAGAAGTTAGAGCCATATACTCAGCTTCAGTAGTTGACAACGTAACTGATGACTGCAATGTAGACTTCCAACTAACCACAGAACCACCCAAAGTGAACACATAACCAGTCACAGACCTCCTGGTATCCACATCAGCTGCATAATCAGAATCACTGTACCCAGTGACCAAGCATTCCCTACCATTCCCGTACACAAGACCAATATCAGTTGTCCCTCTCAGGTAGCGAAAAATCCTTTTCACCCCTTGCCAGTGTTCCCTCCCAGGTCGAGCCATAAACCTGCTTACAACACTAACAGCATGCGCAATATCCGGCCTAGTACAGACCATAGCATACATCAAACAACCAACCGCGTTTGCATATGGAACTCTAGACATATAAGACAACTCCTCCTCTGATTGAGGTGACATAGACAAAGACAACTTACAACTAACAGTAGTTGGCGTACTTATAGGCTTCGATTTTTCCATCCCAAAACGAGACAAAATCTTTTCAATGTAGCTTTTCTGAGTCAAGAAAAGCTTACCTCTAGCCCGATCCCTGTAGATCTCCATACCCAAAATCTTCCTAGCTGCACCCAAGTCTTTCATGTCAAACTCCGAGTTAAGCATCTCCTTTAATCTAGCAATATCAGATTTATTCTTTGTGGCAACCAACATGTCATCAACATATAACAAAAGATAAATCATGGAACCATTATCCAGCTTACTATGATACACACAGCAATCATATGAATTCCTGTCAAAACCTTGTGAAACCATAAAAGAATCAAACCTTTTGTACCACTGTCGGGGGGATTGCTTAAGTCCATACAATGACTTTAGCAATCTGCAGGCATAGTGTTCCTTTCCAGGAACTTCGAATCCTTCGGGCTGCTTCATCAGAATCTCCTCCTCCAAATCGCCATGAAGGAAAGCCGTTTTAACATCCAACTGCTCCAGCTCAAGATCAAAATGTGCTACAATTGACAATAACACACGGATAGAAGTATGTCGAACCACAGGTGAGAATATCTCAACAAAGTCAACCCCTTCTACCTGACTGAACCCCTTAGCAACTAGCCTAGCCTTAAAACGTATTTGCTCAGTTTCCGACAACCCTTCTTTCTTCTTGTAAATCCATTTACAACCCACAAGCTTCCTCCCTTCCGGTACCTTTACCAGTTCCCACACTCTGTTCTTGTAAAGAGACTGCATCTCTTCACCCATTGCGGCAAGCCATTGCGCAGACTCACTACAACTAATTGCTTGTTTATATGTGGCAGGTTCAAATGACTCTACATCATCAGCTACACTCAATGCATAACCTGTCATCGCATCAACACAGCAATTTCTTCCCTCCATCTCTTCAATCAATCTAACAGGCTTCTTGATAACTCGTTTAGGCATCTCAAGAATGGTGTCAGGTTGACTAGATGACCCCTGATTAGATTGCTCCACCTCATCCCCAGAGTTAGAATGAGTAGGAGTAATCTCAGGTTCAGGAGTACCCGGCACTGGAACATCAGCATCATCATCAATATATTGTACCCGAGGTAAATCAGCAATGGTAGACTGATGTACCTCAAGTACCCCATCTGTCTGTAATAAATTGTCTCCTTCCCTTCTCAAATCTGAAATCTCTGCATTTTTAATTGAATACATGGTGTTTTCATCGAAAGTAACATCCCTACTAAGAATGACCCGACCCTCCGAAGGTGAAAAAATTCTAAACCCCTTCACACCATCCCCGTACCCAACAAAACACCCCTTCTTGGCTCGTGGATCCAGCTTACCCTCAATAACATGATAATAAGCAACACAACCAAAAATCTTCAAATTCGAAAAATTAGGCAACTTACCACTCCAGATCTCAAACGGAATTTTGGAATCAATTCCAGAATGAGGACCCCTATTAATGACATAACAAGCTGTTAACACAGCTTCACTCCAGTACCTCCTCCCAAGCCCTGCATTAGAGAGCATGCATCGAACTCTCTCTAGCAGTGTCTGATTAACCCGTTCTGCTACACCGTTCTGCTGTGGTGTCTTCCTGACAGTATGATGCCGACCTATACCCTCATCTGCACAGAACTGATTAAACTCGTCTTTGCAAAACTCTAGCCCATTGTCCGTTCGTAGCTTCTTGATCTTCCTTCCTTGTCGATTTTCCACCAAAGCTTTCCATTGCTTGAAAACTTTGAAGGCCTCATCCTTTGACTTAAGCAACCTAAGCCATGTGTATCGGGACTTGTCATCAACAAATGACACAAAATAGTGGTGCGACAGCGGAAGCAAAGGTCGTAAACAAACAAGAAAACAATAAAGAAATTCAATGCAAACAATAAGAACAACACCAAGAATTTACGTGGTTCACTATCGATGTGATAGCTACGTCCACGGGCACCGAGATCGAATGATTTCACTATAAACTGCAAAGATTACAAAGATGATTCTTGTATTTCTCAAGAACGGCTCTTTCACTCTGTCTCTCTTCACCCTAATACTGATATTAGGGAGGTTTTATATTAATCCCTAATTAAAAGATACTTGGGCAAAAAGATAATAAAATAAGATAACCTAAAACCGCAAAATCCGCGTTCCGTATTTTTCCTTCTCCGCCCGGTCAGACCGGGCAAGGTCTGCCCGATCGGGCGCGAGAAGAAAACTCCATACGAATGCTTCAACGTATCCAACCCCCACCGCCCGGTCAGACCGGGCAAGGTCTGCCCGATCGGGCGAAGGCTCGCCCGGTCGGGCGAAGGCTCGCCCGGTCGGGCGCGAGAGCAGCTTCTTCAACGAATTTGCCAGGCACCTCTTCTTCTTCCGCCCGGTCAGACCGGGCAATGTCCGCCCGATCGGGCGGACAAAGCTACGAAGTACTAGTCACCTAATATACTTATCAACATTAGATATTTAGTTAATTTTCCCAAACATTTCTATTTCTTAAGAAGTATTAACTATTAAGTATTATGTTAGAGCTGAAGTTAGAGGTGAAAGTGAGGGATAGCTCAAGCAGTTAAATCTCTCCTCCCAGTTCCAGGTGATCGTAGGATCGATTCTCATCCCCCACCTCTTAAGCTCCAATTTATTGTAAATAATATCTCGTGTATGATTTAATCTAGGGTGAGCTAACACCCTCAATGAATGTGACCAACTACAAGACTTGAGTACCTGACTAGGGAGACCTAAAAAGTAAAACAGTCGTGATCAATCGGATCATTCATTCATCTTACCAACTTAAAAAAAAAAATTATAAACATGTTACACGATCGAACGGACCCCATCAACATTCTAAGCTTATTGTCCAAAATATTTAATTTACGTTAAGTCACTTTCACTATCTCTTTCTTTAAGTCCATTAGAAAAGTTAATTAAGGGGACACAAAGAAGGAGAAAAGGGCACATAAAAAAGAAAAGGACTTACCCGATTAAAGACCATAAAACCAAGGTCTAAGTCAATGCCATCGATACGAACCGTTTTGGCATGTCCACCTAAATAATCTTCTTTCTCATACAATACCACTTTTACTCCTGTTTTTGCAATTTCATATGCTGCTCCTAGTCCACTTATTCCTCCACCTACCACTGCAACTCTCATCTCTTATTCTTCTTTTTGTAATTTTCTACCAAAAAAAAAATAAAAAAATCCAAGTCCACAAATTAAATCACCATTATTATAATACTATAATATGACATTTGGCAAATTAAGAATGTTACACATAGGCAATGCACCTTAATTCAGTAAGCACAAATAACAATGGAAAGGTCGTAAAAAAAATTCATGGACCAAGATTTGAACTCATGAACTTTTTAATTGGAGCAAAACTAATTTCACCAATCGCTTTTTTATACTTTGTATTTTTTTTTATGGTAAAAAAATATGTTTAGGGGTTATTAGGTCATGGCTGCCCCTTAAAAGTTCCACCATTCCTAGAAAGAGTCAATTTTATAACAAAAAGTGAATTTGACAAAACTCAAAATACATATAGATTATATAGGTAGTCACACTTAGAAAAAAAAAAAGTTGTAAATTGTGATTAATTTATTCAAGAAATTGAAGAAGAAGAATTAAACTTGAGACATCTTAGGAATCAATACGTTCCTTACAAAAATGAGGATTTAAATTATATGAATCAACTATATATATGCAACTTTGATTATGATAATGAGAAAATAATTTCCCAAAAAAAAAAAACAACGTACATTACCTTAAAAGGTTGTAATAACTTCAAAGTATAAGCGCAAACAAGACCAATTATACAGTTTGGAATGATAATGCAGTGTGATTAAAAATTTAGAAGGATAAGAGAAATCTTTGTGGACTGCAAAAATCTTAAGAAATCAGAGGGATGAAAGAAAGAAATAGTATGACATATCACAAATTGATATAGTGGGAAAAAGATAAGCCAATAAGGACATTATTCATTGCATTGGGATGGGTCTACACTACAATGTTGCGATATGAAGAGATAGTAACACTTTAAATATGCTCATTTATACTTCTCACGCGCTCGTACCCAAATTTAAATGTGTATTTAACTATATATGGTCGTCCATCAGGTTGGGTTCAGTTTGACCAATCTAAATTTTCGGGTTTGAATGGAAGTGATTTATATATGACAAAAGCTAACGAACGTTATGGGGGCGTTGGATAAGATAACTAAAATCAGAAATATTAACTTGAAATAAACATTAATTACACCGATCGACAGATACTTTTGACATGCATTCCCAAATTAATAAGAAGTACCTTGTTAGGAAATATTTTAAAAGGTTATCCAACGCCCCGAGGGTGTTCGTTAGCAAGATCCTTAATAAAATGTTGTTTTACTTAATTAAATGTTGTTTTTAATCAATAAAATCTGTACGAATAATCAATTAAAATCAATGCTAATAAATACTCCATATATTGCAGTCAATGAGATCAGTTTTAATTAATTTGATTAGAAAAATTAATTCCATATTAGTAAGATCAAGTTAATTGATCATGGACTAATTATACTAGACTAGGTAGCATATAAATTTTTTTTTTTTTATCAAATTATTTCAAATACGTACATATAAAAAAATACCCTTAATTATTTTTTGAACAAAAAAATACCATTAATTATTGATATTATTTAGGGTTATGGTGTATTTTTAATTTTTGACAAACAAACAAATAGCATTAAAAAAAAAAGTTACTTCTTGCTAACACATTTAATTTCTGTACAATATACCTCTCCGATTCTTTTGTTGTTCTTAATTGGAAATTTCTTGTGATATAAAAAAGTTAGCAGGAAAAATAAAATGAATCGGAGAGAGTAAATCAAAGAAAAGATCAATAAGGTAAATTGTCCATACAAAATTATTGATCAAATAGTCCATAAAATATTACTCCATATTAATTAAAATATTAAATAGTTCAATGAATTATTATTATACGGAGTATAATTTATGCATGATTACTATTTACGAAATACAAATAATAAAACATCAAAGTTGTTGAAGCCACTCATGTCATGAAATGAAGTCTAAAAATCAGTGACAAATAAAGCACCACGTAGGGCTTCTCTTATCCGATCCTATTGCCTACAAAGTACAAACTATTCCAAGATCCAAGTTGATTATAGAACTTTCCTATAAATCACAACGTAATAATGATTTATACCCGCTTTACTTTTTTTTTTTTTTAATAATGAACACATAGCAATTCAACGTGGTTCAGGAGTAACCCCTTATGTGTGCGGCCCATCGACCACTATATACTATACTATTTCTTCCGTTCTTTAATATTTGTACGTACAAGATAGTATTATACAAGTAGAATTTTATGTTATCTGTTTATCACATCCTCTTCTTAAACTGTAATTTGTGATTTATGAATATAAGATGTAAGAATCTAAGATTGCCGACCAATTGTTAAGATGTAGCCTAAAGGTCAACACTGTTAACGGAGCCCAAAATCGTGGAGGATTGAGTTTCAAGTTTGGATCTAGTGAAGCATCGTAAGCAAGGCAAGAAAAATTGATCACAAAGGCCAAATGATATAAAAAGATTTGATTTTTTTCAGGGTCTGTTCAGTTCACTTTATTTTCACTTATTTCAGTTTTAATAAGTTCAGTGAGAAAAAATAAGTTCTGATAAGGGTTGTCTGAGTTCAAATTACAACTAAAATAAGTTTTAATAAAGTTCAGATAAGTTCAGGTAAGTTCAGATAAATTCAATAAGATCAGATAAGTAAAAATCAAGTGAATAGAGCACACCCTTATCTACCTTCCTCAAAACTTTAATCAGGTTAAGCAGTTGACAACTACAAATTATTAAGGAGTAATCAACAAACATCTTAAAAGTTGAAAAGTACACAATATGACCTAATACAAGGTAGATAATTTTACAAACCAAACACTTAAGATAGTTACAATACAATGTATTCCAATTCCTTCATTCCCTTAAAGTTGCCCCATATTCCAACTTTCACTTTATTTAGTCTTTCAAGTATGTGACAGAAGATTTCCAAAAAAAAAAAGGAAGGTATGTGACAGAAGAAAAAAGTTCGTAGTTGAGTCCATCAATTTCTAGTTTGATGTGATTCAATTGACAACAATTTAGAGAGGGTGTGATGATGAGGTGAAGGTTTGGTTTCAAGAATTGAAACCTTTATATATATATATATTTTTTTTAACATAATAATGTTTGTGAACTGTTAAACATCGCCCGCAAATTCCTACATAAAGCCCACAAAATAAGAGTGAAATGACACTTTTGCCCTCATACTAAAAAACACACAATTTCTCTCTCTACTCTCTACTTCCACTTTCTCTCTCTAAATTATTTCCAAAGCTATGTCGAGGCGGCCCGGCAAGGAAGTGGCGGCACCGGCGGTGGGCGGAAGGCGGTTTGCCGGCCAGAAGGTAAATTTTTTAATTTTTGTAATTTTTTTTAAAAAAAAAAACCTCCGGCGACGGTGGGGCGCCAAGGCGAGACGCCACCACCACGGCGGAGGCGCCTAGGCAAGGCGCCCGTACGGTGGTGGCGGCGCCTAGCCCAGACGCCACTACCACGGCGGCGGCGCAGAGGCTACGCGCCACGGCCGTGGTAGTGGCGTCTGGGCTTGGCGCCGACACCACCGTACAGGCGCCTTGCCTAGGCGCCTCGTTCTTTTTTTTTTTTTTTTAATTTTTTTTTTTTTAATTTTAAATTTTATTTTCGATTTTTTTTTTTTTTTTTAAAAAATTTGTTTTTCTTTTTTTTAAATTGTATGTTCCCTTTTTTTTTTATCTTTTTTTTTTAAATTTTGTTTTTTTATTTGTTTTAATTTTATATTTTTTATGTTTATAATTTTATTTCCGTGACTTGTTTATTTGCTTTTGTGTTTATTTTCGACTTTTTTTTAATTTGTTTTCGTTATTATGTTTCGTTATTTACTTGGAGTTAGGCATCGCAATTTAGACCTGGTGCGGGGAAGAGTATTGACGTCGTGAGGAGTACGATCTACTCAATGGAGAGCTCGGGGCCCAGACACGTTAGATCCCGTGGTATTTCGGCCTCGGCCCGCAGAGAACGGGTGCACTGTTCTGCGGACGATCAAGATGATGATGATGATGATGAGGAGGAGGAGGAGGAGGTCGAGGAGGAGGAGGTCGAGGACGAGGATGATTCAGATGAGGATGTCGACGATCAGAGTGGACCATATGATGATTACGGTCCATTCAGTCAGAGACTTGATGATACGTATGAGACGCATAGGGTAGATGTGCGTAAGGGTCGAGATGGTAGGTTTGTTAGTAGATCTGGCACATCATCTGCGTCCACTGTGTCTGCGGGTAGCAGAAAACGGTCGAGGGCCGTTAATGATTCTTGGATGGTGAGGGGTGAGGTGGCCGGGGGACCTATAGACGGGAGTGTGATTCCTAGCTTTTTAGGACACATCGCTACCCGTATTTGGGAGGACCAGGAGAGGGCTTTGGATACAGGCATTTTGAAATGCCAAACCCGGGAAAAGACTTGTAGGTTTTTGTGTAGCTGGGCTGATGCTTGGCCGGAGGAGAGCGAGATGGTCGGGCGATTGAGGGCCACTAGAGTGAGTCACCTTCCTGCCACCATGCACGATAGGATTGACTGGACGCTGATCACGGCTTTCGTTGAGCGATGGCAGCCGGATACGAACTCGTTCCACCTTCCGTTCGGTGAGATGACGATCATGTTGCATGACGTCGAGGCCATCCTTGGGATTCCCGTGGAGGGAAACCGAGCATCTGTCGTCACTGATGCGGATCAGGCAGATTTACTAGCGGAGCTGTTGGCGGTGGATAGGGCTGCGCTGTACACATCGGCACTTGGTGTGTGGGATCACGGCGGCGTTAAGATCGCAGCCGTCTTGCAGCGATGTTTGCACCCTACGGCACGTAGGACGCAGGACACACAGCTGGCTGCATATGTTTTTCTTCTTCTCGGGTGTACCTTGTTTCCGGATAAGAGCGGGAACAAGCTCAGGCCACGCGACATAGTTGACGCGTGTGAGCCCGACAGAGTAGGCCAGTTTTCTTGGGGGTCGGCTACGCTGGCGTATCTGTATCGCCAGTTAGGATTCTCGAGCCGGGCTGATGCAGCAGGTATCACTGGATGTCTGACGTTGTTACAGACCTGGATATACGAGTATTTTCCTGCGTTTCGACCACACCGCGACCCGGTTCCCATTGGTGATGGCCAGCCACGTGCCTGTGCGTGGAGTCCGCGTGTCGAGAAGAAGTCCGTTGACCGCCTGCGCTCCATACGGTTATCGCTTGACAGGATGTCCCCCTTAGAGGTACAGTGATTAAATTATTTCTACTTTTACAATCTGATGCTTTATTTTATGACTGTTACTGATTTTAAATAATGTGCAGGTGAACTGGATGCCTTTCGGCCAGAACCCTAGTAATAGGGTACCCAGGACCCTCTACACTGGACTGATTCAGTATCGCGAGATCGTAGAGGCGTACATGCCGCAGCGCTGTCTTCGCCAGCTTGGATTTGTCCAAGTTGTCCCACCTCCACCGGCATGGCCCAGTAAGGCGGTACGATCTGCGTCGTCGAAGGAGTACGTCGTCCAATGGCCGTCAAACATGATATCCATGTGGGAGCAGTTTCCGATGGTTGCCCGCCTATGGACGGCGGAGCTGCAGCGGCCGCCAAGTGGGGTGACTGCCATGTGTGACCAGCACTACATGGAATGGTACATCCGGCACTCGCACCCGAGGTTGATCAAAGACATCGACGACGCAGATGATGACGATGTGCCACCTGCCACTGACGAGTGCATGACGAGATGAACTGCATGACGAGTGCATCAGGCAGAGCTGTTATTGACGATCTGGAACGGACCCTTGAGCAGTGGCAGTGGGCGTCACGCGCCACTACTATGGTCGAGGCTTCTCCACCAGGCGCCGTGACCACGGTGGCGGCGTCCTGGCTAGGCGCCACAACCACGGCATGGCCTTTTGGCTAGGCGCCAGCCACCATTTCGTCCTTACGATGCGTTACGAACCTCGTTTTCTGATGACGACGGCGATTCTCCGGTGATCCTCGGCGATCCGGTGCTGCTCCACATTTTTTTAGTGCGAAAAATTTATCTTCCGTTAAAATTATAAAAAGGGCAAATTTGTCAAAAAATTATAAAATGTGGGCTTTATGTAGAGATTTGCGGGCGATGAATAACAAGTCCCTAATGTTTGCCTATACTTGTACGGACTATATGATTTTCATTACACAAACTATATTGACTGCCGCACCCAATACTTCGTGCGGCAGCCCATTTCTTCTACAAAAATCCTCCTTTCCTTCTTTTACCGGACTTTCTCTCTACTCCCCTGCTGCGCCAGTCAATTTCAAAACCCCAGTCACTCCGCATTCCATGCTAGAAAGCTACCCAATTCCTGCTCTTCTGCTTCCGATGTGCTCCCTTCTAATACCCTCCAACTCCACTTCTTCAAATTTTCCATTCTCAATCAATTTGTCATTTTCTTTAGTGGGCTTTCGTAATTTTTTCCATACCAAACCCAAACAAAGACCTTGCTTTTAATTTTACCTGTCTTTTTCTGTTAATTATATACCCTTTATTTTGATTAAATACTTGTTTTCTTCTCTCTCCTCGTGGTCTCCGCCATAGCTGGTTAATTGCGGTGGCTTGTTAATTGTTAGTCTGTAATTGCGGCTGTTTTTGCGGCCGAGGTGGTGGCGATGTGGGCTGATTTGTTGGTGTTTGTTATTGCGGGGTGACGCGGTTGTTTGTGTGTTTGTTGTTGTTGCAGTTTGTTGTTATTGTTGGGTTGGTGAATTGGGTCGGGAAGGTGACGCGGGTGGTGGTGGTGGTGGAGAGGGAAATGCGGCGGAGGAGAGGGCAGCGAGTGGTGGCGAAGTGGTGGTGGGTAGGGGTGTACACCGGTCCAATACCGGACCGGACCTGGACCGGACCTGTTTGGACCGGGGACCTGAATTGGGTAATTATGAGGACCGGGGACCGGACCTGAATTAACAGGTCCGGTTCCGGGCCAGACCTGAAAAATCAGGTCGGTCCGGGTTTGGACCTGAATGGACCTGTTTTGTGTCTTTTACGTTTTTTTTTTTAATACAAAACCTGTTGGACCTGCATATGGACCTGTTTTGTGATTTTTAGACCTGTTGCATAATTTAATAATTACATACAAACCAAAATTATCAATTACAAAACTACATAAAGTCTATAAAGTCCCGATTCTCAAACACCAAAAATACAAATGAATCCACCGAAAATACAAATAAGTCCACGAAAACTCAGTTTCAATTTTTCAGAGTTTGGTTTTCTTTTTTTTTTTTTTTTTTTTTTTTTTTTTAATTACGATTTTCCCGGGTTTCAGGTCCGGACCTGAAAACCCCGGGTTTGGACCGGGTCCGGACCGGGACCGGGAACCTGGATTTTTAAGAACCGGGACCGGACCTGAATCAACGGGTCCGGGTCAGGTCCGGTCCGGTTCAGGTCCGGGCCAATTTTTGTACACCCCTAGTGGTGGGGGTGGTGAAGAGAGAGGGAGTGCGCGAGTTTGAGTTTGCCCACATTATTCATTTGAAAAAGAGAGAAAGAAAGAGAGTAAGGGGGGGGGGGGAGAGGAGAGAGAACGAAATAAAAATATCTTGTATGTTATTAATCATATTAGCCAATAAATGACACATATCAACCATTAAAATGAACATATCAGTCAATTGATGTCTGATACTAGTCAATATTAGGGACATATCTGACATTAAAAACGTATCAGTCACACAAGGAACATATCAACCAACAAATGAAGCATATAAGCAAAAAAAAAGGAACATATCTTCCAACAAAAGATACATATCAGCCAACAGAAGGAATATATCAGCTAACAAAAGGATGAAATTAGCAATAAAAACAACATATAAGCCAACAAAATAAACACATCAGCCAACACAATGAAACATATAAGCCAACAATTAAAATATACATATCAGCCAACAAAATAAAGATATTAGCCAACTAAAGAAATATATCAGCCAACTGATGTCTTATAGCAGCCAACAAAAGGAACATATCAAAAAAATCTAAAATCCATATCACCCAACAAAAGGAATATTTAGCCAACACAAAAACCGTATAAGCCAACAAATGAAACATATCAGCCAACACATGAAACATATTAGCCAACAAGTAAAATATATCAGCCAACCGGCCGCATGCATAATTTGCGTGCGGCAGTCCGCACCCAATACCTTCTCTTTTCATTAACTTACCCTATGATTATCAACAATCGTGTTCGAGATAGAAAGAGTGGTCTAATTGACTAATTTTCTGACTTTTTAGACATGAGACTAGAGGTTAAATTTTACCAAACTCATGTTAAGAGGAATTCTATAAAATCCCTCCTTCCTACTCTCAGTACGTTATCTTTCTTTATTTGCAAATGATATACTTGTTCTTCTACACGATATTAAGCTATACTGGTATACTTAGTATAAATGTATGTGAGTATGTGACTATATATTTGGAATATGTAGAAAAATTGTGTATTTATCTTTAAAATAATTTAACATTATTTCACCATGTTTATTGATCGCTAGTAGCTAGTTCTCTTGTTCAATTTCATTTTATGCTACTTAACCTTGAGTTTAATTTTACTTAACTACTTTTAATAAGAATGCAGTGAAAATGTTCATAAATGTCCTAAAAATAGAGTTAAGTATAAGATTGGGGTCTAAATTTTTACATTTTTCACCTTTTGAGAGCTTAGTGTTTTTTTCTTTTCACCTTTTGGGACCTATAGTTAACAATACGGTTAGTTAACCCACCTTTAACTCACCTAGAAAAGAAAAAAAAAAAAAACCTTAGTCCCTTCAATTAATTTTTGGCAAAAAAAAACTTAGTCTCCTCATAAATTCTGTCAATTCCAAAAAGCATAGGCCCTTAAATCTTTATCTCATCCATAATTACCGAAGAAAATTAACTATAATTTTTTTAAACTAATACATATCCAAAGGGCCAAATTAGAAAATAACACCTGATAAAAGACCATATTTTGATTATAACACCTGAACATTTCAAGTTTTTATTATAACACCTGCTAAAAAATTAAAATTTTGGTTTCACCACCTAAATGGTTACGACGTTAGAGGATCTGTTAGTTGGGCCCACTGCAACGGCTATTTTTTTCAAAGTTCTGTATATATTTACGATATTCTTCACAAACGGTGAATTGTTGATCTGGGTACACAATTTTAGGCTTCACATTTTGCGAATTTAACAATCAAATTGTCGAAATTGTTTGATTTCAGCATCATTGTTTGGGGGAGGAAGATTTGAAATCAGGTAATTGCGAAATAACACTGCAGAAAACCCTAGTTTATCTTTCTTTAATGAGGTGTAAGTCAATCTATGTTGTTGAATTAAGTGCATAATTCAGTGCGCATGTGGAATTAATCATGTAATTCGTACATTTTTAAGGTTCATTGTGTGTTAATTGTCCTCTAATTTGCGAAAAAATGAAATTAGGGTTCATCGGAACCATAAATTGGGGGTTTTGATTTGTAGGACTGATTGGTTAATTCCGTTGGTTCAATTGTATTGTTTTTCAAAGTAGGAATGGTTTTGCTTATTGTGGATGGCGTATTGGTGCAGGAGATGTCTATCATTAGTTCCTCTCCTTCAAAGGAGAAGAAGTGCAAGTGTGGTGTTCCATTGGCGAAGCTTACCAGTTGGACAAGGGAGAACCCTGGTCGGAAGTTCAGAACGTGCAAGTTCTATGATCCTGTAATTGAGAGTAGAGGTTGCAAAGCATTTGAATGGGTGGATGAAGAAGATGGGACAGCCTGGCAAACAGAGGTGATCAACAGTTTGTTGTTAGATAAGAAGCTGTTGAAGGGAGAAATTAGTGACTACAAAAGGGAAGTTGATGATCTTAGTGGACAGATGAGGTGTTTGCTCAATGAAGTTGACAGGCTGAAGATGAAATACAAGGCTTTAAGCTCTGACAGGAAGAAGATGAACAGTGAGATGCATGGAAGAAATGCAAGATCAGAGCACTCTGTTCATTGTCTTGCTTTTGGGATTAGTTTGGTCATATTAGTGATGCTAGTTATTGGGGGGTTTGTAATGCTTAAAGTGTAATTTGTCCAACAGTAATAGTAATATGCTAATGTAATGGTTTATCAGTGGGAGTGAACCACTTTTGCAAACTAATGTACAAATATTTGGAAGGAATGATTTAAGTAATTGAGTAAATTAGTAATTGAGCAAATAGCTAAAAAGATGATATTGCATAGAAGTAATTTATCAAATTAGTTGCACAGCTTAACCAAATTGGTTGTTAAAGCCTAACACCAAAGTATATATTTAACAAAATAGGCTCCTTTAGCCTAAAACCAAAACTAAAAGTTCAAAATATTGCATGCTAATGTTCAAAATATCAACCTAAAGCTTAAGTTCAGAAAAACAACAAGAAGATCATTGAGTCAAATTTGCATGTCTGGAAGTTAGCAACTTAGCCCTCCTTGTCTACACTCCAGTGTGCTGAACTGCATCTTTGTTTATGGGTTCTAGTTGACTGGAAGAGGGGGTGCTATGTTGCTTGGCTTTTGGCTGGCCCTGTAGACTCTATGAACCTTTCCACTTACTCAGTGGTTCACAGCCTGGTTGCTCTTGGGGAAAAGTCTTGTTCTTTATGCTGTTTGGACCAGCCCCAACTGCACTCTGTGTTTTTAAACAAAAATAAACAAGTATCAACATTCAATTTCATCACAAAATTTAAAAGAAAATGAACAAGTCCCACAACATACCTTTCCGGCAGCTCTGATCTCACTCTTCTTCCTTTGCTCAAATACCCAGGTTGAGTTTAAAGGGGGCCTTCCTGCAGATCTCTGGTTAGTTGGTTTAGGTACATGTGGGACCTTGCAAGTCTTGGGATAGTGGCCAAATCCACCACAATTCCTGCACTGACTCCTCCTTCTCTTCCTTCCCTGCTCCCCTCCTGTTGCAGATGTGCCCTCATCAGGTTCCAGCTTTCTTTTCTTCTGTTTTGGTCTTTCAGGCTGCACTTTGAAGGCTGGTGGCTGAGGCTCTCTCATGTTCACTCTCTCCCAGTGCTTTGGGCTTGACATTGGTTAAATTGCAGGCTCATATGCTGCTCTGTAAGTGTCCATAGTGTAATAGGGGTGGACAAACTGCTCAGCATCAACTCTTTGATCCATAATTCATGCAAAGGCATGAACACATGGGATGCCTGTTAATTGCCAATGATTGCAGGAACAAGTCCCATTTCCCAAGTCAACTAGAACCTGGTCATCATTTAGCTGCACTTCAAAAGTGTCATCCCTAGCAGCTTCAATAATGCAATTCCTAGACACATAGCTCATCCTTTGAAACAGCTTATGCACATATGGAGTCATGTTGCTTGTGATTTCCTTAGAGTCCTCCCACTTCTCATTGTTTCTCCTCATCATGTACCTCCTCATCTATTCCATTTGGGTGAGGATAAGTTTGTCTCTTGCATATCTAATAACTGAGTTGAAAGTCTCACACATGTTGTTTAGCAACATGTTGGACCTGCAACTGTCACTGAATGCATGTCTACACCAGTGATGAGTGGGGATTTTGTCCAAGTAATCATAAGCCTCCTCATCAAGCTCCCTAATCTGTTGCATTGTTATCTGATACTCAACCTACAAACATAACAAGACCAGTGTTCACTAAATTTGTTCATACCAACCTAAGCTACACAACAGGCACAATGTTCAATAAATTAGTTCATAACCCTCTAAGCTCATTAATTCCAGTGTTCTAGTCAAGCTCTAACACAACAAGACCAGTGTTCACTAAATTTGTTCTTAATAATCTAAGTTCACTGAATCCAATTCAATTTCATGCTTTTATTTGTTCAAAATCATCTAAGCTAAGCTACAGACTTACAAGTGTTGTTGCTCTTGCAGCACTCCAAAAGAGCTCTTTGAAAACTGATCGAGAGAACTTCAGCTTGAAATTTGCCCAAATGTGCCTAACACAGAACCTTGTATCTGCATTTGGCACAACTTCAGATAGAGCTTCAACCAGTCCCTGTTTAACAGCATCAAAACAGAATTATCACACTTCACAGAATAAAGAACAGGACACAATAAAGATTTTAAAAAAATAAGACACTGTTACCTTCTGCCTGTCTGACATGAAGGTGAAGCCTGCCCCATCTGCACTCCCAAGGCATTGCATCAGGGATTCCAGAAACCATACCCAAATCTCCCTGTTTTTAACCTCACATGTTGCCCAAGCAATGGGGAAAATGCTGTTGTTCCCATCTTTGGACATTGCAACTAAAATCTAGCCTGGGTAGGCTCCTTTCAAGTGGCAGCCATCCACCCCAATAATTGGCCTACAACCCTTCAAGAAGCCATCTTTCAAAGGCCTCAAACAAACAAACATCCTCATAAACAAGGGAGCCTCAGGCTGGTCAATGTCATCTACCACCACATTACAACCAGACCCAGGGTTGTACTTCATTACAACCTTCCCATAATTCCAAAATCTTGCATACTGCTCTCTTGCTTAACCAAAAATTATCAACTTAGCTCTACACCTTGCCATCCAAGCCCTGTAGTAAGTCACTTCAACCCCTAGGTCTTGCAGCACCTTACCTTTGATTTGCTTAACCTTCCATGTTGGGTTAGTTCTGAACTCCTCAAGGTACCTCTCTGCAATGAACTCTGCAGTGACCTTCCTGTTCTCCCTGCTTCTCACACATCTATGCTCTAACTTCATGGTTTTTATTTGCCAAGTCTGCTGTTTTTTTAACTTAGTAGCATGGACCTTGAAATTGCACTTCACTCCACCCTTGCATATACACAAAGGCATCCTACTTGTCTTTGTGTCAAACTTACAACCACATCTATTCCTACACTGAATAGTAACCCTACTACTATCATTGTGCAAAAAATAGTATTCATACCTATTCTCTATGGCATGTAGTCTAAGAGCTTTCCTCAAAATAAAAACATTGCTGAACTTAAGCCTATGAACAAGTACAACAGGCTTACTGAAGTCAGATTTCTCATTAAACCAAGGATTTTTGTCCTCTTCATCTGATGAACCATCCAAGCTCCTTAGTTCATCTGATTCTCCCTCAATTTCTTCTTGCACTTGAACCTCATTCACATCCAAGTTCTCTGTCAACCTTGACCTAGGATCCTTGGCAACCCCCTGATCATGTACATCAAACTGCTTCCCAAGACTTCTTGTTACCTTCTCCAAAATCTCTTCAGAATTCTGGACAAACCACCTCTCATCCCCACTGTCATACTTCTCCTCTCCAGGCTCCTAAGTTATGTCAATCTCACTCCCATCACTAGAAGAATACTCATCCTCACTCCCAGCCTCACTACCCTCACTACTATCCTCAAAAACCAATCCTTTAGCTGTAGATTTCTTTTTCCCCTTCCCCTTATCCAACATCTTCCAACTACCAGAAACCCTTTCACTCTGTTCTTTACCTTTCCCCTTATCCAACAACTTCCCTTTACCAGAAACCCCCTCACTCTTAGCAGAAACCCATTCACTCCTTCCTATCCCCTTAATTTTTTCCTGTCTAGATCTAGGTTTAGGAGAATCTTCCCTTTCACTGATATCAGGGTCACTTTTGTTAAATCTTGGGCTCTTCCTAACTGGAAAAGTCTTTCCTGAACTTTTCTTCCCTTTTCTCTCAGCCTCTTCTGGAGTGGACTGGGCCTGGACCTCATGTATGGGCCTTAAAGGTTCATCTGCAGTCACAAATACTTCAACAGACCCTTCCCTATTGGCTGTCTCTAACAGCCCCTTCACTTCCTCTTCATTTACTATTTCCCTTCTCCCTGTGTTAAAGGTCCTTCCTCTTTGTTTATACCACAGTCTGTAGTTTGGAGGGACATGGACATTATAATGCACAAACCCATGCACAGCACCTTCCCTCAAATAATGTACATCTATCTTATCCACTACCACATCCCTCCTCCAATAACATAACCCACCACACCAGCAAAGCAGATGCTTTGATTTTGACACTGTTTTGGGAACAAAAGCACCCCCAACTCTGAATACTAATATCAATTAATCCTTCTTGGTTGTTGGCCATTTATCTACCCAATAAACAAATGCAAAGCAAGTCAATAAAAGCCAACATATCTTACCCATAACACAGTCAAACGCACTACTTTAATCAACAAAAGTAATTTTTAAACCAAAATTTTTTTAAACAATGCAAACCAGTCAACAGTTCACCAAATCAATGAATTAAAGTAAATAATTAACCAATTACACCAATTGATACTTAAATTAATCACATTCTTCTTTAATTAAAAATTCGCACAGTACACAAAGTAAATTAACCCCAATTTTACTGGTTTTAGGGTTCCTACTGTTATTCCCAAATTACCCTACATTCCCAACATAAATGGCATAATGCACATCATCAGCTGAAAACTACTTTAAAAGGTTCAAAAGGTACCTATTTTGGAATCTTACTGCTGTTGCTATCATAATCCACGAAATAATCCAAGCTTTTCTGATGTTGAAAATGGCTGACGAGGTCTCGCTGAGTTGTTTCGTTCCAATACTGACACCTCCCCTTGCAATTCAATTTCTCAACCACACAAATCACTCTAGGGTAAGATTGTGGACAGTAATTTTGGTTGCTTAATTTTAAAAGACAGAATTCAATGAAGGAGAAGTAGTTGGGTAATCAATGGGAGGAGAGATAATCGAATTGAAGAAGATGAAATTTGGAGGGTAAACTAAATTGTGGGCCCCACACACTTTTTCCGTCACAGATTCCCTTATCTGGTGGTGAAACCAAAATTTTAATTTTTTAGCAGGTGTTATAATAAAAACTTGAAATGTTCAAGTGTTATAATCAAAATATGGTCTTTTATCAGGTGTTATTTTCTAATTTTGCCTATCCAAAAACTACCCATATTTTTTAAAAATAGACTAATACTCATAATATTTCTACTCTAAAAATAATTGCTTTATGATGAAATTGATTGTTCTATTATAATTAGAACTGAACTAGCAGTTTTTTTTTTTTTTTTTTGGTGCAAACTAGCCGTATTTCTTAAAATAGACTAATACTCGTAATACTTTTACTCTAAAAATAATTGCTTCATGATAAAATTGATTGTTCTACTATAATTAGAACCGGCAATCGTGTTAGTGTTTGTGTTCGTGTTCGTGTCGGAAACTAAACAGGTTGGGGAACCTCATCACTAACTCGACCCATTTAATGCATGTGTCGTGTCGTGTTGACCTGTTTAATTAAACGTGTTAGAAATCTTTGACATTAACCCACTTTTTTCGTGTCCGGCTCGTGTCATGTTATATGAAAAATTATTAGTCACATGCAATATATTAATCAATAATTCCATAAAGCTAGCATAGAGATTTTTCTTAGACGGATTAAGTCGTGTTAATTTCGTGTTGGAAATCTCTACACTAACCCGACCTATTTAATTAAGCAGGTTAAATTTAATTATACGTGTCGTACCATGTTGACTCATTAATTAAATAGGTTGAAAACCCTTTACACTAACCCGATTTTTTTTTTCCTGTCAGCGTTAATTATAATCATCAAACATTGTAATCGGAAATGTGTTGGATTAATACAACTGTACATTCATGGTGTAAATCTATAATTATCGACAAAAAAAAAAGGAAAGAAAAATAAAATAGAACATTGATGGCATAAAAAGATATAACTAACCTGGGTTTGTGATTGAATTAGTAGGGGACTATCTTTTTTTGGCTACTTTTAGGGGATTAAGTTTTTAACTCAAGGTACTATCTTTTAACTCAATCCAATAAATATTGGCCGGAAATTATGCATGAGGTTCCAAACTGTGAAAAAAAAAAAAGTGAGGTCCCAAAAGGTGAAAAACTTAAAAAGATAGACCTCAATCTTATACTTAACTCCCCTAAAAATATATTTATACCTTTTCCACTTTTGGTAAAAAAAATAAGGAAAATGATAAATATAGCCCTTAGGGCTATCAGGCTATGTATAAGAAGCTAAAAAAGGAAATATTTAGAATAAAGTAACATTAATTACATCGATTGGTGCGTGATTTTGTCATGAATTCCAAACTTAATTTCATTTTTAAAAGCATATTTAATGCTTATATATAGCCCTAAGGGCTCTACATATATCATTACCCAAAAAATAATGACAGTTGTAATTTTGCAATATAGTTACGATTAATATTCATATATAATAAAAATGATGCATGAATCTTGTTATCATTGCATCCTACATTCAAGGAGAACAAACACTTGGTTTTCTTAATGAAGTTGCTATGTATGTCAACATCATAATTAACACCTTTACTTTCCTCATTTTCCTCAAAAATTCAACGTTGTTTTATTATGTCAAAATTAACCATCAAACACTTGTATGTTAATCTCTCTTCCCATAATAATGGCTTTCTTTGTCAATGCTCAAAATTGTTGTCATATCCCACAATACAGCTAGCCCACCCATATTTTTTCTTGCACACTTTTTATAAGGGAAATACTCTATCTCTTCCTCCCCTTTTGTCACGCCGGATAACTGACGTCGATTCGTGTTGTTCGAGTCCATCTACCACCCCTCAAGTCGATCTTGTCCCACCCCACCCCAACTAGACCCCCATTGAGCCGTACACTATATTTTTTATCATACATCATTGATGGGTTACCAAAGTCGCCGCGACTCCCAACCAAATCTACCCTCTCACCAACGCCAAGGATCATCATGCTCCACCCAAGACCTAGAGGTCGACCTTACATGGCCGTTTGGAAAGCTCAATGGGGTCGATAAGGATGACATTCGTGAGACTGCCTATGAGGTGTTTTTCACCTCGTGCAGGTCTTCCCCCGGGTTTGGGGGAAGAACTGCCTTGGCATTCTATTCACATAACAATAACAATAACAATAACAATAACAACAACAACAACGATCATTATTATGGAGATAATAATGGTCATGTTAATAATAATGGTCCTGGGTCTCCAAGTTCACCAGGGTCAACGCGCGGCAATGGGGTGGGGATGGTGACAAATAGTAAGATAAAGAGGGCGTTGGGATTGCGGACTCTTAAGCGAATGCCTTCTAGGAGATCATCCCTAGGCGGAGCCGTTGGTGCCACAGGGTCTAACTCGGGTGCCGGTCCATCTTCACCTCATGCTTATGGACATGTTGTGCATTCACATAGTGCTAGTATCCCCGGGATTTCATTCACCGTGCCTAGTAGAACGTCTCGAAAACCTCTAACATCCGCGGAGATCATGAGGTTACAAATGAGGGTCACTGAGCAAGGTGATAATAGGCTTCGTAAGACGCTTATGAGAACTCTTGTTGGCCAAGTATGTACTATATTATCTATGTTCTTTACTTCTTTACATCGACCCTTATTCACCAACATAATACGTTGCTACCCTATTTTCTTTGTTTTTACAATTATCTCTCGTTTATAAGTAGATTATATTCATCATATCAGTGGCAAAGTCAGAAACTTTTATTAAGTGTGTTTATATGTAAAGATTTAGATCTCGACAATATGTATTGATAAGGAGACGTACATCATGTTTGACCCATAATATACTTTCAAATAATAACATGTTTGTCAATTAATTAAGCTAGTATTTTTGATAATATCCCTAGTATACAAAGGATTATATAGTAAACTAAAGAAAATAATATTACCTCAAAATAAAACTTATGTTAAAAATTTTGGTTGAATTTAATTTGTAACAGATGGGCAGACGAGCAGAGACAATAATCCTTCCACTTGAGCTACTACGCCACTTAAAACCATCAGAATTTCGAGATCATACTGAGTACCATTTTTGGCAAAAAAGACAGTTAAAGATTCTCGAAATAGGGTTAATTCTCCATCCATCGATCCCACTTGAGCAGCGTAACTCTTGTGCTACGAAATTAAGAGAGATCATACGACTCAATGAAGATAAGCCTATTGACACAAGTAAAAATTCGGAGACAATGAAGCAATTATGCAACTGTGTGTTGTCCTTGGCATGGCGTGGGGCGAATGGCAATCCTACTGATGTATGTCATTGGGCAGATGGACACCCACTCAATCTACACCTTTACATTGCATTACTCTATTCGATATTTGACATCAAAGACGAGACTGGTGTTTTAGATGAAGTCGATGAGTTAATGGAGTTGATGAAAAAGACATGGACTACCTTTGGGATTACTAGGCCTGTCCACAATTTATGCTTCACTTGGGTGCTTTTCCAACAATATGTCGTAACAGGGCAGACCGAACCTGATCTTTTATGCGCGACATTGACTATGTTGGTTGAGGTGGCTAATGATGCTAAGAAGCCGGGAGATAGAGAGGAAGCTTATGTGAAAACATTGGCTTCTGTAATGAACTCGATTATTGGATGGTCAGAAAAGAAACTACTTAATTATCATGAGGGAATCTGTAAGAGTAATGCTCATGTAATTATGGAGAATCTACTCCCTTTGGTCTTGCAGGCAAGGAAGATATTGGATGAAGATGTATCCACTACCATTGCTGCTAGGCAAGAACAAGGAGAGGGGAAGGAAACACATGAGTCCTCTGGTAATCGAGTTGATTACTATATTCGTTCCTCAGTACGGAATTCATTCTCAAAGGTAAAGAGATTTTAGATAGTGTATGATTGCTAATGTACAATATTAGTTTAGTAAAATTAATTTCATTTCAGTAAATTAATTTCAGTTCAGCAAAAATAAGGTTAAGTGAACAGAGTCTTACAGTCCTAACTTTTGTTACAAATAAACTTTTATGCTAGATAGCTTAACATACATACTATAACATGCTTCAGATAGCAGAAGGCATGAATATAGCCAGTATGCAATTAGAGGGAGAAAAGGAAGTTAGCGAAGCACTCGTATCTTTGGCACAAAAGACAGAGGAATTGGCTGCAAAGGAGAAGGAAACTTACAGCAGCACTCTAAAAAGGTGGCACCCAGTGTCTGCAGCAATAGCATCAGTGACATTACAAAATTGTTACGGCGCTATATTGCAACAATATCTAGCTGGGGTATCGATGCTCACAATAGAGGCAATAAATGTGCTTCATAAAGCTGGAAGACTTGAGAAAGTTTTAGTGCAAATGGTGGTTGAAGACACTGTTGATTGTAAAGATGGAGGGAAGTCCATTGTTAGAGAGATGGTCCCTTATGAAGTCGACTCTGTCATTATAAGGCTTTTGCGAAAGTGGATCGAGGAGAGACGACGTAAAGGGAGAGATATTCTTCAAAGAGCCAAGGAAACTGAAGTAAGTTCAAGTACAAATTCAAAGATATATACAAGTAGTTTTTTCGGCCAAAATTATACCCTTTAGTTCATATTCAAAAATTAGTAAACTCAATTCCTTAACAAAAACAAAAAAAAAAAAAAAAAAAAAAAATAGATTTAATCTCAAACCTTATGTAATACGAAGTATAGATTAGTGTTACTAAATCAATTTTTTTTTTTTTTTTTCTTAGACATGGAATCCAAAGTCTAAAGCAGAGCCATTTGCACAATCAGCTATTGAGCTTATGAAAATAGCTAAAGAAACTATTGACGATTTCTTTGAGATTCCAGTTGGTCTTTCTGATGATCTAGTCCAAGATCTTGCCGAAGGTCTCGAACGTGTAATCCGAGATTATACAAGCTTTGTTGCTAGTTGTGGTAAGAGCCTTTTGTTAATTAGTTCATTCAACAAACATGAAATTCATTCTTTGTTGTAATAACATTTTGTCAACACTTGACATGTTTTTGTTTTTTTTTGTTTTGTTTTGTTATGACAATATCAATAAAGGAACAAAACAAAGTTATATCCCAACACTCCCTCCTCTAACTAGATGCAATCGAGATTCAAAATTTGTCAAACTTTGGAAAAGAGCAGGTTGTAGTGTTGGTATGCAAGATCTCCACCATTACATGGCTGCCATCGAAGGTCATCATGCACGCCCATCGACTAGTCGTGGCACCCAACGCCTCTACATCCGCCTCAACACCTTACATTACCTTTTATCTCACCTCAACTCTCTTGACAAGACACTTGCCCTCTCCCCGCGAGTCAACCCTAATACACAAAAGCGTTACCCTAATAGTCAGAGAAACTTGGGAAACTCTGCTACATACTTTGATCTTGCTCGCACCTCAATGCAAGGCGCTATACAACATGTTGCTGAGATTTCAGCCTACAGACTAATCTTCTTAGACTCAAACTCCATTTTCTATGAGAGCCTTTATGTTTTTAGTGTGTCTAATTCAAGGATTAGGCCTGCTTTGAGGATCCTTAAGCAGAACCTAACTTTATTAGGCGCGATTTTGATTGATCATGCTCAACCACTAGCAGTAAAAGAGGTGATGAAGGCATCATTTGAAGCATACTTAATGGTGTTGCTTGCAGGAGGGTGTACTAGAACATTTTGTAGGTCGGACTATGAGATGATTGGAGAGGATTTCGAGAGCTTGAAAAGGGTGTTTTGCACTAGTGGTGTAGGACTAATAGCCGAGAATGAAGTGGACAAAGAAGCCGAGGGGGTGCAAGGAGTGGTTGATCTTATGGGACAGTCCACAGAGCAACTAGTGGAAGATTTCAGCACCGTGGCTTGTGAGAGGAGCGGTATGGGAATGAACGCGACAGGAAAGAAACTACCAATGCCACCAACAACAGGAAGGTGGAATAGATCAGATCCCAATACAATACTGAGAGTATTATGTCATAGAAATGATAGATCAGCAAATCATTTTTTGAAAATAACATTCCAGTTGCCTAAGAGGAGATGATAACAACAACAATAATGTTTGTAGGCTTGATGATGAGATGGAGAGTTTGTAAAGTCGGGTGGTGTTTACGTGAACATTGATAGAATAAAGATTGTTGTTCTTTTAAACAATTTTGCTGAAATAAAAAGATATAGTTTCATTTTGCACCAGATTATTGTGAAGGAAATTCAATTGTACAAAAGTTTATATCAATTATTGTATATCAAATTTCAGAGCATTAACCCTCCTATAGATAATTTTATATTTTTCGCGATTCTCTTATATCAAGGGTGAGAAGCTCAATCTTATTATCGAACATTAAGCATATTCAATAATCTTAAGCAATAAGTTAGGATTGATAAAACCTTGAAAACATATGCAATGATTCACATCTTCGTTCAATCTTTATTTCCTTGCTAATATGTTGAATTATCTCTATATATAATAGTATGGATGATCGATATGAAAAAATAATTGACTTGTTTCTATTTCCCTTTTCCTTGCAATTATATATCAACTATATTTCATTAATTGAACTATGCATTATACTCAACAATATATCAAAAAAGTTTGACCACTATATATACTCATTTAATGTAGAGTATCATAATTATTTAAGGGTACTTGTAGTAAATATAATACGATCCTAACACCAAACAAATGCCTTCATTTACAATTTTAAGCTAATTATTGAAGTACTGTATTAATCTTTAAGCACTTCCATGGAATTGGAAATTTCAGCCTTGTAAACATAGCATCTGGCTATAACCAAGAAAAGGAAGAAATTCACCACATTAAGTATCACGAATAATTCATAGTAATAATCAAGATGAGAGGCATTTAGGTTGTTCAAAATCCATCCTTGGTGTCCATGTTGTGCTGTGAGGCGCGAAACTGTTGATAAAAGAAAGCTGCTTAGATAATTTCCTATACCAAGAGTTGTAGTTGAATATGCAGTTCCAAGGCTCTTCATTCCCTCAGGAGCTTGATCATAGAAGAACTCAAGCTTGGCCACCTCAAGGATTGCATCGGCGACCCCCATGAGCATGAATTGAGGAAGCAAAATAAAAATTGACAATGGAAGTTGAGCACCACTCTCGACTAACCCATGTTCCCTTGCAACACTTAGTCTCTTCCTCTCTTCCAAAGATGATATTGTCATGATTATTATGTGAACGATTAATCCTAGTCCCATTCTTTGAAGCAATGAGATCCCTCTTGGATTTTGGGTAATTTTTCTCATCAATTTCACAAAGATTTTTTCATAAAAGACAATAAAGATGAGCATTGAGATCGTCATAAACCCAGTTAGGCTTGCAGGGGGGGTGTGAAACTTGCCTATGCTCCTATCGAGGGTAGTCCCTTGCTTGATGAAAAGGGTGTGTACTTGAGCTACCATAGTACTTGGGACTAAGGTAATGATCAAGATTGGAATCATTCTTAGCATTTGCTTCGTCTCCTCCACTTGTGTGACCGTGCATAGCTTCCAAGGATCTTTTGAACCAGTGAACACCGCGGCTTTGTTAAGGAACCTACACAAAGTTAAGTATGTATTAGAAGAAAGATGACTTTAAATGGTGATTTTGCAACTATGAATAAAACCATGTTAATACACACACATATATAAAAGTTTTATTCATCATATTTCCTATAATGTGGGCTGTTACATACATGTATTCCTTATGTCAACTAAGGTTACATGTCATAGCTATGCAAACAAGATAATTTAAGGCGAGTTTAGATTGTTCACTAACCTCAAGGAAGAAGTTAACTCGATCTTGAACTTCCCATGCTTTGCATACTCATCCAAGTCAAGTTCATACAATTGCTTAGTAAAAGGCGCTCTTCGATTTCTAATGGCAGCCACAATAACCTTTGCCATCCTTGTAACAGGACTACCAGTAGGTAACTTATGCCTATAAAATGGAGTTCCAGCTAAAAAGATTGAGAATGATATTGCAAGCCCAATAGAAGGTAGTCCATATCCCAAAGCCCAACCCACATTATCTTGGATGTAGACTAGGATTGTGTTGGCAAACAAGGTTCCAAAGAAAATGCTAAACATCCACCAATTGAAGAATGATATTTTATGGGCTTTCTCCTTGGGCTCAAAATCGTCGAATTGGTCCGCCCCGATGGTGGAGATGTTAGGCTTTGTACCACCAGTCCCGACCGCTAGAGTGTAGAGTGCACCGTAGAACACACCTAGTTGGAGTGGCGACACCTTCTTACAGTCGGACATTTGGGCTTCGTTGCATGGGGGTGGTTTTAGTCCAGGGAGTGAGACCGCTAGTGTTAGGACCGACATACCCTAAACAAAGGAGAAAAACAACGAGTAATATTATATATGTTAGTCACGTAACAACTGAGCATTAAAATCTAGTTATTGAAAATGGTTAGATTACTTTACCGAGAGATAGATGGCACCAGAAATAAAGAAAGTCCAATAACGTCCAAGGTGAGCATCGGCGACATAAGCACCTAAAATGGGAGTCATCCAAATGGTACCAACCCAGTTGGTAACATTGTTGGCTGATTGCACAGTTCCTTGATGGAGTTTTCTAGTCATGTACAACACCAAATTTGATGATATACCATAGAATGCCATTCTTTCAAACACCTCGTACGCTGCCAAATCACCATTAACCAAAGTCAAAAGTCAACAATTGTTAGCGATTTCTTCTACCTAGCTACTCAATCATTATTACTTATGTTAGAGATGGCAATGGATCTTGGATCCAGATCTGTTTTACAGGATCTGGATCTCCCAATTTTTGGACCCGATGGATCTGGATTCGGATCCGGATCCATTTTGATGGACCAAATCTGGATCTGGATCCTATTTTTGAGATCCAGATCCGGTTCGGATCCGACCCGTGGATTCTTTTTTAATTTTTTATATATTTATTATGGTATTATTTAAGATTTATATACTAATTAAGTTGACTAGTTTTATATAAATATAAACCTATAATTTTCTCTATTATTACATACTTTGTTTGTTATTATTTTATGAACTAAACTTTAATCAATTTTCAGAACAATGATTTAATTTTCCGTCAAATTAACAAAAAATAATGGTTGAATCATGTAGATGTAGTATATAAATTGAACTTATAAATATATATTTTATCTCCTTTTGCACAAACAAAACTTTTAAAGTAATAAATTTTTAAAACAAAAAAAATACGTATGGATCTGGATCTAGATCCGATGGATCTGAATTTGGATCCTAAAATTTTGGATCCGCGGATCCGGATCTGGATCTCACTACTAGAAATAGGCCGATTTCCGACGGACATGTTCCCACAGACACGTTTTTTCGTCGGAAAAATCGAAATTTCCGAGGGATTTTTGTTCAGTCAGAAATTTCCAATGAAATCAAAGAATCCACTGGAAATTTCCAACAGAATATATATCCGTCGGAAATTTCCGATAGAATATAAATCTATCGGAGATTTAAATTTTTCCGTCGGAGATTTAAATTTCCGACGGAAAAAAATTCCGTCGAAAAACTCCGACGGATTTTCCATCGGAAATTAATAAAAGAAAAAAAAACAAAACCCTACCCTCTTACCTAAACCGACAACCCCCTTCCCCTTATTTCATTTTCTCTATCTCTCTCCTTCTCCTACTTCTTTCTCTTTCTCTCTCCTCTTCTCCGCCTTTTCTCTCTCTTCTCCACCCTGTTTCTATCTCTTCTCCACCCTATTTCTCCTTCTTCTTTCCCTTTCTCGGTCTTTTTCTCTTCTCCTCCATTCTCTTTCCCCTTTCTCTCTCCTCTCGATCTTCTTCTCTGCTCCTCCCTCCTCTTTCTCCTCTTCTCTTTTTCCCTTTACCTTATATCTCTCACCACCACCGCCAACACTAACCATCGTCGCAACAACAACGCCACCAACACCGACATCAACAACACCAATTTCCGCCTTTTTTCGCCCTTTCTCTCTCCTCATGATGAAAACAAAGGTTTTCAGGTCAAATTCGACTATGAAAACTCTAGATTTAGAGCTTTTATGGTCAAATTTGGCCTCGTAAACCCAATTTCAAGGTTTTGTGTGGTCGAATTAAGGTACGTGTCTCTTATTTTATTTTTTTGTTGTTTTATTAGAATTTTTTGAATATACGTAGTTTATGGTTGTGGTGGCTGTTGGAGATCGGGTTTTTGGGGGTTGGGTCGGGACTGATGATTTTTTTCCTTTATTTTTATTTGTTAATTTTTGGGTTGTGACTGTTTGTTTCGGCGGCGGTGATGGTTTTAGGTGGGTGTTGGGGTGGTTTGCTGTGGTTCGGCTAAATTTGTTAAGGTTAGGGTTGTACATCTGGGTTCGTTTGGGTGGTAGATCTGGATTTGGATGGGTTAGGGTTAGGTGGGTAGGGGTTCTGGTGGAGGTTTTGGTGGTTGGGTAGTGGGTGGTGTGGGCTGGTAGTACGGGTTAGGGGGGCTGGTGTGGGCTGGTAGCTGGGGTGTGGGCTGGTGGTGGGGGGTGGTGGAAGGCGTTCTTTTTTCTTTTTTTTTTAAAGCATTTTCTGACGGAATTTCCATCGAAAATTTCCGGCGGAATACGATCCGTCGGAATTTTTCCGACTGACTTTTCCGGGCCGGGAAAATCTCCGCCGATAGACTGAATTCCGTCGGGAAAGTGTTTTCGACGGAAATTCCGTCGGAAAAGGCTGTTTTTCCTACAAAATGTTTTCCGACAACAGGGTGTTTCCGACGGAATTTTTCCGTCGATATTTGCCTGTTTTCTAGTAGTGTCTGGATCCGGATCCAATAGGGTCCGATCCGTTGCCATCTCTAATTACGTTACTATATTATCTCAATCGAATTCTCTCTTAAACTAAGAGGTGTACGATGTAATGGATTTAGGACTGAATGACAAAATCACGCTTTGATCAATACCATTTGTCTTTAATTTAACTTAATATTTTCACATTTAACTTCTTATAAGCAACCTTAATTGAGGGAGGCCTCTTGATGTAGTGGCACAAGAGGTCGTCTCGCATCCTTAAGGTGCGAGGTTCGATCCTCATCAGCAACAAATCCCACCACCTACTCCTAGATTTCCTGTGAATAGGAGCCTTCAGCTGGGGTTCAATTTACGTTACCGTGTAAAATAAAAAAATAAAAGCAACCTTAATTAAGAATCGTAATATCATTTTTCTTATGTTACGTACTTGTCAGTCAAAATAGACCCTATCACATCCACCACTATATAACTTGCCAATTGGTCAATGGTTACAAGTAATTAAGTGCTTCTACGTTCTAACTACATTCCAAAGTTATTGTGGTAGTGGAGTGTGGACCAACTTAATTTGAGCTTGACTTATTGCAGCTTGTTAAAAGCACAAGAAGATAAAGCATAAGGTCCATAAAAAAACAAGTTGGTGGACGGTGTGGAAGATTATATAAACTTGATCAACAAGTTTTGGAGAACTTAAATGGCATCAATCAGACAAGAATAATTACATAAATATATAATCGTTTTTAACGTAAAACACCTTAGATTCTCTTATATATTCAACTAGAACACATTTGATCGTATATATGGTATATTTAGAATCATAGTATTCTAGATTATTATGCACTCAATAGAATAATATCTTCATATAATTTAAATTCCGATTACATTAATTGAGGACGACTTTAAGAAGGTGACTATTTAACATCACCCATTATGCTTTAGTGAGGTGATATTTTGACCTACGAGAATAACCCTTTTTTTTCTTTCTTTTTTTTTTTTTTTATAACATAGAACAACATATATTATGTATCATCATATAAAATTTTATACAAGTAATACCGTTAATATTGGGCTACCGACCATGCCATAATTCTTCACAAGAATATTGTCACCATTGTGTAAATGTGTAGGGACTGAATTAGCAGAGACTGACCTACATGTAACATGGCTACATACATGCATGTTAAGTTGAAGTAGTCAACCATCATTAAGCTCTCAAGTCGCACATACACATACAATATGGCACGTAAATGTTGAGCTTGAATGATAGCAAGAACTTAATCAATGGACTAAAGCTAGCTACTTAATATTCAGGCCATCCATCAATATATAGCACAGGAAAATTTATTGGTTTTAACCACAAGAAGTTGCATACTTTGTATCTGTCTATATATATATATATATATATATTTTTTTTACAAGTCTATAAAATTATTGGCTGAAAAGATAAAGAGAGAAAAAAATCTGATAATAGAGAGGTCGATCGTTTGATGAATTAAACCATAAATTTAACCCGTTACACCATGTTAGCAACTATTATATCAAATTATATGCTTCATATGAGCTATTTGAGTTAATAGAATATCATAATAACTAAATTATATTAAGACTCGAAGTTAAATAACTAAAATAACTAAAGATATCATTAATCGTTTGATTAGGGTGACTTTTGAACCAAATAATTTTTAGCTATTTCTCTCATATAATACATAGATTCAATGAAATATTTTTTATTTAGATAGTACGAATTGTCTAGACTACAGTTTGCTATCAATACCCAAAAAATATGAAATACACCAATTTTTTTAATTATGTTCCAAGGTTCAAGACAAAACCATGAGAATTAGATAAATAAAGACTACAAAATTATATACTTCGTTACTTCGTACTGTATTTACCAAGAAATAATCCTACACATTTCAAGATTTATTTATTGTTAAAAAAAATTAACAAACAATAAAGATAAAACTACGTACCAACAACAAAAAAACAAGCTATCCAACCCCCACGTTTGGATCTACGAACAGGGTTTCCTCTAAGATCAACTGTTCCATCCTTTGTGTAATCATCACCACCGGCTTCTTCCACCGCCATCGCTGCCGCCATTATTGACACTATTAAGTAGTGGCTAAACTAGCTTAATAGAGCTTATATAAGCTTTTTGTGTAGATGTATAATGTTAGTAATTTCGTGTAAATTTTTTTCTAGGAAGCTCGCTCATTCCATGGTTGCAGGAGTTTATCTCTTGCTATTTGTACTGTTTTTGGCTCTTTGCAGCATTTTAATGTACTACGTATGTCTGCCTAAAATACGAGTATATCCACACTGTATATGGAATTAACATCCCTGACCCACCTTTTTATAGGCCAACACACTTGCAAAACGTTAAGTCGTTAACTGAGGTTAAGGTAATGAAGTAGTTGTATTGCTCCTACCTCGTATCCTTGAGGTTTAGGGATCAAACCTCATGAGACTCATTTGAGGGATTTTTCTTATCTCCCCCCTCAAATAAGCCCCCTTCTTCTTAAAAAATAAATAAATAAATAATTGCAAAACATTAACTTTACATACATGACTATCTCTGGAAAATATACTCCCTAGTCATATAACGTAGAAGGAGTATAAAGAGAATTCCCTTGTAAGAGGGGGCAAATTAGAGATCTCACTTGCTTAATTGGAGTGAAAATTGAACCCCTCTCACAAACGTGAAAGGAAAAAGGAGGTCCTCCAACTAGTAGGTCGACCTTGATTCTCAACGTATACTTTATCATGGTCAAAACTATTTTTAACTAAAACGGAGCAAGTATTTGTATAAGATACTATATTATCAAATGATAGACCTGGAAATCCTAATCCGACCCGTGACTCAAAAATGACCCGAATCCGAACTAACCTGAACCCGACCCGAAATTAACCCGAAACCCGAACTTGACCTGACCCGAAGTGGCCCGAAACCCAAAGTGACCCAACCCGATTAAACCTAAATAGATTGACCCGAATCAACCCGACACGAAGTGACTCGACCCAAATTGACCCGAGCCGAAGTGACCCGATTCCTGAAGTGAATAGGGTGAAATGGTGAATTACTTATTTAGAGCTTCTTTCTTTCCTAAGTAATAGGTACTCACGATTTTTTTTATTTTCTTAACGATTTTACTTTATTTTTCCAACTATTATTTAAAGTGAATTTATTTTGGTGACCCGACCCAAACTTGACCCGATCCGAACTGACCCGACCCGAATTTGACTCGACCCGAAATGACCCGAAATTGGTCCTAAAAACTGACCTGACCCAAACTGACTCGACCCTAACTCACCCGACCTGACTCGAAGTGATAACCAGAATTTGACCCAAAACCGAATTGACCCGACCTGAATATTTGCTGACCCGAAATTGACCCGACTAGAACGACCCATTCGGCAGGTCTATCAAGGACGTGTTAAGACTTGGTACAATAATGTGTATTAAATATAATATATTTGGCTTGTATATCAACTACATAATTAAAGACTGTTGATTAATTTCATATTTTCCTTACTTCTAAAGCTTTCCGAACTTCCGAAAACTACAAATTACTGTGTAATGTGTATTAGATATTTCACGTGTATTTGGCTTAGGGAATCAGTTAGGCTTAAATCAAATTGCCCAAAGCATGCTTTTCTTCTTTTAGTCAACAATTCAGTTCACAAGGACACAAACACAATGTCGAGTGGAGTTGGGTACAAAACCAAGTAAAATATCATCGATGTCAACAACTAGCTTAGTTTGTTTAATTCTTAGCACGTATTAAAAATATGAAATCAAATCTCGTCCACTTGTACATCAGTTATTTTTTATGACGTAATAAAAATATTCTATGATGTCAATTTCAATTTATGTGGAGGCAATTTACATTTCCAAATCCGGTGTTTCAATAATTTTCATGAAATAAACCGTCATTGATGCAATTCATCTCTAAGCACTTCCATTGAATCGGAAATTTCAGCCCTATAAACATAAGACCTAGCTATGAGCAAGAAAATGATGAAATTTACCACATTAAGTATCACAAAGAACCCATAGTAATAATCAAGATGAGAGGCATTAAGGTTGTTCAAAATCCAGCCTTGGTGTCCATGCTTGGCTGTAAAGCGCGCAACAGTAGATAAGAGGAAACTACTAATATAATTTCCAATACCTATAGTTGTAGTTGAATAAGATGTACCAAGACTCTTCATTCCCTCAGGAGCTTGATCATAGAAGAACTCGAGTTTTGCCACTTCTAGGACTGCATCAGCAACCCCTAAGAGAACGAATTGAGGGAGTAAAATAAAAATTGTTAAAGGAAGTTGTGCACCACTTTCAACCATACCATGTTCCCTTGCAAAACTAAGTCTTCTCCTCTCTACTAATGATGAAATTATCATGATGATTGTGTGAAGGACTAGGCCAAGTCCCATTCTTTGAAGCAATGTAATCCCTCTTGGATTTTTGGTTAGTTTTCTCATGAATTTTACGAAGAATTTGTCATACAGAACGACACAAACGAGCATTGAGAATGTTGTAAAGCCGGTTAGGCATGCTGGTGGGATGTGGAACTTGCCTATTCTCCTATCCAATGTAGTACCTTGCTTGACGAAAAGGGTTTGTCCTTGAGCTAACATCGTGCTTGGGATGAAGGTAGTAATCAAGATTGGAAGCATTCTTATCATTTGCTTCGTTTCTTCCACTTGTGTAACCGTGCATAGCTTCCAAGGATCCTTTGAACCAGTGACTACCGCGGCTTTGTCTAGGAACCTACAAAAAGCCATGTATTATAGATAATAGATGATTCTATTATCATAGTGTCTTAGAACAAAATCTTTACGCAAAATATGTATAGTTATGCATAGTAAAATTTTGCAATCATAGCCAATATCTTATCTACATAATAGTCCATCACACAAATATGGTACGTCGAATATAATTGTCATAATATATAACACCTTAATGCTACAAAAACAGTACTTTATACTGACATGCTTACTAAAAATTGAGATTGAGTTTCAAGTCATTATTTATATCACTAACCTTAAAGATGAAGTCGATCCCACTCTGTACATCCCATTTTTGGTGTATTCATCCAAGTCAAGCTCGTACAACTGCTTAAGATCACTAGGGAACGACGTGTTCCGGTTCCTAATGGCAGCCACAATAACCTTAGCCATCTTTGTGAAGGGACTTCCAGTAGGCAATCTATGCCTATAAAAGGGACTTCCAGATAAAAATATTAAAATGGATATGGCAAGCCCAATAGTCGGTAGCGCGTATCCGAGAGTCCAGCCCACATTGTCTTGGATATAGACTAGGATTGTGTTAGCAAACAAGGTTCCAAAGAAAATACTAAACTCCCACCAATTGAAGAATGAGAGTTTTTGGGCCTTCTCTTTGGGCTCAAAATCATCAAATTGGTCTGCCCCAATTGTTGAGATATTGGGCTTGGTCCCACCTGTCCCAACTGCTAGGATGTAGAGTGCACCATAAAAAACAGCTAGTTGAAGTGGTGAGGCCTTCTTACAATTGGACATTTGGGCCTCATTGCAAGGGGGTGGTTTCAGCCCAGGAAGTGATACTGCTAATGTTAGAAGTGCCATTCCCTATACCAAAAAAAAAAAAAAAAAAAAAAAATGATATAATACAAAATTTATGTTATGATCTTTTCAACTGAAATGAGATAAATTGATTTCGAATATTTTGAATGCTTTAGTTTGATATGTGTAGACGGTCTAATATGATAATTTGATTGAACTTTGACTGTATTTGTGTGGTTATATTATAAATAAAGATGTTATCAAGTGCGTTAAGAGATTAGAGAGTTATATTACCGAGAGATAAATGGCACAAGAAATGAGGAAAGTTCGATAACGTCCAAGGTAGGCATCAGCGATATAAGCACCGATAATAGGAGTCATCCAAATAGTGCCTACCCAATTGGTGACATGGTTGGCTGACTCCACTGTTCCTTGGTGAAGAATTCTTGTCATGTACAACACCAAATTTGATGATATTCCATAATATGCCATTCTTTCAAACACCTCATACACTGCATACAGTGCATAGTCACCCATAAATTATCAAATGTATGTAATTTTTCTATAGAAATCTTCATAGAAACATCTATTAAAAATTTTCAAACATACAATTTCCTAGCAGGATTCGAACCCGTGGTCTTACAACTTGACTTTCAAAGTATCAATCACAACAAGATGCGTAGTAAAAGCTAAGGATGTCAATTGTTATGCTAGTTGTATACATTGTATGTATGTCATTAATTTCATTAGCTTTGGTAATTATCTTTAGTTTTAGTAATTTGTTAATTCTATCCTTTATTCCTATCCTTTAGGTAAAGATATCAATCAATATATAGCTGTAGTCGTTGCTTTAGTCATAAACTCGTAAATAAATAAATGAACTTGTGACATCAAATGACCAAATGAGGCAACGGTGTTGTTAAAAATATAAATAATGAAAAACAAAAACCCAAAAACCAAAAATAGTAAATCATTCACTTTTTTTGTTGTTATTTATCAAAAACCTTATTTTCATTCATTTCAAGTTTAATAAGTTCAGATGAGTTCAATTCACATAGATGAAAATCACGTTAATAAAACACTCTTACAGTAATACCGAATAAGCTTTTAATTGCGTATTAGTGTATACTCTGTATAATTCAATTCCATAAATGGTATGAACGAAATACATTCGATTTTATTATTTCTTTTATGCTATATTGCTATGCATGACAACAAACACTCATGAGAAAGCGAGAAATTTTCAAAAGAACTAATCTCTCCATTTCATATTGATTGTATTAATTTGACTAATTATGTCTCACAAAAAAATTTCAAGTAGGAAGAACAATATGAAACGAAGAAAGTAAATAGATGAGTCAGCTATAAGAACAAGATAAGAGAGAGGAATACAAAAACATACCAACAAAAAAGTAGCAAGCTCTCCAACCACCACGCTTGGATCTACGAACAGGGTTGCCTTTGAGATCAACAGTTCCATCTTTTGTGTAATCATCAAATTCTGCTTCTTCAATAGCCATTGATAAAAGATGACTTTTAATTAATTGAATGATTGACTGTCTAATTGATAATTGCCTTTGGATACTTAGTTTTGTTTTCTTAAAGATACGAGATTGCGAGTATCTTGGGATTCCTATCTTTTAATGTTTTTGAACGGAAGTAGCTCCTTGGTTGTTAGAGGTTATATAGTATATTATCATTGTTAGGATTTTTGTTTTTATACTCTCAATGTGTTTACATGTATTTATATTTATCAATTACTATGCCACAGTGTCACCTCCCCTGAGGCACCTACCCTCGTTTTATAAGCCTATGACACATTTAGTATAAGAACAAGAAATAAAGATAAGCAAATGGAATAAAATAAGAATAAGATATAATAATATTGTTGTGAAATTAAACTAATTGACATAAACTATGGTTCGAATGGTCTTTAATGACGTAGATCATGGCTTTGAGCACCTTCATTTCTATTTATGTCACTTATTGTTTTGGAGTTCATGGTATGGTCAAAATGGTTTAGTAGTTTATGTATGTTTGTTTCCTCAATTTTAGGATGTTTGTTATTATCATAATAGCTCTGTATATATAATTAATAAAATGTACTCGTCAAAAAAAAAATTAATAATAAAATGTAGTCTTTTATCTTTTTGCTCTCAAAGCTCTACTAGCTCCTCAATTATGGCTGCTCATCTTCTTCTCTACTTGCTTTCTACTTCTTCCTTCCTCCCTAAACTCTCAAGTCTCAACTTCAACATGGATTAACAAAATATATCTTTCTTTTTTATATTTATTTTTTTATTTATGAATGACCCATGAATATAAAACTTAGTATGAATGAACATATTCATTTCGAAATTATTAGGTAAATGATACGAAAAATACTTAATTTACAAGTATATACTAGGTTATTAGCAAACTAGCTTTAAATATGTCTTGTATATATATGCTTATAACTTATTTGAATGTGAATTATATGCTCGTTTCATCACAAGTCACGACCTATAAAGTACATCACATTTTATTATAAACGAACAAGTGATTTAAGTTTACACTACTCGATCTTTCTATATGATGAATACATCATGTTAAAATGTTAACCTTAGCATTACAGATAGGATTGTCGCTTGTAAACAGTCGCAACACGAGTGTACAAAACTACAAACCAAACATCGGTCAAACATAGCTTTCGTAGTAATTTTGTTAACTATTCCTTGACATTTAAAAAGCAAGAGTAGCAAAATTTATTACATACAACCACGCTAGTACACTACATATTTAATCGTTATCATCATTCATCTTCCCCGCAAATTCGTATACCTCATCCAATCACTTACTTGGCACAACAATGTCGTCGTCAGCATATACCTTATCAGTAGTAGAGAACCTTCAAGAAGCCAAGAAAAAATCTGGAAAATCTTTCAACCAAATTGCTTCTGAAACTGGTCTTACCAACGTTTATGTAGCCCAGCTTCTTCGACGCCAAGCCCAATTGAAGCCCGATACTGCCCCTAAACTCCGGGCTGCGTTACCCGGATTGACTGATGATCATATTGAGCATATGATGAGACCTCCTTTTAGATCCTATGATCCTGATTTGACCCAAGAACCCGCCATTTATAGGTCTTTTTCTCTCTCCTATTGTTATCAAATTTTGAAATTTGGTTTTGATTTTTCTGGGTTTTTAGTTTTATCATCTGGGTTATGTTTTAATTTGTTGATTATAAAGTGATTATGTTGGTGGTTATTGAAATTTGGGTTTGGTTTTTCTGGGTTATTAGTATTATCATCTGGGTTATGGTTTAATTTGTTGATTATTAAGTGATTAGGTATTTGATATTGAAAAGTGGGTTTGGGTTTTCTGGGTTATTAGTATTATCATCTGGGTTATGGTTTAATTTGTTGATTATGAAGTGATAATGTATGTTGTGGATTATTGATTAATTAATTGACCTATGTAATCTAATTGCATTAAATTATTTGATTTTCTAATTAATTTTTCTGGGTTATTGTGTTGATTGTTTGCTATACTACCAGTCTACCACTACTGAGATCCAATTTGGGGTTTTGTCTGATATGTAAGTAATTTTATTTGGCAAAATTTTGATTGGTTTCGAAGGATTAATAAATCGATTTGCCTAGTAGATAAATGGAGATAAATTTACTTAAACGGTTGTTTCACCAAATGCCACTGAACACTTTAATAATTTACCAAATGCCATCAAAGTTTTCAAAATTCACCAAATGTCAACGAGTTTTTAAAAAATTTACCGAGTGTCATTAATAACTAACGGCCGTTAACTCCGTTAGGCATTAGGGTTTAATCATGACCCGTGTCATGATATGATTGGTTCAATTTAAAACAAATCTTAAAAAAAAAGAAAAAAATTTAATTTTTTTTTTAAAAAAAAAAATCCTAACCCTAACCCAGCCCCACCACCAACACTGCCGCTGCTGGCAGCCCAACCCCAGCTGTCGGTACTCCCTGCCCCACCTTCACCGTCGAAACCAGTCCAACCACCACCCCTAAAACCAATGACTTAGCGCCTTCTGCTTTTTCCCCTCACGAAAAAACACCCAGCGTTTTCCAACCACCGCGCAAAACCACCCCTCCTATCCTCCACCCTTGAAATAACGAAATCGGCCATAGAAATCGACCATTCTGGATTTTCATGGTTGATTTCGGTCGTTTGAGGGTGAAGGGTTTCCATGGTCGGGTTTTATTCTGGGTTTCCATGGTCGGTTTCGGTGGCTACCGTGATGCGTCGTGTTGGTGCGTCAGGCTGGGGCTGGGGCTGGGGTGGGGGTCGTCGGGCAGGCAGAGTTCTGTGGGTCGTCGTCTGGAGTCGGGCAGGCGAAGTTCTGGGCATTGCGTGAGACGGTTGCGGTGGCTGGGGTGGTTTTCTCGGGAGGAGGAAAGGGGGATTAAGTGGAGTCGACGGTTTTGGTGGGGTCAAGGGGTTCCAAAGGGAGGTTAAGAGGTCAGGGAGGTCAAGATAAATTATTTTATTTTTATTTATCTTTTTTTAAAACAAATAACTTACTAACATGTGTCCACATGTGTCACGATTAAACCTTAATGACTAACGGAGTTAACGGCCGTCAGTCATTAATGGCACTCGGTGAATTTTTTAAAACTCGGTGGCATTTGGTGAATTTTGAAAACCTTGATGTCATTTGGTGAATTATTAAAGTTTTAGTGGCATTTGGTGAAATAGCTGTTTGCTTGCTTAATTTTCTGTAGAATGAAGAAATTTTTAGAGAAATTTTTGAGTGAGATGGAAAGTTATTAGGGTGACATGCGAGTATGTGCTCCAGTATGATGTGGCTAATATGAAGTATTCATGATGGATTGAAAAAGTTTGAATTGGTTTATAGAAGTTTTTAGTTCTATTTGTTTAAGTCTGATGGAGTAGAACAGCTGTAAAATTACTATGCACCTGGGTTCGGCTGATGAAAAGTTAGGCTAGAAAATCAATTGAATGGAGTAGTTTGTGCAGAATTGGTATTAAGCATGGTCTGGTACTTTAGTGTTTGGAGTTGTTTTGGTTTATGGAACAGAATGTTTATGTGCTCTTTATTCAGTTGGTTATTCTTGTTGGTCTATTTATTATTTTCTGTGGCCGTTGTGGATGTTGCCGCCATAACAAAGCGAGCTTAACCATGTACTAGCTAGAATCTCCTTTCTCCGGTGATCTTGATATCGTTGATGCGCCTGTGGTTTGAAATGGGATGATGAAATTCCTATGATTATCCTTGATAATTCTTTGCTGGGTCTTGCTTTATAATGCATTTTTTTTTTTTTTTTTGAGGGAGCTTTATAATGCATTAACCAGTTACACTATGGACTTTTTCTCTGCCACCCCTCCCCCTCCAAATATTTATAAAATTCCTACTTGTTTATTTTAAGACTAATATGATCCAAATTCCTGATAAAATATAAAAATCTTGTTGCAAAACTTTGTTTCAACCTTCCTTTTAGTTTGTTTCCGCTTTAATAAGGCATTGATTTCCGTGTATTCTTTCCTTTTTAATAATGCCATGTCTACAGGTTGCATGAAGCAACCATGCATTTTGGTGAGAGCATAAAAGAAATTATCAACGAGGAATTTGGTGATGGCATGTAAGGATCTAACTCTACTCTTGCTCTTAGTTCATATACTGCATATGTGCTCTATCTCTCTTCTCTTTGATTGCTATATTCGCTCTGTTCAGCTTACCTTATTGTGGAATTTTGAAATGTTCGTGTATAGTTGACGGTTCTATTTTTTCTGTTTCCTTTGGACTTATGCAAATGTGGATTAAAGAAATGCTGACTATCGAATGTTTAATCCCAATTACTGACTAATTTAAGCTCCTCCAAAATAAGAGGGTTAGGAATTAGGATACGAGATAATTGATCCCTTATTGTAATTTTAATCATCATATAGATCGTCTTTCAACTAGCCAATGGTATAACCGTTATAACTTTTGGGCCTTCTTGCAAAACTTTTTTTTTTATAGTCGCTATTCTAGATTAACACAGACTCATTCAGCAGTTCATGTTTACTAATTATTATACAATCAATTGAACTCTTATACATTCTCCATCCACTAGACATGTTAATCTATCAAACCTAATGTTATGTCTGCAATGTACAAATTATTACTCTTGCTCTCAATATGGCTCAGGATATAAGTTGGTCATTTGTTGTTGGCTTGTCTTTGATTTACTCTGTACTTATTTTCCATGCTTGTGTTCCATATTGGAAATATTAAATTTTGTTTGCTTGTTTAGCATGTCAGCCATAGATTTCTATTGCTCGGTCGATAAGGTCAAAGGCGTTGATGGAAAGGACAGGGTTGTGGTTACCTTTGATGGGAAGTATTTGCCATACACTGAGCAGGTCAGTTGGATTTATCATATTCACTTTGTTTACGATTACAAAAAGGTCCATTGAAAGTTTGAAACATTCAAATACCTTTCTTGTTGTAGCCTGATACTAAATTTAGTTTTTTTTTAGATGGAAAGACTAATTATGTACAAATAGGGGGTTTAAATGGTTATAAACTTGCAAATTTGGCCACTGTCATTAGTTTCATACTATTAGAGTAAGCTAATTGGGAAAAAGGTAATGGATTTCTTGGTTGTAATTTGGTGTGGGATCATCCATATGGATGCCTCTAACTCACTATCTTAGGATGTCTAAGATGGTGCTTTACTAGAGCATCACTTTGGATTTGTCGATATTCCTCAGCAATCGTCACCATTAACGCCCGTATTTTTACTTGGTAATGAGTGATAATGCAGTCCTTGAAAGAAATGCTTCTTCGTAGTGGTGTTACCTCTTCTTAGATCTTCACACTGGGATTATGTCGTATTACACTAATTTTTTTGTTGCCATTCCCTGATGCAGAGCATATTATTACCTTACTCCAAACATATTATCTCTATTCCAGTTTGTTTGAATTAGTTTCATTTATATGTTGTTTGACATCTACTCGAAATTAACATGTTTGCATTTTCTCTAACTGCCAGAAGTCTGAGCACATGCTATCAAGACCAAGGAATTGAGGACAATGAAGAATCCTTGTACAAAATTGTTCTGCCCTGTCATTTGATGTAAATGAAGTCATATTCATCAATAACGTTTCAAGTTCTGAGAGTACTCAATTGCTGTACCAAAAACATTGATGTGTTGTATCTACTTAAGTAAGCTGTTTTGTGAAAAATCATTGTGTCAATAATGCTATTGGGAAACACTAATGCAATTAAAATAACTTCTCTTGTTCGTACTAGTTCCTTCCGGTCTTGAAATAAAATTGGTGTGGCAGTGGTTTTGCCCATGTCTTTCTCCCTTTCGAAACAAACTCAGATAAGCTACATTTAAATTATTTTGTGCTTGAAAATTTTCAACTCCTTTTATGTTAAAGTCTGGAAGATGAGGGTGTTTTGATACAAATACAGTATATGGAGTAATGTATTCGTCTAACACCTACTCCGTACTTCGTATCTATCTTACATGGCATAAAGTTACATGGCATACGGAGTATCATATTACCCTTATAGAAGAGATTATGTATGTACAGAGTAGTACTTGCTGTATATTGTGTGAAGTATAATAAACACATATTGTTAGTAATATTTACACCCAAGACAACTAGTTTAGTTGATTAAAATTTTAAATGTATTTTAATAGAATATACAGTGCTCAAGGTAATTTTGTATACACCATTATAATTCATGAGTCTCTCTACATGTGAAATGATCAAAAGTCGGGTCGGACTAGACTTTCATCATACTCCGTAATAAAAATGTCCATGTTCAGGTATGGTTTCGGATCAAATTGGGCTATACATACTGTAGTCGATAAATCTACTTCACCAAACTACCTCCCAGAAAAAGAAAAAAAAAAAAAACCGGGTCAACCCGAATAGAAAACAGTACGGAGTACGTATGGCTCTCATCCATCCCTGAAACCCTAACAAAAAACGCAGCTATATAACATCTCCCCTTAACCCTTTCCCAATCACTCGTCTCCGCCATCTTCATCTTCTTCCTTCACATTTCTCTCTCCTACTAAATCAAAACCTATTTTTCCGTAATAAATCTCAGCTTAATCTTTTCAATTTTTTCCTGCTAAAATTACCAGTAATTTTCTAAAATGATTTTTGTGATGATTGATTAGATTGAGTCCATCTTGGCAAAGCTAGTCGGCCTTTGGCGATGACTAATTTTGAATGCTAATGGACTCATATTAATTCTCTTATTTTACATCTCCTCCCTGTTCTGTTCTTCTAATTATCAAATGAGGTTTCCGATCATTGGAGATGATACATTTTTTTTTTTTTTTCTTCAAATTATGTGTTGGGAAATGATGATAAACCATCGTATTTAATCTGAAGCATTAGCTTTGCTGATTCGTATTATTTGCACGTCAGTCTGATCCCTTTTTTTTAATTTTATTTTATTTTTGGAAAAAATGAAAAAGTCCATTCTCAGCAAAGCAGGAATAATCCGTGGTTTATACACACGGGTGTACAGTGCTCATCATACACCCGGATAAATAAAAAAAAGGCGGAAAGAACATCCTGTGTTTCATAAAGAACATACATGTATTTGACAAAGAACATGTTTGTATTTGACAAAAACATACATTACCAAAGAACATAAAGATATAATAAAAATAACGAGATAAAGACTTGATAAAATTTTCTGAAAAATTACACATTATTAACGGGAAAAATTTAGAGGTGATAAAAAATCGAGTAGGGCCGGACCATTTCATAATTTCTTGTGCCCAAACTCGTAGAAAAGTAGCGGGTTTTCGGGCTTTTTCGAACCCGGTTCGAGTTTTAACTAAAAATGTATTTTTAGGTTTGCCCAAACCCACCCTATTTCGGGCCGGATCGGGTCGGGATGCGAGTCATGCCAATGTTGATCACCTCTTAAAAAATCCTTACCAAAGATATCATTTCCCCAAAAAATAGTTTTCTATCTCTCCAAAAAAAAATTCAACTTCCCATAATAATTTAGTTTTTTTTTTTTACTCTAATATTATTTTCAATTAAAAATAATTTAAGATTTCAATATCAAATTTCAAAATACCATATGTTAAAAGAACATAATTTATATTGTAAAGTACATATAGTTAATACCTAAATAACACACTAATCAAACTCAAAGAATATACGATAATAAAAGTAATTTAAATATGACATATGATAATAAAAAATAGAATTTGGGAGTCACTACGACCTTAAAGAACATACACGCCAAATTCAAAGAACATACTTTGTATTATTAAACCCAAAATATTAAAGGTATGTTCTTTGTCAAACATAAGTTATAATATAAAGAACATATAATTTTACTCAAAGACACACTGATCACACTCAAAAGAAAATATTAAAGGTATGTTCTTTGTCAAACATAGGTATGTTCTTTATCAAAAACTATATGTTCTTTCCGCCTTTTTTTGTTTACCCGGGTGCACCATGAGCATGATGCACCCGGGTGTATTATCTAATTTTCTAATATAGATGAATAGCTTTGGATTAAAATGGACTAATATTACCATGTTCCTCTATAACTGTCCTCTCTTTCTTTTTTTCTGTGAATTTGTTGGTCAGTAGAGTTGATACATTCTTTTCTTTTCTTGTTGAGTTATTAATGCTAATTTATAAAGTGGGGTATTTGAATTTAATTATTTATTTTTAGTCAGGTTGATTAACTACTATGCGTTTCAAAAGTAATTGTATAACTTCGAGATGTAATGGACAATTGACAGACATGGACGCATTTGCCTTGATATAATCATATAATGACATTCAAAGATACAATATCTACAACAATATTAAACGTCTATACCAATATTAATTCTCGTAGACTTGATCGAACGATCTGCCAATGATAAGAAACTAATGAGATAAGGGAATAAATTATCATTGATTGACTAGCACTCTTCTATCCAAGTCATTACAATTGTGGTGTGGTCTTATTAAACCAACAATAAAGATCGAAATGAATATGAAGAACAAGTCGAGGTCTCAAAGATAACAAGATAAGATGGTAAGAGACAAGAGAGCAACTAAGAGAGAACTACAAATAGAGAATTAGAGATGAAATGGAATATGTGATGAAATTTGAGTTAGTCAATGCTTAACTCTCAACAAATGGCGACCTTTATTTTTAATGGAAGATATAACGAAATTACCAAGCAAGTTAGCATTATATTCTATCTAAATGCATAATTGCGTATGTAAAGACTTTTACCCAATACTTGGCCAGAAGGGAGGCTAGACCCTCCACCCCCCTAATCAGTAACCACACCTCATTCTACGTTTGGTCTCCACCCTCCATACGAACTTACCATCTCCTTGTCCTCTTAACAATTTCTATAAACATATTTGATTAATGGTTGGAATAGATCTTTTGTAGCAAGACATCAAAAACCTGCAACTAACACATGTATAGCAATGATTCAATGATTGTCTAGAAGTGTGAGAATTGAATAATAATAACACTGATGGATAACCTATAAAATCATTTTGGCATTAGCACAATCTTCAAAATCTTAATGTTATATCGCGAACCTTTTAAATACTCTGTTATATTTTAGAGCATTTCATCAACTTTGATTTATTTGATATGGTATCGAGAACATTTAAAAATCTAAGGGTTGATGAGCAAGGGTAGATCAAGGTTTTGCGTGCGCACAAGGGGTGCCCGAGCGCGTAAAAGTAGGCAGGAACTCGAGAGAGGAGCTAGAGCAGCCTGCGCACGTAGAGGAAAAGGCCCTGCACGCGCACAACCGAGTTCTGGAGTTCGAGCTCTATTTTTCGTGCAGTTTTGTAGGTTTTGGTGACGTGTCTTATATGTCCCTTGGATTATTTCCTTAGCTTAACAGTATATATACTCATGTATTGTCATTGATTAGGTCGTGATGTGAGATTTAGAGAGAAAAAAAAGCCTCTAGTATTGTTCATCTTCTAAGGATTTAAGAGAGAAAATTAAGAAAAGGTGTGAACTTTCATGGTGGTTTGAGAGCTTGTATCATCATCAAGTTACTTCGTAGTAGATTGGTGGGTTTTCTCCCAGCACTCGGGTTCCCACAGTAAACTCTTTCTTGTTTTTGTTACTTGCTTGTATTTTACTCTTCGTTAATGTTATTCGTTGTTAATCTCAAACTTGCTAGCACATAGCACATACATTAATCCTACCATTAATTTAGACCTGAATAATCTTGTCATAATTAATGATATGTTTGAAGATTTACACTCAAACTCCATATTGTAAATCAACTAAAAATACACAAAACTACATTGTCTCTGTAAATGAATATATGCAAACTACTTTTATAATTTTTTTTTTAAAAATCTACAAATAGTTCGAAATGATGGATTTAAAAACTAATCCTCTCTCCGTATAAATCTAGATATAACATGTTTACCTTTTTTACTTTCAAAAGTCTTATGTTGACCTTAAATTGTGACTAACATATGAAAATAAATGTTAGTATGGTGTATATAAGAGCATCAATATTCGTGGTATAATTTTATACCTCGTGTAAAAATTCATCAAAATTCTGCAAATTTTTACTACTTTGGTGGTATAAAACTATACCATTTGATGGTATATACCATGGTAAACACTTTGCTTTGGTCCACGTGAAATATGAACCAACCAGGTCATGCCATGTAGGTTGGTTATCATATATCTTTTATTTTTTTTTTCAATTGCATTTTAAGAAAAAATTATTAAGTAAAAAATTATGAAAAAATTACCATTATTCATAATTTTTCAAGACCTACACATAGACACCCATTTTGATATATTTTTATACTACCTCCGTTAAATATTAGTTGCAACTCTAGAATATTTTATATCTTACAAATAATACTCAAAGTTGCAACTAATATTTAACGGAGGTAGTATATTTTTCGAATTCTCTTTTTACTACCTAAATTATTTATTTTATTTAATTAACTTTACAAATATTAATTAGTTATTTCCAAAATTCCAATAATAAAATGAAATATAATCATAATTAAGGGGGTGTTTGGTTCATCAAGTTGGAATGGATTGGTATCAAATCTCATACTAGAGAGGTATGGATTCTAAAACCCATATTAGTCCAAAGTTGTTTGATTTATTGTTGGAATAAATTCTATCCTTCATTAATAGAATGGATTGTGAATCTTAGGAGAAGGGGTGGGTATGGGATTCCATGGGTATGAGGGGGAGTTAGAACCCCTTGGGTATGAGATTCCCTTACTAAAAATCTCAACCAAACAAAAAAACTAGATGGAATGGATTCTAACTTCATTCCAACCCAGTCCAAATGATCCAACTAAACGACTCCTAAGTTAAGTGTATAATTAATAGGAGAGAGAAAGTGTAAACTTTTTTTATACCATGGGTGAGATGATTTTTGGAGAAAGTATATTGTATTGTGGTATAGCTGATGTGGAGGAGTAATAAAGTGGTAGAGAGAGATGATATAAATTTTTATACCATGAGTGATGATGGATTGATGGTCTAATACTCCGTACGGAGTAATTAATTTATAATTGTAATGTATAGATTGTATCTTAACAAACGGTTGCATATAACTATAGCATGAGGGAATAGTCTACTCCCTCCGTTAATTTTTATTTGCAACTTTTGCCATTTTAGTCCGCTAATAATTATGTGCAACTTTCTATTTTATTTCTATTTTTAGTACACAAAAACTCTGAAAATTACAAATTTACCCTTAATTAAAAATTCTGATTTTAATAATTTTACTAGTGGGTGGGCCAACTTTCTCTCTCCAAACACTTTAATCACTTTCAATTGCTAGTGGGTGGGCCAACTTTCTCTCTCCAAACACTTTAATCACTTTCATTTACTCCCACTAATGTTTACCCCTTAAATTTTGCCTCGTGAACCTCAAAACCCCCCAAAGTTGCAAATAAAAATTAACGGAAGGAGTACAACTTATTTTACCATTAGACAAGCTATCGCATTGCCCGCCCTCTTGACACGAAGACCAAAGCCGATAGAGGTCCGGTCACAAACGTGGTGTTAATAGGATGCCGCATTTAAGAAGTCCCACCCTCAACATCCATCTCACATAAACACAAGTACACAACACCCCATTTCCTAAACTCCCAAAACTCACCCCCTCTTTTCTCTCTCTTCGCCGTCGTCCGCCCAATTCGTACCTTTTTCCTTTCCGGTTTTCCGCTAGGTCAGTTCTATAAATTTTTCCAAATTCTATATTGCTTCTCCTATTATTTTTCTACTTTTTTTTCACAGTTATTTAACTTTAAGCTCTAATTTGTGCATAATTTGTTGAATTTGCCTCTTTATTTTTATGATTAATGTTACATTTCAATTGCAGAATGTTGGTAAATTTTAAAATTGTGGGTTAATTTAATGGGTTAGGGTTTTCAATTTTTGATGCAGAAGAAAAGCAAATTCTTGAATGGGTTTTTGTTGATTGTATGGTTATAGCTGACTGAAAGGTTTTTCGATCACTTCGAATTCAGATTTTAGCTTGTTCTTTTGTTAAATTAGCTGCAATATCGATTATTTGGTAAATGAATAGGAGCATGCGATCTACTTATTTTATTTGAGTGATTCTGGGTGAGCGAATGATGATAAACTACCCCATCAATTTTATTTGGGAATTAGGATAGGGTAGTTTCTGACTTATTTTTTCTAGCAGAAACTCCCTCCGTTCGGTACGAACCGTAGCATTTTGGCAGATGGAAAGTTCCCTACATGTTAGTGGGTTTAACATAAGAAAGAGAAGCATTTAAAAAAAACATAAAAAATAAAAAACTGGTCCATACTCCATACCATTTTCTGAAGTGTTGCAATTTACACGGACATGTTAAAATGGGAAGTGTTGCAATAAAGATGGGATGGGGAGAGTAACACATTTAAGGGTGTCGTTTTTTTAGCTATATACTTGTATAAACCAGCGTAGTTGGCATATGTTTGAAGTTTGAACAATGGTGGTTATTTGGAATTTACACTTTCTGCAACAAGGAACTGGTGTGTGTGTGTGTGCGCGCGCGGGCGCGTGCGCGTGCGCGTGCGCTGACTATCAGAAAATGAGCTTCTGAAGAGACCGATGTAGGTGGTGGCATACTGGCATTGTAACGGTTTGAAGGCATTATATTTGACCCAAACCATTATGTTGTCCTCCTTAGTAGGCTTTTAAATTTTGTTATTGTTGGTGTTCCTAGGATAGTGGGTTTTGCTTGATTGACTAGAGCTGAATTGGCTGATAGTATGATTATTTAGAGATGCGGAGTGTCATACTTGATTCTCTGGCATTAAATTGGCTGTTGAAAATCACTTTTTATTATCTTATTATATATCTAATGATAAGGATTTTACATACTTCAGGTTGACGGTTGTTGTAAAAGAACTTCAGTGTATGATGTTGATTTGAGCAAGATGAGTGGCTCAACTCGGCGAAGGTTAAAATCTGCAATCATTTGTGAACATACAGTTGATGATGCGAGCGAGGAATCATCTGCTCGTACAAGACCTTTAAGCTATGATGAGATAATGCTTAAAAGAAAAAGTAAGAAAGAAGTTGAAGGTTCTGTTGAGGAAGCACATGAAGCAGAAACTACTAGACATGAAGAAACTGTCAGGAACCCTGATCGTCGGAGCAGGGATACAAATGGTGCTGCCATGAAAAATTCACGAGATTCTCAACGTGAAGTTAGCCCCCGAAAGAAGGTGCAAAAGAGTTCAAGGGCAGAACATACTCATAGTAAAAGTGACTTACAAGATTCTCAACGGGAATTCAGCCCCAGAAAGAATGTTGAAAAGAGGTCCAGGACAGAACATATATATAGTACAAGTGATTTGCGAGATTCTCAAAGGGGAGCTAGCCCCATAAAGAATGTGGAAAAAAGTTCTAGGACAGAACATACTCATAGCAGAAGTGATTTACGAGATTCTCGACAGGAATCCAGCCCCAGAAAGAATGTTGAAAAGAGGTCCAGGACAGTAAATATATTTAGTACAAGTGATTTGCGAGATTCTCAAAGGGGAGCTAGCCCCATAAAGAATGTGGAAAAGAGTTCTAGGACAGAACATACTCATAGCAGAAGTGATTTACGGGATTCTCGACGGGAATCCAGCCCCAAAAAGAGTGTGGAAAAGAGTTTCAGGACAGAACATATCCATAGTAAAAGTGATTTTCGAGATTCTCAACGGGGAGCTAGCCCCATAAAGAATGCTGAAAAGAGTTCTAGGGCGGAACATATTCACAGTAGAAGTGATTTACGCGATTCTCGACGGGAATCTAGCCCAAGAAAGAATGTGGAAAAAAGTTCTAGGATGGAACATACTCATATTAGAAGTAATTTACAAGATCCTCAACGGGAATCCAGCCCCAAAAAGATTGTGGAAAAGAATTCAAGGACGGAACATACGCATAGTAAAAGTGAGAACAAGGAGAGGCATGATGTGGAGAGTAGATCAAAGCACAGACATGAAAATGATGTGAGGAATGATGCTGAATCTAAAAATGATAGGCAAGGTCGCATGAGAAGCAAAATAGAGGAACATTCTAGGGGTGATGGTAGGTCTAAACTAGAACTTAAGCATAATAATGATTCTGTTGCACAGGATAGAAACATTGAAAGAAATGGAGGAGCATATGAAAGAGAAAGCAAAAGGAGAGATAGAAGTGGAGATGATGAAAAACATAGAATGAAGGATCCTGTCAAAAAACTTGACAGTGGAAGTAGGCGCAACTCTGAGATTTCAGAGAGAAAGGAGAAGGTGGAGCTCTCACGCTCACAGCATGATGAAACTAGATCCAAAAGAAGGCGGTCTAGAAGTCAAGATCGTACAAAGGACAAAGCTAGGAGGTCCAGATCATCCTCACCTAAGGCACGGAAAAATGTGTTAGATCATGTGCATGACCATGGTGAGCTTTCTATACGTTCTGAAAGAGACAGGTCTAGATGCCATTCCGATGTTGACCGGAGCAAGATTCCTATTGATGGTTCCAGCAGCCATCATCGACGACATGGTGGCTCTTCAAGTGGGCTTGGGGGCTATTCACCTAGGAAGAGAAAAAGTGAAGCTGCTGTTAAAACTCCTTCACCTATTCATTCACCTGAAAGAAAAAGTGCTGGGTGGGATCTTCCACCCGGAGCAGATATAAATCTCAGTACTGCTGTTCCTTCTGGGACACACCTAATTTCTCAAACCAAGCCTTCTAATATGATTGAGTTAGCAGCTGGTTTTTCCGTTGCTTCAGGCATGGGAAAGCCCATATCTTCAATCTTGTCCAACAGTCTCTCTGCATTTAAGCAGGCCTCAATAGACTCTGTTCAACTAACACAAGCCACCAGACCTATGAGGAGGCTCTACATTGATAATATACCAGGCTCTGCCACTGAGAAAGAGATTATGGAATGTTTCAATTCTCTTCTGCTCTCTTCTGGTTCCAATTATATCCGAGGCACAAGTCCATGTATTAGCTGCATGGTAGGTGGCTTATATATATTTCATATTCTCTGCAGCACTTTCTTACTCTTTAATATATGGGATTTGTGCGATAGAATCACGCTTAGTAGTGTTGCTTGATTTATTGCAGATTCACAAGGAAAAGGGGCAAGCATTAGTGGAATTCCTTACTCCTGAAGACGCCTCTGCAGCGCTGTCTTTTGATGGAAGATCTCTCTCTGGGAGCATACTCAAAATCAGACGTCCTAAAGATTTCGTTGAAGTGCCAGTAAGAATTGACTACAATCTCACTTTTGCATTTCTCGTTTGAAAATGCTACTTATTCTACTCCTTCCGTTAAATGAGTTGTCAGCTTTTCTGTCTTGGATCCTTCTACTGAATGTGTCACGTTACTTAGGTAATCAACTGCTATTCCTTGCCTTCCTATGTGACCCTTTTCTCTCCTCAGAGCAGAAATCAAATTAGGATCGAGGTATATTGTTTTTCCTAGATTATTTCTACATATTTTCTGCTGATTGTTGATGATATAAACTTCTACTATGTGGCCAGATTATGCTAACTTGCAGCATAATTTTTAAATTCCATTCGTATTTTGTTTGCTTGTCTTTCTAATACAGTGAGATACAAAGCTGTGATTAAAATGGTGAAGTTTTAAATGCTTGCTTACTGCATTGCTGAGTATACGGGACCTCTTGTTGCTTAATTTTATCTTCTGAATGTGTAGAATTTGTTATATATATTGACCCTATATCTAGATTTGATATTATTTTCAATTTATGAATCAGTAAAAGTTTAGGATTCTTAGTTGCCGAAATAACCGAATGAAATTTGGTGGTTGCCTTTGTTGCTGTGAGGTGTATAACTGCTATACGAAATTATGTTCCTGCGAGTGTTTCTATTGTTGCTTCTGTATACTCATTGTTGGAGTATTATCTCCTTTGTGTTATCCTGCCAATAATTACTGTCCTTTTTCCATTCCGTATTAAAATTAACCCCTTTTGTGAGTTGTGAGTCTTGGTTATGACGTTGATTTTAGTTGGTTATTAACTTATTACTATTATTATTATTCTTTTTTTTTTTTTTTTTTTGAGGCAGCAGTCTGACCACATGTCAATTTGTCAGTACAACTTCCCACTTGGTCCTCTGACCCTTTAGTGCCTTTATTTCTTTCCTTTAAGATTAGCGCTATCTGAATTCTAGACTTGAGCAAGATTAAACTGGCATCATTTTCTGTTAGCTAGAGAGACGATGCTTTAGTACTATATTGGCGCCTATGATAGTAAGAACTCTGCTGATATATTAATGTGTTTTCTCTATGTGACTGGGTAGTTCATTTATCATATCCTGGCCCATATCTCCTCTGTACTTTTAATGGGGTACGGGGTATTTTTGTATTAAGTTTTTAGCAGAACTAGGGAATTTGTATTCTGTAGTTTTCATTGTATTTTTAGTCTATATTGACCAAGAAAACTATCACAATATAGAGAGAAGTTCAAGGGAACCGCTATGGTCTTATTAAGCTTCTAAGTTTTTAAATCTCACTATTGCTCAAGACTGTTATCCTGTTACACATTGTATGATGAAGCACAGTGCTAGGAAAATGAGGTACACCACTTTTTTGCTAGGCAAAGCACAATTAAGAAGCAAACCCTGAGTCCCGAAATGTTAATTTTACTCCAGCAATTTCTGTTTTTTTTTTTTAAAAGTGCGCCTCACTTCAAAAAGGCACACTCAAGGTGCGCTTCAATTTGATGAACACACCCAGGTTGTGTGTTGGTGCAGCAGGCCCCTCACACCTTAGTGCGCTTTGGATTTTTCAATACATTGCTGTAATAGTGATGTATGTCATTCTTAATTTAGTGCCTTTTTTGGGTTTTTGTCATCTTTGGCTTCGTATACCAAAAATCTCATGTAGATATGGTATTGACATAAATTGTTTTCACTTTGTTCATTACATTATATTTATTCACCATGGGAAGTGGCTTGCAAATCGGTAAAAAGAGGGTTTTAGAAGATTTTGGGATCAGTTAATAGGATTGGTGATGTGTGAGCTCCATAAAATTTGATAGATGATATTGATTTTGAAAAGTTAAGTATGTGGGAATATATGAATTGGAAGCATCTTGAGAATTTTAAACAAACCAAGAAAGGAGCAAAGTAAAGCAGTTCTTGACTTAATCATAAATTATTTAAAGATCTGAATGCAAAAAAAATTATTTTATTTTCATCCTATCAAGACTAAAGACATACTGCAAGTTAAAAGAATGGGCTTGTGAGAACCAGGGGATTGATCATTGGTGAAGCTATTGTCATGGTTCTGTTAGTTAGGAAGGGCTTGTGACATGTTTTCTGAGAGTGTTGACTGATGAGACACAGAAGAAATCTGAAACAACACCATTGTGATTGGGTGGAAACAAAGATGAGGCAGGATGTACTAGTGCTCACACTGCTCAGGATATAAGTGGTTTATTTGGCTATCTTGACTTTTCTATAAGATATTAAGATTCGGGTTTTTGTTTGTGTGGAGGAGATGAGCGCTAATTGGGGATGGTATATAGGGTTGAGCCTATTATGATGGAAGTAGATTGATGAGCCACAGATATGGGGTAAAGACTAGAGTGGCATATTGTTATCTATGGGAAATAGTATGGATTTTTATGATTCTATCTCGCAAGAGACAAATAAGCAAGAGGCTAATTGTTAGTTATGAGGAAGATGATTGCTTATTAATTTTGGAGGTAGGGAGTAATCTAATTTCTACCCATAAAAGGCATAATTTTAGTGTGTTTTTAAGCTATCATGGTTTGCATTGGCGGGCATAACTTTAGTGTGTTTTAAGCTATCATGGTTTATAGCGAGGTTATTCATTAATGAAAGAAGTGGTTGCATTAAGGTTTAGTATAATAAGTTATTTTGGACTCTTTTGCGTCGTAAATTATGAACTCTCTAATTCTTTTATGTACAATCATTGTTAGATGTCAATGCGAAAGTCTTTCAGACAAAAGTGTAAATTAGAGGAAAATCATTTTAAACTTGAAGACTGGGAACTTTTAGTAAAATATTCAAACTGAATTTATAATTTATGGAAGAAATAAAATAGAAACAAGGTATTTTTTTAATGCAATTCATCAAATACTAGTATAGTAGTTTTACCAATCATATATGTCTTGCATATCCATAATCTTTATGCTTTCTGGAACTTCTAGATTTAGAAAATCTTGTTATATTTATTGGTTTGAAGAAGTATAAGTTTGGTGAAGCGCAATTGTTTAAATCATGAGAAGTTCTAATTGAAGAATAAGTGACTCCTATTAACATATTTGGATTCGCTGGATATATATTTTGGGGCATAGATATAGATGCTAACAACAAACCAAAATCAAGCTGGTTATGTTGTTGATATATGGATTCTTGTGACAATATTATATTCCTTTATATTAATTGAAGCATTCTGTACTAGTGTACACTCTTAATTGTTCTGAATGCTATTGCAAATGCTGAGGCCTGAGGGGGTTGTATGGGGTATGAGATGGATGGAGAATTGAAGCTGAGCATGGCAAAGGACAAACTATTGGCTTCTGAACAAAGCCGCAAATGGATAAGCTAGGAGAGGTGAACAGTTGGGCACTATGCTTTTAAAAAGGAGAGAAGGCCAATAAGGAATTCAAAAGGATCAATTAAGTGTGACCCTAACTTTTAAAAAGGGCATGTATTGGACGTGCCAGAATGGTGATGAAGAATCTTTGAGACTAGCTTCTTTTGAATTTCATTTTATTCTCCCTTTTTTTTTTCTAATCCTCTTCAGTTTAGTGTTTAAGTCTCTATGCAATTTTTTAAAAAGTATATTTTTTGTTTGTGCTTCTACTTGTGGATTTTCAATTCTATTGTTTGTTAACTGCTGCGCACTCTTGCTCAGGTGGGTCAGTCGCGTCTTGACTCTCAATTTTGCTTGGAACAAGTCTAAAGACTATAATTGTGAAAAGTACTATGGGAAGACTAGGTTTCTTGGGTGTTTTTTTTTTTCCTGTGGATTCTTTTGTACTCTTATGCTTCTTTACTTTTTGTTGTCAAGTATGAGATTAAACACCCCCTCCTCGCAACTGAAAATATTAACGATTAATATGGATAGAGCTGCTTTTTTGAAAATTAGGATTGATGGTCATTAATCTGACTTTCCAACTTTACTTGCTGGCATGCTGACAGACAATCTTGAGAGTATCACAAAAATTTGAAAATAAACTCCTTTTATGGATTACCATGACGTACCTGATGTTCTGTTGAGTTTTTTTTTTTTTTTTTTTTTTTTTTTTGTTTTTGTTTTTGTGAATGTAGATGTGAACAAAATTACAACATGTTTCTTAAGAATGGATTGTGCTTCTAAATCAATGTTTCTACTGATTGTGCTTTTAGTGTTTTCATAAATGTTTTATGCTTTCTTTGTGGTAACTTCAAACAATTGCTTATTTTACGTTCCTTATGTTCTGACTTACTTGTTGGAATCTTTCACATAGGGTTTGTATCTTGGGTGTGTCGTTATTCACCATTTCATCTAAAGGATGGTGAGGAAGCTGACTCATAATTAAGAAGACTCCAGATGTAGTGACAATTGACAAGTCTGACATGTTTGCAGCTTTGTTCAGCAAATTGTGGGGCCCCTTACTGGACTTTTAGAAATAATTATTCCATTTTATTAGGTATACTAATATTAATATTCTTATTTGATGCTCAAGGCGTGCAATATTGTGAGTCATATCATTTGGTGGTCGTGGCTGACACAAGAATTACTATTTCATGGCTGACGCAAGCTTAGCTTGTATTTGATAGTAACAATTTCTGCAAGTATCTTCTCCTCCTATTAAGGACCCCTCCAATTGAGAATCTTAAAAAAAAAAAAAAAAAAAAAAAAGGAAAATAACCACAGCATTGAAAGCTGGTTTATGTAGAAGTAGTTACCTGTTATTTTTTTCTGAGTAATGAAATGATGAATATACTAATTAAAATCCATACAGTTTATATATAACTTTGTGTTTATATTCACAAAAAGAGAGGCTCTGGACTAAATGCCTTGGAGGCTCTCTCTCTCTCCTTTTTTTTCTTTTTTCTCTTTTTTTTTGACTGGTTTTCATAAGTTGTTTTGACCTTCACCGACTATATAGAACTTTGTTTTAAATTTAGTTTTTCAAATGTTTAGTCTAATCTTCTCAGGTGAATATTTTGATATAAAAGAATTATTTAATTCGATAAGAAAATCGTGGATAAAAATAGATAGAGGGGATAGAAAGTGGGTGTGTGTAAGAAAAAAAAGTGGATTAAGGGCAGGGTAAGGGGGGTAAGATGTTAAAAGGCATTGCGTATTAGTTGGGGTGCATTTTTATCTTACTCTTGTTTGGTTGATTTAGTTTTATGTTTTAGCTATCGTGAAGAATACTTTAGCTGCATGACGTAACAGTGGATTGATTGTTCCAATTGCTCTGACCTGTTATAATTTATTTCATTTAAGTTACTTACTGCCTTGGTGTCATATGTTTCTTTTACGGTTTCCAATAACTCCTTGCACAACTTTGAGCAAGAATACTCCTGTTTTGTGGTCCAATATCCTGCTCCTTCTTCCATGGCGTGTCACATTACTTACATTATTTTCCTAAGTTGATGCTATTCTATTTTATATAAAGTGAAAAACTTGCCTAAATTGGAGCCTGCTTCCAAGCACTTAAATAATTGTGATAGCTTAGTTGCAGTCATGCCTTTTTTCCACCATCTACTGTTAGTTATCCATCTATCATTAGTTCATGACAAGATGATGATATGAGTCAATAAAAAAAGAACTCTTTAGACTCGATAATAATCTTAGATTCATCCATTATAATTTGTGGAATACTGGAATGTACATTGGCATCTCTTACCTGCAGCTGTTGACCAGATATTAGATGTTTTACTAAGATTTCCATGCTCTAGCAGTTCAGAATATGCAGTTTTGCTTGGATAATGGATATATTGATATTATGTATGTTTTTATCCATATTTGGCCAATCTTTCTGAATTGTGAAATGAGCATATGACACAGCAGAACTATGCTTTTTCAGCTGATAAGTCTTGTCTGCAGTAGGTCCATGATGGGAGTGTTGTTATTTTTCCATGTAACTTTTGGTTCTGTTACTCGTCCTTGTCTTACTCAAAATGTTTTTACGTATGTTGTCATTGCGTGCTGGGTAACAGATCCAATGGAAGAAAAAGAGGGTTCCAGAACCATGTTATTTTTCTGAACTCATTTTGGGGCTTCTTGGTGAAATTTTGTATTTTAAGATGAAGTGGCTCTACTACTTTTGCAATTTCTGAGGTATATTTTGGTTATCATTCATGAAGCAGGTTTTCAGACAGTTGCTATTTTCATGCAGAGTGGATCTTCAGAGAAATCAAAAGCTGGAGCCAATTTGATAAGAGGTGATTCAATCCGAGACAATTCAATCAGAGGCAATTCAATCAGTGAAGTTGGTATTCAGGTCATAAGTGATTTTGTGCAAGATTCTCCACACAAGGTAATGCATGTGACGGCATTTTGGTAGTGTAATCTGTTTTCATCCTTTGTTTTTTCTTCTATTTATCAGTGCGTTTCTATTAGCCACTTCTTGTTGCTTTGGAGGTACAAGACCGATTAGTCTTTGACATTTTTTATTTTTTGGGTTCTGAGAAGGCATTCTTATAATGGTGTTGCATTACTCCTGGATGATGACACATCTGAGATGGAATTTGAATGATTTGGCTGTGTGGAAATATCTCTCAAAGTTAGGTTTGAAAATTGAACCTTGAAAAAAAAATTCAAGCTTTTATTTCCATCTGAGATGTATGAAGCTTGATAAAGCCTTCTTTTTTTTCAAACTCACAACTGGTCATTAGATCTGTATTCTTATATTTATACTATTGGCAATTGTTTATTTGAATGATATTGGAGGTAACTTGCTGGTGTATCTGCCACTTTGTGGATTACTTAGGGGAGTAAAACATCCGCCCATTTGTTTGCATGATTGTGAAGGAAAGGACAGTTGCAGATGAAGTTAAATGCTTCTTTCTAGAGAAGATATTGACAAAAAAATTCTTATCATTAGGTTGTTAACATGCTACTTCCTTATTCTCATAATCTGATGATGACATAAGCTAATACAAAATTGAAAAAGCTAATTGCCCTTGCACAGGCAAGATTTTTTGCTTGGTATTTTGTGAATGCCTTTCTTGCTGGACTATATAAGTGATCCATGTTTTTCAGTGGTACTTTGACTATAAACTAAGATGCCTTTTCGAATTTGTGATATATATATGGGAGATCACAAACATCCATCTGAATTTACATTGGAGATTTTGCTTGTGATTCTTTTATGCTATATTTAATTGCTCTTTTAGTGTATATTATGTTTGCTCAGGCGTTTAATATTAATAATAGTGTAGTAGAAGTTGCATTAGTACTATTATTGTTATTATTTCTTTTAAGTAATAGAAACTTTTTGTGATATGAATAGCCTGAAATTAGTAAAATGTTTCTATTACTTTGTACATTACTACTGATTTTTATGCTTCAAGTCTTACAAAGTAAATAGAAGCATGCTTTATTCCTCATAAAAGTTATCGATTGTTCTTTGGCTATTTATGCATCTGTTGTAGTTTCCTCTTTCCTGTTCTGTATGCTTTTTTTTTATTGAAACAGCCTCTCTGTTAGTCATTAAATAGTTAGTTGTAACACTGTGTGTATATATATATTTCTCCTGTTTTGTTGCAGCAGGATTAATATTGGGTTGTGATTTTTATTTTCAATCTGTTTACTCAGTATACTTATCTTTGGTTATGGTACTGCAGATCTTTGTTGGTGGAATTGCTGAAGATCTTTCTTCTGAAATGGTAATGAGCTCCAGCATTGGCCTGGTGCTGTATCTTTATACTTGTTTTCAGAAGTCAATTGTCTCCAGGATCTGGACTTATAAGCTTAATAATTTCTTCTCAGATTGTGGAGATTGTTAGTGCCTTTGGAACGTTAAAGGCATACCGTTTTGAAGTCAATCCGGATCTCAAAGAACCATGTGCTTTCTTAGAGGTATTCCTTGTTTGTGTTGGAAGTTGCTCACTCTTTAGTAATTGACTGACTGCCTTTTTTATTTTATTTATTATTTTTTATTTGTTTAACCTTGTTGTTCATGACCTTATAAGGAGATAGAATATAGTATTGCAGGACACTTGTTGATTTATCACTTGAATTTTCAATTTCCTTGTATGTTTGGGGTCTATTATATGTTTAGAGAGTGGATGGTGAAGAGGGAACTTTTTTCGGCGGGTTGTTGACTTGCTGTGGTGGGAAATTGGAGTTCAGTGTTGCACATCTATTGCCTGAAATTACATTGAAGGATTCATTAATATAGTATAATTCGTTGCAAGCTTTGCCCTGTCACCTGTTGCTTTGACGCAGGTCTTGTGTTAGGGGTGTCTTCCCCCCCCCCCCCCCCCCTCTTTTTGAATCTGCAAATTTTTTGTAGATGGTTTTGGCATGAGAAATATGGCTTTGTACGAAACTTCTTTTGCTGGGTGTCTTTAGTTTGGAAGGCAGGTTCATCTATATCCGTTTCCTGTGATTTATACCAGCAGGCTACACCATTAATGCTCAAATGCCCTCTCTAGTTGAATGTGAAAATATGCACTTATAGTCATTTTACTTTTTGTTTATTGCAGTATACAGACCAGTCTGTCACGTTGAAAGCTTGTGCTGGCCTGAATGGCATGAGGTTAGGCGGTAGAGTTCTGACCGTAGCCCAAGCTGTTCCAAACACAGAATCAGTGGTATAAAATGTGTACACTGTACTACTTTAGATTGCTTAAATTGTCTTGACATTGAGCTAAATTTTTTTATCTGCATTCATATATATACTCTTTAGGGCTCATGCCTTGTTGGTTGATGAAGACATGTTGATGTTTTTCCAGGAAAGCTCAGGAATGCCCCCATTTTATGGAATACCCGAGCATGTGAAACCCCTTCTTGAGATGCCAACAGAGGTCCTCAAGCTTAGCAATGTGGTGAGCTATGTCTTTCGACTTGACTATTTATTCGACAAACCTTGTATTTTGGTAAGTGTTCAATCTTCTGATGGTCATTCTTTTCTCTCATATTATTCCATAGCTTGATCAGAAGATCATGGATTCGCTATCTGAAACAGACTTGGAAGAAATTGTAGAGGATGTACGATTAGAATGTTCCAGGTACAGATCTGAGTTTACACTCTTCTAATTTGATTCTTGGTTGTCTGTGTTTGAACACGAGGATACACACTAGTTCAGTCATGCATTAAGATACCCGCTTTCCTGTGTTCTGCCTAATTTTGGTATTAAAATGTTCTACTTTTGTGTGATCATATTTTTCAAGGGTTGAATCAGGTAGTTGGATTGGAATGAAAGTACATGCTACGTTGATCCTTCATTTCTTATGTTGTGCAACACTTCTACATATCTAATACGGAGTAGTATATAATCATTACAGGTTTGGCTGTGTTGTGTCCATTAATGTCGTAAAAGGTTGCTACACAAATACTGCCATTTCAGAAGCAAAAGAGGTTGCATTTAATGTGAATACTATTCAGCCTCCAGAAGAAAGAAGAGATCACCATTTGAATGTGGATCCAATAGAATTTTCTGTTGACCATGATGACAGGGATGGCAGTAATGAAGAAGCTCCAACCAATTTCAAAGAAAATCATGCAATGGATGGTGTTTTAGGTGATAAGCATGAACTAGACCCTGCAACTACTAACCCAGATCTTGAAGGAGCTGCTGAAGTAAGAACTGTTGAAGAATCAAAAGAAGATGACAAAAATTTGCAAAATTCTGATGACAAAGCTGATAATGACCCACAAGAAGCTGCTGTGATTGGTGCTTCTACTATTGATGACATGGAAAGAGTCGATGATTCTAAGGGGAACCATCAAGAGTCCATCCAGGAGAGTGGTGTATCTGCTGAGTTAAATGCAGATGGGAGTATGGTTATTGAGAAATCAGGGAATAGTGAAACTCTGTGTGCTGAAGATGTACCAGAGTTGGACAAAAATAGTGACATGCTAGAAGCTGTACTAGAGTTGGACAAAAATAATGACACACTAGAAGCTGTACCCTTGCCTACCATTCCAGGAGCTACTGAAGGTCTAACAAATGAAAATTCTTGTGATAGGAGTAATAACTTGTTTGAGGATGGTTGTGTCCTGGTGGAGTTTAAGAGGACAGAAGCTACATGTATGGCAGCACATTGTTTGCATGGGCGTGCTTTTGATGACCGTATCGTGACAGTGGAATATGTATCGCTGAAGGCCTACCGAGAAAGGTTTCCAAAATGAAAATATGGTTCAATATACAGGATGGTAGAATTGTAGTCTTAAGTAAGGGCATCAGCAGGAGAATTTTGTATTTGAAATTGTGAGGCTTCTGTCATCTATTCTGTTCTCAGCATGCAGTATGGTTCAGGGATCGTTCTGAAATTCCCTGTATTGATCTTTGTCCACCAACCCTCCAGAAAGAGCTTCTGAAGAAATTGCCCTTTTACGAACAGAACAGGCTTTTAGGATGTATGGCCATTATCATGAGCATTCATGTTTCAGCAATGTGCTCATATAATTTTTGCCAATGCTGTTAACAAATTCGCGTACTCATTAACCTGTATACCAACAATGGATTCCTGGTGCTCTCATATACAAGTACTAGTTATGACAAATTTAGTGTATTGATAATTTTACTGTCCTCTTTAGTAGTCATTTGCTCCTTTCCCTTTCTTTGTGGAATGAGTGTTTGCTACTCAGTTTCTGTAGGAGCAATTTTATGATGAAAGTGAAAGTGGCTAACAGGTGAGCTTGTTCTTTGCTGAAATTGAATTCCTGGACAAGTATTGTTCAATGTCTATATTGATCAAATTTTGAAGGGAAATTTGCAAGCGTAGTCAAAAGATTATTTTTTTTTTGCTTTCTCTTCGTTAGTGGAGTATTTTCTTCTTCCTTAATCTCCTGTAAACTCTCTCTTGCTTACTCCTTTGTTAATGGAGTATTTTCTTCTTCCTTGATCCCTCTTGTGAACTTTCTTCATCTCTTTAAAGGAAGTATATGCCCCAACCTAATGGTGGTAGTTTTGCATCGATTGCAAGGTGGGATATGGGTGTAAACGCAATCTAAAGAAAGCGAAAGTAGTTCATTAGAGGAAAAGGAGAAAGTGGAGGTAATTTGAAGAACAATAAGGAGGAAGGTGATCTATGTGAAAAAAGAGGGAAGAGGAGGTAGACAATCTAGACATGTTACAATGATACAATGTTCTTTAGGGGTACAAAACTACAAAGTCACTCTTAATGTTATATAACATGATATTATAAAATAGAAATTTTATATACCAATCTGGTAAATCCATGGATTTATCTACGCCCTTTGTCGTTAAATATTTGTAACACTTGTGTTTCGAGTAATTTATGAAATACTAGTGGGAAATATTTGTAAAGTGACTAAATTATTATGCATATGAATTTTATTTTTAATTGTTTGTACAAGGAGACAATAAGAAATTAATGGGGTTAGTATAAATTAGTGCCAGTTATGTAAATTACATAGTATTTAGAGGCCAAAAAACGCAAGTGTGGCAAGTATTTAAAAATGAGGAGAGTATTACAACGACCGAAACAGAGCAGTTTTACAGTTCCACATCATCCACCTATCTCAATTTCCAACCTTCTAAAAACAGATAACGAGACACTGAAAGTTTAACAGGAGAGAGAAAAATGGCAGCAGCTTCAGCAATGTTGATAAGCAACCCAACCAATGTGTGCTTCCGCAAACCGCAATTCTCATGCTCATTGAAACCCAAACCAACTGTTTCTGAGCTAGGGTTTCTCACTTCCCAATTCACTGGAATTCAAATTTCTCAATCTCCATTTCTCACCACCATTAACAAACCCATTTCTGCTCCATTCAAACCTTCGCTTCAGCCTGTTGCTCGTAAGAACTCTTTTCCCCTTTTCTCAATTTGTAATAACTTCTCTGTTTTTTGGATTAGTTATGGCTTTATCTTTGTGGGTTTTCAATTTTTCTGAGTTTTGTTGCTTTTTTTTTTGTTTTGTTTTTTTCGGAGGGTTTCTGGTTAATTTGTGTGCCAATATGTTGCATTTTCTGCGATTTTAGTGTCTGCTGTTATACTTGTAGAATATTTAGTATTTGTTAATTTGCTGCAAAATTGAGCTGAAATTAAGAATATTATCTTCAATTTTTGCTGTAAAAGGATGGAATTTAAGGATATTATTTCTGTAAGTTAAGAAGTTTTTGGTGAAGGCTGCATTAACTAGCTCAAGTGAAGGTGGGGCGCTCTTGGTTTTCGCCAATTATTGTTGGTTGAGCATGTTTTTGATCATGGACTGATGCTATTGCTGTACCATAACTTTAGCTTTACCATCAGATTGTGATAAATGTTTTGCACATAAGTTATGTTTGGATTACATCATATTGTTGTATAGACGTTATCTGCTTGAGTGTTGTTGTATCGTCGTTATCTGTTTCAGTATTGTTGTATTGGAGAACAAGAGGAAAGGCATTGTTATCTTTCGAGTTTCAGCAGTGTTGTTGAATGAACAGTATGGAACCTGTTACATCTTTGCTAGTAGAACTTTGTAATGGATGATGTCAATTGAAATTTAGCTGCCTTAGGATACTAGGAAGGAGTGGGAGGAAGTAGTGGGTTTTAGCTAAGAAATAAAAATTCTCTTGCTCTACATCTTCCCATGCTCCCTTCGATTGCTCGAGTCGCTAATTGATATAGTAATCTTTGCTGATGCATTTCACACAGTAGAATTTTGATATTGGAGAAATGGAGACGAATGTCTAAAATAGTTATGGTAACTTTTTCTTTCAGAATTTGATTTGTGTAGCCTATGACACTACTCCATTCGTTTTTCCTAATCTCTCGCAAAATTGGTCATAAATTACAAAATGTTATTGTTCTGCCATGTCTGAAATCTGTTACCATGGAAAGCTAAAGCATCAATGGCCAGTTTGGTGCAAGGCAATAGTTGGTGGAAATGATAATAAAATTATATATAATTTTGTAAGTAAACTATCTAAGTTTTTTTTCAAACCCAGGTCTCTCACCTGGAATTTGAGAGACTTGGCCAACTGAGCCAAGCCTCCTTCTCAAGTAAACTATCTAAGTGTTATGCCAATGTCCATAGTATTACTCCACCCCAAGGTATACCTTTCTCTTCATGAATTGCATTACTATGGGCATTGAGGTGGAACTTATCTTAACAAAGTTACATATACAAAAAGTATATGTATTATTATTACAATCATTCATTGTCGCCAACTAAGCTGACCGTAAGTAGCTGTGGCAGAGTTGGTGATATTGAGTCCTTGAAACTGTATGGTATGAAGCTGAACAATTGTTGATCAAAGATCTACTGCTTATTCTATCCCGGCTACAATGTCATTTTATCTTTATATTGGCTGTTGAATTTTGAAGTATCTAATATTTGTGACACTTCTTGTACCAAAATTGAGGTTATTAAGTTTATGAGGTGATTGCTTATCAGGCCGAGTATGTCCATTCACTGGGAAGAAATCAAACAAGGCAAATAGGGTTTCTCACTCAAACCACAAAACAAAGAGATTGCAGTTTGTGAACCTGCAATACAAGAGAGTCTGGTGGGAAGCTGGTAAAAGGTTTGTCAAACTTAGGTTATCTACCAAGGCTTTGAAGACCATAGAGAAAAATGGACTGGACGCTGTTGCTAAGAAGGCAGGGATTGACCTTAGCAAGGCATGACAGAACAGAAATGTTTGTAAAGCAACGAGAACGCCAATTTTCATGTTTTGTAATCCAAAGTTTTATGGTTGACTTGTATTGATTACAGCTTTTGCCCTAGGTTTTTGAAATTATTTGTAGCATATTGAGCAAATTAATGAAAAAGCAAATTCCAAAAAAATGGAGGTTCATGGTGTTACAATATCTGGTCCATTGTTTCTCTTGGAAACTAGTCATGTATGAGCTTTAAGTGCTAATATTTGATAGAACTCAGTAATGGATTATTGGTCTGTGAAAATTGTTCTGCATAACATTTTGTATTACTAATAAACATGTTTCCATTGTAATCATATAGCCATGTAAAGCCAGGTGCTTTCCGTGTAGTTAAGGAAGTTCTTTTTCTTATAACCCCAACACATATGCTGGTGCAAAACGAGCAGGAAAACGGACTCCTAACTAAGTCCTGTAACGGTGGTTCTTTTCCATGGGAGCTAAGTTATGTTTGACCGGAAAACTGAGTCAAATTTTCCCTACTCGTCCCCGTTTCTTGTGAAAGATGGGGTTGATGGCGGCCTGACCTATGTTACATGTTCTTGACTTCAAGTAGACAGGGATGTACAGTTCCAGAACTTCATCCTTGTTTCTTTGACGCAGGTTGGGCCATAGTGATGATTTTGGAGAATTGTTTTGTTAGGGCTCCTAAAGTCAAAATGGGAGTTGATTAAAACCAATTACTGCGATCTAGGAGGGTTAAATAAGGTCTGAACATCAATGGTTTAGAAGAATCATATGTATGGATCCTCAGGTGGACAAATGGAGCTTTTGTATGGTTGAGAATAGGACAAAAAGGGTTCCCTAGAAGGTTTGCATAGTGTCTGGAACCATCTCATTTATGCATTGGCCCACTCCTCGTTATCATGTCTTAAGATTCCTTGCCTTGTCTAGGCCTTGCGTTGCTTTGCTTTGGCCCTAAGACAAGCCATGGCGTTACTCTCAATAATCAAACTCATGCTTGAGACTTAATACTTTTATAGACCCAATAGTAACCTTATTATGATTCCAAACCAACTTTTATGACCTCTAGAGACACCCCCACACTTCAATTTTGGAAAAAAAAAAAAAAAATCACAAAATTGGTCCAAAAGCGTAGATTATAGCCTTCAATTTTTGATAATATTCAACTTTTCTGGACCCAAATAAAAAAAAAGAGGTTGTGGTGCTTCCTGCAAACCCCACGTGACCCTAGAAGGTCATTTAAATGGTTAGAACCATCCAATTTGGCTTTAAACTATTGATTCAACTGACTAAATACATACTTAATTCCCTTCATTAACTGAACCACATGACTTTATGTGATCGACTAGTAGCCATATCGGTTCCAAATAACATTATATGACCCTTGAATGCATCCTCTGCCATCATTTGAGTTTTTGGATACTACCGCAATTGGTCCAATTTTGGGTATTAGCTTTCATATTTTGGCTCGGGAGAATATTTTTGGACCTAGTAAGGTTATGCATTGAAATGTTCCCTGGATTTCCAAAGGGGTTTGAGAATCCTACTTGGCACCCAAAACTATCTTATTCATGCTTTAGCCCACCTCTCGTTATCCTATTAAGAACTAACGCACCTCCAATACATACCAAATCAACGGTGCATTCCTCTCATGGCCCTTATGGAATATGTGGGTTTTCATAATTACCTCCGTGTTTTTTAGTTGACACGCATTCCTTTTTAGGAAGTTTTTTTTAGTTAACACGTTTTCTTTTTGAATAAGTTTTATAATTTGCATTTACTAGTTACCCTACTTGCTTTATCATTCTCTATCACTCTCTCTCTCCTCTCTTTAATATGTGTGCCTAAATTGAACGTGTCAACTAAATAGAAACGGAAGAAGTACAATATTAAAGGTTTTTTATAAAGCATGTTTTGTCACCTTTGTTTTTTTTTTGATTCATTGTCATCTATTGATCTGTATACACCTTAACATATTGAGACACCTTAAAGAGACTTTCTCAATATGCCTTTTATGTCAAGACTTCAACATATATATTTTGTAGGCATTGTAGCCTTTCAAGTTTTTTATTTTTGGACCTATCATTTTGGTCAAAAGTTACCTTAACATCCAAGCGATGAACCTGCTTCACGGACAGCCTTAAACGCTACTATGGATCAGATAAAAATCCTATAAATTTTCTGAAACTTCTATTCAAATTCAAGATCTCATTACCAAATAATAATGATATGATTGCACTAAAGCCAGCCGATAGATATCCTAGGCTATGCATATGAATCAAAATACGATGCATATTTAAAGTACTTGCAAGTTTGCAACCTAGTTCTTATCCATGAAAAGCAAAGAACTAGATTGCAAAATCAAGCAGCAAGATACTAGGGGCAATTGCTATTCAAAACTGTGGTTTATGATAAATTGACTTAAAACTGTGGTCTATCCATCTATGATTCCCTATGTTAGAAAACCTTCCTGGCCCGAGAGCCAGTGAGTTTCCAGCAGAAAATTTTCTATAACAATAAGACCTGTACAACAGGGAAACACCTAACTGAACGGTTCAACAGGAGCAGTTTCTTGAAGAAGAGCAGCAGCCTCAAAACATTCAAGAGCTTCAGTTGTTGCTGCACCTTCAGGTTCGGATCGATGTAGCAACCCAAGAATGTGCCAGGCTGTATGATTAGTCCTGTCAAGACGAATTGCTTGCCTGATAAAGGTTATGGCAATTGGCAGGGTTTGATCTCCGAATTGCACAAGAATTTGAGCCATGGAAATCAAGCTAGGAACATGGTTGGGATCCTGGTCCAGCGCATCCCAAAAAGACTTCTGAGCTTCTTTTTCGAGTCCCTTCGCTAGGTAAAGTAAACCTTGTGCACAATACATTATACACACAAGCATTAGTACTGATGACAAAATCAATCACAAATCTCATTGTGGAGTCAACGACAGGTAAGTACAGAGAAATAATTTTTGAACAACTACATGTTGAACAGCCACAATCACTACTAATGGCTTTGGACCTGGCCCATCTATTCCAGCTGTTATGGAGAACCAATTAGAAGCACTAGCATATGAGGGGGAAGGAGAATAAACTTCTCTAGCTGTGCTTAATGGTACTGGTACACAATACATGTGAAGAAATTGTGGATGAGATGAGGGGGGCAATTTTCGAGCCTGGACCCTAACTTGCAACAACCAACTGCAATCCTTACTAGATGATTAGACTTGTACGACATTGGTCCTTACAGTTCAGACACAAAAAACCTAAATCTATAGCTAATGGCTCCTAGTGCTATAGATTTATGAATGCCACTACTCACATGCCACTCAATGCTAGTTGCTCACTTGCTTAGTCTACCAAGCAGATAACAAGGGATTATGGATTATGGAAAGGGTATCTAAAGTAAGCATGTAAAAGGTCATATTTTCATTATCTGCCAAGCATCCAATGGAAAAAGACAAGGTTTTTGTCTCCAATCAGTCCAACCAGCATGGATATGAACATACAGAAGAGAGGGGCTGGGGAGGAGCTACATCAAAGGAATGGTAAAAATGGCTGCAAAAACTAGATATCAATTCCTCATGTTCTATCAAAACTATCAAAGTGGGCCTGCAAGAGATGTGATGGACTTGAATATAACATCATTTACCTCTGGAATGACATCTAGAAGCAGAATGAGGACATAGTGCCTCTGATTTTGAGAGGCAGATCTCAGCATCTCGCCATTGTGATAGGCTTGTGTACACGTTGGCCAGGTCATGCCATGTCTCCATCTCCAAGATTTTATCTTCCTCCTTCCTCTGTCATCATAATTTGCCATGTATAGTCATCCCACTAGGTACCTTACCAGAGCAGACACTCTATGAAGATATTCAAATAAATGGTTTATCTTATATGCTAAAATTTAATTATGGTGTCTTGTCAAAAAAAAAAAAAAAAAAAAAATGGTGTCAAAACAAAACAAGGAAGCTTAACAAAGAACACATCAAGTACATTCACTTGCAGTTCTTTTGGTACAATCAGTACAAAAATGTCAAGTTCTTATGCTGATTAGATACTCTCTATCATTATCCTTTTGCAGTTTAGAATACTTGTAAAAAATATGAAGGCAAAGAGCACAATAATGGCCAAGTTATAGCTCTTTAATCACAATCCTCATGATTTATGAATTTCTTATTTCAGAGTGATTATCAAATTTGACGATTCACAACTGACAAAATAACAATTTTTTGTTAAAAATATTACGAACCAAGAATAGGGATCTGATATTGTTTGCAATGAATATTCAGAAAATCAATTTGAACTATTGAAGTTAGCCAGAATTGAAAGGAGAACAGTCACTAGGAAATGGATTTAAATAAACAACAGAGAAACATACCTCTATAATCTTTTTCTTGATGCCAAAAGGCCCACTACTTTTCTTCCGAACTTGAAGAACTGCAAGAAGATGAGTATATGTCTGTATGGCAATCTTAGTTTTGCCTTGAGCAATTTCGAGTTTTGCTCTAGTTCTCAATAATTCAGCATGTTCCCACTTCCCAGTTTGTTCCAAAGCAGCATTGACTATAGTTTCTGCATCAATGTAGCGCTTCTGAGCAGAGAGTATACGAGCCAGAAGAACCCATCCTGCAGTACCTGAACTAGCCTCCAGTTTCAGCAACTTTTTTGCATACGAGAGTGCAATATCCAACTTCCGCTGCTCAGCATTTTCTAAGGCAAGCTGATATATGACGTTTGCGTCTGTTTCATTCGTCATTGCTTCAGCAGTTCCCAACAGGTCTAGAGCTTTAGATTGCATCCGTGCTCTTTTGGAGTCAGAAGTAAGCAATTTGGATTGTGCTGATGACAAAACACCTAACAAGCAGGTGGCTTTACAGGACAGTTGTTCACAGTCTCCTTCCAATCTCTTGATCGCTTTTCCAGAATAATTGATCCCTTCTTCAGAGAAATTTGTATCTTTAGCACATATTTTCGAAGCAAGTAATAGTTCATGCGTGCAGTTGTGAATTTCGCGGTCATTAAGAAGATTCCTCAGTAGGTTTAAGCTAACCTTATCTTCTCCTAGTCCATGATAACATAGCGCAAGGCTGCTATAATTCTCCTTCCTGTCAATGGCACCAGCAGGTAATTCTTCTAATTGACGGGCTAGGATGCTTAAATCTCCAGATGTAGATAGCGCAAAGGAAAGATGATCCACGATTGATGGATCCCAGTCAATCCTTCTCTGAAGAAATTTCTTCAGCAAGAGCAAAAGAAGTAGAATTGCCTCTTCTATATTGTCACTAGGAACATATGCCCCTTCCACTTGGAAACAAAGCGTTGGGGGGCTTGCATCAGTACCACTGTACAATAGAAAAATTGCAAATTCTTTTTCAATCCTTGCTTGAGTTCCCATGTCAAGATTCCAATTATAGAGTAATGCATGACGGTATGATGAAATTGCTTTATTGGGGGACAAAGCAAGTTTCCACAACTCAGGTTGCAACTCCACTGTACTATCCAAGGTCTCTTGCATTTTACAGTGGGTGGAAAACCGTCCGTTCAAACCCTCTGGTATCGCAGACTCTACAGTTTCCACAATCACCTGGCATGATTGAGCAGCTTCTGCAGAAAGATGCAGATTACAAAATTAGCCTTTGAAATAATTCTACAATCATGAGCAATTGACTATTAAATTATGCCACGGGGGAAGCCTCACAGGTTTATAATACTATGCTACTCAAAGAACAAGCACACTCACATATTGCTACTTTGAATCTATCAGAATCATGCATGTAGGACCTAGTGAAGTTATCTCATGCTTAGCTGAAGTCTTAACCACATGATCATACTGAGAAACAAACTCTGAGCAATGTGAAAGAGCTTCACACTGATTCTGATGCGCATGTTGTGGTGGAAATCAGCAGAGTAAAAGGCAGTCAAATTCGTTAGAATACAAGAGCTACAGTAAGTCTGTAAAATGGATACATTGGGGATAATCCTGAGCCAATTATGTTCTATTGGCATATACTCCCTTCATCTTGATTTAAGATGAAATTTCCCATTTTATAACGTCCCAAAATTAATTTAACATCTGGTCTTAACAAATCTTTTACTCTACTCTTTTTCCAATGTTAAAGCTGGGTCTCACACCCACTTACTTATTTTTCTCTACTTTTTCACTCTCCTTAATCTCCGTGCAAAAGGTAGATGTTAGCTTAAAAATGGGATGGAGGATAAGTCTGATCTCTTGCTCCAAGTTTTACATTGTTAGGACTATGGTCAATGTTGATAAGTATTAGGTGACTCGTACTTCGTAGCTTTGTCCGCCCGATCGGGCGGACATTGCCCGGTCTGACCGGGCGGTGGGGGTTGGATACGTTGAAGCATTCGTATGGAGTTTTCTTCTCGCGCCCGATCGGGCAGACCTTGCCCGGTCTGACCGGGCGGAGAAGGAAAAATGCGGAGACGCGGATTTTACGATTTAAAGTTATCTTTTATGTTATCTTTTTGCCCAAGTATCTTTTATTTTAGGGATTAATATAAAACCTCCCTAATATTAGTATAAGGGTTAAGAGAGAGAGAGTGAGAGCCGTTCTTGAGAAATACAAGAATCATCTTTGTAATCTTTGCAGTTTATAGTGAAATCATTCGATCTCGGTGCCCGTGGACGTAGCTATCACATCGATAGTGAACCACGTAAATTCTTGGTGTTGTTCTTATTGTTTGCATTGAATTTCTTTATTGTTTTCTTGTTTGTTTTCGACCTTTGCTTCCGCTGTCGCACAACAATTGGTATCAAGAGCTCAGGTTCAATCCTTGGAGAGTTTCTTGAAGATAACAATGGCAGGAGATTCAACAATAAGAATTGAGAAGTTTACCGGGAAAAATAGTTTCGGGCTATGGCAAATTAAGATGAAGGCTCTGTTAAAACAACAGCAGATATGGCGTCCGTTGGCTCCAAAGAGTACTACTTCGGAGTCAGAAGATGGACCGACTGACCCGCAGTTAGAAGTTATGGAAGAGAAGGCACACTCTACCATATTACTTAGTCTTGATGATCAAATCATCACGGAGGTGGCTGATCAGGAAACGGCGGCTGGATTGTGGCTGAAGCTGGAGTCATTGTATATGACTAAGTCGTTGACCAACAAATTATTACTGAAACAGCGGTTGTTTAGCCTCCGGATGCAGTCAGGTACTTCCTTACGGGAACATCTAGAAAAACTTAACTCTATTTTGCTTGATTTACGTAATTTAGATGTTAAAATTGATGATGAGGATGCTGCGTTGATTTTACTTGTATCTCTACCGTCTAGCTTTGAGAATTTTGTAGAGTCTTTTGTTGTTGGTAAGGATTCTATAACCTTAGAAGAAGTGAAGGCAGCACTTCATACTAGGGAACTCAGAATGAAAGCTACGAGTGATAATGGGGATAATGGTAGTGGGTTGTTTGTTAAGTCCGGAAAGTCTAAAAAGAATAAGGGGTTTAACAAGGGGAACAATGCTGGGTCGGGTGCTGGAAACGGCAAGGATGGATCTAGTAAAACTACTACTAAAACATGTTATTACTGTAAAGAACCGGGTCACTTTAGGAATAATTGTCCGGTGAGGAAAAACAAGTCCCAGGCTGCTGTAGTTGAAGAGAAACCGAATGAGAGCTATAATTCAGAGGAAGATTTAGCATTAGTCAGTTCTGCTAGGTCTGATGATTTATCTGATAACTGGGTTCTAGATTCGGGGTGTTCGTTCCATATGTGTCCACGTCGAGATTGGTTTGATACATATGAACCTCGCAATGGGGGTATGGTTATAGTCGGTAACAATGCTCCATGTAAGGTCACAGGTATTGGTTCCATGAGGTTGAGGACTGTTGATGGGCGGAGGTTAACTTTGACTAATGTACGGCATGTTCCTGCTTTAGGAAAGAATCTGATTTCATTGGGTACCCTGGATGACTTGGGGTACAATGGTGTGTTTTCAGATGGGGAGTTGTGTATTTTCAGAGGTTCTGAGTTGGTACTTAAGGGTATCAAAAGGAACACCCTCTATGTTTTTGAGGGTGTTACACTGCCTAGTTCTGCGGTTTGCGCATCTGTATCTCACCAGGAGATGACTAAGATTTGGCACATGAGGCTTGGTCATATGGGGGAGAAGGGGATGCAGCTATTGTCCAAGAGGGGTCTTCTATCCGGGGTCAAGGTTGCCAACCTTGAATTTTGTGAGCATTGTGTGTTTGGTAAGAAACACAGGTCAAAGTTCAGCAAGGGTGCTCACATTACTGATGCAGTGCTCGATTACATCCATTCAGATTGCTGGGGTCCATCTAGAGTTGAAGGTATGGGAGGTTACCACTATTTTGTGTCATTTGTTGATGACAAGTCCCGATACACATGGCTTAGGTTGCTTAAGTCAAAGGATGAGGCCTTCAAAGTTTTCAAGCAATGGAAAGCTTTGGTGGAAAATCGACAAGGAAGGAAGATCAAGAAGCTACGAACGGACAATGGGCTAGAGTTTTGCAAAGACGAGTTTAATCAGTTTTGTGCAGATGAGGGTATAGGTCGGCATCATACTGTCAGGAAGACACCACAGCAGAACGGTGTAGCAGAACGGGTTAATCAGACACTGCTAGAGAGAGTTCGATGCATGCTCTCTAATGCAGGGCTTGGGAGGAGGTACTGGAGTGAAGCTGTGTTAACAGCTTGTTATGTCATTAATAGGGGTCCTCATTCTGGAATTGATTCCAAAATTCCGTTTGAGATCTGGAGTGGTAAGTTGCCTAATTTTTCGAATTTGAAGATTTTTGGTTGTGTTGCTTATTATCATGTTATTGAGGGTAAGCTGGATCCACGAGCCAAGAAGGGGTGTTTTGTTGGGTACGGGGATGGTGTGAAGGGGTTTAGAATTTTTTCACCTTCGGAGGGTCGGGTCATTCTTAGTAGGGATGTTACTTTCGATGAAAACACCATGTATTCAATTAAAAATGCAGAGATTTCAGATTTGAGAAGGGAAGGAGACAATTTATTACAGACAGATGGGGTACTTGAGGTACATCAGTCTACCATTGCTGATTTACCTCGGGTACAATATATTGATGATGATGCTGATGTTCCAGTGCCGGGTACTCCTGAACCTGAGATTACTCCTACTCATTCTAACTCTGGGGATGAGGTGGAGCAATCTAATCAGGGGTCATCTAGTCAACCTGACACCATTCTTGAGATGCCTAAACGAGTTATCAAGAAGCCTGTTAGATTGATTGAAGAGATGGAGGGAAGAAATTGCTGTGTTGATGCGATGACAGGTTATGCATTGAGTGTAGCTGATGATGTAGAGTCATTTGAACCTGCCACATATAAACAAGCAATTAGTTGTAGTGAGTCTGCGCAATGGCTTGCCGCAATGGGTGAAGAGATGCAGTCTCTTTACAAGAACAGAGTGTGGGAACTGGTAAAGGTACCGGAAGGGAGGAAGCTTGTGGGTTGTAAATGGATTTACAAGAAGAAAGAAGGGTTGTCGGAAACTGAGCAAATACGTTTTAAGGCTAGGCTAGTTGCTAAGGGGTTCAGTCAGGTAGAAGGGGTTGATTTTGTTGAGATATTCTCACCTGTGGTTCGACATACTTCTATCCGTGTGTTATTGTCAATTGTAGCACATTTTGATCTTGAGCTGGAGCAGTTGGATGTTAAAACGGCTTTCCTTCATGGCGATTTGGAGGAGGAGATTCTGATGAAGCAGCCCGAAGGATTCGAAGTTCCTGGAAAGGAACACTATGCCTGCAGATTGCTAAAGTCATTGTATGGACTTAAGCAATCCCCCCGACAGTGGTACAAAAGGTTTGATTCTTTTATGGTTTCACAAGGTTTTGACAGGAATTCATATGATTGCTGTGTGTATCATAGTAAGCTGGATAATGGTTCCATGATTTATCTTTTGTTATATGTTGATGACATGTTGGTTGCCACAAAGAATAAATCTGATATTGCTAGATTAAAGGAGATGCTTAACTCGGAGTTTGACATGAAAGACTTGGGTGCAGCTAGGAAGATTTTGGGTATGGAGATCTACAGGGATCGGGCTAGAGGTAAGCTTTTCTTGACTCAGAAAAGCTACATTGAAAAGATTTTGTCTCGTTTTGGGATGGAAAAATCGAAGCCTATAAGTACGCCAACTACTGTTAGTTGTAAGTTGTCTTTGTCTATGTCACCTCAATCAGAGGAGGAGTTGTCTTATATGTCTAGAGTTCCATATGCAAACGCGGTTGGTTGTTTGATGTATGCTATGGTCTGTACTAGGCCGGATATTGCGCATGCTGTTAGTGTTGTAAGCAGGTTTATGGCTCGACCTGGGAGGGAACACTGGCAAGGGGTGAAAAGGATTTTTCGCTACCTGAGAGGGACAACTGATATTGGTCTTGTGTACGGGAATGGTAGGGAATGCTTGGTCACTGGGTACAGTGATTCTGATTATGCAGCTGATGTGGATACCAGGAGGTCTGTGACTGGTTATGTGTTCACTTTGGGTGGTTCTGTGGTTAGTTGGAAGTCTACATTGCAGTCATCAGTTACGTTGTCAACTACTGAAGCTGAGTATATGGCTTTAACTTCTGCAGCTAAGGAGTCTATTTGGCTCAAAGGCCTAGTAGGTGAACTGGGTATTGCACAGGATTTTGCTACAGTGTATTGTGATAGTCTAAGTGCGATTTGCTTAGCTAAAGATCAAGTACACCATGATCGGACGAAGCACATTGATGTCAGGTATCATTTCTTGCGTACTGACAAGAGGATTAAGGTGAAGAAGATTGGGACTGCTGACAACCCGGCTGATTTCTTCACTAAGCCTGTTCCGTTTAGCAAGTTTAAACATTGCTTAGACTTGCTAAATATTGATTACTACGTGATGTAGTAGGCCCTGAGGGGCGAAGTTGGGGAGCTCCTGGTGTAGGTGTGTTGGCCTTAAGGTGGAGCTTGCCCGGGGCTTGTGATGCAGGTGGAGCATTATGAGTTGTTATACTTGGAGACGAGTATGTGATGGGTCTTGGTTGAAGACTTATCGGGATGTATGGCTTATGCATGAGTCTTGCATCGGGTTTGGCTTGAGATGTTTTTCCACTATGTCTTGATGGGGTCGTTTGCTGACTACGAGTTCTCGTCAAGGTGGAGATTGTTGATAAGTATTAGGTGACTCGTACTTCGTAGCTTTGTCCGCCCGATCGGGCGGACATTGCCCGGTCTGACCGGGCGGTGGGGGTTGGATACGTTGAAGCATTCGTATGGAGTTTTCTTCTCGCGCCCGATCGGGCAGACCTTGCCCGGTCTGACCGGGCGGAGAAGGAAAAATGCGGAGACGCGGATTTTACGATTTAAAGTTATCTTTTATGTTATCTTTTTGCCCAAGTATCTTTTATTTTAGGGATTAATATAAAACCTCCCTAATATTAGTATAAGGGTTAAGAGAGAGAGAGTGAGAGCCGTTCTTGAGAAATACAAGAATCATCTTTGTAATCTTTGCAGTTTATAGTGAAATCATTCGATCTCGGTGCCCGTGGACGTAGCTATCACATCGATAGTGAACCACGTAAATTCTTGGTGTTGTTCTTATTGTTTGCATTGAATTTCTTTATTGTTTTCTTGTTTGTTTTCGACCTTTGCTTCCGCTGTCGCACAACAGTCAATTTGACCATGGATATACTCAAGTTTTTTAACTTCACAACATTTGATTCATGCTACTTGATCTTTTCTTTCTTTGAGTTTCTTAAGAGCATTGTTATTCATGGACTATTAGTAGTTCATGACATGAGATTACGAAAAAACACAAGTTCATGGATCTCATCCATGAAAAGATATTTTGTATGGCATGACAGAGTCAAAAATATGATTTGTATGAAATAACTCATGCCTAGGGTCATGTGTATGTGGGATTGTCATCAACCAACCCAAGCACGGCACATAGCATTAGATATTAGCCCATTACACTATTATTTTAGGGGTTTTTTTTGTCCAAAAACAAATAAATAAAGAAAAAAATTACCAATAGTCATAAATTTTTGAGGCTTCAAATAAATACCCATATCGGTATATTTGGGAAAAATATGTTAAGAATTTGAGTGAAAATGGAATGAGGGTAATTGTCTAATTGGGAAAGAGTAGGAAGGACAGTGATGACAAAAAATCTATGTCACAAATAAGGGTGAATTTAGGTGGGAAAAAAATTTGCCACGGCAAGAATGATGTGGAGGATTGAGAAAGGGGTATAAAGAGAGCCATGAACAATTTTTTTAGGTTAATGGTTGTGCATACTCTAAGTGAGATGTTTAGGATAGTTTAATCAAATAATATGGCAATTGAGTATTTATATGGACTAACTTAACCCAAAATGTATGCAATGTAAATTCTATAGATCCTAATTTAGGTGCAAAGAACTATTCGTCATATCCAGCATCCTGAATCCTGATCCAGATCAATTCAAATCATTACTGAAGCATACCTGCATACCCATATGAGAGCAGTGGAACATTTAAGGTAATTATCCATCAAAAAACCTGTTCAACCTAATAAACTTATTTTAGGAAAAACAATTGCAAAAAAGGGCTGATAAGTTTCAAAAAGTTCGCATACGTTCCAAACTTCCAATAAAGGCTACCCAAGCACATTTCACAACTACAATGTATTCAGATAAGTTCTTATAAGTGGATTTCAGGAGAAAATAACACACTAGACCTCATAACAAGCATATCCTCTTTCCTAATGTACTGCCTATCATATGAACATAAATCTTATTGTTCACGTCCATAATCAACCTCTAAAATTTAGGATGCATCCAAGGTTCCACCTTACCCTCATGCTTTACCATTGAGTTGCTTAAATTGTATCCTTAACATTTCTGTCCTAAGTCCCTCTTTTCTCAGCAATGTTACATCTAGACGCCAACAAGGTAAAAAATCCAATAGATACCAGACCATAAAAAAAATTCAAACTTTCCACAATCACTTCGAACCTAATGTACCATCCCCAACCCATCAATCAAAAACTCCATAAGACATGAGACTTCCCTACAACAACCAAGCAAGAAAAAGGCCAACAGAGTGCCAAGACAGATTTCTTACATATGAATTATGAACATGTTGATCACAACAAACTAGCATGTGTAGTCCAAGATCATAAACGTAAGTATGAGAAATAAGAAGAAAATAAATTAAAAGTACCTTCAAACCTTTCAAGGGCCTGCAATGACTTTGCTTTGAGAAAAATTGCTTCAATAAGGATACTAACAGCATGCATTGACATGGGCAGCACTACATCACTCTGTGAATCCCGTTTTTGCAGATCACATCTCCCGGCTAATGAAACTTTGATATTAGGCATAACTGCATCAATGTCAATACCTTCAAAAACGCGAAGTGCTGCTGCTATGTTTCCCTTCTGGTACTCAAGCCTTCCTAACAAAGCTCTGGCTTCCTGTACATTGTAGCAGCACTCATGAGACCTTGCAGCAATTTTGTTTTCCAAGTTTAATAAAAGCCCAATGTAGAAAATTAGTATTTCAATGAGGTATTTAAAGATAGTAGAAAATTTCTGATTTTTTTTACAAAAAAAAACTCTGTAATTCAGCTCCAATCTTGAGATGGTGTGCATAAAGATGATTTTCTTTCCTTCCTTCCAAGATTTAGTTTACTCTCTTTCTTTTTTTAATAGAAATGAATAGAACTATTTCGAAAAAAAAAAATGTGGGAAGGAAGGAAAGTGATCTAATTCTGCAACCAACAAGTACCAACCAGGTCTCAAGTTGGTCGCTACAGCAACCCAACCAGAACTCGGTCGATATATGGAAATTTCTTCTATTAATACAATGAGGATTTCTTTCTATTAATACACACTTCCTTGAAAGCTTTTTCGGAAAAATATGATTATACCATAAGTCAAAGTGTTATTGTCGTAATAACTCCAGATGGAGGACTGCTGCTTTTGTGCCATTGCGCAAGGAGGGGCATAGAGGAAAAACGGTTCAGGTAACTTTAACATATGATGGGTGTGTGCAATAAGATAGCCCAAGTCCACCCATATACCACTAACTCGCTAAGAATCACCCCATGTTAGTCCGATTATATACCACTAAGCATCACCCCATTGTTCATATTGCATAAAAAATGAAGTCTCACCATCCATCATTTATAAGACTTGTTCTCATGGAAAAACTACAACACCATGGTCACAAGTTGCAACAATTCACTATTTTCACCCAGATGTGGGTCAATTGATAGTTCCTGCTTCACAGTATTTAATCAACAATAAAGACTCGATGATTAGAATAATTCAGATTTATTAGTCCTTCAAAACGGAAACCATTGACTTTAATGTTTCTTGATTTTCACTATTCAAGACTTATGCTCTAAAAAAAGAAGCATTATGGTTGTCAATTAATCTGCTTTCCCTCCGCAAAAAGAAATGGAGAGAAGAAGTGAAAAAAAATATCCTAGCAACTGGATTTGGCTGCAGTTGGGTGCATGGGAAACACCATATAAGCAACCCGATATGCCATCACGAGGAGCTTAGGAGTAGGGGAACAGAAAGATTAGGATATCCAAGAATAAATGGTGATTATGTAGCCTTTACCTTTTTTTTCCAATAACAAGAGCATCCTACCTCCAATACATTCTAACAAATGGCTTTTATGGCATTTCTCACTCTAAGCTTACATCGAAAAAGCAATGTATCTAAAAATGTAATCTCTTGTTTCCAATAGCTACATATACATCTTGTTCATACGGCTTTACAATCTTTAAATGGCTTCTTTTTTTTTTCTTTTTTTTTTTTTTTTTTAACTCACTTACAGACCCTCTCAAAGATCTCCAAGACTGTCATCAAATTAAGATTCTCTGATTGATGTAGAATCTTTTAGATTCATTACTGCTGCAGCCAAAGTTAACTATATAGCACTAAACTGAATTTCAGTCCCTAATTATCTCGAGAGTCCCTATTTATCAAGGCTGATTCATTAGTATCATTATGCATAATTTATCTAAATTCTATTTCAACCAAACTTAAAAAAATCATTCAAGTAGCAACAATTATACAAGCATCGGAGCATTAACAGAACTTCCCACCCAATCTAACGATCACAGATAACACTCTAGAAATGAAATACCTAAACTAGTAAATTACATATTTTCAACATAAGCATGCCAAACAGTCATCTGCATATTAGATAAAGTGTTCCTAAGACTTTAACCATAGGTACTTTCAGCACTGGCAAGAGCACACAATTCTGTCATAAATTGCGAAGTGCTGCATTCTGACATGTGAAAGAACTCGTATGACATGAAACTTTACGCAAGAGCTCAGTAGCCAACCACGAAACAAGGGGATTTTCTATAATTTTGAAGATAACTTACAGCAAAGTAAGCTAAACTCTTTACATTAAAGTAAGCTGAAGTTTGAAAGAACGGGCAGAAAAGGACTCCCTTTATAGCAATAGGCTACGGCCACATTGTAAGCAATTAACTATATTTACTTTTATTACTCCTAGAGCGAGGGGCAAGGAGAGGAGCAGGAGTCAAGTTACCAATGGGTTGAATTTTTACTTGTAAGCCTCAACACGTAATGCAAGAATAAAGATATTCCAAGGACTAAAAACAGCAAATTAATTGGACTCATTTCAAGAACGTACTGCTTCTTCAACCAATTTATTCTTACTCTTTATGAACATTTCTAGCTTAGATTCAGGTTGAGAAGTTTCATACTTAATTAGCATTCCAAAAAACGGTCTTTTGTGTTATAAAAGCTGAGATTACATATGTTTGGACAGCCAGCCTAATTATTATTCATCAAACAATAAGTGATATTAAAAGTTCTTCGAAAGATACAATTTGACCTTTTACGTGGTTATAAAGGTCTACCTTCTTCCTTGATCTTTCTCTTTAAGAACTACAATGCTATATCACTTGTGTAGAATTATCCACATATGCAAGATTAGTTTCATATAGAAATTAGAGACTCTGACCTTCTTATTCACAGTTGCATGCATAATAAGTTTAGATGAAACCATACAGACTACAACACCATCAGGTCAAATGACTCCAGTAAAAAAGAAGAGTGATATAATAACTAATTAATCATACCATAATCATAATCTAACTTTAAAGAGTGAGTTTTTAGCAAATCAGGAAACAGAGAAACCATATCAAAATCTAGAAAACTTGAACTTAAATAATTAGCTTAACTGAACAAAAACGGATAATGTATCAAATACAGTTTAGCAATGCATAAGCTGAATCAGGTATAATCTATCAATTAAAACCTCTTAGATTCCATCATTCTCCCAAAATAATTACGAAATAATTAAATAAATCATCAATTAAAACCTAATTCAATAGACTCTGACCTTCTTATTCACAGTTGCATGCATAATAAGTTTAGATGAAACCATACAGGCTACAACACCATCAGGTCAAATGACTCCAGTAAAAAAGAAGAGTGATATAATAACTAATTAATCATACCATAATCATAATCTAACTTTAAAGAGTGAGTTTTTAGCAAATCAGGAAACAGAGAAACCATATCAAAATTTAGAAAACTTGAACTTAAATAATTAGCTTAACTGAACAAAAACGGATAATGTATCAAATACAGTTTAGCAATGCATAAGCTGAATTAGGTATAATCTATCAATTAAAACCTCTTAGATTCCATCATTCCCCCAAAATAATTACAAATAAATGATTTGATACTTAGAAGAGCATTGATAAACTACCTCATAGTTCAAGTAACCACTTGCACGAAGAGATAATTCAGCTTCTTCAATAGTGCTCATGTTCGTCTTTGGGACAACCTCCCCAGCTTGACCTGAAAAACCACCACTGGCTGAATAATCCCTGGTAGCTAAGGAAGAATCTGATGATTCAGCTGCTTCATCTTCCCTAACTTGCTTCCCTAAGAAAATGCACTTCATCATCTTCTTCAATCCGCCTTTACCACCGTTACTCCGACTCTTCCTCGAAGGTTTGGCTTTCATATTACACACAAATATTTCTTTTCCACCCCGAATACACAAAAGATGTCAGATGAAAATATTTAATGATGCTGATAAGTTACCTCTCCTATAAATATACAGAACATAAAGAATTTCTGCAAACTTTGACCATCTACATTGAGATTTTACTAACCTCATAACAGAAAGGCAAACTTATACATAGATGTTAAAATTTCAGCCATCATAAACAATAAAAAATCTGGAGAAAATTACAAAACTGCAAATTTCCACATTTTCCAAGAAATGAACAAAAATTCTTTACATTACATTTTTAATTCCAAAAATCTTAATCTTATATCATAAACCTTGAAAATTGAGCACATTCAAACAAGCTTCAAATTAATCAGAAATCAATCAAATCCAAACCCTAGAAACCCAAGTTCTCCTCCAATTATTAAATTAATAAAAATACAATAATAAATAAAAAATGAATAAAATAAAAACCCACCAAACTGAAAACTCAATTAGCACAAATTAATCACAATGAAAGCAGAATTAAGCTTCAATCACCAACAAAAAGTCCCTTAAACTAAAAACCCAGCATCAAAAACTCAATTAGCACTCATTAATCACAGTAAAATCACATAATTAAGATATCAATTAGCAGGAAAAAGCCCCTAAATACAGTACTAAACAACAATAAAACGCTACATTAAAGCAAACAGTGAACTGTAAAAAGTAGGAATCAAAGTCATAATCATAGGAATAAAAAAGAAAAAAGAAAAGAGAAAAGTATACCTGCTGTTGATTGAGAAAAAGCAAAAAATTGTTAGACCCAGAAAACATTTTAATCTTCTGCAGTATATAAAGCCTCCGAAATGCTAGAATTGGCCTATAATCCACAGACCCACCAACCAAATTGCCTCTTTTCATATTACACCTTTATTATACATGTATAATATATGGTATGAAATCACAATTTAGCAAAAAGAAATCTCTAAAATAGCTAACAAATCAAACTTAGGTATATATTAGAGCAAATAAGATGTTGGATAATGAAAATATATTCTAAAATTATTAATAAAAGTTAAATTAATTTCTGGGTTTCTAAGCATGAGACTGTCAATTGTGAGAGTGTTTTTCATAAATATTTTTATTACAATAATTTTAAGAAGAAGAAGAATGTCCTGAGTCCTGACTCCTGTATTTTTGGGGGTCCACTTTAGTCAAATATGAGTTCTTGGAATTTTATACATGGGTCAACTACGTGCTAATTGACAATGATTTGTTTAATTTTTCGAGTTTCATAATCATTTTTAGTACTTAATTTAATTATGAAAATGATTATCCAATGTGAGATGGGCTTGGAACTTGGGCACTTGGTATTTTGGCAATTGTTGTTATGCGTAGTCTTTTTTGTACAAACAACATTTTTTATGTTGTGAGGCACTTGAAAAAAAAAGTGATGCACTTGAGAAAAAGACATAAATTGTACTTGTAGCAAATGATATATTTTTTGCGAAAATTATAGATGATTTATACAGTGTACTATTACCCTACTTTAACTCTTAGTTAAATATTAATTATTATAGTATGACTTTAAAGTGCCTGTCGAATATGGTTTACTGAAACAAACACTTGTTAGTGTTATGTAATAAAATCTTAATCTTGAAAATAAAACATATGGACTTACGAAGTGTATAACTAGAAATCTAATCAAATAAGAATGTAGAAGGTTTTTCCTCTCCTTTGTTTGAGTTTAATTATGATGATATGATTAATAAAGTAATTTATATATTGAGTTCGTGCTCGTCGCCGTGTGCAATAGGCTGTAAACATATTGGCAACTCTTGTAGCGAGATAAAATTAAATTATACAAGTAGTTGTTTAAAGTGGAGATGAAATACCACAATTAGTTTAGAACATGTTTGTACTTTGTACGAACTCTTTTTTCAGAACGTATACATACCTATTAGAACTTAATTACACATTCATGTATACAAATGGACTTAAACAATTAGAATAGTAGTAGAAGTGTAATAAGTATTGCACAAGCATGGGGCAATAATTTGCACACAAAAAGTCCAAGTAGTATTCACATCAAAAGAAGTAAATAAGAAGTTGGTGAAATCATTAGTACATGTACATGAATTGTACATACATGCATTAATTATATTTATTCATCTTCCTTGGCAATGTGAAGTCATGGATATTGACATACTATGCTTCTTCACTCTGTTTTTGTCACTTTCTTCATATTTTTTTTGTTTTGTTATGATGTGTTTATCTATACAACTTCATATAAAACCCTTATTCTCTTACAACCACAAGCTAGCAAACTAACACAAATCGACAAATGTTACATTTTTCAAGTTGTTTGGATCTTCATCGTTTTTTCTCCTTTGTAATCCTAGTTGGACAAATTTAAATAGTACGGATTGGTACGACAAAAGTAGTATACTACAAAGTAATTTCACTTTGAGGTAGCAAAGGAGTTGTTTAAATTGGAGTAGAATAATTTGTTTTTATATTGAAAAGATATTGTAGTACAATAATATTCTATTATGTTATCTATTTGATGCATTAATCAAACTCAAGAGATATATATCATTATAAAGAAAATGTATTCCTACTTTTATTAAGGGTTGAGAAGAAATATCACTAGTCATAAATCTGCAATCATGATATGAGCAATGTCAGATTAATTGTAAATAATGACTTAATATTAATGATGATTTTCTTTGTCTTCAAAAGAAACATACTCCGTATTTTATCTAGATTAAGATTTATATATTGTTATTAATTTATTATCCATGAAGACGAGATAAAAATTTCACATTAACTATTAAAATGGATATGATGTTGGTGTCTCAATAAGATGGGGTTATTATATTACTTCGTACTTTCGTAGTTATTGAGTGTGTATGTCCTCGGCCTTTTTAATTACCCGTTTTTCCAAAAAAAAAAAAAGTGAGAAATGAATTATTATTGTGGATTTGATGATAAATAATGTTAGTTTGGATATTTAAAGGATCAAACCTTTTTTTTTTTTTAAATAGAAAGGATCAAACTTAATTACAACAAAGAAAATATAAAAACGGTGTTTTGGCATCCTACGAGTACAGATGAATATGGAAATTAAAAATTAGAGGGAATATGCAAGTATCTTATAAATGTAAAACATTTTTATATAAAGCTTAAAAGCTATTCCGTTCCTTCTCACGTAGTCGCACACGAGTAATAGCTGATTAGCTGGTAAGCTATTAATGGAAATTATGTTAAAACTTGAAAAGCTTTTAATAATCGATATATAGAGAACACATTAATTACTTAGCATTTAAAAATTTGGGGCCAACAAGGGCAACAACTTAAATATAAAATTGACAACTAGTTCACTGATTATTTAATCAATACAACAGTACATTGAATCCATTATGATCAGCAGTACAATTGTAGCAGCTACTGGAGTATAATTAAAAAGAAATTAAGCAAGTTTATCTAGAAACTATAGAATGAGTTACACCAAATAATTCAACAAACCATGCTTATAGATAATGATAAATAAGAAATACAAGTATATCTTTTACTTAGGCTCTTAATTGGCAACAATACCAATTCAGCTCCATGCATGAAATTCTCTCTCGTGTAGCATGTGCTTGATTAGAAAATGAAGTCTCTACCTTAGTAGTGTCCTCCAATCCCGCCGCCGCCACCTCCACCACCTCCAAATCCACCACCACCACCAAAGCCGCCACCAGAGCCTATTCCTCCTCCAAATCCGCCACCTTTACCGAATCCTCCTCCAATGCCACCACCTTTACCGAATCCTCCTCCAATGCCACCGCCTTTACCGAACCCTCCTCCAATGCCACCACCTTTACCAAATCCTCCTCCAATACCACCACCTTTACCGAATCCACCTCCGACTCCGCCCCCTAATCCTCCACCTTTCCCAATTCCACCGCCAATACCGCCACCCTTTCCGAACCCACCTCCGCCTCCAATTCCTCCACCTTTTCCAATGCCGCCACCTAAACCACCACCCTTTCCAAAGCCACCTCCACCTCCAATTCCTCCACCCTTTCCAATGCCACCTCCAATTCCACCTCCCTTACCAAAACCTCCTCCACCTCCTAGCCCTCCTCCTTTGCCAATTCCACCACCTAATCCACCACCCTTTCCATATCCACCACCAATACCTCCTCCTTTGCCAATTCCACCACCTAATCCACCACCCTTTCCATATCCACCACCAATACCTCCTCCTTTGCCAATTCCACCACCTAGTCCACCACCCTTTCCATATCCACCTCCAATACCTCCTCCTTTACCAATTCCACCACCAATGCCCCCACCCTTTCCATATCCACCACCAACTCCGCCACCAATTCCATGGCCACCACCAACTCCACCACCCTTTCCATATCCACCACCAACCCCGCCACCAACTCCATGGCCACCACCAACTCCACCACCTAGTCCTCCACCCTTTCCATATCCACCACCAACCCCACCACCTAGTCCATGGCCACCACCTAGTCCTCCACCCTTTCCATATCCACCACCAACCCCGCCACCAACTCCATGGCCGCCACCAACTCCACCACCTAATCCCCCACCCTTACCGATTCCACCACCAATGCCGCCACCTTTACCGATTCCACCACCAATTCCATGGCCACCTCCAATGCCGCCACCAACTCCGTGTCCACCACCAATGCCGCCACCAACTCCGTGGCCACCTCCTAAACCTCCTCCACCACCACCTCCTAATCCACCACCGCCGCCGCCACCTAGTCCACCACCACCACCGGCACCTCCACCAAATCCTCCTCCACCGCCATATCCTCCGCCACCTCCAAATCCACCACCTCCTCCACCGCCTCCACCTCCACCGCCGCCTCCGCCGCCAAACCCTCCTCCAAATCCACCCCCTTTACCAAAAAGAAACTTCTCATCTTCATCCTTCGTTGCTTCCAAACTTCTTCCACTCACACTCGATACAAAAACATGAAAGCAAACTAAAAACAACAAAGAAAGTCTCTTAGTCCCTCCCTTCATATTGGAGCTGAGATAGAAAAAATGTATCACAAATAATTAAGGAGGAGGAATTTGTTTGGTTTTATGTTGAGCAAAACATACAAACTTTGAGGAACTTTATATAGAGTTTGTAATTGGCTAATATCATTACAAGTGCATTAAATTCTATCAACAACCAACTGTTGTACGTGGTATGGTTGATATTATTTGATAATTTTACTTTATTTCTAAATTATATTATCACCGATTTTATTCATTATCGTGCATTTATTACTTTGAAGGAACGACTTTTTTTTTTATATACTACTACTTTTAGCACGGAATTGAAAATTACAGCTACTTGTACTGTTGCATTGTTACTGATTTTGATTGCTAACCAATTAACACCCCCTTTGTTGCATACTACGATGCATGAAATTTGTGAAAATTCACTACAACTAGTTTCTGTATATCTCCTTTTAGTTTAGGCGATTTCTTTTTGGTCAATCCTTATTATGTACCAACATGATGTTAATAATATATTAGACCGCGTCTTATCATAAAAAAATTTAATGCACCACACACCAAGACGCTAATATTGGTATATCATGAATGGTGTTTCTATCAAAGAACAATGCAATATAATTATCAATAGGCTTATATTCAATAAGTATATGTAACAATTCATTGATATATCATTATATACGAAGTATACATAACTATTCAAGATACATCATGGAGATCGTTCTATTTAATCGATATAAGATTATTTCTTTTTTCCTATAAAATCTTGATCCTAATCTTGATTCCCATAATTAATTAAAAACTTGAAATATATAGTTTCTTAAACGTACTTAATGGTTAGTTGATGACAGGGTAATTAATGCCCTGCTTATAAGCTAATTAGCATGCATGTACGAGCTGAGCAGTGGATTTTTAAGTACACTACACCTAACCATATTAGATACCATAGGTTTTACATTCTCTTACAAAAAGTACTAAAACTAAATAAAAGAGCTAGAAGAAAATTAAGAGCCTGTAAATTCGTTATATATAACTTCAAATAGGAAGAAAAAAAGTTACAGTACTTGTATAAAGAGTAATTACATAAATGGATTTTTACATTCTCTTACAAAAAGTACGAATAGAAAAGAGAGCCTGTAAATTCGTTATATATAACTTCTAGTAGGACGGATAAAAAAATAAAAATTACAGTACTTGTAAACAAAGTAATTACATAAAACAAATTACTGAAATTAGTCATTATTTTTCAACTAAATATGAAACCAATTCTGGAATATGTACTAAATATTATACGAGTACTAAATTATACAGAGTGCTTCATATCATTAATTATTTACGAGTAATTATCTAAGATATGTTGATTAGAATTTATATAAGTAATACTCCGTGTGTGTATATATATATATATATATAAACTTTGAATTAATGCTCTTATTTAGTTACAAGGAATGACAAAAAATGGATTTCAAAAAGTTTAATTGAATTGGGATGTCTTAATCAAATTACTACTTGTAGAAGCAGGAAACAACAGTGATGTTAAAGCTAATTACCCTAATTGTCCGTTAATTATTAAAAGGTGTTTGTGCACTCCAGCTAATCAGGAAATGCTCAACTTTTCCTCTAAATGTTATTACTTCATCTACCAATGGATTAAAGAATATCAATAATTTTAATAAAATTATCAATATATTTAATCCGTATACTACTAATAAATAGTGAACTATTATAAATCATGGCATCGCCCAGATAAAAAACTACAAGTAGTTTAATTTATGGGCTACAATTAGATTTTTGTTTTTCTAATATATATATATATATATATATATTCAACTTTTTAGTTAAGAATCAGGTGATGCTTAGGTACAGTAGAAAAAAGAATGGAGCAAGTGGTGTTTGTGTGAAAATTGCATGTTGTAATAACTTTATTTACTCGATTGAAAAGAAGAAGTTTTAATAATAAGGAAATTCTAAGTATTTTGGTAAATTTTTAGTCGCTTCCTTTACTTTTCTATCCATAACAATTCATGATACATATTATATACGTAATTATTAAACCGAGTATATTAAAAGTTTGTTTGTTTTTTCTTGGATTTCAATTGATTAGTTCAATTCCTTTCAAACAAGCTGTGAGAACCTTCACCGTGACATTGTTCCATGTAGTTCGTTCCATCAAGTCAACACGTAAGAGTCCAAGGTTTGCCTAAATTCGGATTGCTAAATGTTGTATGCTTTAATTTATTACTGAGAATGATAGGAGGATTTGCCAACCCTAGATGACTGACTCATGGGCAGCTCACACCAATATTATCAACTCTATTTTTGAAGAGGATAAGTGTCTTACTTCTCTCAAAGAACTTCTAGGAATAGCTAGTACAATGATGAGGTTTTATATCGAGGTGAATTTCTATAAGATGTATGTATATAACGCGTCAAAAGTCAAATATTGGTCCCAAAAATGTTTATTAATAGGTTGACTTTATCTTAAACGCGAAAAACAAATTAATTTTTATACAAAAATGTTTGCATGCATCATGTTAGTGTCGCAATCTTAATCTTCTTTTAACAATTAAGAAGGGGTTTATCTTGAAAGTTGGATACATGTAATGATGTAAATGAAATATACTTTTTCTGTTCTTTTTTACTTGATCAATTTTTTTTTTATCACGTTTGTCGATGCACAACTTTAACCATCAATAACTTTAATTTTGTATAAGTAAAAATTATAAAAGTTTTATATTGTGGTAGTGCTTATTTAGACGAATCTAACAAGATCCAACATGAACATGTTTTTCCTTACATATAATTCACAAAAGACAGTCAAAGATGGGTTGATGAATAGTGTAAAAGTCAAAGTAGGTCAAGTAAAAAAGAACGGAGGAAGTAATAATTAAGGCTTTTATTTGGTTAAAATGTAATAATTTTCTGTTATTTTCACTACATATACTTTATGTAATTTCAACCTAAGCTGCCAAAAAAGTTTAGTCACTCCACCACGACAGACATGCACATGCAAATAATACCTCATATAGCCATACCTATATTTACGAAACTTTCACTTGATGTAAAAATTATTTAAAACAAAATTCAATGTAGCTTTCAATCGAAAAGAAAACCTCGATAGAAACTCTATTACATTTACACTAGTAACTAGTAAGATATACGGTGTAAATCAAGGAAAAATCTAAGTCCAACACTCATTTATAATTTCAACTTTCGGCTGATTAAGTTTTAGATCAACCATTCATTCATATATATATTCGTACAATAATAGTAAGCTATAACTAAATTTGCTATAATGAAACAAGTATGCAGAGAAAAGTTAGTCGCTTTAATTTGCCATAAAATTGGAACCCTATGCATTATTCGTTATTGTTTTATGCTATAAAGAATTCCAATTTAAGAAGATTGAACAAGTATACTTACCATCCATGGACCAACTAGAGGTTTTTGGTTGAATAACATTGAATGCAAAAAAAGGATTATTTTCAAGATCCATATTAATTCTATATCTACCAAGCACATGAAATAGGACCCCACTTTCATATTCTCTTCATTGTTTCTACTCGTAAAGTAGTTATTAATGAATTGATCTAGTTAGCCTTATTTATAAAGTTGAACGGAACACTTTTCTCTGGTTGAATGACTGCATTTTCTGGTTCATTTATGTCTATTACAACGCGTATGTATAATGCAAACGTGAGGAGTTGAGATCCTTGAAGGTGCATGTGCTAGTGTGCTACCTCTTGTTTCATGAGTGGGTCATGGTGCAAAAAGTCTTTGCTAAATGCTCATCATCAATGATCATATTTGCTTATAATGCTCACTATCAATTTTATGTTAATTTTGTTGTATTTTCAATATATATGTGTATATGTCTATTTTAATGATAATCATTGGTTTGTATTTGTTCATATGCCTTTTAAATAGTGAACAAATTTTATTATATATTAATGTGTAGAGTTATAAAGATGTTCAGTTATGTAATGATAAATGATCATTTATGTAGATATATATGTTTTTTAATATAATAATAATATAATTGAACATTATTGATATTATATTTGTTTAATATAATTATTGCAGCCGATAGTAGAAATGCTCAAGATACTCTTATTGTTTCAAGGAATGTTCACGCTGCTTCTAGCTAGTGCTTCAACAAATGTTCAAGCTACTACAAGTGTTTCAAGAACTATTCAAGCTACTACTAGTGTTAGTTCTAAGAAGTGTTCGAGGTGGTTTAGGACATACTTCTATTAAGTATGATAAGTTCTTAGTCTTTTTTGATACAAATGTAGCTAAGAGGTTCACTAGTAATGGTAAATGAGGGAGTACATTAGGAAACCATAGCTTTTAAATTACTACTTTCATGAGACTGCATTTTATATTTTTATCATGTAATGGATCTAAGGTTGTGTTTCTATTAAGCAATGTTTTCTTTCAACCTTAATATTGTTAGTGATGTAAATTATTTGCAAATGAACATTTCATAGATACAAAACACCGAGTTGTTAAATATGTTAAAAAAAGAAATACTAGCTATTTAACATACAATATTAAAAAAAGAAATATCAAATTCTATTAAAAAAAATAGAAATACCAAATAAAGACTCTTAAGCGAGTAAAATCTATAAGTTCTATTGAACACATATAAGAACATATATCTTTGTATAAATGAACATATATAAATTTATAAATGAACATGTAATACTACTCTTTTGTAATTTTTCTTGATAATCTTTTGTTGATCCTACATTCAGTGTTTTCTTCAAAAGCATTAGTTGAGTTGTGTATTGCATCCTCAGCTTCCTGATTTGGTCTACCTGTTGATAAAAATGAATATATAATATAATATTAATTGTTATTTAATAATATATAAATGAACGATATATTTTAAGTAAATGATCATTTGATGGACTTACATTGTTTGGGTTTAAGTCACAAATCCATTTTTTTTATTTTGATCACCAGTGAATGTTTCCATGTGTTTCATAATGTAAACTTCACAATTTGTGTAATCCTCATTGCCACTTTAAATGACACATCACTACAATATAGATTATATCAATTTATATGAAGAAAAAAAAATGTTCAGTATGTATTTCATATATGTTCATATATGTATCTACAAATGAACATTATTTTTTAATATAAATGGCATATTTTTTTACAGGTAGATGCTCATATATGAATTATAAAATATGAATAACATATCCATCTCTAAATTCCATCAAATGTTTCACTTAAAATGGTATAAAACTATAATCTAGCTTTGTTTATTATGCATTTAAAAATGTTCATATATGTATGTAAAAATGCTCATAATATTTAAATATAATGAACATATTAATAAATGTAAATGCACATATATAAACTATTAAAAAAAACATTTGAATGTATTACCAAGTTTTGTATGCATGCGTTCATAATGTTTTATACAAATCAATAACACATATTTAAAAAAAAAAATCAAATTTGAATATGTTAATAAATACATATTTACATGTAATTATAGGTAAACATGTGAATATTTTCATAATATGATATGAAAATGAACATATAGTGCTTTATAATTGTTCATTTTACCTAAGCATCCGAGACACTATTTTTACATCTGCAGCCTTAACGCTTGTATATCTTTGAAAGTGTTGGATCTACAATAGGAGATTTTTGTTCGCCGGTTTTTTACATTATAAACCATTTAATAAATTTTTTTTAATAAATTCTTGTAAATTTAAGAAGTTTGAGTAGTATACTTACATTTTTGAAGAATCGTTGTTTCTGTTCTCTGAAATAGATTTCTCCAAACTGAAAAATGAAATTGAAGCAAGTAGATGTTAATTTTACTAATTATTCGAAATAATCACTTTGAAATTGATGAATTATTAACATAAATACTTACATATAGGGGTGAAAGTTCGGTATTCGGTTTGGATTACACCCCAAACCGAATCCAAACCGAATTATTTCGGTTTCGGATTTTTGAAACCGAATCCAAACCGAATTTGGATTCAATCCAATCCAATCCAAACCGAAATAATTCGGTTTTGAGAATTAAATCCAATCCAAACCGAAATAATTCGGTTTTGAGAATTAAATCCAATCCAAACCGAATTTTTATGGGCTGCTGTATTAGGCCTTAAAATCTGGGCTTTTTATTGGGCATATAATTTTGGGCCTTTTAAGGCCTAAATTTTGTACCTGTTCCTGAACAAAATTAAAGCATAAATTTTAACATACAACTTTCACAAGTCACAACCATATGCCATACTGCCATAGTAACTAAATTGTCCAGCCATACTGCCATAGACCATAGTAATTAAATACACTTACACATTGTCCACATTGAGACATAAGAACTTAACAAGTCTTAAAACTATCAAAACAGTCCACATGATGAATTGATAATAAAACAGACAAACAGTCCACAAATGAACTAGTTCAACCAACAGGGCAGCTTCATTCTTAGGCTCTTGGCAGAAACTTCAAGTCTTCAATCAATAGGGCAGCTTCATTCTTGGCAGCTAACTCTCAATCAAGCTCAACCAAGTCCGGGTTTTGACCACCAATTGTCATATTCCTCAAGTCTAATAACATTAAAAAAAATAAACAAGTTACATAATATATATGAAATAATGAAAAAAAATAACATGATAATTGTTGTTTTATGTTACCTTCTTCAAGATCTTCAACTTCTTGTAAACACTCTTCTATATTAGGAAAGGGAGAAGAACGTAGCCAATTTTGAGCACAAACAAGTCCTTCAACGACCCTTGGAGTTAAGGAGCTCCTAAATGGGTCTAGAACCCTACCACCAGTGCTGAATGCACTCTCAGAGGCTACTGTTGAGATAGAGACAGCAAGTATATCACGGGCCATTCTTCCAATTGTTGGAAACCTAGCACTATTAAACTTCCACCACCCCAAAATATCAAAATTTTCACATTCCTCCTCCGTTTCCTCTTCTAAATATTTGTCTAACTCAATTTTTGCTTCTCCATCTTTCTCACACTTATGTTTCTTATACTTACTTTTCAATACCTGAAGCTTCTTTTGTTTGGGAGAAAATTGGGAACTGTCCATACTTGAGGACACTTCCTCCCTAATCACATCACCAGAAGAACCACGATACTCCTCATACAATGCATTCAAAGACTCTTTCAAATTATTCACCAAAACAAATGCATGCTTAGAATCATAAATTTCAATTAACATCCACTCAACATAATCTAACTTATAACGAGGATCAAGCACAACAGCAATAAAAATCAGCATGTTTATTTTCTCCGGATCACCCCAATATTTGTCATATTTCTCCTTCATTTTAGTAGCCATAAGACACATCTCCACATCATCATTTGTCATCAAATCTTTCAAAAGGACAGCAACACTCACCAATTCATGGAAAAATAAATTGGAAGTCACATGCAAAGACCCAGAGACACGCAACGTAAGATCATAAAAGACTTGTAAAAATTCAGAAAACCTTCTGACTGTTTCCCAATCCTCAGAAGTAGGGCAGCCCTTCCCCTCCCTCTCATTTAACTCAATCACATAATGAGGGTCCTCCTCATAGTACCTCTCAAAAGCATACTCAAACACCAAAGCAGCATCCAACATTAAAAAGGTGGAATTCCACCTAGTAGGCACATCAAGGCACAACAACTTTTTAGAGTTGATTTTTTCTTCCACAACACATTTTTTAAACCTTACCAACCTAGAAGGGGATTGTTTGATGAATCTTACAGCTTGTCTCACACGAGTAATAGACTCATTAACAATTTTCAAGCCATCAGACACAACCAAATTCACAATATGAGCAACACAACGCATATGAAGGAACCGACCCTTAAGAACCCCAGCTTTCCAACCATTTATTTTCCTTCTCATATATCCTATTGCGGTATCATTTGAGCTAGCATTATCAACAGTTATGCAAAATACTTTCTCAAGTTCCCAATCAAGCAAACATTTCTCAATTTCTTTCCCAATTTCCTCCCCCTTATGACTTGATATAGGACAAAAATTCAGAATACGTTTTTGCAAATTCCAGTCATTATCAACAAAGTGAACAGTCAAGCACATGTAATTAATTTGCTGAATAGATGTCCATGTATCGGTTGTTAATGAAACCCTTGAGTTACAATTTTTTAATACCAATTTCAGCTTTCTTTTTTGAGTTAAAAAAGTTTCATAACAATCTTTAGCCACAGTAATTCTGGAAGGGACATGAAATCTAGGCTCCATTACATTACAAAATTTTTTAAAGCCTACTCCCTCAACAAACTTAAAAGGCAATTCATCAACTATAACCATCTCAGATAAAGCTTTTCTAATTACAGTTGGATCATATTTCACATAAGACAATCCACTAGTACAACCACTTTCAATTTTATTGCTTTTGAAAGACAACAAACTTTGTTTTGATTCTTTAGGAGTATTATAGGGGTACTTACGACATCTATTTATATGAGCCCACAATGGACTAGTGCCATTTCTCTTTGTACCACACTTGTATCTCATACCACAGTACTTGCAACGTGCTTCCATTCCAGTGTGTGTTTCTTCCTTGATAAAGTGCTCCCAAACCTCGGAACGATCCTTCATTCTCTTCCTCTTGGGTTTGGATTTTTCATTGTCAGATTCATGCTCCTCAATAGGGACATTCCCTTCAACATTATCCATATTTGTGGACATTCTGATAATCTGATTTAAAACAGAAAAAAGAACTCACTCAATAACCAACAATTTTTATGCAAATCTATGAAAAACAATCAATCTATCAAAAAGAAAACATGCAATTCGAGCATAATACTATAATAGAACAACATATATTCTGAACTCTGAAGGAATATCATCAATTCGAGCATAATACAATTCGAGCATAATAACTATTCAAAGAAAACAATCTATCACCAGTTCGAAAATAACAAAGAAAACATGCAATTCGAGCATAATACTATAATAGAACAACATATATTCTGAACTCTGAAGGAATATCATCAATTCGAGCATAATACAATTCGAGCATAATAACTATTCAAAGAAAACAATCTATCACCAGTTCGAAAATAACAAAGAAAACATGCAATTCGAGCATAATACTATAATAGAACAACATATATTCTGAACTCTGAAGGAATATCATCAATTCGAGCATAATACAATTCGAGCATAATAACTATTCAAAGAAAACAATCTATCACCAGTTCGAAAATAACAAAGAAAACATGCAATTCGAGCAGGAAAAGAGAAGTGCAAGTGAAATCTGAAATTCAAAAATAACAAAGAAAACATGCAATTCGAGCAGGAAAAGAGAAGTGCAAGTGAAATCTGAAATTCAAAATAACAAAGAAAACATGCAATTCGAGCAGGAAAAGAGAAGTGAAATATGAAATATTGAAATTAAAGCATACCGGAACACTCGAACAGGTGGTCAGCGGCGGCCGGCGTTGGAACACTCGAACGGAACACAGGTGGTGAGAGGGAGAGATGAGGGAAAATCTAGGGTTTTAGTGAGGGAAAGAGATCAGAAACGAAAGAGAAGTGAAATATGAAATATTGAAATTAAAGCATACCGCCATACCGGAACACTCGAACAGGTGGTCAGCGGCGGCCGGCGTTGGAACACTCGAACGGAACACAGCCACAGGTGGTAAGTAGGAAAGCAGGAAGTAGTGAGGTGGTGGATTGGTGGTGGTGGACGAACGGAGTGACTGAGTGAGGTGGTGAGAGGGAGAGATGAGGGAAAATCTAGGGTTTTACTTTTAGTGAGGGAAAGACCGAAAGAGATCAGAAACGGCTGAGAAATGGGCTTATAAATTTAGGGTTTGAGTATATATACGTAGGAAAATGGGCTGAGAAATGGGGCTTATACATTTCGGTTCGGTGTTCGGTTTTCGGTTTTTAAAATCCCAAAACCGAATCCAAACCGATATAATTCGGTTTTCATTTTCTCAAACCGATCCAAACCGAAAACCGAACAAAACCGAACCGAATTGCTTATTCGGTTCGGTTTGGTTCGGTTTTCGGTTTTTATCCAAACTACTTTCACCCCTACTTACATATATACATTTTCAGTTATTAAACTATCAATTTGTTTCCTGAAACACAATCACAAATAAATTCTCAAAAAATTAGTTTTTTTTTTTTAAAAAAAATAAATAAATTATATGAACATTTATACTTACTTTTTTTATTTTCGCTACTTTTTTCCGGTGAAATTTGCTTCGGTTGTTTGACTTCGTCTCTAATGTCCGCCATGGTTGAAGTTTTAAAGCTTAGATGAGAGAGATAATGGAGAGGGAAAATAAAGAGAGAACAAGATGTTTTTTTTTTTTTTGGGTATATATATTTGTGGGGTAGAGGAAGTTACTGAAATTTTTTTAGGATTTTAGGGAGTAATAGTATGCTGCATTTTGTGAGGGTATAGTACTGCAGAAACTATGAAAGTAGGTAGATGGGGGAAGGGGTGTTAAACGATGTGTTTAGAGAGGGGTGTAGGGATGATGCCTAGACTAGAGTCTAGCCCTAAATAATTACTAAGCCTAAAGTTCAACTCCATTTGAGCCCAAACCAAATCAAATTAATAAGCCCAACAAATGCAAATACAAAATTACCCCCTCTCTAAAAATCAGGAACTCCTCGTAGTTGCATAATACTGTTACACTAGTCACAAATATCGCATTTGAGGTTGCCTGGGAAGTGGGAACCCTTTAATTTCTTGCCAACAAATACAAGATTTGATTCGTTTATGATTAGTGATAAGTCATACGAAGTATATTTTATATTGTTACAACACTAGCAAGGAAAGTTTCGTCATAATCACGAACTCCATTGTTTTCGATTTCAAATTCAAGATTTTTCAAACGCCCTTGCTTGTGTTTATTTCATCCACCAACTCTTTTGCAGATTAAACTTCTGCCAAAATTTCTCCGATCCCAGTAATTTTGACCCCATTTTTAAACCCTATGCTAATGAGTTGAGTATAAATTTCGAGTTCCGAGTTTTCGTCTAATTGTATTAATATGGCTTTATAAGGAAACTAGTTTAAGTCCCGTGCAACGCACTATTTTACTTAACCTAATTATTGAATTACAATGTTAATTTAATACAGTAATAATTTGCATAAAAATTATGTTTTCAATTGCAACTAAATAACTTGAATTTGGTTTTTTTTTTTTTTTTAAAAAAAAAAAAAAAAAAAAAACCTTGAATATTATATGCCTATTGATTATTGATGTCAAAAGTTATTTATCATTGTTAAACGTTTTTAAAAAAAATGTAAGAAATTTAATAATTATAGGTTTTTATTTTATAATGAAAATTTATGTTAATTTATACCCGTGCAATGTACTTATATAATCCATTTGTACCTATTTTGTTGGCATACTGTGACTGGCACAATGTTTTATACAAATTTAATTGACTTTTTTTTTTTTTGCGATAATTAATGATCAATTTGTATTTATAGTTATTGAAGTTGTGTTATTCTTATTGTAAATAAATCAATAAACATATCTTCTATTACATATTACTAAAGGCGAAACCAAGAGGGACACTTGATGGCATTTTATTAAAAAATTTCCCTCCACTAATATTCCTCCTCCAATAATACATGCTTACAAAAATAAGGATTGTATCTAAATTATTACATTGACCTTACATAAAATATAAACTAAACTTTCTAAAATATTAAATTGTTCAAATTTATTTATTTCTTTTTTTTTAATTATTTTTTTTAATTTGGTATAGATCCATAATAGCGAATGATGAGAATTGATCCCAAGATCACTTGAAACCGAGAGGAAGCTCTAAGTAAATGAGTTAATCCTATTTTTATACGTGGTTATTTGATTTATTAATGTACTTCATACTCCGTACTCTTTAATGATTAGTGTATTGAGTCCTTTAAAAAACACTATTTTTATAATTTGATGTCAGTAAAGTTATTGAACAACCATGCATCTGTTGCATGGGTTTAACCTAGTACTAAGTTCAGTGTCAATCCTGGTTGAGCAAAAAAAAATTTCAAGCAAAATATACAAAGTTGAATGATAGTATATTCTAATTTATTACCTTATACGTAGTATATGTTTGTATTTTTTTTAGTTTTTGTTGGTTAGTTAGGACTAACTTTTGGGGAGAAAACTTAATGTATTAAAGTAGGGAATATTTTGTACTGAATTTATGACTTGAATTGCAATGTAGGTGGTATTAATACCCCTCCTTGAATGAAAAATTCAAAGGGGGGGGGGGGGGAATTTGGATTGGCTGAAATTTTGGTGTTGGAGGAAAAAATTTCGTGGGGTTTTGTATGGCAATCTCTCTGAAATTCTTAAATTTTGGGTGGGAAAAAAATTGGGGGGAAAAATTGGCCCCAAAATGTCATACTTATTAATTCAATAAAATACTTTGTAATATTTTGTTGCCTACAATATTAGTAGCTAAATATTCCAATAAAATCTTATTAATTCAACTCCAAATAAGTTTGATACATCTTCAAGGAGTCCTTCACGAGTTTGATACTGTGTACTAGACTCAACATGCACATCTTCTTCCATCATTATATGATTATCAATAATCTGCCAAAGAAATAGATAAATAATTAAGATGCAATATTTAAAAACCTTTGTCTACTTTAAAAAAAAAAATTTGAAACCAATTCTTAAGAATGTCCAACAACTACTCCCTCCATTTTTAAATACTTGCTTCATTTTTTCATGCGCGGAGTTTTAGGAGAAATTGGAGAAAGTAATAAAATATGGAGGTAGTAGGGTAGATGGAAGAATAAAAATTGTAAAAAGCAAAAGTAGTTGAGAGAATTGGAAGAGAGAGAATATGAAATTAAAAAAATATTATTTATGGTGGGCCCACTAGGTGAGAGAAATTAATTAAATATTGTAAAAGCTTTCCAAATAAGGAAATAGAGCAAGTATTTAAAAACGGCCGGAAATGAAAAGTGGAACAAGTATTTAAAAACGAAGGGAGTATATTTTAAGAGTTTGAGAATTGAAGTATCCCACGTATACAAACATAGTGCTATTAATAAATAAAAAAAATTAAAAAAAAAAAAACTTTCATTAATGATAATTTTCTTACACCTAAAAAGTAAATATGAAATTTGTTTCAATGGCAAATTTAATAATAAAGGTTAAACATCAATATGTTTTAAGTTGACATGAGAACACCTTTACTAATAGTCAGTTACAAATAAATTAAGGGCTTGATAAATAAATGAAATTAATTAATAAACAAATTTAGAGGTAGCTAATACCTGTAAAACTTTGATAATGATTATATGGATGAGTCTATGATGGTGAATAATTTTATAAATTGCATATTTTAACGAGAATAATTAGTATTTGGAGTTGGAAAGATTTAAATTAGAATATTTAGCTACTAATATTATAGGCAACAAAATATTACAAAGTATTTTATTGAATTAATAAGTTTGATATATTTAGATACTCAAAGATTACGGGCATAGAGTAGTTTGCCTTGGCAATGGCTTTTTTGCCTTGGCAATATCAGCACCCTAAAAATAATTGTATCAACTATCAACTTGGTTACAAGTTTATGGATTTCTATTTTTTATTTATTTATTTATATATTTTGGTTAGTTTAATAATAGATTTTGTAGCCTTTCCCCAATTAATTCTTGTTTGCTTTTGTTAAATTCATTTTCATTATCGATAATTGTCAATTGTGGATGCCGTATGGCTTTAATTAATGAAATTTAGTGTCCTTTAGGACTTCTTTAAAAAAAATAAATAGATTTTGATATGTTATGTTTCAATAAAATTTGATTTACTTTCTCTCTGTAGCCATTGTGAGTAGTTTGTAAAAAAGTGCATGAGTGAGGGGAAATAAAGCAAGAGAATGAGTGAGGGCTAATAAAGCAAGAGAATTAGAGTTGAAAAAAATGTGGTTAAGTGTTAAAAAAAAGGTGTTGAATGAGAGTGAGGGATAGCTCAGGTGGTTAGAGCACTCCTCTCTCGATTCCAGGTGATCCTGAGATCGATTCTCACGCCCTTGTGGCTCTCTAAACACCAAAAAAAAGGGTGTTGAATAATGTAAAATAGAGTGAGTGATATAATGTCAAAGTCAGTCAATCGTTTTTAAGCACTCCAAAATAGAAAGTGAATCAATTTTTTTTGGATGGAGTATAATAAGCATGTTTGTACTAGAATAGAATGAAAGTTCTTTCGGTTTAGTCTAATTGCATAACTCTATATATTCCCATTAATGAGATACAATAGCAATATCAACAAGGGGTTGTACACTGAATATGTGAAAAATAAAATATCTTAACATTGAATGTCATGTAGCCATATTGGTTGGTTGAAGTTTTGGAAAATTATTGATCAAAACTTAGGATCAAATTCTACCTAAATCTCTGCTCTTGTGGCTTAGAACAATGATTGATTTTAACAATGCTAATATTATTGGAAAAATAGAAGAATTGCACTTTCTTCCCTTAAAAATCGAAGCTTTTATTTATCCCAGAATAATCCAACATTTACCCCCTATCTTCATCTAAAGATCCATTATTTGTTGATGGCCGGTTTTTGTAAGTTATATGTCACGTGTCAGCTTTTAATAGGTCTATTATTTTTTAAATTATTAAAAAACAAAAATAATTAAAAGAAAAAAAAAAGCCCCCACCCCTAACACAACCCCTTGCCACCTACTCAAACACCTGACCACCAATCACGCCAACCACCTGACCACGAATAACGCAACAACCTGACCACCAGCCCACCGACAACACCTTCCATCTCCAACACCGCAGCAAGCAAAGCTAATTTGCCAAAAAATTAATAATAAAAAATAAAAAAAAAATTCTGAAAAACCCAACCCCACCCTCCTTCCTTGACCACCCCATCCCCACTGACCACCGAAACCCAGCAACCCCATTCCCCTCTCCACCGGAAAACCCACACCACTCCTCCCGCCGGCCAGCCGCCCCTGCACTTCAGCAACACACACGCTACCTGCAATCACCAATTCGCCACCCACAATCACAGCCCACAACACCAAACAACCACCATCACCACCAACCTAAATTGTCAGCTGCAGCACCCATCTCCACCTCATCACCAATTCGCCACTCGCAATCACCAATTCACCACTTGTAATCACCAATTCGCCACCCACAATCACCAAACAACCACCATCACCACCAACCTAAACTTCGAATTACGCTTCAATTTGAATACAAAGATGGTGCGTTCACGAGGGTGGTGGTTCAGGGGGAAGGGGAAGGGCCAACGGGACGGGAGGAAGGGCGGCTGAACGGCTGGAGGATTAGGGTGGGTCTGGGCTAGGTGTAATGCCCCTTATTTTTGAAACGTATTTTCTAATTAATTAATATTTTCTAAAAAGGGTATCTTAGTAATTTATTTTACTATTTAAATTTTGGAGCCAAAATGATATTTGAATTTTGGCATCAAATACATTTTAAAACTCAATAATTATTTTGGATTTTTGGATAAGATTTATTATCCATTTATTTTATTTTAAAAACCGGATTATTTATATGTTTCGGATATTTTAATTAAAGCATAAACTATATCTTATTATTTAATTAATAAGGTCTGAAAATTCCTAATTATTGACTAAGATTTTCGGATTTTCCTAGTGTGGAAAATTTGATTTTCTAGGTTAATTTATTTAGTGAATAATTGGTATCTTTTTAATTAATTATTTTATACAATAAATATTATTTACACGATTATTTTTAATTCCTTAAATCTAGCAAAATAACTCCCTAAAATATACTATTAGGATCCAAAAATTTGAGCTATGGAAGCTCAATATTTTCGGCTCTCATGGTCAAATTTTGGGTGATTTATTTTGGAAAATTGTATTTTTAATTATTTCCTTAAAATCTCTTATTTTCCTTAATTTTATTTCTCCATCTCCTAAATATTTGATCATCTTATTTTCCTACCTTATATCTTCCTTGATTATTCCCCAAGTAATTTCTTTTCCCATATTATTTTTCATGACAACGCACTTTCCTTAATTCTACTATTCAATCACCTTAATATCCAAACTTTCCATATTTCTTTCATTCTCTTCTCCAAGTAATTCCTTAATTCTTTTTACCATAATTCTTCCTACATTCTCCACCATAATTCTTGCATGAGCTAGCCTATAAATACCCCCTCATACCTCTCACATTCTTCACACCAAAAACTCAATTCTCTTCTTATCTTTTACTCTTCTTTTCCCTCAACCTTTTCCTACTTTTCTTCTCCTCTTTTCTAAAACAAAATCTGTCCGTATATCTTTGGAGCCAATTTTTGAGAACTTCTGGTCAGTTTTGGGGTTTTTCTATTTCATAAAAAAGTGTTCCTCTCAGAAAATCCTTGAGGTTAGGCTTAAGAATTACCCAATTCGGAGTTATATCAAAGGAGTTATGACCTCTGCAAGTTCTGCCTATTCTTTCCAACGCAAATTCCATTCTCTTTAATCCTATTCCTTTATTTTTCTAAAATATAAATACCTATTTCAAAGTTATAATTTTATATTAAAGTATTATTTTTAAAAGCGTTTTATTGTCCATGCACATTAGATTTGGGTTTATGTCTATAGATGTTGTGATAACCTTATGGTTATGTTAATTACAAGGTGTATTCGTGATTGAACTTTGAAAGTGCGAGGTGTTGATTGATATTCGAAATCAAGGTACGTTTAGGTGGCTAGATACCTTTGAAATTGATTGGATTGAATAATCATGTTTTACATGATTTTTATGATAATTGAATTAAATTATAATTTATGAAATAAAGCATGTTTTAAAAATTGATTTTGATAAATAAATTGGAGGATTGATTTTATATCATGTTTTGAATGGTTTGAAATTATTTATTATATTTAAAATAATTTGTTTTTACAAAAAAAGTATGTTGGATTGTTTTAAAGAGTTTTTAAAAAGGTTTTTCAAAGGAAGAGTTATTGATTTTGAAAAGTTATTTATATGAGATTTAATTCTCAAGTATTTATTAAAAGCTTGATTTTGAAAGCACGTTGAGTTAAATAAAAAGGAGTTTTGAGTTAACCTATTATAAAGGTTGATTTTATTCAAAGAGGAATTTAAAGAGGATTTATTGAATTATTATTATTATTATTATTATTATTATTATTAAAAGCTTTACAAGCATGTTAGTAATCCCACTACGCGGATTTGATAGATAAGACTTTGAACTTTGTATGACCGAGTCTTTCCTCAAGAATAGCCTTACAATATAAGGAGACTAGCTTGGGGGAGTGTGCACACTTGGATGAGGAAATGGTTTTAAAAAGTGGAATTTGTTTATTGAATTGATTATTGAATTATTGGAATTGGTTTTATAAATCGTTTCATCGAATTATTGAATTATTGTGAATTGGTTTTGAAACATGAGTTTTGGAATTCATTTGGATTAATTATTGGAATTGGTTTTAAAAGCATGTTTACAAATAAATTGAATTTATTTATCTTGCACTTATCGTACTTAGCATATTTTGCTAATCTGTATTTCCTATTTGTTTTGGTTCGCCCTGTTTACCATAATGGTAAGGAATGTTGACTATTTTCAGGTAAAGTCATGAATGAGCATATGAGAGTCCTGAGATTTGCTTCACCTAGTTTAGGAATGTTGGTCATGTCTTTATCTTGAGTACTCATAACAATGTTACTATTTTTATAAGTATTAATAAAAGAAAGTTGAGTTTCTGCTGCAAATTTTGTTTTTGAGTTAAGATTTTTTAGTAGCCTTGCGTAATCACGCGGCGGTAATATGCCTAAGTCTATCTCTACGATATAATTATACGTATTATACTAGTATTTTCGTAGAGGGAGATTTGGGGGTGTTACACTAAGGGTGTGATTTCAGTGAATGGACGATGAATTGGTGGTGAATCGAATCGAATTGATGGTGAATCGAACTGTGTGGTGGCAAAATTGGTGTTGCGTGGGCTGTCGGAGGTGCGATGCTTGTGCGTTCACGAGGGTTGTTGTGTGGTGGCGGAATTGGTGTTGCTTGGGCTGTCGGAGGTGCGGTGCTGGTGGCTATCGGAGGTGCGGTGCTAGTGGGTTGTTTCCGTTCTTTAGGAGAAAGGAGAAAGAAAGAGGAGGAGTGAGAAGGGAAAGTGAGAGAATTAAAAAAATTAAAAAATCTTTTTAACGTTTAACAGGTTAAAGGTCAAATGCATCTTTGGTTGAAGATAGGGGTAAAAGTTGGATTTATTTCAATAACGTTTAACAAAAGGTTAGATTTTTAAGAAAAGGAAGTGCAAATATTGGATTTTTAATTTCCATTTTCCCAAAATTATTTGTAAAATAAGTTTAAGATAATACCAATGTAATATAGATAACGTCACATGTTCAACGTTTCCTTTCATTAATATTTTCGGAAAGCAAGAAATTTGGTTCAAAATATTATCCTTTAAGCCAAATACAACCATCCATCATTCAAAATGTGCAACAAATGTGAAGTATCCTTTTGCAATCCGACAGGCCGGAAATGAGGAAAGGACGAATGACATTGGGCTTGGGCCAGTCATTGACGATTGGTCTTCGCCTGGCCGTGTACAAAATACTTTTTTGTTTTTTTGAACAACCGTGTACAAAATACAAGTACTTCGTAATAGATGTTTTTTTCCACACTTTTTATTTTTCAATGCAAACAAATTTAACAAGATTATACATAAAATATACTTGTACGTAATATATGGTGTTATTTTCTTCAAGGGAAATTTATTTCTTTAAATAAAGATATTGTTAATATGTAAATATAGTACGGAGTAAATTTTAATTTATTTCATCAAATAAAAAGAAGTACTCCATATATATATTCTACTAGTCTGGATAGATTGAAAAAGACAAAGTAGAATAGAAAAGAAAAAAAAAAAGAAAGGAAAATTAACAAGTTTAAGTCCCATTCACTTCACCTTATTTTTGCTGAACTGGAATTATTTTTACTGAACTGAAATTATTTTTGCTGTAATGAAATTATTTTTACTAAACTGAAATTAATTTTACTGAACTGAAATTATTTTTGCTGATTCTCTATTATATTTCTTCTTTATAGTTACTGATTTTTACTGAACTAAAATTATTTTTATTAAATTTAAATTATTTTTACTGAACTGAACTTATTTTATTAAGAATATAATAGGAATTTGAAAAAGGAAAATATACACAAATTGAAATTATTCTAAGGGTGGTGCCAAATTATTGTTAAATAAATAAATTTAGTTGGTCCCTATTTTTAACACATTTACACGAAGTATGTGGTAAGCCGTAAGCATCTCAAGAAAAAATTCCAATACTCGTATTTATAGAATAAGGAATGGATCAATAATTCAACATTATCCAAACAATACTTTTAAGTATTTTTCCATGGAAACGAAACTTACTTAATTCGAATGATTGCATCATAGTAGATTAAGTTACTATTTCTTATTATTTTAGTTGACATGCTTATTTATACATGTTTTTTTTAGTCATGTTTGTCAATATATGTATGAATTTATTCACTAATTATATAACTGATCATTAAGCAAAAATTAATAAAAAGTTGATATTTTAATATTATAATTGTTAAAATCTTTTTGACTTTTTATATTTTACAATACTTACTTGTATCAGTTGTACATATCACATCCATTCAAAAAAAAAAAGAAAAAAAAAAGAAGAAGAAAGTTGTATGTATCACAAAATTAAGATAGTCAAAAACAAGTTTATGAATTATGTTAAAATTTAACATGAGGAAAGAAACATACTATTAATCTATGAAGTATATTCCTAAGTAGCTATACTTAATCCATGACTCCATAAGGTAAATAGGATAAGACGTGGCCAATACAATATCGTATTAGTATTGAGAATCAAGGTTAGCCTACTTGATTGGAGGCTCTCCTTCCACCCCTATGAGAGAGATTCGATTCCCACCCCAAGCAAGTAGGTTCCCCAATTCATTTTTTCCTACAATCCATTGTAAACTTGTAATACACTAATACCTCTATACCACGACAAATTGACAATTACGGAGTAAATTTGTTCAGAGGTTATTGTGAAGAAATTCGGACTATCCTAAAATAGTCGGCAGTACAAACACAATGAAAAAAAGATGCATATAAAATAAAATAAAATCATTGATGCTTAGATAAAACTCATAAAAGTGACTAAAAGAAGAACCCCAAAATATTAGTTCCAGATTCTTTTGTTTTTAGATAAAGGTATTATGAGAAATTGAAAAGCAAAATATTAGACTGCCCCATGTCTAGAACTCTGGGTAGAATCTAATTCTCATCTCATAAGATAGAACTCTATGCATGAATAAATAAACAAATAAATAAATAAAGTAAATTGATATTACTCCTCCTCTTTGGTTTTTTTGTTACACTTTTGATTTTCAATACTATATTCTGTGGAACACTTTTAATTACATATAATTTCATTTTTCCCGTATTCTCTTTGGTTTTTGTAACTACAATAATAGTGTAAGGTCTGTGACGCAAATAAAACCTATACTAGGACTGCAAATACGGAGTAATAAAGTGACAAATGGCCAAATTAAATAAATATAAACAAATAATAAAATACAAACAACTTTGATAAGTCTCAACATTGGTATTTGGTAAGCCTTATAGGTCGGACTACGTCTAGCTAGGAATGATTCTATGGTTGTCACTTGAAAGTTGACAATCATAATTTTTAAAATAAACGGTTAAGATTTAATGAATTATATTTTAATTTTAATAAGAATTAAATTCCAATTTAATTATTTTCTGATAAAAAATTTAATTTATTTTTCTGATTTTTAATTTTATTAGTAATTTAAACGAATTTCATGATATAATTCGAAAAAAATAAAAAAAAATTAGAATAGTTAATTTTCAAAAATTAATATTGAATTCCTAAAATAAGGAAATTGAAATTTAATTATTTTTTAGCATTAAAAAATCATTAAATCACAGCCGTCCAATTTTAAAAATTGTGATACTCCCTTCGTTTCGTATTAATAGCAACAGTAGTCTTGCACAAATTTTTAGTAAATTTATAGGGCTGGGATCATATAGGGTGACTTTTATAATATAAAATATAGTTGATGGGAATATATTTTATTGTTAGTAGGAGAGAGGAATAATAATAATTAAAAAAAAAGTAGTATAAGGCCCTGTTCACTTCACCTTAAAAAATAATATTCAGTAAAAATAATTTCAGTTTGGTAAAAAAAAGTTTAGTTCAGTAAAAATAAGACAGTTTAGTAAAATTAATTTCAATTCAGTAAAAATAATTTCATTTTAGTAAAAATCAGTGGTTGTAAAGAACAAATATAATAAAGAATCAGTAAAAATAATTTCAGTTCAGTAAAAATAATTTAAGTTCAGTAAAATTAATTTCACTTCAGTCAAAATAATTTCAGTTCAGCAAAAATAATTTCAATTCAGCAAAATTAAGGTGAAGTGAACGAGGCCTAAGTGGGGTTAGTAAGAGAGAAAAATTGTAGTACCCCGTATTTTGGAAACGTATTATCTAATTAATTAATTTTTATTTTCTAATAAAGGTATTTTAGTAATTTATTTTATTATTTGAATTTTGGAGCCAAAATGATATTTGAATTTTGGCGCCAAAAGTATTTTAAACCTTAATTATTATATTTGGATTTTAAATAAGATTTATCATCCATTTAATTTATTTCAAAAACCGGATATATATATTTCGGATATTTTAATTAAGTAAATTATATTTTGTTATTTAATTGAGAGGTCCGAAAATTCCTATTGATTTGGCTATGATTTTCGGATTTTTCTAGTCTGGATAATATGATTTTCTTAGCTAAATTATTTAGTGAATAATTGGTATTCTCTTAATTTTATACAGTATATACAAATAGATAGATTATATAGATTGTATATTACAGGCCAGTGATTAAAAAACTCCCTCGAAAGATAGGGCTTGCTCCTTTGCGAGAAAGGATGACCTTCATTCCGTACGATCGGACTCCGATTTCATGGCGAATGACTTAATTGAAAAGTGCTCGTCCCTTCGACTGGACGAGGATGATGGTAGTGTGATTGACCTGGGAGACATTGAATGTCCGAAAACAAAGGAAAACCAAAATTGTTGTTGGTGGGGAGGCTGTGCACTGCTCGTCCCTACAACGTTGAGGCTTTTAAACGAACGATGGTGAAAGTCTGGGCTCTGTCAGAGGGGCTAATTATTCGAACCTTAAGCCCTAATTTGTATGCTTTCCAATTTTTCCATTGGCGCGATAAGGAGAAAATCTTTAAAGGGCAGTTGTGGTGCTGGGACAACCACTTGTTGGTGTTGAACGAGGTTCGCGGGGATGAACAACTCGACCAAGTGAATTTGCAATTCACTCCTGGGTGAGGGTGAGCAAATTACCCTTCAATTGTCGATCAGATGAATATGTTAAGACTCTGGTTGCTCGGCGAGATTATGGAGATGGAGGAGGATGCCCTTGGCTTAAATAGATATTAAAGAGTCCGGATTCTGATTGATGTGAACAAGCCCTTGCGTAGATACCAGAGAATTCGAGACAGAGGTGGAAATGAATTAAAAATTGAATTTAAATGTGAGTGTTTGCCGTACTTTTGTTTGCTTGTGGTGTGATTGGACACTCCGAGAAGGACTGTCTAGCTGTGTCGGATGAGTAGAAAGAGAAGCAGCTGGGGTGGGGGATTTTCCTTAGAGCCTCTCCTAGGAAGGGAAGAACAAAGGAAGTAGAGGAGTTAGAGCACGTTACTAAGGGTAAGCGGCAATTATTTGTGACTAAAGAAGCTGCTATGCGTGAGGAGCGTGTTGCAAAATCAAGGAATGAACTGGTTCTTCGTGTTCAGAAGGAGGGAGAGACTATAGTTGCTGATACTTTGGAGGGAGAAGGAGAGGGTGCTATAAGGAGTAAAGAGAGAGGTGGAAATAAGGAGCCTAAGCAAAGTCAGAATTTTGTCTTTGCTGCAACAAAGGAGTCTTATGTGAAGCCTAGTGGGCGGAGAGCTTTTAAAAGAATAAATACGATTTGAAGTGGGGTCTTTAGGTGGAGGTGGGGAAGTAGGTACGGGACAGAAGAGGGGAGCTAGTGTTGTGCAAGATAGTTTGGAAGATGGAGGAGTAAATGAGGGGAAGTGAATGAAGGTGGGTTTTGAGTATCAAGATGATATAATGGCGAAGGTTGGCGTAGACCAATCCCGCCAAGTCCAATGAGTTTCTTATGCTGGAACTGCTGGGAGATGGGCAACCCTTGGTCAGTTCGTAGGCTTTGCAAATGGAGCAATCTTTATGCCCTTGACATAGTGTTTATTTCGGAGACTATGATCAGTAAATTAGATGCAGAAGGTATTAAAGATAGGATTGGTTATTCAAACGCTTTTGGAGTTTCGAGTAGGGGTAAATCGGGAGGTATATGTTTATTTTGGAATGTCGAGAAGGTGGACTTTTCACTTGTTTCTTTTTCTCATAACCATATCTGTGGCGATGTTACAAAGGGAGGAGTGAAATGGAGATTTATGGGATTATATGGATGGCCGGACACCTCTAATAAGCATCGTACTTGGAAGCTCATCCAACACTTGTGTGAAGATGTATCTCTGCCAATTATTTTTGGGGGAGATTTTAATGAGATTCTTTAGTATAAAGAGAAAGAAGGGGGTTCAGATCGTGATAGAAGGGAGATGGAAAATTTCTGTGAAGCTATGGATACTTGTGAGCTTAGAAAAGGGGTGATGCGGCTTCAACCAAAGTTCGTGAAAGACTTGACCGTTTCATTGCAATACCCTCATGGTTTAGACTCCACCCCGGGGTTTATGTCAAGCATCTCTTAAGGTATTTCTCAGACTACTCGCCCATTCTTACCCGTTTTGAGACCAACAATGGTCGGAAGAAAAAGAACAAAAGAAGATTCATGTTCGAGACTGCTTGGCTTCTTGACAAAGAATGTGAGGAGACCGTGCGCAAGGTGTGGAGTGATGGGGATGGTGAAAGTGTAGTTGCTAAGTTGATGACATTTGGGAGCAAATTGTTGGCTTGGAGCAGAGATAAGTTTGATGACCTTGGGCGTAAAATTGAAGACACCGAAGCAGCACTTCGAGCTGCCCAGCAGGCTGTGATATCCCCTGCTAGCTGTGATGAGTGTGTTCGACTTGAAAAAGATCTTAATGCTCTCCATGAAAAGCAAGAGGCACACTGGTACATTCGCTCTAGAGTGGCTGAAATTCGAGATGGAGATAAAAATACGAGTTATTTCCATCATAAAGCCTCACAACGAAAAAAGAAAAATACCATTGCCGGGATTTTTGATGCGGATGAGGAATGGCAGAAAGATGGAAAGAAGATTGAAAAAGGAATTACCGATTACTTTAGAGGTGTTTTTGAGTCGGGAATGCCCTCGGAGTTGGCCCTTGATGAGGTTTTGTAGCATGTCCAAAGCTCCGTATATGTATCTCCAGATCAAAATGTTAGTTTGCTTAAGCCTTATACGAAGGATGAAATATTTGCCGCTCTACAACGAATGCACCCCTGCAAAGCCCCTGGTCTTGACGGTATGCACGCTATTTTTATCAGAAATTTTGGCATATTGTTGGGAATGATGTGACAAAATTTGTTAGTGATATTTTGCATGGTAATTCATCTCTTGACCTTGTAAATAGAACTAATATTGCCCTTATCCCGAAAGTGAATGAACCGAAAGTGACTGCAGAATTCAGACCGATTAGCTTATGTAATGTCCTTTATAAGCTTGTTTCGAAGGTGCTTGTGATGAGATTGAAATTAATCTTGCCTGGGATAGTTTATGAGAACTAAAGTGCTTCTGTGCCGAGAAGGCTAATTACAGATAATGCTCTTATTGCTTTGGAATTGTTTTATACAACGAAGAAGAGTAAGGGTAGGAAGGGCACGGTGGCTTTGAAGCTGGACATGAGTAAGGCTTATGATAGGGTGGAATGGGGTTTTCTGTGTAAATTGTTGCTCACTATGGGGTTTGATGGTAGATGGGTGAATTTAGTCATGATGTGTGTATCAACAGTGAGATACTCTTTCATTATTAATGGGAGAGTTTGTGGTGATGTGGCTCCAACTCAGGTCTTACGGCAAGGGGATCCCCTATCCCCTTAACTTTTTATTCTAGTGGCAGATGTTTTGTCTCTTATGTTGCAGAATAAAGTTCAGTCCGTGGTCCTGCATGGAGCCAAAGCAAGTCACAATGGGTCAATCATCTCTCACTTTCATTTTGCAGATGATAGCCTTCTTTTTGCTAGAGCTAACTGACGGGAATGCGAAACCATAGTTGATATTCTCAATAAGTACGAAGTAGCATGCGGGCAGAAAATTAATTATGAAAAGTCGGAAGTGTCATTTAGTAAAGGAGTTAGACAAGATCAAGGAGAGGATTTGATGAGTGTTTTGAATATGCGACTTGTTGATAGGCATGAGAAGTACCTTGGGATTCCTACGGTGGTTGGTCGTTCGAAAAAAGCTATTTTTGTTGCTCTCTTGGATAGAATATGGAAAAAGCTTCAGGGGTGGAAAGAAAAATTGTTGTCTTGTGCCGGGAAAGAAATACTTTTGAAACAGTCATTCAAGCTATTCCAACATATTTAATAGGAGTTTATAAGTTCCCATGTTCAGTCATAGAGAAGATTGGAAGCGAGATGGCTAGGTTCTTTTGGGGTCACACGGGTACGAGAAGGAAGGTCCATTGGCGAAGTTGGGGCAGCTATGTGTACTCCTAAATGCTCAGGAAGGATGGGATTCCGTGACTTGAGTGTACTTAACGATGCACTTCTTGGTAGGCAAGTGTGGCGTCTTGTGTTCAATGAAAACTCGCTCCTTAACAAGGTAATGAAGGCTAAGTACTACCCGAATGCCTCTCTTGATTATGCGGGTAGTTACTCATAGAGTAGCATATGGAGTTCGAAATTTTTGGTTAGAGAAGGTGTTATATGGCGTATAGGGACTGGTTCGATAGTGAGCATTTGGGAAGATCCTTGGGTAGCGGATGAGCTTGGAAGATACATCACAACCGAGCCTTGTGAAGGTTTAAATCAGGTGAGCGACCTTATTGATTTTTAATACCTTTGACTGGAAGGTGGATTTGATTACTTCTCATTTTAATGAGAGGGATAAAAAATGTATCCTCTCTATTCCGTTAATTTTAAGGGAGCCTAATGATCAATTAACTTGGGCTTTTTCAAATGATGGTTTGTATTCCACCAAAACGACGTATATGCTTGGCAAAGGTTGCAACTTGGATGACTTTCATCAAGTATGGAGAATTATTTGGGGACTTGAGGTGACACCCAAAGTCAGGCATTTTTTGTGGAGGCTATGCACTGGAACTCTCCCTACTCGAGCTCTCCTTGTTGACCGCCATATGATTGATGAGGTTGTATGTCCATGGTGTGGGTGTGAGGCAGAAACTAGTTCTCACGCATTGTTTGAATGTCAACGAGTCCTTGAGCTCTGGGCTGATAGTAGCTGCGCTGAGTTGCTGAGAAAAAGCCTGTTCATATGTGCGAATTAATTGTGAGCTGGGATGGTGTAAATGTGAAGCTCAGACAACGTGCAGCCTTTCTTGCATGGAGTATTTGGGGGAGAGAGAAACTTGAAGGAGTTCGAAAATAAATTCACTCCAAATGCCATTCTTTTGGCTCGTGTTAACAGGTATGTGGAGGAGTTCGGGCAATACAGGAAGAAAATATATGCACCTTCGCCTGTGAAATGAAGGCGTAGCAGTAAGAGATGGGTAGCTCCTACCAGGGGTATCATTAAGCTAAATGCGGATGCCTCATTAGTTGAGGATGCCTGGGCAGGGCTGGGAGTAGTCGCTCGTGATGCTGAAGGGAAGGTTTTGCTGGCTACGACTCGTAGAATGAGAGCTTGGTGGCCACCTGAAATAGCTGAGGCAAAGGCTTTGTGCTTTGTTGTTTGACTTGCCAGGAAGTATGGTTACAAAGAAGTGATTCTTGAGACCGATTGCCAAGTGGTTGTGAATCGTCTATCCAAAGGAGCGGTGTACTTCTTTGATCTTGATGGCATTCTAGAGGATATTTTATTTTTATGTAATGATTTTATTTCTTTCGCTTGGGTTCATGTTAAAAGAGATGGCAACAACGTTGCTCATCATTTAGCTAAGTTTAGGCCTTTTGGTGTAGAGCAAGTATGGGTGAACCATTGTCCTCCGGAAATTTCCCCCCATGTACTCTCGGACGCTTTGTCCATTGATTAATGATTAACATCGTTTGGTTTTCCTCAAAAAAAAAAAAATTTATTTTATACAAAATATATTATTTACACAATTATTTTTAATCCCTTAAATATAGCAAAATATTTCCCTAAATACTACATAGGGTGTCCAAAATTTTGAGCTATGGAAGCTCAAAAATTTCGGCCACCATGATGGATTTTTGGGTGATTTATTTTGGTAAATTGTATTTTTAATTATCTCCCTTAAATCTATTATTTTCCTTAATTCTTATTTCCCATCTTCTAAATATTTGATCATCTTATTTTCCTACCTTATTTCATCCTTGATTATTCCCCAAGCAAACTCCTTTTGCCATATTATTTTTCATGACAACATACTTTCCTTAATTTTATTATTCTTAATCACCTTAATATTAAACTTTCCATAATTCTTAAACTCTCTTCTCCAAGTAATTTCCTTAATTCTTTTTACCGTAATTCTTCCTACATTCTCCTACCATAATTCTTGCATGAGCTAGCCTATAAATACCCATTGATTCATGGCTAAACACTCACACCAAATTCTCTAATTCTCTCTTAATTTCTCTTCTCTCTTTCTCTCTTGTTCTTGCGCCAACCACCACCACCAAACACCAGCGCCACCACCAGCCGCCAATTGCCGCCTCCCTTGCCGCCACCTCTCTTCTTCTTTTTCCTTGGTTTTCTACCTCTTCTTCTTCTCTTCTCTTATTTAATTAATTATTATTATTATGGGGGATTTTAAAAAATTATTATGAGTAGTTTTATAAATAAAATCAAATTTTTATTCAAGTTTATGAAAATTAATTTAAAAGGCTCATGTACATATAGTTGGGGGTTTTTAATTTAATTGTTGTGATTATTTGTTAACCTTATATTAATTAAGATTATATTTATTTGTAGGGTGTGTTTGATCGAAGTTCTTGAAAGTTCTTTTGTGTGTGCTAAGCAAGGATCAAAGGTACGTTTAGGTGGCTAGATACCTTTAAAATTGATTGGATTGAATAAGCATGTTTTATATGATTTTTATGATGATTGAATTGAACTATGATTTATGAAATAAAAGCATGTTTAAAAATTGGTTTTGATGAATAAATTGGAGGATTGATTATTATATCATGTTTTAATGATTAAAATTATTTATCATGTTTTAAAAGATTTGGTTTTGAAAGAGTGTTGAATTAAATAAAAAGGGGTTTTGAATTACATTGGAATTATTGAATTGAAAAGGATTTATTGAATTATTATTATTAAAGCTTTACAAGCATATTGAGAGTATCCCACTATGCGGATTTGGTTGATAAGACTTTGGACTTTGCATGACCGAGTCTTTCCTCGAGAATAGCCTTGAAATAGTAGGAGACTAGCTTGGGGGGTGTGCACACTTGGGAGAGGAATTGGTTTTAAAAAGAGGAATTGATTTTGTAAATCGTTTTATTGAATTATTGGAATTGGTTTTGGAATTATGAGCTTGGAATTATTGAATTATTGGAATTGGTTTTGGAATATTGAGTTTAGAATTATTGGAGTAACATTGGAAATGGTTTTAAAAGCATGTTTGCAAATAAATTGAGTTTACTTTTCTTGCACTTATCGTACTTAGCATATTTTGCTAATCCGTATTTCATATTTGTTTTGGTTCGCCCTGTTTACCGTAATGGTAAGCAGTGTTTGCTATTTTCAGGTGGAGTCAATGTTTGAGCATATGGGAGTTCCGGGATGTTCTTCACCTAGATTAGGAATGTTGGTCCTTGTTTATTTATGAGTACTCATGACAACGATTTCTATTTATATCTATTATTAATAAAGAAAGAGTTTGAGTTTCCGCTGCAAAGTATTGGTTTTGGTTAGTAGTTTTGGTAGCCTTGCGTAATCACGCGGCGATAATACGCCTAAATCTATATCTACGATATAATTATACGTATTATACTGGTATTTTCGTAGAGGGAGATTTGGGAGTGTTACAAAGTAATCAAATATTTATGCAAGTGGGGTAAGTGGTAGAGAGAAATAATATAATAGTAGTGGGTCCTTACTAAGATAGGAAGTGTTGCAACTATTATGAAACGAATGTAAAAGGAAAGTGTTGCAATTATTACGAAACGGAGAAAATAGTCATTTTTCAAACGACTATTGTAGAATTTTTCATCTAGCTAGGTCAAGTCTTTTCACTTTCTCAGTTTGTCATTGAATTGAAATTTTTTTCTTTTGAGTTTCCTAATGACCAAACAATTTTTTTTATTGGGCTTTATTGTTAATGAAACACTAATACACGAGTACAATGTAGATTCTATACAAGCGTACAATAATGCATTATACAAGTATACAACATAAAATAAAATGTTAAAATTAATTAAGTAGTCACGCAATTTGGAATAGTTCGGAATACTTCATATAAATCAATCAAAACGATAATACTTGAGAATGGGGGATAACTCAAGTGGTTAAAACTTCCCTCCCGATTTCAAGTGATCCTTGGATCGATTCTCAACACTCACCCTTGTGGCTCTCTAAATACCAAAAAAACAACAATACTTTGCAAACATTGTAAAAAGCAGAAGTATAAACCCACTATAAAGATGATTAGTTGTAACATAATTATATTATTGGTTAATCAATTTAAGTCACTCAACGTGGAAACGTTTGACTTTACCTCTTATATTTTCCACTTCTTTATTTAGATTAGTTAGAATATAGTTAAGTCATATTCATTCTCTTATTTTCAATTTGAAAATTTTCAATGAGATATATCTCGTACCAGGGTCGTTTTAAATATTTTGTAGGTGTTGTACTATTAAAAAAAATTGGAGGCCTCAAAAAAAAAATTGAGAAGAACAATGTCATTTAATGACATGAAAAAGGAATATAACTTTTATAATCAAAATAATAATTTTTCTGTATTCTTAGCACATCTTATGCTCTATTATTTCAAGCTTAACATGAGTCGTGGTTTTCAATGTCTAGTCGAATTTGGATTGTTAGATCAGTTAAAAGAGAGAGAGAAAAAAAAAAGGTTTTTCTACATAGTAATCCTGTGATATTCACTTTTCAAGTTGTGCCCTCTCATTTTCAAACTTTCACGCTGTAATCTCAAGATACGATTACGCTGTAATCTTGGCGTTATCCTATCGTTAACGATCACCATTAGTGGGACCCACTTTGTACTTTTTAATATTTTTTTCTCGATTTGCGTGCTGAAAAAATCTCGTTAAAGGTATTAGGGATCATTTTGCCCCTTAATGATTCAAATTGAGCTCGTATTTGACAAAAAAAAAGAAAAAAAAAAAAACGTAAAAGTCCCATTTTGTGAATTCTAATTTTAACTACAAAAATCCGAATTCACAAAATGGGGCTTCTACGTTATTTTTTTTCCAAATTTGTGCTCGATTTGGATCCTTAAGGGTTAAAATGACCCCTAAAACTTCTAACAGAATTTTTTTTAGCACGCAAATCGAAAAAAATTTAATATGTGTAAAGTGGGCCCCACTAACGGCAACAGCTAACGGAAGGTTAACGCCAAGGTTACAGCGTAATCACTTAATGTACCTTGAAGTAACAGTGTGGAAGTTTGAAAAGCGGGGACCACAGCTTGAAAAAGTGAATATTACAAGGTTACTAGGTAGAAAAACCCAAAAGAAAAAACAAAAGAGGAAAAAAAAAAAAAGGTAAAGGTGATGTATAACTATGTCAAATTAAGTATGTGCGAGCGTGAAATATTTGAGGATTATTGATGTCTTAGACGATGATGCATATTTTATAAAAGAAGTTTGTTGTATTGTGATCATTGATCAAAATCAATGCATGATTCATCATGAACACTGGATTACCTTTCTACTGTGTAGGTAATTAAGACCTACCATATCAATGTGCTTACTATTTATGAGTTTGACTAGGAAACAATAAACACATACAATTCATTTTAAATTAGAAAAACATTTAATAAAATGAGATGTAGAAAGACTTAATAGACACTCGTAATAATTGATGGAGCATCATCTGCATTCATATATTCGATCATATAATCCATCGATTCATCCACGATTAATTGAACAATCATCCTTAGGTAAATCAGTTATACCGGGTTATTATGTACCACATTTATTAATCAAGGTAGTTTTATATTAAAAAATAAAAATAAAAAAATGATTGCCCCAGACAATTATCAATTAGTAATAGAGTAGGCCAAACAAATTCAATTTGTTCTTCCAAGAATGATTGTAATTTTTGCTATGGTAAATCGAGCAACTCAACATTAATCAATTATTGAGTGGTCAACACCCCCTTGAAACATCATCTCCTCCTTACAAACATTGAATTCAGAAGAAAATATATAATGTTATTTCATTTGAAGTTTAACCAACACAAATAAGTATATTTCAATAATTTGATCAAACCAAGATGAATCTATCATATCTTCGATTCATATACTTTCATATACAATCATTCCTTACGAAAAATGTGAATAGTGTTAAGAAAAGGAATTATGATAACAAAACTGTTTTAAAACCTTATAGAATTGAAGATTCTACCCATCCCAATCCAGGTACAAAACGACCATAAATTAATTCACATAGTTAGAGTTACATTTTGATTTATTTTTTTCGATAAAATAACCTTTAGTAATTTTTTTTTCTCAAAAAAGATGCTACGTATTAGAACTGACTTGCAATGTTACATATGATAAATGAATATCAAAGCTAATCACACCTTAAAATTCACTTATTGTAATCCAACAACCCTAATTTAAAAAGCAAACAAATCATATAAGATCCACCCCCCAAAAAAAAAAAAAGAAAAAAAAAAAAAGAGAAATAAGAAAGAAAAAGGTGAGTGATTTTTAATTGGTTATATATCTGCATTTTATATTTCTATAGTATGAGTCTATGATATCCCAAATACAAGATTCGTTTCGAAACCATGTCGTTACCAAACTATCACCTTCATATTGGATTGGACCACACCTTATTTGGGCCTAGTTCAATCAACATAACAAGGTCAATTTTGTCTTTTCATCGTTACACAATGGCATTCTCGATATTTCTTGAAATAATAAGGTCATTTAATTACTCTATCTTATATAAATACCCCAACTTCTTCCGTGCTCACATTCTTTCTATTCCCCTTCTCTCCCTTCTTCTCTCTTCTCTCTCCTCCCTCACTCTTTCTCTCTCCCTATTTTCCGGCCACCCTTTTTTTTTTTTTTTTTTTTTTTTTATTAATTTTAAATAAAACTTTTTGTTTTTTTTTTTAAATTAAAAATTTATCCTTTTGTTTTTTTTTAAATTGTTGTGAAATTACGGTTTTATCCGAAAAAAACGCCATTTCCCTGATGTAACAAATACACCCCTATTTTCTTATTTTAAACCACTACCCTCCAAAAAAAAATTAAAATAAAAGGGGAAAAATCTTTCGAGGTGAAATAACAATTATACCCTTGAAATAACGGACAGCGATGATGAACCACACGAGTCGTAGCGTGGTAACAGCCACACGAAAGCGCAAAGATAGAGGAGAATTAGAGAATTCATCCTTTTACAATCACAAGGGTAGTTTTGGAAGTTCACACAAACCGCTTTTAGTGGGTAATAATAATAATATTAACCACAACAGTACGACGTCGTCTTCACCAAGGATGGTTGAACCGGGTTCGGGTTCGGGTCCGGTTTCATCGAACCGGCTTTTGGCGGGTTACATGGCCCATGAGTTTCTAACCAAAGGGACCTTATTCGGGCAGAAGTTTGACCCGGCCCGAGCCGAAGCTGTCCCTGTTCAGCCGCTGAGCCCAAAAGAAAGCCGGGTCAGACCGGGTTTGGGTCGGGTGGCAAACCGGAGCTATGCTGACGTGGCGCAACTGTTGAAGGGTGATGGGACCCATATTCCTGGAATTGTCAACCCTACGCAACTCGCTCGGTGGATCCAGATGTGACCCGGTTGATTGACCCGGAAACCCGATATCAGGAGGGTGTCCACGTGGAGGGTCTACATTGGTCTGTGACGCTTTCTAATGACACAGGCAGGTGAGGAAAATTCAAATTAACCCCCTACTCCCCTTTGATGAACTTCAACAACACTAGTTCAGTGAGATTCCGGTCGCCGGAAAATGATGACGTCATTTCCCGGCAGTTTTTTTTACCCCTTTCTCTCTCCTCTGTTGTTAATATTATAAGAAACAGAGATGTAGGTTTTTTTTTTTGGTTAATTTAAATTATAAGCTTGTTGTTTAATCAATGTTACATTATTTATCTATGTAATGTACTAGTTAGTTTTTTTTTTGTTATTATTATAATTAATTTTATGTTATTACATTTGTGGTTTCTCTGTTTTAATTCAGTAATTACTGAATAATTTTGGGTATTTTAATTTATTGATTTGTTTATATAAATGATTGGTTAATGCATGTGGATTTTGCATATTTTAATTGTAGAGACGATCGATGGTGAAACGATGCATGGTACATGCATGTGTTATATTATTATGTGGGTGATTACAGTTTTTGATAGTGGTAGTATATCAACTAAATTTGGTTGTAATTCAATACATGATTCAAATGTCATGTACCTACTCGGATCCGACCCGACTAGATTCGAATTACACTATCAACGTTGACCACGATAATGTTGGGACGGATTACGATTTCGTCCACGTCTTTTGATTTTACTAGTTGTAATGTTGCATGTCAAGAATTATAGCAAGTGTATAAGTATGGAGAACGGTTGGTTGGAAATTTGTAATATGGAAATGCAATATGATGACTTACTATAAAAAGAATGGTGATTGGCTATATTTTAGTGATTAAATTGCTAAAGTATAAGTTCATCTGTTCATGTTTTATTGGTGTATAATGTGATGATTAGTGATTAACCATGGTGGTTATCGATAGGACTTGGGAAGTTGCGTTTTTGCGATTTCAAGACATTGTCAATGGTCTCCTATATAAGAGTGTTAAAAAAAATAATTAACGATGATGTTATGATTATGAAGACTAGCGTCAATTGATTGTATCTTACTATCTTAGCTTAATTTCTACTCTTTCTTAGTTAATTTTTAGCTTGATGCATGTCACAAGTTATGGTTTCTATTCCTTTCTAAGGCAAATGTAATTATTGAACCTTTGGTTTTTATAGTTCCTGTTTCGGGTGAAAACAATGGGACTTTGCCGAAGGTCCGCTAAAACGGAGAAGACTGGATTCGGTCCAAGTTATGCTGGGCCGAAGGTTTCCTGCACAGTAAACACACGTAAACTAGCCTCGGGGGTGTTGCCGAGGAAGGCCCCTCCGATGCTAAAATCAGTACAATGTGTAGAAAGAGAACACTATGCAAGAGAATTAGTTGCTTGAGGCTTTGCTTGAATATATGAGAATGTATGTGAATGTGAATCCATGTATGAATGTATGAATATTGATGGCTTTTATACCTCTTCATAAAGTTGTTTGGGTCCAATTTAGTCCAATTGGGCCTAGGCATTAAATGATCCAATTAAAAGCCCAAGGTCAAGGTTCAACTCTCCAATTGTGCTAAAGTCAAAGGCCAGCCCTCAAAGCAAGCCAATTGGGCTAAGGCCCAACCTCTCCATGTATGAAGAGGTATAAAAGCCATCAATATTCATACATTCATACATGGATTCACATTCACATACATTCTCATATATTCTCATATATTCAAGCAAAGCCTCAAGCAACTAATTCTCTTGCATATTGTTCTCTTTCTACACATTGTACTGATTTTAGCATCGGAGGGGCCTTCCTCGGCAACACCCCCGAGGCTAGTTTACGTGTGTTTACTGTGCAGGAAACCTTCGGCCCAGCATAACTTGGACCGAATCCAGTCTTCTCCGTTTTAGCGGACCTTCGGCAAGGTCCCATTGTTTTCACCCGAAACAATTTGGCGCCGTCTGTGGGGAAGACTTTCAAAAATCTTTAAGCCAAATTTCTAACCAAGATCATCTTGCAATTATCTTAGTAGCAATGGCTAAGAACCGCAAGAGCAAAAGCCTCCGTCAAGGAGCGGGCGAAAAGCCTAAAACCCCTACACCATCACCCTCGCCGGACCGGAACTCTCCCAAGGGTGCCGGCTCGGGGGGAGGATCATACAAGGAGGATTCCCTTTCTCCCGTAATTCATGACTCTCATTATAGGCCGAGTCACTCTCGGTCTAGCAGGGGTGAGTCCGATCATAGGACACATTCAGTGCCCCAAAGCCAACCATCAGCTGTGCGCCCTCATTCCCATACTCGGCCGAGGACCCCTTTGACGGGGCCCAGCTCGGAAGAGGTGGCAAGAGCGTTGGCAGTGCTCATGGAGGCGATGAGGGCACAAAATATGCCACCACCTCGTGATCGAACTCCTCCGCATACCCGGCATCAGCGGAGGAAGTTAGACCATGATGGTGGGAAGCTTCCTTCCTTCCGAGAACTGGAAGAGTGGGAAGAGGATTCCTGGAAAAATGAAAAAGAGAGGAAAAAGAACCCTCAATTTTTAAAAGGATCATCATCCTCAAGACCAGAAGCGCATAAGAGCAGCAGCTCAGCTTCTCGGCCAGAATCTACTCACCGAGAACCTGAGACTGTTCGCCGAAGCGTCCTTGACCGACTCGGCGACAAGGAACCGAGCGTGCGCAGTCGCCTCTCGTTCCCTGCAGCCGAGGCCCAGACTTCCCAGCCAGGGACGAAAACCACTCCTACCTCTCTAAGAGGGCGGAGCGCGGTCCCTTCGGCCAGGAACAAGGGCAAGGCCGTTATGCTACCCGCCAGTTCACCATTCGAGCAATGGATACTGGAAGAGCGCGTACCCACGGTTAAAATACCGTCGCACATCACATATGACGGGACCTCGGATCCGAAGGATCACGTGGCCTCGTATGAGACTCATATGCATCTTTGCCCCAGATCCGAGGCGACTTGGTGCAAATATTTCCCAACCACTCTCAAGGGGGTCGCGCAAGCGTGGATCTCCAAGGGAGTAAGGCAAGGCTCCATAACAGGGTGGGATGATCTGTCCTCCAAGTTCAGGAGCAAGTTTTCCACGGCAAACCGCCGAGAGAAGACTACTGCAGAGCTCATGAGTCTACAACAGGGGGAAACCGAAAGCCTCCGAGACTATCTGACCCGTTTCAGTAACGAGTCATCCAGCGTCTCTCAGCTGGACCAGGGGCTAGCCGTTTTTGCAATGCAGAATGGCCTTCAGCCCGGAAAGTTCCTAGATTTCATGGTCATGCATACCCCGCAGACCTTGGAGGAAGCTCTGAATGCCTCGGACAAGTTCATCCGAGCCGAAGAATGGAACAAAGCGAAAACCCAACCTCAATTTGGGGGAGGGAAACAAAGGCAAATACCCTTGTCTGAAGGCCAAGGCCATAAGGCAAAGGGAAAGTCAAAGGCCTCGGAGCAATCTTTGGCCAGCGACCCAAAGAAGGAAAGATCTGCCTCATACACAGGCAGATACGAGTCCTACACTCCGCTCTCTCTTCCACGCGCCAAAATTTACAGCGTGACGAAGGAGGAGCAGAGTTACCGAAAGCCGAGACCACTCCCAGAGTGGTATCAGCGAAAAAATAAAAATCAGTGGTGCGAATTCCACGATTCTTCGGGACACAACACTGAGGAGTGTATCCAACTGAAGGACCAGATAGAGGACATGCTCCGGAAGGGATACTTGAAAAAATACATCGCGGATCACCGCGAGAAAAAAGAATCCGAGAAGTCAGCAAAGGACTCTCGGCAAGACCTCGACTTCCCCCGGAAAAACAGTAAAAAGCCGGAGGGGAAATTCCCTCCGATCAATGTTATCTCGGGAGGAATATACTCTCGGAGGGAGCACAAGCGACACCTTAGAGCTTTGACTCACCAGGTGAACAACGCTGACATTCAATCTCCCCAGTCGCCGGTGCCGAACATGACGTTCACAGCCGCCGACTGCCGGGGGATTACGTTCCCTCACGAGGATCCGTTGGTGATCATCGCCACGGTGGCCAACCACGACGTCAGTAAGGTCCTTGTTGACGGTGGCAGCGGAGCAAACATTCTGTTCCGAAAGGCCTACAATCAAATCAAGTTGAAGCCCAAGCATCTTACGCCGGTACCCTACCCGATATCCGGGTTCAACGGGGCTTCAACTTATCCATATGGGAAGGTGACACTTCCTGTCACCATCGGCTGCGATGAGGCAGCCAGGAATGTCATGATTGAATTTTTGGTCATCGACGCTCCTTCAGTGTACAACGTGATTTTGGGGAGACCCATAATTCATGAGATCCAAGGGGTCGTCTCAACTTATCATCAGCTGATGATTTACGTCTCAGACGCCGGCTTCCCCGAAAGGATACAGGGCAACCAAAAGGACGCCCGAAGGTGCAACTACCTCAAACCATCCAATAGTCGCCCAGATGACAAGGATGAGGAGGAGAAAGAAAAAGAAAGAGAGCCGAGCACAAAAAAGCCGAAAGGCCTAAGTGCTTCGGCCCAAGGATCTGTACCCAGAGGTAAAGGGCCCGAAAGGGAAAAGGCTAGCTCTTCAGCTGAGCCGCAAGACTCAGAGAGCCAGCCGAAGAACAAAAAGACTGGGACACCTGCCGACATTGGCAGCATGCCAGATTATGAAGAGTCCAGTCCATCAGCAATGGACATGGACCAACAAACTGAAACAGTTGAGTTGGCCGAAGGAGACGTTGAGAAATGTGTAACAATCGGGATGGACCTTGATCCGAACACCCGTTGTGAACTTATTCAGCTCCTTCGGGACAACAGAGATGTGTTTGCTTTCTCGGCAGCTGATATGCCCGGGATAAGTTCAGACCTCATCTCCCATAAGCTTAATGTTGACCCGACGTGTCGACCAGTTAAGCAAAAGAAGCGGAATTACTCCGCCAATAAGAACCGAGACATCGCAGCCGAGGTCAAAAAATTGTTGGAGGCAGGATTCATCGAACCTTGCCAATATCCAGAATGGCTGGCAAATGTGGTGATGGTTCAGAAGCCCAATGGTACCTGGAGGATGTGCGTTGACTTCACGGACCTAAATAAGGCTTGTCCAAAGGATTTCTATCCCTTGCCGAGGATCGATCAGCTAGTCGATTCGACAAGTGGCCATGCCTTGCTTAGTTTCATGGACGCATTCTCGGGGTATCATCAGATCTTTATGCACCCCGACGATCGAGCAAAGACAGCATTCGTCACGAACGCTGGGGTGTACAATTACAAAATGATGCCCTTCGGATTGAAAAATGCGGGGGCAACCTATCAAAGGCTGGTGGATCAAGTTTTTGCCGATCAAAAGGGCCGAAACATGGAAGTCTATGTTGACGATTCGATCGTCAAAAGCAAAAAACCAGAGGACCATGTAAAGGACCTGGCTGAAACTTTCGCCACCTTGAGAAAGCATCAAATGAAGCTGAATCCGAAGAAGTGTGTCTTCGGCGTGAAGTCAGGGAAATTCCTTGGGTTCATAGTCAGCAAAAGGGGGATTGATGCTAATCCCTCTAAAGTCAAAGCGGCGCTCGACCTTCCTGAGCCGAAAACGAAGCGGGATGTTCAGCGGCTCACCGGAAGAATGGCAGCCCTCTCGAGGTTCATTTCCAGAGCTTCGGATAAGGGGTTACCTTTCTTCAAAGCTCTGAAACTCCCGAAAACAAAAGAGCTCGTTTGGGAGGAAGAGCAAAAAGACGCCTTTAAACAGCTTCGGGAGCATCTGGCTCAACTCCCAACGCTGGCTAGCCCAGTTGAAGGAGAAACTTTGTACCTATATGTGGCCGTTAGCCCATCCACCATCAGCGCAGTATTGCTGAAGGAAGAAAGTAAAAGTCAGCAACCGATCTACTTCGTCAGTCATACACTGACGGATGCCGAGACTCGCTATCCTCTACTCGAGAAAGTTGCTTTCGCGGTAGTAGTAGCTGCTCGGAAGCTGAGGCCCTATTTTGATTGTCATCAGATAGTGGTCTTAACTGATCAGCCGTTGGAAAAAGTTCTCGGCAAGGTTGAAAAATCTGGTAGGCTAGCCAAGTGGGCTTTTGAGCTCACCGAATTCAGCATCAGCTACCGTCCGAGGGCTGCCATTAAGGCTCAAGCTCTAGCGGATTTCTTGGCCGAACGCTCATACCAAGAAGCGCTAGACAGTGAAAAGAAAGTCTGGACCGTGTTTACGGATGGATCTTCCACCGAAAACGGTTCAGGGGCAGGAGTAGTGATAACTTCTCCCGAAGGCAAATCCTTTGAGTATGCACTAAAGTTTTCTTTTAAGGCCTCGAACAATGAAGCCGAGTATGAGGCAGCAATCGCCGGCCTAGAATTGTGCATCTCCCTGGAAGCCGATCATGTCTGCCTAAAAACAGACTCTCAGCTAGTTGCATATCAGATCAGTGGCAGCTACGAGGCCAAAGAGCCCTCCATGATAGCTTATCTTGCCAAGATCAAATCAGTCATTGCAGAGCTGAAAGCTTTTGAGGTTCAGCTGATCCCAAGGGGTCAGAATACTCAAGCCGATGCACTCTCCAAACTTGCCAGTTCATCTCTTACCGAGCTCAACAGATCTGTATATGTAGAAGTGCGTCGAGAGAGAAGTGTCGACGAAGCACCTGAAGTGTGCTGCGCTGACCCAAAGCCTAGTTGGATGGACCCCATCCTAGCTTTCAAGCTTCGGGGAGAAACTCCCGAAGATAAAGCTTTGGCCTCCAAGATGAAGAGAACCAGCTCTAGGTTCATTGTCTTCAGGGGGGAACTTCTGAAAAAGTCCTTCTCAGCCCCATTGCTGAAATGCGTGGGACCAACAGATGCAGATTATATCCTACGGGAGATTCACCTCGGCATCTGTGGGAACCACATTGGGGGAAGAACCTTAGCCCACAAGGCATTGAGGGCTGGATATTACTGGCCCACCATGATCGCAGATGCTAAGGAGCTGGTCCGGAAATGCGAAAAATGTCAAAAATACGCTCCAGTTATCCATCAGCCAGCAAGGGATCTTCAGCCGATCCTTAATCCACTCCCGTTTGCCCAATGGGGACTGGATATACTGGGACCATTTCCAGAGGCTGTGTACCAGAAAAAATGGCTGATAGTTGGAGTTGACTACTTCAGTAAATGGATCGAGGCCGAAGCAGCCTCGAACATTACAGAGCAAACTGTCAGAAAATTTATCTGGCAGAATATCATCACTCGATTTGGCATCCCGAGAGTATTTGTCTTCGATCATGGGAGGCAATTTGATAACTTACCGCTGAAGCGGTACACAGATCAGTTCGGCATCAAACTGGCATATTCAGCGGTATGCCACCCGCAAAGTAACGGACAAGCCGAAGCTGCAAATAAACAGATCTTAAATGCCCTCAAGAAGAGGGTGGAAGATCAAAAGTCCAAGTGGCTAGAGGAGCTCCCTGGAACCCTTTGGTCCCTTCGGACAACTGAAAAAGAGGCAACGGGCCATTCACCTTTTGAACTGGTGTATGGTGCCGAAGCCGTCCTTCCAGTGGAAATTGGCTCTGAGAGCCTTCGAGTGCACCACTTCTCGGCTGAGAATGAGCGACTGATGAGGGAATCTCTCGATTTCCTCGACGAAGTAAGAGACTCAGCCCGAGACAGAATGGCCGCCTATAAGCAGAGAATCAGCAAATTTTATAACCGAAGGGTCCATGCAAGGCCTCTCAAAGTTGGAGACCTTGTCCTTCGGAATGCTGCTGCAGTTCAGAAAGGCCGAATCCATGGGAAACTCTCAGCTGCATGGGAAGGACCTTATGAAATCTATGATGAGCTTCAGCCAGGGACATACCGACTTCGGCAGTTGGATGGGACTGAGTTGAAAAATCACTGGAACGCCGATGTACTGAAAAAATATCATGTGTAAACCCTTCGGGGCAGAACAATCTTTGTAAGTACATTTTGAACTAATGAAAGGCCTTGGAGCCGCCATTTATATAAATGTTTACAACTTTTTATCCTTTCAAAATTTTCTTTGTTCTATCTACTCTTTAAGGGTTTTTTATTCAGCCTCGTCTGAAACCTTCGCCTTCGGGTAACTGGGTTTCAGATTGCTGACAAAACTCGTCTTTTTAAAGAACACTGGTCTTTCAGCTGAAGTCAAACTTCAGTAAGACTTGTTCTCCAAAGACATGAGTCCATGGACAATTCTGGGATATTGCCTTAACTGAGCCTTGTATCCCAGAGAGCCATTATCCGAAACATTGCCTTAAGTTGGCCCTGTGTTTCGGGTATCCATTTTTCAAAGATAGACAGAAAATCAAGGATAACAGCAAAAGTTGAAAATTGTTTAATCAGCCTCGTCTGAAACCTTCGCCTTCGGGTAACTGGGTTTCAGATTGCTGACAAAACTCGTCTTTTTAAAGAACACTGGTCTTTCAGCTGAAGTCCAACTTCAGTAAGACTCGTTCTCCAAAGACATGAGTCCATGGACAATTCTGGGATATTGCCTTAACTGAGCCTTGTATCCCAGAAAGCCATTATCCGAAACATTGCCTTCAGTTGGCCCTGTGTTTTGGATATGCATCTTTTTAAAGAACACAGGTCTTTCAGCTGAAGTCCAACTTCAGTAAGATTTGTTCTCCAAAGTCATGAGTCCGTGGACAATTCTGGGATATTGCCTTAACTGAGCCTTGTATCCCAGAAAGCTAATATCCGAAGCATTGCCTTCAGTTGGCCCTGTGTTTCGGATATCCATTTTTCAGCTGAAGTCAATCTTCAGTAAGACTTGTATTCCAGAAGCACTGCCTTCAGTTGGCCCTGTGTTTCGGATACCCATTTTAAAGAGTGAAGAAATTGTTTATTCAGCTGAAGCCATACTTCAATTTCTGGGGGGGGGGGCAAGAGGCTGTATCAGTGCAAGTTTATGTTCGGCAGAATGAAAGAAACAGTAAAGCATTCAAAAACAAAGCAGCTGAAGAAAAGAGCATCAAATTAATAATTCATGCTCAGAAATTGAGCTACAAGTTCAATTAAACTGTATCGGCAGCCGCCCACAAGCGGAAAATAACAGCTGCCGAAATACGTACATAAGCAAAAAATAAACTGTTGTACGACAAGGCAAGCTGAAGCAAAAAACAAGGCAAAAAAATTCAGAAAGCGGCAAGTCTAAAGTTAAGCGCATGATGAACCGCAAGATTCTGAAGACGACTGCCCGAGTTCCTATGCTTCAGCCCGAGGATCAGACTGATCAGCGTTGTTGAGCCCCATGGTGGCCTCAGCCCCAGCAGCAAAAGAAGCAGGCTTTGCACTCTGCCGAGCCTCCCTTTCCCTCTGTTCAGCCTCCAACTCCATTCTCTCAGCTTCCTCTTCGGCTTCCTCAGCCTTAAGAATTTCAGCTTCGACTGGAGTTGCATACTTCATATGAGGGTCTTCGGGATTCTGGACCCATTCAGCACATTTGGACCAGTCCAGCTTCGGCTCAGCATGAAGGCAGACTCTTCGGCATACTCTGAACCCGTTTCTGAAACCCATTTCATATTCTTCCTGGGTATAGACACGGACTTTGAGTAGAGCCTCAGCATCAGCCAGCTTCTTCTAGGTCTCCTCCAAGTCTTCCTTGGATTTCTTCAGCTCATCTGCGAGCTTGGAGGAGGAACCTTTCAGCTCATTCAGCTCCTGCTGAACTTGGGAAGCCTTTGTCTGAGCCTGGGCCACTTCAACTTTTTTGGCCATCAGTTGATCCTCAGTCTCATGGAGTTTAGCTCTCTGAGCTTCAGCAGCAGCAGCAGCCTCTGAGAGTTGGACGTCCCTGGCCTGGAGCAGCTCTTCAGCAGCCATTCGGCTGGCTTCAAGAGCTTCTAGTCGTTGCTGCACTTCAGCTTGTGCAGCAGCTCCATCCTGAATACGGCTCTCAACGGCAGCCTTGAATTTGGAGACGTCCACTCCCATGTGCTCCTGAAGGAATTTTTCCCCTTCCATCAGTGGGGGAAAAACTTCCTTCTCCATAGCGTCGCAGAAGGTTTTGAGGGCTTCAGCAGCTTTTTATCTCGTACTCCTCACCCTTCTGCTGCTTCTCTTCAGCTACTGCTTGCTTCAGCTTAGCAAGCTTTAATTCCTCTTCAGCTACCTTCTTGTCGTGCTCAGCAGCGTCTACCCTATCTTGTAGGGTATCTATCAGCTCTACAGTGAGAGTCTGATTGTGCACGAACTGAAAACAGGAAGACAAGTTAAAAAAAAATAAAAATAAAAATAGAGCTGAATTTTAGAGGAAATAAAGGCAAGGAAAATCACCTGCATCATCAGCAGTTGGTTAGACCTGGCTGGGTCAGGAACTGATCTGCTGGATTCGCCCATCCCAGCAGTGGCCTTCAGCGACCAGATCCTTGCCCTATCTACTTCGGACATGCCAGCAAAATCGCAGAAGTAGGCTGCAGCTCCTTCTCGGTTCTGACCCCATATGAGGTCCCAGATGTGGTCTGGGATTGGAATTCGGGGGGCCGAGAAACCCATTTCTCCAGATTGCAGAGTCTGGAAGGAGGGAAAGGATGACGATGGAGCTTGTTTAGCTTTGGATGGCTCAGCATCATCCTTCTCAGAGGAGTCAATTACTATGACCTCCTCTTCTTCAGGGGTGAGGACGAAAGCCTCAACCTCTCTTGCGATGTCTGCCGTGAAACCCTCAGCACTGGGCATCACGACATCCTTATTTTTGTGCTCAGCAGCACTCTCCTTAATTGCTTCTTGGACCCCTCCCTTAGATTCGGGAGTTCTCTGATCCACCTCCATCTCAGGAGGTGGCGGAGGGGTCTTTGGAGGTGATTGGGGTGGTGGCCGGGGAACCCTCGGCGATCCATTGCCTTCCTCGGGTTCCCTTATTGCAACGCCGATGGTCATCGGCCTCCGCTGAAAGTCATGCGGCCCGATGATGGCCATCCTTCGACGCCTTTTCTGAAGGGGCTGCTCGTCCATATCTGAGTCTGAAGACTCTTCTTGTATTTGGTCTTCGGGACGAACAGGGGATTTCCCTTCTCTGTGTCTGTTACTCTCTTCAGACTGTAACAGACAGGGGGGAGGAAGAATGTGAGTAAAAAAAAAAAAAAAAAAAAAAAAAAGAAAGACAGTTAAGTCTGAAAGCTCACCGAGGTCTTCAGCAAAGCCTCGTCTTCTTCAGCTGCCCTAGCTGCAGCTTCTGCTTCAGCAGCTCTGGAGGACCCTTCTCCTCCTTCGCAAGCTTCGAGAACCCGTGCAACCTCTTCGGCTGTACGGGCAGCTTCAGCTTCTTCGTCCAGCAGCTGAAACCAGGGGTCTCTCTTCTTCCACCAAGGCTTCTGTCTCTGATACAGAGCAACAACCTCAATTTGGAAGTGGGAAGAGTCTAGATGAACTTCCCTATGCCTCGGTTCAGTGATAGACGGGGCCCGTTCAGTTACAACTCGTTCTCGGTTGACACCAAGACGAGCGTAGTTAATGCCAACGTTGGTCTCGTCCCGCTCTGAAAAAGAAAAGGGGAAAGGTCAGTTCAGATAGGTTGGCACAGCATAAAAAAGCGAAGCGAGAGAAGAAAAAGAGATAATTAAAAAGCCTCGGCCCCAGCCGAAGAAGCTTACCATCCTTAAACTTTCGGCTGAGGCCAACAGCTGCTAGCATGTTCTCTTGGAAAACATAATGCGTATCGGGGAGCCAAGTCTCCGGGATATGCTGCATTCGGCCGCTGCCCCCCCGGTTCGGCAGCTTGCCGAAGATATGTTGTTGATCAAGGTTCGGATCCGGCCCGTTATCCGCGGGGGGACCTAGACTTCCCATCTCGGGATCAGGCTCAGCAAGGTACCGGGGAGCGCTGAAGACGCAAGGGTGGCCCGGATCTGTGGGTGCCCTAACCCAAATCCATTGACCTCTCCAGTCCTTGTCTGAAGAGTCGTTCGGCCACATGGTTAGGTACTGGGGCCGGGACTCAATCCGGTACCACCCAGAACCATGGCTTCCGTGCCAACTTTGAATATTTGGCACTAGCCGATGAAGCTTTTTGAAGCAGTGCAGGTTCGGCACATACTTGAAGAACTTGCAGACCCATAAATATGTCATCACCCTTCGGATGCTGGTGGGAGTTAACTGGCATAGGGAGATATTGTAATGGATCAGCAAGTCTCGGACGAATACGTCCAAAGGGAACCTCAGCCCGTACTGAAGCTGTCTTGTGTACACCCCCACATACCCCGGGGGTGGACGATGGATTCTATCGGATGCCGCGGGCATTCGGCACCAATACCCATCAGCTTCAAAAATGCCGTAATGCAACTCAATTTGCTCGGCAAACCGATATTGTTCGGCATTCTCCACCCACCATGAGTAGGGGCGGTTCTTTATCATGGCCGAAGCTACTTCGGCATTCTCCCACTCTGAAAACCCGGGGAGGATATCCCAAAGGACAGCGGGAACCTCATCATCCCGTCCAGAAGCGCTCGGCCCCTCCGTTCTCTGAGGAGGAGCCGAGGAAATTGGAGTCGCCCTAATCCCTTCAGCAGGGTCAGACTCTGGCCTTTGTCCATTCCAGGTCCCAATCCTGTTCCTAGGATCGGGAATTGGCCTTGCTCTTCTTGGAGCACGGGCTCTACCTCTAACTCCTCTTGCCATTGATTATTTCGAAGAAAAAAGTCGAAAAAAAGGGGGAAGGAGTTCGAATTCGAAGAAAAATAAACTGAAATCAAAGGAATTTACCTTAATCTGAAGCGAAAGTTGCCGATTTACGAGTTCGTAGTGGCAAGTCTCAGTTTCTAAGCTTAATGCTCGGGGAATTTGCGAAGTTTTGATGCGGGTTCTTGGTTTCTCTCGAGAATTCTGGGTTTGTGTTGGTGAATAAGTGAGGAGAGATGATGTGCCTCTGTTTATATCTCCAGGAATGGGATACGAGGAGTCCGCGTTTCAATTTCTCTTAAATACTCCACTAAGTAACCGTTAAACACACGACCTTACGATTAAACTGCCCATTATCCGTCCAACTTCCACAATCATCCGCCTTAACCGTTGTTATCTCATTAATTACGGTTTAAATTCAAATTTTTGGATTAATTAAATCATTTACTTCCCTCCTTTTCTGAATTAAATCAAACCCGACCCGTCATCCTTCCAAATCGGGTCTGGGGGGCAAGTTGTTTGGGTCCAATTTAGTCCAATTGGGCCTAGGCATTAAATGATCCAATTAAAAGCCCAAGGTCAAGGTTCAACTCTCCAATTGTGCTAAAGTCAAAGGTCAGCCCTCAAAGCAAGCCAATTGGGCTAAGGCCCAACCTCTCCATGTATGAAGAGGTTGGGCCTTAGCCCAATTGGCTTGCTTTGAGGGCTGACCTTTGACTTTAGCACAATTGGAGAGTTGAACCTTGACCTTGGGCTTTTAATTGGATCATTTAATGCCTAGGCCCAATTGGACTAAATTGGACCCAAACAGTTCCTAATTATATGGTTAGGATTTAGGATACTTTAATAGGAGAATTATATCAGATATTTCGATGAAAAGTGTTGTTTAAATAAACCATAAATGAGTGACATGATATTTGTAATTTCTTTGTGCCTCGTTATAGGGTCATCCTAATACAAGTGTGCACATCACAAAGAAGCCGTTCATATGTACGTGATGACATTGTGCATAGTGCACCACAAGCAATTCAACGTGCATGCATCATGAGTGCATCACACAAATGTTGCGTAAGTGTGTGATGCACCCTTATTCATAACGGTTTAGTTATATGAGAATTAAGATTTAATTTTTACAATATTATTAATGATTCATAACATTAAATTTTAAAACATGACCAATTGAGATATTACTTTTCTTTCAACTTTAAATTTGTAAGTTTTTAATGATTTTTTACCAAATTAGGCGGATGTGAGGAAGATATCTTCATAAAAACCAACTAAACATTGTGCAAGTGTAACTCTTTAGAATGACCTAAACTCTAACCTAATGGGTCCTGCCCATGGTGCACTCTCACCCCATATCGTACTTTTGGCACACCATCGTTTGCTACCTCCACCATCCACCCTTCACCTTTTCAGGTGTCGTATTCAACGTAGAAAGTGTTAAGATTATCAACCAAATTAACATATTAAGATCCATATTCATTATTAACAACAAGGTTTGACATGTGTGCGCACACTTTTGTATTATATGATTTACTTTTAGTACTATTCACAATTTATTTTAGTGATAAAAATTGTTATGTATGATATTATTAATTTCGTCTCATTGTATATTATTAAAACATCAACTCGATTTATTTTCATTATATATAATTATATATCTATTAAAAGGTGTAAATATACATTGTCAAGTGCAAAAACAGAATCTAGTATTTAATAAAACGAAAGTCGAAAGATATTTTATAAACTATTTTAGCAAACGAAATTTAATTTGGTGAGACTCATGCAAGGTTAGGTTGCAACGTATATAAGTAATAATTAAGATGCCAACTCATTATGAGGTCCTTGTTTAAAATCAAATACTCCGTACGAAGTAATTTTTTTACTCTGTATTACATGATACAAGTATACAGTTTGGGATTATATCTTACTCAAAAGTGTCAAATCTAAAATTTATTCAAGAATTATTTACAATTTATTATTATTATTATTATTTTTTTTTTTTTGGGCAAGGTGAATAAACTTATTAAACCATCACATCTTACAAATCAGTCATCTTAACTAAATACTAGTAGGTTAACTCTTAAAAGTAGAAAAGTACATCGAATAAGTGAGAAAAATCTATATCCTCAAGAATACGGAGTAATTGTCAATCGTAGATTCGTAGTACAAAGATGGAAAAATAATACGAAGTAATAAAAAAAAAACTCTCATGAAAGTGAGGAGGGAGAGGAAATCCAGCTGTACACAAAAAAAAAATAAAAAAAATAAAAAAAATAGCAAGCTGTTAATGACGTTTTTTGGGAGGATTTATGAATTGTGAGTTGATAGGGGATGAGAAGTTTTTAAGAACACAAGAAGGAATATGTCATCATCCACCTTTGGGTCCTTTGCCAATTTAGGTGTATTTTTAGACTTATTTTCCTTCACTCTGTTATACTGGGTTTTAGAATAAATGATTGATACATCTAGAGAATGTCTGAGACGATGCCTCAACTTTCTAGTGATCGAAGAAAAATTAGCGTGACGTGAGAATGAAGTGCATGATATTTGAAAAAGAAAATAAAGGTCTGAGATGAAAACTTAAAATTTAAACCTAACTATTAATAAATCTCAATATATTATAACCTAAAAGTTAAAACTTAAAACTATCATGCAGCCTGAGTAATACCTCAACGCATTTAACTAGTCTCACCGTGATAAGAATATTTATTCATTCATTCAACATGCCCCACTTACAAGCTACGAACGCTACCATATTTACTTTTTCTTGCACAAATTCCACTTGCTACATTATATTTCCTATTTTCCCACACTAGTTTCCTTGACATGCAAACATGCCCCAATTGTTGCACTCTTTCCTTCCCTCTTTAATTTTTGTTTTACTTCACCTAATTGTTAAGACACTTAATTGCAATTGAAGTCTGAAGATGTGCATTTTTAGCTACAGATCTCAGTTTTCTCAGGAATACATTTTTACCCCAATTTACCAGCAGGAAAACAGAAAAAAGAAAAAAGAGAATCTGAGCCAAAAATAGAATTCAATCAGACAGAAAAATTACTAAACTTAGAATAATTTGTTTTATGTATGGTAGTTACAAATTACTCAATACAAATACTGTAGTTTTTTGCTCCCCATCAACTCCTGTCCCCACATGGTCTTGCAAAGCTCACAAGTTTATCCCACATGAATAGGGTAGTTATTTGGAGACAGGCTAACAAAATAGAATTACAAATCATTGCCAATAATACAAGTATAACTAAATTCAATGATTCCCTTACATATTAGCTTCAATCATTCCTGAACTTCTAAACCCGGAGCTACTACCGTCGATTGGTTTGTAACTTGAGAAACTGATGAGATGACTGTAAGGAAAGGACGAAAGGTAATGAGGCTGATATGTGTATTGTCTAGGCCTTCTTGATGGCGGTAGATCTTGCTTTGAGGTTAAGGAAGATTGCCCTGCAAGTAAGCAAATAGTAAAACTATGTGGAATTATGGATATAGTACGGAGTACATTTTAGAAGTGCGGAACCTTTTTATCTGATGAGTGAAATCGAGCTTTAAAAATGGGTATGAGCATCCAAATTATAGGAGAAACACAATGTGATGCATAGTACGCATGAACAACAATTTCCAATTGGATTCATAAAATCCTGTATGAGAATTTTTAAGGCATGTTCAGTAAGTGATACTGATGTTTTTCAGATTTTGATTTTGGGACTTCAAAATTTGAAAATAGAAAACTACTGTATAGGTTGCATGATGAACTCAAAAATTAGTCATGCATAAGCCAGTCATATTAATTTACTAATTGACAATAGAAAATTGGAAACTATCATTTCAAGTAAACTTCTTTTTAATTCAAATCTATAAAAACCTTTAACTTGCAATGATAACAAACAAACCCTTGGTTTACAAAAAATACAGTATTTCAGGCATCATCAAACATGTACCCTAAACTTCTTATATGGATTTATGTTGTAAAGAATAGTGTGCTTACTGCTAAGATATCTTAATCTGCTTGCTAAATCAATCAGAACAAGATCGATACAGACTATATGTTTATATGTCAATCATCCAACTTTTGGGACTCAATTTTCTTGACAGGTTCTCTTATGCAGAATTCTAACAAAAAGGTAAGAAGCTTTTAACAAGGAGAAAAACAAGAAAAGAAAGTCCATAAGATCAAAGAGTAACTAACCAGCAAGAGGCAACAAGGCTGTGAAACAGAACACGAAGTTGCAGAGGCATATATTGATAGTTCACCCAGTTTATAATTGGCCAAAACTGCAAACGACCCAGAATTTATCAGAGCATCACAAATGCAAAAGCATATCATCAGTATTTAAGAAGATACCCTAAAAAGCTATATGACATTAAAATTCATGAGGATAACTCATGAAAAAGCATCAAATACCTTCCAAGAAGTTAACTGTACAGGAGGGTAGTCATTCTTGATCTTACTTTTGACCAGTGGCCACGTTCTTCCTGTTAGAAGTAAGTTTTTAGTGAACTCAACTCAGAATTGACATAATGCGACAAAGTTACAAACACAGTTTTTCTCAAGTTTATTTGGGTACAGGCTGCATATTCTTTCCTCAAGTTTGTTTGAAAGAGAAGGCATACACAATCCCTGCAGCTCCTGAAAAGCTAAAGTTTTCTAGCTAAAAATGGAACTATAATTCAATGAATTGCATGCTACCATAACCATATTCAGGTTTTACTTTCTCTTTTAATTTCTTTTTCTACTTACACTTTATATGGACATTCTTCCACAGGTGCATACTCTCCATAAGAAGAGAGATTTACAAAACACAGTTGATTGTTATAGAAGACCTACCCTCTCTACATGCAGTAGGGAAACTATAGCTGAGGTATGATATTCAAAGACAAAAAATTGCTAATCCTACAACAAAGATGTCTGTAAGATTAAGTGTATAGTCAAATGTAGTTCCTGCTATATAACTTAATTTAAGTAAGAGAATATTGCTATGCATATTCTTAGGAATCAGTTTAGAGATTATAGCTTGAAATTAGGCTACATGTTTACTCTGCATGACAGGAATATTAGACACTTTCATTTTAGTAGGAACCAAATGTATTAGTCGAATGCCATTTAATTTCAAGCGACACCAAGACATATTCAAGCAAACCTAGACTCCTTAACTCATAAAAACAGTAAGAATCCTCACTCAAAAACATTACAGGCAAGTCAATAAGATTTTGCACCATGGTACAGCATAGTGATAATTCTGATAAACCATTATAATGAGCTAGATGAATCCAAGAGAATAGCAATGCTTAATCAGAGAAGAAAATGACAAACCTTCAACCACAAGACCATAATACATCATGAAAAACAAGTTATTCCATGGACTAGCTGTCAATTGTTCCAGTATCACCTTACAAATAAGGAAAAACAAAGCATGTAAAAAGAAAAAAGTCAACCCTCAAAACATCAAAATCAGAACCAAGAAAAAATTACAAATAGATTTTTATACCTTCTTTCCCACAGTTGTGCTACCTTTCTTTCCTTTAAAAATCTTGTCCATAACTTTGTGCAAAAAATGCCCAAATGGTCCAGAATAGAAGAAGCCATATATCTATAATCAGCAAATTCAAAATCAGTAAATTTAATGGTAACAAAAACATGATCTTTGATAACAAAGACAATCAATCAAAACTGGTATTGGCCTAGTGACAAAGACTGGGGGCTTGTGTACGACAAGTTCGAATTCCTTACTTACCAATAAAATAAATTATAATAAAAAAAAAAAAAAAATCAAAAGGATTACTTACCATAATAAGGAATAATCTCTTATATTGAAGCTTTTTTATCCCAGAAATTTTCTGGGCAGCAAAATCACTGCACCCAGCAAGAACCCCAGAAGTAATTGCCTGAAATCATCATCAAAAAACAGAAAAAATAAATCAGAATAAAACCCATATTCAAATTACAACAATAATTGTCAATTTGAATAACCTTAGTTCTAAGAGGGTGGATTTGAAGCTGCAAAAGATACTTCTTCCAAACTTCAGTAACAATATCAGACATGATTGATCAAATTTGTTCTTCTCAAAGATGCCTGCTTTGTGTTTGTAGAAATGCCGCAGAGAATGAAAAGCAGGAGAAGAGTAAACAAAGATGGGTTGACCGAATGAAATTGAGAGAGAAGTTTAATGGTAGATTAAGATTATTCAATGCAACGGTGTTAGGTGGAATCATGACTGAGAGCAGTGATGAGAAGCTCAATATTTTATGTTTTTGTATTGACCTCAGCAAGAACCTGTGTTTTTCCCTCCATAAACTGCACACTCTATTGAATTGCAAATCCTGTCAAATTACAGTTACTCCCTCGGTCCCTTATTGTCCCGATTTTGTTTTTGAGTTGTCTCGCAAAAAGTGTCTCATTTTCATATCGTCATGTATCCCTACTTGGTATTATTATATGTACCCCATATATTAATATGAGTAAAACAAATCTAGTTTACTTAATACAATGTTTAATACATTAAATACGAAGTATAGGGACGGGACTTTCTTTATGGGACAAATGAAGTAGTGAGCAACCCAAGGTTTTCATTCCATTTAATTCAAAAACGATATGATAACACAAGTTTTGGTTTATGCTTGGATTTTACGGTCCATAAGCTCAAAAACTACAATCGCAAGAATTTTTCAATTTACCACACTTTTCTACCGCACACAAACACACCTCAATGTTCACTTTTAGATAGGTGCATATAGTTTGCCTATGATTAAATTTGACACGTATGTGCTGACTAACACGCTGTTATAACGGTGATTTCGGCTTTTTTTTTATCACAATACACTCTTAAGTCCTAAGCGGAACATGCATTATACATATGAGTGAGGATGACACGTATGTGTTTAATTACGCACCTATATTGTACACTACAATAGAACTAAAAAAGCACCAAAGCATATTATGTACTCCATCTTTTAGAAAATGGGACAACTTTTCTCAAAAAACGACCATAAAATTGACCACTAGTGATTGGGGAAGGGGGTTGTTTTGGGTGGAGGAAATGACTTGTGGCCGAATTAAGATTAGGAAATGGAGGGGGGCAGGTTTCGGTGGCTGGGATGGGAAGGGGGTGCGCCGGTTGCGCGGGTGGGGTGGGGAAGGGGTGCCGGTGGCAGTGGTGGGGTGGCTAGGTTAGTTATAGGTTTTTAATTTTTTATATTTTTTTTTACCTATAATATGGCTTCACATGACACTGTGAACCCTATTTAGGGGGCGTTTGGTTCGGAAAATGGAAATGGAGTGGAAAGGAAACAAATAAGAGGGGGGAAATGAATCATTTAGCTATTACCTTTTCATTTGTTTGGTTTAACCATGGAAAGAGTATTTGTTAAGAGGAGGGTAAGGGTATTTGTTACCCCAAGTTTTTGAGAGGTAACAAATGAGAGGTATGATAATTGTTATCATGCCTTCAAACCAAACACACGGTAATGATATCAGTTTAATCGAATCCGTTTTCAATCCAAAAGATGCATAACCAAACGCCTCCTTAATGGATTTTTGGATTTAAACGGTTAAGTGGTGGTAAATCAATTTTTTGAACTATTTTTGTGGTGTTAAAATATTTTATTTTTAAATTTTTTTTTTCTTATATTAAAAAACATTTTTTTTACGGTGTTTAAAATTAAAATCTTCAAAAATTAATTATAATTTATATTGATAAAGTATTCAATCATTGTGAAATTTTCAGTTTTATTATTGCAGAATTTCATTTTTTTTTCTTTGACCAAAAATTACAATTAAATATGGAGTATGTGAATCAAAAAGATAAAACCTATTTTCTCCAAAAATGGAAAGACGAAAACAAGAACAAGCTCTATCCCTCTTTTTTTTTTTTTTTCTTTCCTCCAGATTCCACTCACGATTATTTGCTCAGAAGCTGGTCAATTCTTCAATTTCCTTTACTCAAAATTACAAAATTTATTCTGCTTAATTATATCATCATAAATTGCGATGATTTTAACATATTTATCGATTCATTGGCTGGCTAATTGCTATAATTTCCGAATATTAATATCATACTCATTATAATTTGTTTATCCTTAGGTTTGATTTCAAATGCTGGGCAATTTGGATTTTTCCCTTCTATCCCCGATAACCCTAATTTTCAATTGGGAAGCTACTTGATGATTGGGCATGAGGTAATATCAGAATTAAATATGATAGCTTTGGTATTTGTTTGCATCACTTATTTTATGTTGTTGAGTTTAATATTTGAGTTGGTTGGTCTTTTTATACAATTATTGGATTTAATATTTGAATTTATCCCTGTATTTGAGTCAATTGTATTATTAATTCTATATATATTACAGTAGGTGATTTCATGGTTTGGAGTTGTTTTCTGCGTTTTTGTTGTTAATTTAACAACCTAGTTACAGTAAGACAAGTTTGTCGGTTAGAATTAGGAAGTTGATTTTAATGTTATTCAATCCATAATCTAGATAAAGGGTGTGATGAGCCGAGTTTCCGGTAATTGATGTAACATAAGGTTCCCAAAGTACTGTAATTGTTACCTTCAAGATGCTTTGCCATTTTAAATCTCATTGTGTCTTTTTGCTTTTCTTTTTACACTCGTGGGATTGAATTTAAGGATTTGCGCTATAGTGGCTATTACTCTAATATTCCTAGATTGCGAGGATTTTTGTGGTTAATTTTAATCCTTTCTTTGTTGCGAAGATGCATCATGGCAGGTTTATTCTTGTGCATTTGTTACTTTGTTAGCTTAAAGTATGTAGGTTGAATTGGAATTTGTGTAGCATGATTGTCTAGTTTGGAATAGTCTATATTCTTTAAATGACTACTTTTTTGTTTTTAGGATAAAAGCACCATGGTAAGATAGGAAACTTTGATAAGAAAGTAAGCAAATTTGACTAGGAAAACTAAGCCATGTTTAGTTTCACCTTATTTTTACTTATTCAGATCAGATTTGATCACATGAAATCAGAAAAAATAATTTCTAACATACTCCATGGTTTTATGTGCGGCTTTTTATCGCTTAATATCAATAAATTAAAAATTACATATTATTATGAATCTAACAGGACTTCACTTGATATTTTTTCCTTATAGGTTAGCGTACGTATAAGGTCAATATTAAGTCAAATAAGACAATTTGATCTGGTCACATCAGGAAAAATTAGTTCAAATCAAATCAAATTAGAAATAATAAGTTCAAACTAAATCAAATAACTCCGCCCGTGGGTTTCCCGCTGCCAGTCCCAAGCCTGGATAAAGGAGGAGGGTTACGGTAGGCCAGTGACACCCAGTGTAAAACTTTTTGACATGAGCCACAATGATTGAGATTAGTACTAGGATGGGTGACCTCCCTAGAAGTCCTCATGTTGGTTCATGTAGCCGACCCCACTTATGGGATTAAGGTGTTCAAGCAGAAGAAGAAGACAAGAAGAAACTAAATCAAATAAGCAAAAATAAGGTAAATTAAACATGGTCTAAGTCTACATAGTTAATTTAGGCGCTATTCAATCTGTTTGATCCTTACTAAAACTAAAGTTTGAAATTATATTTATTGATTAAACTTATAACTGACCTTTACTTATTAAAATTGTTTATTAGGGCCTAAGATACACACAAGCTACGGAGTAGATGAGGAGAAGGGTAGATAAGTGTTAGCATGAGGAAAGAGAAATGAAAAAAAGTAGGGATCTTTTTGTCATATACGTAGTAATAGTGTGCAGAGTAGAAGGAGGTTCAGGTGAGTCTAGGCAGCGATGAATAGGTTGTTGCCGATTGATTGTTAATTCAATATGCGACGCCTACCTTTTATGTTACAACATACAAGTAGATAAATTAAACAATTTGCAATTAGTTTATTATCATACAAAAAGTCAAAGAACAATTGCTTTAAAATTCTCTCATAAATGGAAATGTTGTATATTTGTGTGGTAAAGTCTCAATCACATATCAGAAGATTTCTTGGGCCAGAAAATCCTTATCCTTTTATTGTTTGATTTTGTATATTTGTGTAGAATTTTGTAAGATTTTATGCATACAGTAGGTGGTTGAAGTACAAGCTGGTTTTGGAGGTGTTTAGAAATATTTAAGATGTTACAGGCTGATGTTTTGATTGAGTTTTTCTCTGAAAGGCAGCACTTCTAGTTTTTCATATAGAAACATATGTATTTTAGATGTTGGTTTATTAAGTACTCAATATTCTTGAGTTATGAATTAAGGTAGGATTTTGAGGGTACAATCTATTAACTTTAGGCAGCAAAGCTGACCAGATATACGGTACTTGATTAACATTGAAGATTGGTTATTTTACCTAGTAGAACAGTTTGCAAGGATGTTTTAGTTTATGAACCTGGCTTGTCTGAAGGCTTGATCTATGTGCTGGAAAGTAGCTCGAGAGCTATTCTTTCTTAGCAATTTAGTGGATTTATCGGATTTATTTATGAGTTTTTCTGTTTAACACCTTTCATTGGCAATCAATATTTTTTGAAAGAAGTTGGATCATTTTTGTGGACTTGTGGTCAGTGGCAAGAAGCGAAGCATTTTATGCATCCATGGTGAACTTATAAGATTATTGCTGAACCCCAATTGTGATTTGTGGGAAGACTTGTAGTTTATTGGTCCATGATTGGTTTATATTTAAGACTATTGTAGTGGACTTGTTACTTTCCATAAATTGTTTAAGTTTGGCCTAATCCATGATACTTTTTGGGTGCTGGTGGACCTTCAGACTATAGGCCCAGCAAGTTGACAAGTTATGGCTACTTGGATGCCCAAATTTAGCTGAAAAATTCTAAATAGTAGGTATTGGACCTAAAAGTCTCATTTGCCTTGGGCCTATGCTGATTTCCTTTCACTGGCTGCTGTACTTTAATCATCAAATTCACTCTTTTTCATTTCTGCATGTGACACCTATATACCAGGCAGCTGAGCATAGGATATCCTCACTTAGCTTAATATGTTACACTTCAGAAGTTCAAAGAAATAGCTCTAAAATATTCATGGTAGTGAATTTATTATTTGAATATGGCCTAATTAGGAATAAAAAGAAATAATTGGAATTCTGTCAAGTAAACTTGGTGGGTGATTTAAGTACTTAACCTTAGCAATTACTGGTTGAAGTCATTACTTATCAGGAGCTATGTCTAGTATCATTGAAAGCTGTCAACTGAGATTTTTGCATCGTGCTCCGCATGTATTATGAAAGAATGGTAGAGCACATAAAATTATTTCATGTCTAGCTTCTAGGATGAAAGAATATCACCGTCTATAGAGGTCTAGAAGAGGAAAGGGGATCATAGAGTGACATCTTTTTCTCATTTCTTGATTCAGGATGAGAAATCAATGCACGAAAAGTGATTCCAAATTTGTTTTTAAAGGATAAAATTTGTTTGACGTCACACCTGCTTTGAGTAGCTAATATTCAAAGAGTGATATGCTAATAGCCTAATACATATATGACTCGTTTGTCATTTATGTCATAGACCTCTTAGTCATTAGAATTACTCTTCAGATTGAATGTATGATCCAGAATGTGGAGGATATCAGTGTTAACACTCTTTTTTCTATGTCGGATAATTCAGGATCCGAGTAGGGTTGTTTAGGATTGCATATAATGCTAAATAGGATCTTTAGAGGTCTCAAAGCTTCTTATCTTTCTTGGTTTGCTTTTATATGCTGGTTCATCAAACATGATAAGTATTTGTTTTAGCCATTTAATCACAACATTCCATAATATCTCTGCAATTTTCCCCCTTTGGATGCTTTTAGAACATTTTGTTTTTAAAAAATGCTTGGTATATCTTTTTTCATAATTGTCTAATAGAGATATTTTCTGGATAATTCCAATCCTTCCGAGTATTATACCAGTCTAAAGTAGAAATTTAACTCTGACAATCTTGATGTATACAGTTTGAGTTTGTTCATGAGCTGCTAGAATTGTGGACCTAAATTTTGTGTATAGATGCGAAGTGTAGTCACATATAGAAATATGCTCTTACTACTAGCTCTTATATGTGCTTTTCATTGACCTATCAAATGATTACTTTCAGTGACAAATTCTTAGACTAAGCCATCGTGCCGTAACTGTTATGCTGAATTGGTTTATTGTGTCTGATGTAACATTATTTATGGTGTTTGGGAAGATTAAGTTCTTTATAAATGTCTAAAATAGCCAACTGCATCCTTTTCTTAATTAAGGGGGCCTAAATCATGGAACTACCTAAGTATTCAACTTCTTAGTTTTATTGTAGACAGTACATGTTACTGCGGTCAGTATTTTGGTTTAATCTTGATTGGCCAGTCGGCCAGCGTCTTGATCGACCCACACAGAAAAGGATCTACAGTAACCAACTTCGTTGCCACTATTTTCTTTGTTTCCCTGTTACGTGGTTGCTGTGCTGGTAGTGTCTTTGTCAATGTTATCTTAATTTAGTTGCATGATAACAGTTTTCCCATTCGTATTTTAAAACTACATCTACTAGCTCTCTGTTGGTGCCTATAGCGGCAATGATTTCCCTCATCACTTTTTGTCTTGCAAAATTTTTTTTTTGGAGGTAATATGGCTCTCTGTGTAGGTGGTACATCTTGAACCACTTAACATTCTCTCAGCTCCCAACCATTTAATTTTCTATGTTTTTTTAGTTAGGCTTTGCCAACTTCAACCAATCTATTGTTAAATTACCTAGCAAAAATGGAATTTTAAATACAGAAAAAGGTTAAGTAGAAGAGAAGTGCATTTCCACAGTGCCCATTTTTCCGATTATGAAGCATGGCTAAGCGACCCTACTCACATTGGACCTACTGCCCAAGTAGTTTGGCTCATCTAATATCAAATCAATCTGTAGATATCACTTCCTTTCCCCCATACCATAGCCAGAAAGCAAGCACTTGCCTTCCAAACAAAACTCGTGGAAAACAACAAACTGGTGAATGGTTGCTTCAAGGTCTCATAATTGCTGGATAAATGATTGTTTTTTCCTATAGGCCAAATGTTTCTCAAGTAGCAGTTAGGTTGCTTCATTTGTGATGGAGATGCTAATGATAGAACTTCGAGTCCTTATCTCCTTTCATCATTTGTGTAAATTAATATGGTCCTTGGAATTCATGGGTGCGCTGAAAGTAACATAATTCACTGTACCCTTGAAGTCCTAGTGGACTATCCAGTGTACTTGGAAATTTGAAGGATAGGGCAGAAATTTGAAACCTACATCAAAGAATAGAAGAATATGCCAACACTTGGCTGCAGCTTAGTTACCTATAAAGGGTGGCAAGAGATCTTTCAAGGTGCTATAACAATAAACTGAATTGTTTGTTCCTGAGTTTAGGAATACTTTACAAACTATTCCTTCAAACTTTTGTCTTGTTGCAAATGAAACTATGCTCAGTGACTGACTGTTTATTATTCATTGAATTAAAGTAATAGTTGACTTATCTTGATAACAATTTATATCATAATTAAAGCTATTGGTTGATTTAGAAATATTCTTTATTCAGGTATCTTTTTTCATACTAAGGTGAAATTGACATTGTCACGGTGGGAGGTCAAATAAAGATAGTTTGACATATTGGCCCAAGCCTTGGTAATCTTTGTCATATGACGGAAAAAATTTGTTTGCTTATTTCCACTATTTGCTCAAAAAGTAATCTCTAATATTGCTTAACTAAAGCCAAAGAGGATTTTATATCTTGTTTAAACAATTATTGAACCCGCAGGCCAACCAGCTATATGTACCAAATCAGCTTGAATGGGAGATTTCTGGCTTTTTTTGGCCAAAGTATCTTATTAGTTCTAGTTTGCTAGAATTTTTGTTTGTCGAGATTCGGAAGGATTATACAGCCAGAAGTATGGGGCATGTCACAGAATTGAAATTGACTATATACGGAAGTAAGAAATTCAAACATGTGTGTCTGAGATGGGTCAATGATTGCTTGTGGGGTGTAGTACATGCCTCTTTCTTTGTGTTTTTTGTGCTACTTGAATTATGACAGAGGAACTAGTGGCAAAAAGCTTTCAAATTATTCCAGAAGGTGAAGATTTTCTTATACATCCTCAAGCACAAAAGTATCTAAGAGTGAGTGTATAAACCGCAGTTGCTCTGTCTAAGACCTGTAAGTCGATAATTTGAGACTAATGTTAGGCTCTGAAAATATTGAGCTGTTCAAATTGATGTGGCCAGAAATATTTGCATAAGGATAATAATTACACTTACTCCATTAGCTGGACAGATTGCATCTGTGATTCAGTATTGTTATCTTTGTTTTGATTCTAATGGTCAACTTAATTGGTTTTAGCTGTGTAAACTGTTAAATGTCTTTTGCTTGATAGTTGTGTTGTGTTGTTTGTGTGGACCTTATGAATAGATATTTGTAATTTTAATGTTGTGACTGACAGAAATTTTGGATATCTGTTTCTGCAGGCGATACGCTGATAGCCTGATACATCAGGTAAAAGGGACATTTTTGGATCTCAGGGTATAATACTCCTTTTCATGCTTCAGTTTCGTGGTTCCTTGCTATGAATTCTCTTTAACCTTTTATGGTAAGTATCCATTCATTTACTTCTTTTCCATTCTTGGTAGCTCAGATATGTATCTTTTATCCGAATAAAGTTGTTTAGTGTGCCTAATTAGTGCTTTTCCTTGGAATTCATGTGTGAACTTGGTAGAATCTTAAATTTTTCTGTAGTTGGTCTCTTATTAATGTTATTATTGGATTATTGATGCATACTGTGAGAGTGTTGAGTGTAGTGGACAAGGTAATGGTAGGGTCATGATATGAAAAAAGAGTTTAACTTTACACTAATGGCATTTCATTTTATAGAATATGACCTGACCCTTTCAAGGTTGAAGCCATTATTACCGCTAATACTGTGCTGATGTGTGCTACAACTATTGGCATTGTTACTTAAGACGATTTGCCAATGAACTCTCTCTACGTTTTAGGAACATGAACATCTCCTACCTGTTCTATTCTAGATGAATTCTGTAAAATTTTGCACGAAATGTCGTGTATCGCACTGATGGCTAACGGTGTGCTTGTTTGGTACTTGTGCTTTATCTGTTGATTCTAAAACTCTTGGTCATGCTTTATTGGCGGTCTTGTGGAAGCCTGCCTAATAACTGATTACAAGTATTTTATTATTTAGAATCAGATAATTAAATAATTAATGTTACATTGGATTTCGTTTATCCAAATAATTATGTAAAATGAAATTAGTTGAGTACTTAGATGGAACTATCACCAGATTTATTTGCTGAATAGATATACAAATTCTGAATATAATACTAATACCTTAATGTACTCATTTGATAATGCATTTTATCCACCTCAATGTCCATATTCTAAATTATTGGGCCCGTCAACATCAGTTAATTTATTTGTAATCTCTCTTTTATTTTCTGCATTTTCTATTTGATTACTCTTGACCTTGGTGAAGCATGCAAAATGCTTACAGGAAATTTTTGATGTGTCTGCGCAATGAATATGTCTACGCTTAATTCTTAATGACTTAAATTAGATTCGTAACCTGAGATCCTTGAGGGTAAAATATACTCACTTTCTTGCAAGGAAATGTGAGTTTTTCCTAATATAGGCACTAGTTGCAACTGTTTCTATATATCATTTCTTGATGACATAGATCGGAACACTTTCTTAACAGAAAATGTGTTTGTTTCCTGAACTATGCAGTATATGCAACTGTATCAGACCCACTACCTGGTGAAAATTTGAGCAGCCAATCCTGTCGGGTCTTCATGGTCTCGCATTGCAGCTATCGCCTTTTTGGTGAGTCATATTGCAATATAATTAAATGGATTATGGACCACTTAGTGTCTAATTATCTTTCTTAAACTATCCTTGTGTTTTGGATTATGCTACGGATCGTGGATCAAGATAAAGATACGGCATTCCAGTCATATGAAGAATTACATTATTACCCATTTGCTTCTGTTCTTCTCCCTGGTTTTAACTGGAAAGTTGTTGGAACACCCCAGTTGCAGAATTGGATTTTCTGATAGAAAATAACTGTTGTTTTCAATGGAAAGATGACATAGATAGTAAAAGAATTAGTCAGACGACAACGGAGGATTTTTTTTTTTTTTTTTTTTTTTTTTTTTTTTTTTAATAATTTTCAGGGGCTGGATTAAATGTATACATCAACAACAAAGCCTTAGTCTCAAAATGATTTGAGGTCAGCTAACATGCGTCCGAGAAGGAAAAAAGCATAACAAAATAATTGGCTGGATTGAATGTTTATATTTGTATACATTTTGATTCATGTAAAAGTGTTGTGTAATTTTGTACTGAAAGCTGACATTTTGTTAGCTCTTTGTTTCAAGAAGGGTCAGATGATCCCTATCAAAATTTTTTGTTGTTAAATCCACTTAAGTCAAAAAGGGCCCATTGAATTGCTTACAGATTTAGTCTTTAATTACTAGTATTTGTATTATCTACCAGCTTCATGGGGCTGCTTCAACAATTTAATTTGCCATTAATTTCATGTAGTTGTATGACTTGTACTGTATCAACTTTTGTCCGGTTTTTATACGACCCCTTAAATAATAGACCACATTTGTATTTTTATAACTTTTTAGAGTCGTTTGGTTGACAAAATTTAGTAAGTTGAAAAAATCAAAGTTAGAAATATAGAATATTGTTTGGTTGACAAAAGTGCATACCTTAAATGAGAACATAAAAATAAATTGTACTCCGTATAATATACTTGTATAAGCTTGCTAATTCGCTATGAATGTCATTGCTTGTCTTCTTCATCTCCGGATAGCAATTGCCACCACATCCTCAATGAGATCCGAATCGTGACACTGTAAGCGAAAGTTGGAGCAATGTAACGTTTTCTCATGAGAACGTCCGAACTAGTGCATTTATATGACACCCCAACTTCATCTAGCATATGTATCGTGAACAATCCAACAAAAGAATCACGCTTAATGCTTCCTGGAACATAAAATAACTTGGCGAGATGGTTCTTACACTCCTCGACCCTTGAGGAGCAACTTAAATGAGTATATTTTCGAGTCATCTATTTCTAATGTAGTAATGTACTACTGTATTAGTTGGTGTAGCACATACATACTATTATTAGTCAAGAATGCGTCATAAAGCTAAACTATCCATACAATAATAGAGAACCAACGATTGGTAACAAATGGTTCTTAAGAAAGTAGTTCTTGGTCCCCTGCTCAAAATCTCATATAATGGAAACCTTATACTACATACACGTTACGCAAATTATGAAACTATACACTAATAAATCACTAGCTAGTTTAAATTTTATTAGTGGAGAATAATGTATTTAATGTTTCCTACGTCATGCTCACTAATCACAAAAGGTGTTGGCTAATATTTGCTCTCCAACACTTGCTTAAACCAAGCAATTTATTCCCCACCACATGCCTATCTACCTTTTTAATTGCACTTGCTTCATTAGATCAGAAATGAAATAGAATTATCAAACTCAGTTATATTTATTATCTCCTTTTTTATAGTAATTAATATTAGTAGATGGTCTCCCCTTTGTAAAAGATAATATATTATTAAAAAAAAATCCTATTGTAAATTGATCAAAATTTGTATAGGGGTTTTTGGTGTGTAGAGAGAGCTTTAAAGGGTGAATGATGTAGACTTAATTTGACCATAAGTCTCAATTAAGTAAAACCCTAATTCTATTATATAAACTTATAACTTTATGAAGTTGATTTTTAAGTTCAGTTCAATTCAATGCACTTCAATTTATTCAATTTAGTTTAGTTTGATATGCTCCATTCACTCTAAAGCTTGAAAATAGTATATAACAAATGGGATCAAATCTTTTCTATGTCATCACTACGTATCACTTACGTATGTATTTCTATACTCTAAATAATACTACAACCTTAAATGATAATAATTATAGTCCTAATATTGGCATAATTGAAGATTATAATAAACCAAAATAGCTACTCTTCATAAAAGATTCTTGCATGGAAGGTTTTGACCTAATTATTAAAGTTAATTAAGGCATGGAAAATACTATATATTACAACTCAGGGTTTATAGTTTAATTGTTTTGTTAGAAAGAAAGATACGTAGTTTAATTGTTGTATCACCTCTTAGATCATCCCTTTTCATTTATAATATAAATAAGTAATTATTTTATAACCCATTTGCATAGTGGTACAGTACAATTTACAGATCAAGCAAGTTAATAAGTAATTATATATTACTAGAAAAATTAATGTTCCTCAAAACTAATAAATTAGTATAAAAAATTGATTTAATTTACAACTCATTTGCACGTACTACTACTGTGTATTGTGGTGAGCAACTCTCAAATACTTTTATCAAAGATTCTGAAAATTCTTTGGTTGGCAAAGGCAAAGCTAGTGTATATTCTGTAAGCTAACTCGCTCTTAGAAGAATCTTTACACGTGAAAAATTACCATGACTATTTTAAATACCTACAACGTATTACTCGTACTTCTTACTATGCATTACACGTGAAAAATTACCATGACTATTTTAAATACCTACAACATATTACTCGTACTTCTTACTATGCATTAAAACACCTTAATTAATCGTATTATTTGTATAATTTTTTTAATGAATAAATAAAGATATTAATGGTCAAAATTATATATTGGCAAAAGTGCACAATAAATTGATAAGATGAAGAGATTATTATGAGCATACATACACTACATTAATGTTCTAAGTTTCTAACCGTGTGCCATAATAGTAATATTGTTTTACATTGCCAAACTAGAAAACTTTGATAATTAGATTTTACCTTTAATTAATTTTCATAATATACTAAGTACATAGTTTGTCCATATATCCACCGTAACCTCCTTAGGCATACCTACCTCTATATTCTAATTATAGGTACGCTATGTGCACGTACACTGCACACACCCTAATCGTGCACTATGCACATAACATGCGCCATAAATCCGTATATGTTAACGTGTAATATGTATAAGGTTATATGGTTTACATCAAACAATCATCTTGTCCACTCCTGGATGGAGTTTCCTTAGATACTAGTGTGCCATGAATCTTGTGACTTTTTTTTTTTTTATTATTTATTTATTTATTTATATTAATAAGTATTATTCACAAAGAATTACAGAATAATTTTAACTAGTATATGTATGCCAAAATTAACAAGCATACAATAGTCAAGGACTATAATTGGTGTCAAAAATAAATTTCTTTTAACAAATGATGAGTTTGAAGAATGCTTTTGATTAAAGACCTTATCTATCTCCTTTTTCTTTTTTCTTTTTTTGTTTGACGGGTTTTTCCCTCCCTTTTTATTGCATAAATTTAGCTTTTTGGAAACAAGTCAAAATGAGTACTTTGGGAGGTTATAATCAATTTCACTCCAATGAAAAAAAGGATTTTTTTTTTTAAAAAAAAAATTTATTGGTGCGAGTTCTCCAATTTGCATAAGGACAATGAATATCTAAGCCATTAGTGTCTTAATAAGATAAATATATAGTGGGATCAATGATTATTAAGAAATGTCAAATATCTTATGTGACAGTTTTACAGTAGCTTATTGTAAAACTAAGTCAATTTTTACTATATTTTAGGAGTGAATTAATTAATTATATAATTATTTCGAAATCATAATGTCTTGACTTAGATGGCACAGCTCACACGAGAATGCCTTGTTCATACATCTTGACAAAAAACTTAAATTTTTCCCTCATTAAGTATTTGATTACTACATTGTCCTTTAAGGCTTTAATACAACTTTCTTTTATTTCTTACCTTTATCAAATCAATACCAAATTATTGTGTACATACAATGTATCATGCCATTTATACTTTATTCTATGAATTTTATATAATTAAGCTAAGCACTTTTCTAAAACAATTACATGTTTTTTTTTTTTTTTTTTTTTTTTTTTTTTGGGGGGGGGGTGGTTGGGACAATTACATGGTATTAGTATCACGTGGGGGATTAAATACATTAACAGTAGAAAATAAAAAATATATATCTCTAATTAAGGCTCTAATACATTTTCGCCAAACAATTTTCTAGTAATTAAATTTTTAACTCTTGCAATTATATATATTTTCGATTTGTTGATTAGAGCAATTATTGTTCTAAAGAGCTTTAAAATCGAGTCCTTTCAAAAAAAAAAAAAAAAGGCTTTAAAATCGAGTAAGCGTATTAGTCATAACTCGATCATAAAGCATATTGTGAAAATATTCGTATGAATTTAGTGGATAAAATTCTTTCTATTATTATATGAGTGACCAAAATAGACTCAATTGATAATGTTGATAATTTTGGTAAAAGGCCATTACATGTGGCGAGTTGATCATGTTGGTGAGTACCTTGGTAATACGAAGCAAGACTTTTACGAAGTATACTCATTTATTTTCCATATTATTATTATTGTGTCCTATATAATTTACTAGTATTTAGCTTTTCACCTTATTAATTTAAGTATCCATATTTTTATTAGCTCAGGATCAAAGTATAATTATTTGTTGAAACTTCAATATTGTCCACGTGTGAGTAATCCCAAATTGGAGAAAGAGAAAGTGAAGAATATACCACCTTGTAATATAGAGGAATTACTTCATTTCTACTATCACTAGACTAAGTACGTATATCTTCGTCATTGTTTTCTCATCTTAATGTTTAAACACGGCACGTAATTTGTTGTCTAAGTTCCGAATAATCAAAACACCAAACCTACTACCCTTCTATTATTCATAACACCCATAAAGGAGATCGAGCTAGTGCAATGGTGCAACTTGATAAAGAAGGGACATAAGAATGATTGAATAGTTGATCAATTGAACTATACATCTCACAAAGCTTAGACTTAATCTATGAAATTGCTGTCTTATCTCCACTTTATATTGTTTCATAAGAATAATATTCTTTCCTAGGGATATTCTTTCTAAAGATACCAAATTCCTTAGTTATATGCTAAACCATAAATTTGCATAATGTTACACAATACTATGATTGTGTCATGCTCTATCTATCAAGTCCTTATCTAATCATTACAAAACTTATTAACAATTTGGCTAATGTACTGTTTTCGTTAGTAGATTAGACAAATGATTATAAGGTTCAACTTTCATATAATTAAGTAATCCACTGTCATGCATATATAATTATAGTATATCATTTTATTTTCGAATAGCATATAGTTATAGTATCTAATATACTATGTGACGTTTTATAAATTCAATCAATAGTTTATTATGATACTAAATACATGTATCTGTCTATGGGAAATAATGTTGTGCTGGCCTTTACGACTTGTTTGGTAATTGGTATACGATAATGATAGTGGATTGCTAAACATCGCCCGCAAATCTCCATATAAAGCCCACAAATCTATATTGAATTTACCTTATTGCCCTAAACCTAAAATAAAAAAATCTAACCCATACCCACACTCTAATCACCCGAAAATACGGCAGTGTTGAGGCGGCAAGGCAAGGACTTGGCGGCCACAGCGGCGGAGGGAAGGACGGCTCACGGTGGCAGGGTTTTTTTTTAAATTTTTTTTTTAAAAAAAAAACCAGAAGAGGTGGGGCGCCTGGCCAGGACGCCCAGCCCCTGGTGGTGGCGTCTGCTCCGGCCGCCGGAACCAGGGGGCTGGCGTCTGACCTGGACGCCTAGCCACGGTTGTGGCGTTTTCCAGAGGCGCCACCGCCGTGGCTAGGCGTCCAGGTCAGACGCCAGCCCCCTGGTCCCGGCGGCCGGAGCAGACGCCACCACCAGGGGCTGGGCGTCCTGGCCAGGCGCCCTACCACTTTTTTTTTTTTTTTTTTTTGTCTAATATTTTTTTTTTGGAAAATCAGAATTCTTTTGTTAATGTTTAATAATTTTGTTTTATGTGTTAATGTTTTTATTTCTAATGTATATATTTTTTTTTAAATCAGAATTTTTTGTGTTAATGTTTAATTTTTTGTGTTAATGTTTAATAAATAAAAAACAAAAACTTTAAATAAAATTTAAAAAAAATTACAAAAAGTTTAAATAAAATTACAAAAAAAAAAGAAAAAAAAGAAATAAAAAAATAACAAATTACAAAAAAAAAAAAAAAAATTACAAAAAGTAGGGGTGGCGTCTGGCCAGGACGCCACAGCCATGGTGACGGCGTCTGGCCAGGACGCCACAGCCATGGTGGCGGCGTCTGGCCAGGACGCCACAGCCATGGTGGCGGCGTCTGGCCAGGACGCCACAGCCATGGTGGCGGCGTCCTGATAGACGCCACCCCTACTTTTCGTAATTTTTCCCCCGGATTATCTCGCTTTCCGGCGACGATGACGGCTCTTTGGTGTCCCTCGGCGATCCACTCCAGCTCCACATTCTTCGTGAGAGTGAATTACGGTTTCGGTAAAAATTAGAAAAAGGGCAAAAGAGTCAAAGTAAAAATATTTGTGGGCTTTATGTGGAGATTTGCGGGCGACGTTTAACAAATCCCTGATGACGGGTTTAAATGTATGTCACTATGTATGAGAAGTCCATGTTATATATATATATATATATATTATGGTGATATCAATTAGTGAACATACAATAATGTTTGTTTATGGACTCAAATAGACTCAATCCCTATTATAGTAAGCTGTGATTTTATATGATTTTTTCATAACAAGATGATCTTACATGCACGCATGAATAATATGATTGTTTCATAACTTATTTACGTTTCTTATTTGGAATGAAGTTAATTTTCTAAATTATTGTTTACGTAAGATCATTTTGAAGTTAGTACAAGACATTATATAGAGTTAATATTAATTTTATTACGCGCTCTTTGATTATGAATATGGTATCCAATAATAATGAAACTATATATTCAAGTAATATAATCATATTATTCATATAGCTAAATGCTTTTTGTTTACGTTAAGGAAACCTTGGGCCGAAAATGATACCTAGTTAGTAGGAGATTTTATCCGTAAAATCTTATTTATTTTATGTAAAGATCCATCGACTAACCTAATGACCTCTCAATTAATTAATTAAGTTTTTTCTCAAAATAATAAATTAAAAAAAATAAAGGTTAGGCTTTACCTTTATCCTAAAATATTTTACTTTAAATTATCAAGAAAATTGCATGATATCAAAGTGGAGTTAGCTTTCCATTTTTTACCTTTTAAAAAATAAATTGGCATGATACGCATTCATATTAATATAGTATCATAGAGGGTGGGACAAATAACCTCACAAATGTAACGAATGAAGGCAGCCTCTAATTTTTCTCCTTAGAAAACCAATTATGAATCGATTAATAATTGTAAGATAGATGAAGTTAACAATGATTGATGCAATTAAAATTAACACAAATTAGTTGTTTTTTTTTTTTTTTTTTTTAAAAAGGGAGTAGCACTAAATGGATGATATATATATTGGTTTAATCTAAATTTTCTTTTAATTAAAACACATTTATCTTGTTTTTAAATATCGGCACAAGTTAAAATTATTAAAGTAAAATGTCTTGATCTAATTATAGTTTGAGGATATACATAAAACAAAGTCTTGGATTATTAATTTATAAGGAAAAATGAAACTATTAATAATTGATATGGAGACATGGAGTACATATCTTCAATCTTCTGATATCGTAAATTGAAACAATATGTAACAAGAAAAAAAAAAAAAAAAAAAAAAATTACTATCTGCAACACTTTTATTTTTATACGAAGTATGTGATTATGGTATTTAGAGAGCCACAAGGGCAGGTGATGAGAATCAATCCCAAGATCATTAAGATCAGGAGGAAAGTTTAAACCACTTGAGCTAACCCCCACTCACTCACGAAGTATGTGATAGTTGATGGTGCTTTATAAATTTTTGACAAATTGTTTATTAAAATAAATCTATCAACTATTACTAAAATAGAATATGCTGACATCATTACTGCCTACATGTCGCTCTATCAATAAAATTTTTCCCGCCTAAATGCAAGGATGATGTCATTTTTTATTTTTTTAAATTTTTTTGTGAAACTTTTATATATAACATTTTTTGAAATTTATATATTATAGAATCTTCTACGTTACAACTAAACCCTATCAATATCCTAGAAAATTAAAAAAAATTTAAATAGCATGCTAAAAATAACTTCTTACATTGAAATATGTATTAGGTGAAGTTAAACCGGTTCTATATCATAATTTTGATGAAAATTTAAAATTTTAAAATTACTCATTTTTTTGTACAAGGTGCATAATTTTTATATAGGTTTTATATAAACCGTGTATCGCACGGGTTCTAACCTAATTAAAAACAAAAAGGTTATATTATCACCCCTAATTCTCTAAATCTAATTAACAATAAAAGAAAATTAAAGATTTTATAAAACAAAGGAAAAATGTATATGATTTATAATAAGAATGTCAAAAAAAAAAAAAAAAAAAGTATGTATGAACTAAGATAGGATTCTGTTTGATGGATTGAGCCTTACATGGGCCAAAAGGCCTGCAAGTAGAATTTTACATAAAAAGCACGCATGCAAACAGCCTAACGAAAATTAAATTAGGCATGTATTTCAACTTTAAGCCACACTACAAACAAGTAAACAACTCTCACTAATACTAATTAATATTAGTAATAGTCTTATTTAATATTCGACCTAAGGAGGCAAATAGGGAGAGGGATAAAAGGGCATTTGGGAATAGATATCACTAATTTATGAGATGGTCATTTGTCAAATGGCGTGATAAAACATTGTGGCATGGTCAAGCCAATTCACTTAAATCTACGGATTGATTTTATATTTTAACTTTATTAGGTGCAAGTGTGAGAAGTGTTTGTCCCACATTGAAAAAGAAAGTAAAGGGCTTTCAGTTTATAACCCAAGTGGGCTACTCCTCCTATTGCCAATTGGTTTTAGGATGAAACCTTGCAGTAGGCTCTGGTTCGTGGGCTTTTGGGCTTCTCTTCCTTGAGTTTTCCCTCATCTGTTATAACAAACTTTAATTACGTAGTTTTTTTAATTTGTTTGGCTAGTATACTTGGTCTAACAAAATGGAGTCTATTACACCGTTTTTACGTTTTAATGTCTTAATCTCACATGTTCACTTGATTGGAAAACGCTACACAAAAATCACATTGTAGAATGAAGCAAGGCAGCAGCAGCTTCTATATGGGAATGAAATTGGTTTAAGACTTGGATACAACAACAAAATTGTGGAATGTGATGCCTACAATGTGGTGGATGCTATTAACAAGGAAACAGACTCCTTGATCTATTTATGTTTTATGAAGACATTAGTAAGTCCAAAGCTTTGTTTATTAATAATTTTGAATGTGGGCATGTTGTTAAGAGAGCTGAAAACAATGTGGTTCACCTTATAGGCTTATAGTTTGGTGGGATACAGAGTACGAAGTATGATTTACTATATCATTTCCTATAGAGATAACGGTTATGAGCCAATTCGGCATAAACCTGACATGACATAAGAGGTACAATTTTTTGGCCTGCTCTAGGCACACCTTGCTTGAGCATGAAGCACAATAACACGTCACTTGAGCCTACACAACACGAAATATTTCCGCCTTAAATTCCCTCAAAATATTATCGCCTTAACAGTACTTAATTAAAAAACTTTCCAATTTAAGTTTAGTTTAAATTAATGCCTTATTGTTATTTGCCTTCTCTCTAAAAGTAGTCTACATAATTTATTAAAATTCTTTAAATAAAAACTTTCCAATTTAAGTTTTGTTTAAATTAATAAAAAAACTCCATATACCAAAAAAAAGTACAAGAGTACTAACCCCACCATGCACCAACAAACTTTTCTAAAATTTTTCTCCACTCTATATATATAAATAAATCTACTAAAATTCTCTAATGCAATCTTCTTCCTCTTTTCTCCCCTCTCTTCTTCTTTGTTATCATACAACAAAGAAGAAAAATAAGAAAAAGAGAAGGGGCTAAAAAATTTTACCAAAAAGAAAAAAGATGGTTAAGTTTTCTAAGGAATTGGAGGCACAACTTATACCAGAATGGAAGGATTATTTTGTAAACTATTGGCAGTTAAAGAAACATATCAAGAAAATTAAACTCTCCCTCAAACCAAAACAAGCAGCTCAAGTTTACTCTTCCGGCCATTGCTCCAACTTCGGTCACTCGGTTTTCGACCCCGTTCGTTCCGTCGTCTCCATCATCTCTAATAAACTCCATGATGGTAGCTCTTCTACAGGTGATAATGAGGTATACATATATATATATCTCATTTTCGAGTTTTCGAAAAAACGTTAACCTTACCTACCTTTTTTTTTCGGGTAGTGTGGGAGGGTTAAGGAACACAATAATCTTGATTATTCACGTGAATTTTAAGTGATTAAAGGCTTTAAGTTAGGATTAAACCATATACTTGCTAATGTTTTTCTTGTTTTTATTATTAAAGGACTATTTCATGAAGTTTTTTTTTTTTCCTTTCCGTTTTTGCCTCTTTAGTAACGTTGTAAAATTGAACAATACTCATTCATAACTTTATTTAAACATACAAAAAGAATTTCATTTTTTTTATAATTTTTTTGATTGGTTACAACCTTCACCATATGCAACACTATCAATTTTTTCTTTTTAAGGCATCAAATTAGTCACAGGGATGGTATAAATTATAAATGAGGGCGAGACACTCAATCTTAACTATTAAGCCAATATTTCATAAATACATCATTTGTGTTAGCTATTGTTTAAAAGGTCTTTTTTAGAATCTGGTTTTAGGTCAAAGTTTTTTGAGGTGTCTATTTCATTAGTTTTGGACACAATATTAAAGCATAGCTAGGGTGGTTATGAATTTTATATTTACTATAGATTGTTATACTTGAATATCCCGTAATTTCGTGTTAAAAAGGAATTTCCTATAAAAATAAATACATATGTCATTTGTGGTGGCCATCTGTATCTAATTTGTGGTAAGGAGTAACCGAGTATATATGAGTGTTTCCCTTTTGTTACCTAAAGTTTTGATTTAAGATACACAAATGATGTCTTATTGAATTGGTGAAAGAGCTTTTTGTTGTGTGGGAAGTGGGGACACATTAAATTAATTTAGATTTTATATTAATGGGCATATTATAGAAAAAAAAATCTTTTCTATTTAAATATAATAAATATTAGGAAACTTTTAGAATTTAATTATTTCATAAATTTTGGAATTTCTCTATTGCATGCATTTTTATTATATACCTTAAATAATAAAAATGCAATATTTTGCTTATATAATTTATTTTATTTTATTTTATTTTATATGTGAATTAGTAGTGTTTGTGTGTAACATAACTAACATCAACATAGAATAACATTGATTTTAAAATAGTTTAATTAGCAAAATTATAGTTTCAATCAATTTTAGTAACATATGGAGTATATATACTTCTATTTAGAATATTCTTTCAATATGAATGATGTGATGAAATTATAGAGGTTTTAACTTTAATCAATAATTAAAAAGAAATCCTTGTTCTTTTATACAAAAAAGTCCTAAATTCCTATGTGAGAGAGAAACATGGTCATATAGAAAAAGCTTTGTGAACATGCTTTCTCCTCGTTCATTGGACATAAAAAGAAAAATAAAATTGGACACCCTCTTATTTGTGTATAAGATAAAAAAATTATGTAAATAAGTACTAGGTAGCTTCATTTGTAGTACCATACGTACTAGGTAGCTTAAAATTGCATTGGCATGCCTTTCGGTTTCTCTTTAAAATTTGTTGATAGCAAGCAAATAGGTCACTTTCTCTTCTTTTTTAGAAGTTGATGTAATTAATGACCAAAATTTGTCCCTCTAAATGTTGTCTGTTATGCATGATTATGGGGCCATTTTTATGGTGTAACCATCATGCACGAAACCATCGTGATATAAACTACTAAATAAGAGTACTAATGATAGAAAAGGGTAACAAAAAAAAAAAAAAAAAAAAAAATTAGTTTGATTTAGAATTTAAAAGAGTTGCACGTATAACAAGGTAACTAAAAATATTACAGGCAGTGAAGAGAACATCTATAGAAGAGGAGGATGATCAAGAAGATCAATTACGTGAAGAAAATGAAACGGAACTTTCTCAACTCTTCTCCGAAGAAGACGAGGTAAAAAGATGCAATAATCCCCCTGTTTGACACTAATTGTCACGTTATACTGTATTGACTTCTTATAGTTAAAGATTTGCCATGATTATAATAAAAACTAACATGAGATATAATTAATGATGATAGGTGAAGATGTTTTTTGATGTGTTGGATGAGGAGTTAGAAAAGGTAAATCGTTTTTACAGTGCTAGGGAAACTGAGTTCCTAGAGAGAGGAGAGGCTCTTCTTAAGCAACTACAAATATTACAAGACCTTAAGCAAATCTTAGATCAACGTCGTCGAAAGAATTTCTCTTCACCAAAATCGTCTTTCCATGGAGGATTTATGTCTCGTTCTAATTCAACATCAACGCGAAACTCAGATACTTCTCGTAAGTTTACGTACAACAATTTTTCATTTATCGTGAACATTGACATGCTTTTATTACAAAATAAATTACACTTATATCTTTCTTTTAAACAAAACACGAGTCTTATATTTTTTATAATAAAATAACGTTAAATAAATTATCCTATTGAACACTCCTATATCATGTAAATATGCATTATCAAACTTTAAATATATGATCTGATCAAGACCTAACACTAGTTATATTTACAAACTTTGCTTACGACACTAATCCAATACCCACTAACTTTCCCAAACATAATAACTTTATTATGAGATAATACTCAAAGCTTTTTGAAATTTGCAACAAAACACAAATGGTATCCATTCAATTTTTCACTAGCGTCTCCTAATTTAACATGGAAAGTTATACATAAATTATACTCCGTAATTAATCATACCAAGTGTATGCAAATGTTTTTCATAGTCGTAATATATATTCATGCGATAGAAGTAGATGACAACTATCTTAGTCGATTGGTGTAAAACTTAAAATTAAATATTATATACGCCGAACTGTCTATTAAAAGTCTTTTTACACATACAAAAAAGTGATAGAACTGGATAGGGGTGGTAAATATTTTGGAAAGGAACAAAGCAAAATGAATTAATGATAACTATAATATGTTTGGCTATGAGAGTATCGGGTACTCTTGTTACGATTATATTAAGATGATCTTGAGTAGACGTACATGCATTATGCATGCATGCATGAGTACTAAAATTTCAGTAAAGCATGCTTTAATTTGTTGCTTTGAAGTTTACAATTATAGCACTAATTCTTTCAAGCCAATTTGACAAGGGAAATGTTTGGTAAAAACTTGTATTTTCTCAATTAAATGATTTTAACTTACCAATTATACGTACACAATACATTTGTTATATACAAGATCCACTTAAATAATTACGTGCCAAGACATACCATTAATATAATACTTCGAAAATCTAAAGAAACTAAGCAACTTCAAAATTAGCCGACTTCAATTTTACGGATGGTTTAATTATTGTCCCTACATAAAGTAGTGTCCAATATATTTACATATAGCTACATATATATAGTGGGTTGTTAGTTGTTAAATGCTTAAAAACAGTAAGTAATAGTGTTTCTTTTGCCAAATGCTAAGAAAAAGAAGTTAGTGGGATACGACGACTCTCAATAACAAACAAACAAAAATGGCAATTTGAGTAAGATTAGTGGCGACTATTAATATTAATTAATTATATTAATTGTGCTGGGTTGGTAGCCAATTGTTTACACATGAATAATAAATTAAAAATCGATGATAAAAAAACTCGATCACTCTTGATCTTGCGACTTCAAGAGTTTGAGATCACAAGTTTGAGCATCACCATCTTCTTATTCTTACAAAAATTAAGTTGTTGATAATTGAATATACTTCGTATTTGCCTAGATATATGTTCATTCATATTCAATTTTTTCTATGATTAATGTTTTAATTAATTTAATAAGTGTAATATATATATATATATATATATATATATATATATATATATATATATATATATATATATATATATATATATATATATATATATATATATAGTGGCAGACACCTGAGTACAGTGCCCCTCAAAATGTTACTATATGGTTGCTTGTCTTCATGTCTTCTTTATAGTCTTCATGTCCTCTGACTTTTTATGTTGACCTTCTACTTTATTATACTATTACTTATGTTATTGGTTAGGAATCAAGTGGGTTATTTTCACCAAATTTGTCCTGCAAACTGTGGCCACTAATTTAATCTTTGCACATCTATGTTTTAGAATTCCATATATCAGTATTGTACTATTGTAATACTTTAGTTTTTTTTTTCTTTTTTTTTTTTTACACGAATAATACAGTATTACAGTATGACGTCTATAGTATTGAGAGAAGATTGTCATAACTTCTTGCTTACCTTTTTTTATAAAAAAAATAATAATTAACTCTTAAACACATTTTCCTATCTTGTAAAAAGTATGAAATAACTTGTTTCAAAAAAAAAAAAAAAAAAAAAAAATTAGATAACTCTTATGAATAATGTTTGGATAATTATACTCTCTAAAATGTTTATTTACTTATCAGCCCTCATTAATGTTAATTGTCTCTCTTTTATAAACTGTTAGAATAGTGTGTGGACATATGTACCCCTAAAAATATTTGATTATGTATTTTTCTTTATTAATAATCCCAATAACTAAACTGTGACATAAGGTCAAACTGGAAAAACTCCCCATACATAGCTGGCTACTCTAGTTTCAACAAAAGTTTTAGAAGTGAGTATATGATTGTACCTAAATCTATACATCGGAGTGTATGTAAGAATTACTCCGTTGAGCCTATTCACATTCACATTTCACATTTCACATTTCACATTGTTTTTTGTTTCCCTTTTCTTTTCTATATATGGTTAATTACTTTGGTTATTTTAAAGAAAGTAAAAAAGTAGTGCATGTCATTCATACAAAGTATGAACCCTAGGAAATCTCTACATTCTCCTAATTTGACATTTGTTCAGAAAAACACAAACATAATAGCAATCGTGTGGAACTCTTAACAAAAATTCACCTAGATTTTTTAGGGATTAGACACCAACTAATTTAATTGCTCTTCACCCACAAAACAAAAATCAACCGTCTTAATCAAATCTTTTTTCTTTTGTTTGTCTCACCACTTTTGATCACTTTTCCAGTATAATCTAAAGTTTCCACCTTTTTTCCCACTTACCCATCAAAGATTTTCAAATAATCTTTGTTAAATTTGATGTATTAAGTGGCAATTTTTAATTTCTGGGATTTGATTTGGTGTTTCGAGTTTTCGACTTGCACACCAGGTGTTTGTTTTAATTCCTCAGAGAAGTATCTGAACTTGGATTTAAGGACTGTTTACTTAGTTGTTTATACATGACATATTGATTCTACTATAATGGATTAATATAACATTAATTTGTTGGAAATACTTCACTTTTGTTCTGGATTTGATTACTAAAAGAGGATGGAAACCAATAATTTGCAGAAAACCTGTCTGATGCCAATGAGCGTACAGATGCCTCATCACAGACAGATGAGGTAGTAGCAGCTCTTGAAAAGAATGGGTTGAATTTTATTGGGGCGGCTACCCGGTCTAAGACCAAGAAAGGGAAGCCAAAGATGGCCCTGAGGATTGACATTCCGGCCACCACCCCAGCTCGGACAATTTCCGCTGTAACGTCTACATTATGGGAGGATCTAGCCAACAGTGCTAGCAAGGACTGCCCTAGGGAGATGATTAACAGGAAGAAAATTCAGTGTGCTGAAAAGATGATCCGAGGGGCTTTTGTGGAACTTTACAGGGGACTTGGCCTTATAAAAACTTATTGGTATATATTTACGCAACTTTTGAAGTTTGTTTTTATTTTGTTGCTTGATTGCCTTATTTCGATATAGCTGGTGCATTTGCAATGTTATCCAAATGCTAAATGTGGTCTACCATTTGACAGTACGCTGAATTTGGTAGCATTCACGAAGATTCTCAAGAAGTTCGACAAGGTATAAAACTGATTTAAATTATTATATTCATGTCATCTAAGTTCTAACAATCTAAGAATGGTTGGTTGCTTAGTCACTTTCATGTGTAAAAAATGATGGATTTTAATCGTGATCCTATCACCGTGCTGGAGAATGTAACAATAACAGCTGCACCCACATATCTGAGCTACAATTTACTAGTTGCACCAATCATGTGGAAAACAGAAACAAATTAAATCTTCAAGCCAATATCCATCATAAAAGGGTGTGGAACCTTTTATCAGCATTTTCACCAAAGTAGTTATTGGATTCTTTAATTCGGACAGTGACTACTTGGGAAGGACACTAAAAATAGATACCCCTCTGCTCAAAAAAGGTATACTCGCCTTTTCTGTTAGAATGTCAATATGCATACACTTGGGTAGAGAGACATTGTGGTAATATTGGTAAGTGTACTTTCAGAAAGTGCAACTGGTAGCTCAATGGATCCAAATAGTTTTTAGTTATCCAAATGGACTTTTCTCACAGTAGTTCTCGGAATAAAATCTAAGCTAGTGGCTTTCGTAAACCTTTTTCCTAGCAAAAGATGCTTTTGTAAATTTGTATGGTAAAATGATTTTTTGAAAAAAATAAATTTTTATCAGTTGTGATGATGTGAGAATTCTCATTTGCTTGAACAGGTAGCAAATCGACAAGCATCTGCCGGTTATTTGAAAACAGTGAAGAGCTCCCATTTCATGAATTCTGACAAGGTGTGGAAATGAAACCTCTTTTTTTTTTTTTTTTTTTTTTTTTTTTCTTCTCTCTCTGTGATCATGAACTGCTTTGTGCTTTCTGTAGTTTCTGAAACATTCTAGCGTATTGGTTAATAACATGTAATGTTTTGAATTGAGTCCCTTAAATGCATCATTTTCCACCAAAATGTAGAGGAAAAGTGGATTGAACTTGGAATCTTTTGTAGTAAAGTTGGATCGTCTGAACATTATGAATATAAGATTGCAAGAACAGTAAGGCTATAGGAAGGATTTAAGATCCAGTTAGGCAGTGGCTGCTGTAACTTTTAAGAGTTACACATTTTGTATTGCCAACTTGTTGATTGCGGAAATGAGTTTATGTTAAAAAAGTTATATAATTGAGTTGCTATTTTTTATGGTGGTGTCATAAAGGTGGTTAGACTAATGGATGAAGTGGAGTCCTTATTCATCAAGCACTTTGCCGACAACGACAGGAAAAAGGCTATGAAGTTCTTGCGTCCTCAGCAACAGAAAGACTCCCACATGGTTACTTTTTTTGTTGGTAAGTTTATCCTGCACCTAATGCCCAAGATAAAAATTAATAAGTAATTATATTTGACCTCTTTCTTTTTAGATAAAATGTCATTCTTTCATATCACAATACACTCCGAATATTGATGTTGTTGACAATGCTGCCAATGATGAAGTAATTGATTCACAAAGTTTGTTTGCCGCTTGATAAAATTACATACTTTTATGTGTGTAATTAGCATTAAATATAACCAATTAGCCTTTAGTTGAATTCAATTTTGACACGTAGGTTTTCTTAAGTGGTTGGTTGTATCATCACATGATTAATCATTTTCCACTATCATTTTAAATTAAGTTAATAGTATACTTCATATGTGTTTATCAGTTATGAAAGAAATTGCAGTTATCTATTACTCTCACAAAGACCCGACCATTCCTTATTCTTTAAGCTCTAAACTAACTGTTTTTTGCTCCATATTATCTATCAGTTTAGAATACCAATGCACTATTATTTGTTTGATTTGAATACCAATGCAATTGCGAATAACTCTCACTAGCATAGGCAGATGAACTAAAACTGATGTGCCAATAATAATGATAATTTGACTAGCATGATAATGTAATACAAATATATGATGAGAAAATTGTCAATAAGATTGAACAACTGATTACTGAATAGATATCTATTTGAATCCATGAACCTAAACAATAAGAAAATTTCATGATTTTTAGCTGGTTCATAAACTCTTTTTGGTTTGTTTGGAACAGGATTGTTTACGGGCTGCTTTGTGACCCTATTTGTTGTATATGCTATTTTGGCACATATCTCTGGTATGTTTTCGCCTGGAAGCAAAGATGAGTCTGGTTACATGGAGACCGTTTATCCTATTTTTAGGTAATCATCAAATCTTTTTATATCTTTTTTCAAACTCTTTTTTGCCTTTGCTTAGCTCCCTTAAGATTTTAGTTATTCATAAATCATCAGGTTGTCTTGAATATATTTCTTAAACCTCTATTTATCTATCTGTGATAGTGCGTTGAATAGTTATAAATGAAACTCTAATTGGGGGGCTGGGATGGTACCTAGAAATGTACTGTTTATTTTATTGTACTGTTTATTTCTTTCGACATTGAAGAGACTATCAACCCTGTGGCATATTTCATAGAATGTGTCACATAGGCTTTATTGTCCTTGATTGTCCAGATGAACTCATGCGTGATATAGGTGAAGTACAGCCCAAGGTCACCTAAGCGAGCTAGGAGATTAATTCTCTGAGCTAGCTTCTGGCCTGTCCAACTAAGACTGTCTTCTTCTCATGTGGTTCATAATGACCTAAATCAGATGACATTCTTTCAGCCAATCTTAGACTTTATTGACATAAGTTAACTGTGGAAAGCACTTCTAAGAACCGTATGCGAGACTTTCATTTCATATAGCTCTTTTAGACCCACCGGCACCCAGCTATGAAGACAAGCTAAGGGAACCTTTGTAAAGAACATGAAAGAAAACGAGAAAATAAACTTTTTTCTACCAGATCTATACTTAATCAGTCCCACAATATTTGCAAATTTTGGAAACTCACAAAATCATGAATCATAAACTCCAAAAGTAGCAAACGTTTTAGGACGAAGAGTGCATATATACGCCTCCCATGCCCATTGACAACAGTGTGGCAAAGGACCATGGAATGCCCTAGTGGTGTCAACCCACTTGGTACCCTCGGCCCTTGATGGTCCCAAAATTTATTTCTCAAGTCCTCAGGCCCTAAGGGGTACATTTTTTTTTTTGTTTCTCGAGTCCTCAGGGCCTAAGGGGTACATTAATATCCCTCTAAATTACTCTTTCATTAACTTTGTGGTGCAGCACATTTGCTCTGCTGAGCTTACACATGTTCATGTATGGATGCAACTTGCTTATGTGGAAGGCCACTAGGATCAACTATACATTCATATTCGAGTTTTCACCGAAGACAGCTCTCAAGTACAGGGATGCCTTCCTTATATGTACTTCCTTGATGACTGCTGTGGTCAGTGCCCTGGTCATTCATCTCATATTAAGATCAACTGGCTTCTCTGCACAACAAGTTGACGCCATTCCTAGCATACTTCTTCTGGTTAGTCATCGTTACAAATATTATTTCCTCCGTCTTCTCCTACTACAATCATTTTATGGGCAATTGTGATGGTGCAGTGACCACGTATGGTCAGATGAAGAATATAACTTTTCTTTTACCTTGGATTTTCAGATCTTTCTTGTAATCCTTATCTGCCCCTTCAATGCATTTTATCGTTCAACTCGATATAGCTTCCTCAAGGTTATACGTAACATAGTGTTCTCTCCACTATATAAGGTAATATGTTTAACTAAGCTATGCTTGCTTGAGATCTTTCTATATGGCTATTGTTTGATGTAATGATTTACAAAGTAGGTATATAATTAAGCTGACCATTCTGTCTTGGAAATCATGTAACAGGTTTTGATGGTAGATTTTTTCATGGCTGATCAGCTGACTAGCCAGGTACTTCTTGAGAGTGGAACCATGGTGTTATCTGCTTAACTTTATTATCATCATTGATGAGCCCAAATACTAAGCAATGTGTATTTTTGCAGATTCCGCTGCTTAGGCACATGGAAACCACAGGTTGCTATTTACTTGCTGGCACTTTCAAGACACACCACTATGATGTATGCAAGAAAGGAACAATGTACAGAGAGCTTGCATATGTCATCTCCTTTGCACCATATTACTGGCGTGCAATGCAGGTACATAGTTTTATTATTAGTGATTTTCTGTTGAACACATCATAACTGCTTTCATACTTGTCCTTTTGTGTGATGCAAAGAGCTGTATTTCCTGCTCTAGCATCTCTTGAGTACATAAAGAATTAAAACAAATTGTTAACCTTCTTTTCTATTTTTGGTGTCTTCCCTTTTCATGACCTCCAAGTGCGCCAGGAGATGGTTTGATGAATCTGACCCAAAACAGTTAGCTAACTTGGGCAAGTATGTTTCTGCCATGGTCGCAGCTGGTGCTAGGCTAACATATGCCCAGCAACAAGAACCTACAGTTCTTAGCACAATTCTAGTCGTGGTGACTTCTGTAGTGGCCACTATATACCAGCTATATTGGGATTATGTGCAAGACTGGGGATTTTTCAATCCCACTTCCAGAAACCAGTGGCTAAGGGATGATCTTGTTCTGAAGAAGAAAAGTATCTACTATATATCCATAGTAAGCTCACATCTTGCTCTTTCCCCTCTTATTCATTTGACATGTAAAAAAAGAAACCAATTCAAATGGTAATTTTCCTTGTAGGTTATCAATTTGGTCCTTAGAGTTGCTTGGGTGGAGAGCGTCATGAGGTTTATAAAAGTTGGAAATATTGAAGCCAAATTTTTAGACTTTTCTTTGGCTTCTCTAGAAGTAATTCGTCGAGGACATTGGAACTTTTATAGGTAAACCCTTAATGAGTAGCTTTTTTCACTTGTGAAATTTAGCTTTTTTCTGATCTTTCCTCAAATAACAGAGTGGAGAATGAGCACCTAAACAATGTGGGCAAGTACAGAGCTGTAAAAGCAGTTCCTCTGCCATTCCGTGAAACAGATTCTGACGGCTAAACTGTCAGCTAAATCTTGTACAGATATCTCTAGTTCTTCAGTGGCGGAAGAAATGCAAATTTTTGTTTGTCTTCCACAGAACTTAAAAGAGCTGCACTGAAGTATCCGTTACAGGTGAAAACCTCTCGCTCATTATGCATCTGAATATACTCATGCAACCTGCTAAGCCCATTTCTGTACAGAAGGTGCACCATTGAATTCAGTCTCCATAAAGTTGGAGATTTTGTTTCAGCAATATATACTGACCTAAATGTATGTTTATTTTTTTGTAACGAAGACATCCAATTTCTTAGATGTAATAAATTTTTGACGCTTTTGGCTGAATAGATTTCTGGATAGGTATCATCAGAGTTGATCTTATGTTCTTTCTTTCTGCTGTTGTCTTGTGAACCTGTCACCTATAACATTGGAATATAAGAATGCATATTCCACGCGTATTTATGATCAGATTATATGGCTGTCAAATTATGCTGGTTCATGATTCTGAGTTAGATTTTGGAACTGCTGTACAGGTGAGAAATAAAACAGTTTATCTATTGATCTAACCGTCAAAGAAAAACCATAGTTAACAAGCAAGAATTTACTCATACCTCCCTACTTCTATTTGAAACAACCCCTCCTAATTTTAAATTTATTAGTAAGTTAGAAGTACAGATTACAGAAAGAAAACCTATCTAGATGTTGAACTCCCCATTCTTCAGAGATTCGGCAAGCTTCTTTGCAATACAGTAAGCAGTAGATTGTATAGTGATCATAGGATTAACACCAACAGCACTAGGCAGAACACTTCCATCACATACAAACAATCCTTCTGCTTCCCAACTCTCCCCATTCTCATCAACTGCACCTTCATTTTCTCTCCTCCCCATTCTGCAACTTCCCATCTGGTGGGCCGTGCAGTAAACTGCCCAGAAACGAGCTGTCAAAAGCCCTGCTGTCATATTTTCTCTGTCCTCTGCACTTAACCCATAGCTGATCCTCTGCTCTGATCGGACTTCTCCAGACCCTTTGTCCCTCACCATCACAAACAAATTGGCGGTCCTAGAATACCGTAACATTCTCCTCTTTATATCCCTGCCTGACTCCCATGGGCAGAAGAGGGCAGCACAAGCAGCTGGCCCTAGGGCAGGTGTCTCTATCAAGGCCCTCGGCATGGAGTTGGACATTTGATCTGGTGCCACTTTATGTGCCGATGTGATCAGCCCACCTTCGTAGCTCTTTCCCTCAAATTGTGAAGTGGGTCCCTGATCTGAAAAATATCCCCACACCATCAGGGATGGGTGGAGGTGGAGGTTCTTTCCAATTTGTTTGTTCCTCAGTCCACTTGAGATCAGTAGCGGAGGTGTCAGTAATGACCCACAAGCTGAAATGGTCACTTTGGCTTCAATCTCAAACTTTCTCGGGATCTTCTCATTAATTGATCTCGCTAAAACTCCAACACATCTTTTCTCTCTCTTGCGGCCATTTTTTGTGAAGAGAAGCCTCTCAGCTTTGCAGCCAGTGATTATCACTGCTCCTAAGTTGACAGCATCAACAAGCCAGGTCACATCAGTCCCTTGCTTGTCCGCAGTCCTGCATCCGTAGTAGCAGGATCCACAGTAGTGAGCCTCAGAAGAATTCCGTGGGACTTGGTCGACCTCTAGGCCTAAATTCTTACACCCTTTTCTCAGGACCTGGTTCTGAAATCCTTCCTTCACACACTCAGTTGTAACACCAAGCCTTTGAGTTACACTCTGCATGGCAAAGTTGTACTGTGGACTACCAAACAAGCCTAACCCTTGTTCCTCAGCCCACTCTTTAAGACAGGGTCTGGAGTGTTTAGGGCAGCAGACCAATTGACAGCAGTCCCTCCCCCAACAGTAGACCCTGCAAGTAGCATGACAGCACCATCAGTGGTGGGGATCATTCCTCCTTTCTCCATGAGCTCGTTCATCGTGGGGCCTTCAAGGGAGGAGTAGTCAGGGGCAGTGTAGTAGTTTCCTTTTTCGAGGACCACTACCTTTTGACCCACTGCAGCAAGGATTGCAGCTGCCACTCCTCCCCCACAACCGGATCCCACAATGACTACGTCACACTTGATCTTGTAGAGGTTATCTTTGGGATCCTCTCTGACATCAAGCCCTTTATTCGTGAGAGATTGGAATAGGGTCGATGGAGTTTCATAGAGGGTCTCGATGATACCAATTTCTAGAGGCCGCCCTTGGTTGTTTGCTTTGTTATGTGTGGTGGTGGTATCAGGTTCGTAGTCTATTGCCTCCCATGCAGCGTTATGAGAATTATCATCCACCTGTTTAACATGAATAATCAGTATTGCAAATCTTGATTTGGCATAATGCTAGACTATGACACAACAAGCAATGTATAGCTAGGTATAAAACGATTTCATCTTTACATCAGACATATGCGAAATATTTGGGCTGTAGAGATGATCAATGTTGTTCTATTGCGCTAATTAACGTACTATACAAATTAATTACTTGTACAAATTAGTACTATTACAAAGAACCAACCAATATTAGGTTTTCTATCCTTCCTTCTAAGGAGTATGTTCTATTTCTAATGACATGCAACAATTAACTGAATGTAGGTAATGACGCACACACCATACATGATGTATATCCCTACAAAATTATACAAAGTATAGGATAATTGCTTGCCAAACTTTTCCACCCTAAAAAACTAGGGGATTAAAAGAGAGTGAAGTACAATGATGTCTCTTTATGACAGTCTTTCTTAATAGAACGGAAATACAGAATAACCGGAATTAATTTATGCCACACATAAGTTAGGCTATGTTTAGCTCAGCTTATAGAAGCAAATTTTGGCTTATATAAAATAATCAGAAAAAAAAATAAATAAATAAAAATTAATGTACAAATCAAAAGACCTTTTAGCCAAATGATTATATCATAAATAATTAACGGTGCTCTAAAAGCTCATTAAATATTGCAATGAAATTGCTTGACCTATCTATAAGGACTATAACCATCAAATTTTACAGCTAAAAACAGTTGACCAACTTAGGCTTTTTTTTCTATGAAAAATTTATCATATCATATCATATCCAAACTTCATTTATTTAATTCCTTACCATAAAATAAACATAAATAGTAATTGGATGATTAGGTACGTTTCTCGTCCCTTCCCAAAAATCATAGAATACTGTGGGAATGTGTGATGGAGAATTAAAGGCCAATTTTCAGACGAGTAATTTTTTTTTTTTTTGAAACAAAATCCCATTTATATTGTTTCCTAGCTCATGTATTATATCTTATGGAGGAATTGGACCATGCACGAGAAGAGCCCTACACGATAAAACAAAGAGAAGGAACAAAAATATGGCACTTCCTCAAATAAGTAAATTCCGAGCACTCGCTTATTATTTGTGAAACTGCGTTTCAGACCAAAGAAAGAAAAATGAAAAAACTAACATCTTTGAAATATGATTATCTTTCGAACCAAACATATACTCAAAGTCGACCTAAGTACATTTATTAGTATTTCAACCCATGTGAACATTATATTTTCTTGGAACACACGTAGACAACATAGTAATAATATTTCTTCCAATCTTCTATCCCGCCCTTACCTTTACACTTTTTGTTTTTGTCTATCTCAAAATATTGATTTGATTAAAGTATTGAACATACTACTTATGGTGTTTCTCTATCTTTCATTTACTTTAATCACGTATATATTCTTTCCGTTTAAATACATATGATGCGATCTTTTAAAAAGTATATGTCTCGAAAGTATAAAGATTAAACAATGTTATATTCATAAATCCTTAAGAGATGACCAAAGCTAGTAACTAAATCCTTAAGCAACATTTCAAAGCTTAATATTATATGACATAAATATCTACTACATGTATATCATTTAAATAAAAGGCATAGCTAATAAACTTAGAAGTATACAGAAATAAAGATTAATTACCAAGGAAAAGCAGAAGTAGAGACACAATGACTTGAGAAAAAAGAAGACCAATCTAAGTGGACTAAAGAACCTGTGACATGACCAATTCTGTAGAATTTTTTCTCTTCTTTTAGTTGGCAAATGAGAAAACTTTGTTATGTAAGGCCATTCTTTACCAAAACTAAGAGACCCACATAACAAAAGTGTCCCTATTCTTGTTGATAGTAACCATAATACTCAGGGGCGGACCCACCTTTAGTCATAGTGGGTCCGGTGACACAGTATTTTTTTTAAAATAAAATATCAAAGAGACCACTTATTATAGATAGGCGGTCTCTTTGATGCTGCTAATATCAAAGAGACCTCTTATTAAGGTAGGCGATCTCTTTAATGCTGCTATTGCTACTTAAATATTAAAGAGACCTGTTATTTATATAAGAGGTCTCTTTGATGCTACTATTGCATTTCGCAATTTTTTTGCGCTACTTTCCTTTTTCATTAAAGAGACAAGTTATATTTAATAACTGGTCTCTTAAGTTATCTCACTTTTTTTTGTATAATTTTTTAATAATTTTTTTCCCTTTTTATATCTTATATTTGTACAACCGATTTTAATATTTCCCCATAAAGCTTATCAATTAACTAAAAAATCATAAAGTTAATTCAATATAATAATTTTATTGTACCATTTGTTTATAACATGTTATTTGTAGTATTTTCGACTTGTAAAATTGAATTCTTAAGTACTGTATTTGGTTGTGGTATGTATTTTTGTGTCCTATTTTTGGATTGAAATCAATTTGGTGAAATATGGAAAAAAAAAATTGTACTTTCACAAATGATCAATAATTGATGGTGACACACTATCTCGGAAATCTTGGATCCGCCACTGATAATACTACCCTTACCAATAACACTGCCTCCGGCAATCCTCTATCTTTCATCACCCCCGATACCTAAACCACAAGAAAAAAAAAACCCGATAAGTCACACTATCAACGTGACTATACATATATATATCAGTACTAAAGAGAAAAGAGAAGTACGTAGTAGTTGATTATATATATTACCTCGGAAGGTATGGGTTTTTGAGATCCAGAGGATCGATAGAAGGATTTGATAGTGTTATTGATTGGTTGATGATGATCGAGTTTAGAAGGAGGATCAAGTGGAGGGAAGAGAGCTTCACAGATACTTGTTAAGGAGTCCATTTCTGAGGAAGAAAGTAATTGTTCATAGGTTTTTTTCTCCCATGATTTTCTTAATCTAGGATGACTTTGGTTTACCACCTTCTTCATTTTTTTTCCGTATGGAAAATATTTGTTTTCAAGTGTGTGTGTTGAATGTGTATGGTTTGTTTGGTTGTATGCGTGCGTATTTGTAGCATTAGAAACTAGCTTCATGTAAGATATAACGGTTGCAAATTGCAATATTATTGAAGATTTTTTATCATACTAATTAAGTTTAATAAGTCTTATGTAAGGCGAGCGTATGTTAATTTTAATGTAAGACGGTCAGTTTGAGTATAACTTTAACTACTTTTATGTTAACTTTAACCCCTTAAAGGGTAACTTTTAAATTTGTCGTTGGTTTGAATTTTATTTTAATGTGTAATTTCTTATAGATTCATGATTATATACTATAAAGACTAATATGATTAATCTAATACATTATAAGTCTTTTGTAAGATAAAATTTATTATTAAAAAATAATAAGTGCTTAAATATTTTCTCATAGGACTCTGATTAATTAATGGATGTTAATTGTTAGTGACGATTTTTAGGATTAAAATTTGTCTAGTTATTTTGTCAGCAGCAATTCAGACATATTCAGGGAAGAGTAGTGAGATTAGTTTGCCACGTTCCGTACTTATACATTGTTTGATTGCTTATTTTCAGCTTTAGCGTGTTATTCGTGAGCCTATATAACGGGCATTTAATTTGTCGGCATATGTTGGCGATTAATTTGTGGTAGTAATATGTAATTAAGTAACACAATTGAATGGCAATGATTTATTTTGTTGCAACACATACACACACAGAGTACGTGCTTTATTTTGTAATTTATCCGTTTAGCGGTTTAGGAATAATCTTCACATATGTATACACGGTCATTCTAAGGAATTGATATTGTTCGTGGTAAGAATATACCATACCGTTCATTTACATTTGTCAAAATCTTCACCCTTTATAATTCGATATACCAAGATACTTAACTTATACGCACTAACTGACATTAAATTGCGTGTATATATATATACATATATATATATATATAATCTCATAGGACATCAATTTCAACAATTATACATCACACAAGAAAGCCCCGAATCGATTTTTTTTGGGCATTTTTCGAAATATCCGAGAATCTTAAACAATTATCAAGCCAATTGAAACATAAATCATGGACAAATATAATCAACAATCAACGAGTTTCTCGCCGTTGACGATACCACCGCCAATAACGCCGCCGATAGGAGCGATCATTGGTATAAAGCAAAAACTCGTTGAATTGGACTGACGAAACATTTGGTTAGGCTAGAATGACGCAATAGTTTGTGTGTGTGTATATATATATATATATATATATATATATTTTTGGTAAGAACGACCTTGCTTGTTAGATTAGGACCTTTAATTTCATAGATAGAGTAGTCCGCTTGCATAAATTGGGCTTTGAGGATGAAGTGGTTGGGAGGGGAGGATAAGGGAACCTCCTTTGCGCAATAATTGGAGCTAGTAAAAACCAAATCCGTAACTTTAAACTCATAAGGTGACTTTCTACCAACTACACTTTATTATGCAGTAGTACTTCGTATATTATTAGCTGTTATATACAGGGTACGTAATTCCGGCCACAAGGATTGTATATGAGTTAGGTCCATGTACTTTTAACTTAATTGTATACTCTCCTCGTACGCAAAGATTACTCATATAGGAACCTATCTCTATACTATGCTTATCTTTATAAGTACTTCTATAGCTAGAACACTAAATGAGTTGGTTGTTCACATGCATAGTAGAATCCATGATAGTATTATTTAACACAAATTCCGTTGGCTTCCGTTGGCTTGTGGAGCACGATAAGAGCCAAAGTAGTATGTTTCTGAAAATAGAAACTGGTTTTTTTTTGTACATTTTAATTGCAAATTAATTTTCTTGCTTAAACAACACATGAATACAACACAAACTATGTTTTTTTCTCACCTAATAATTTATACCTCTTGCCCCCACATTATTGAATTTTACATATTTCACAACGCATAGTTATGTACTTGTGAACGTTCACTCATTTTCTCTATAATTAAATTACGATACATTCCTCAAACAAAAATGGTATTAAAGGTTGATGAGAAGAATTACTATTTTAGGAAATTATGAATAAATGCATGTTATGCAACCAACCACTAAGTCCCTATTCACTTCACCTTAAAAAAATAATATTAAGTAAAAATAATTTCAGTTCAGTAAAAATAAGTTCAGTAAAAAATAATTTTAGTTCAGTAAAATTCAGTAACTTTAAAGAATAAATATAATAGAAACAGTAAAAATAATTTAAGTTCAGTAAAATTCAGTTAAATTCAGCAAAAATAATTTCAGTTCAGTAAAAATAAGGTGAAGTGAATGGGGCTTAAATGTAAGATCAATTTTTTTTTTTTTAGGCAAGGACATTAATTTATTAATTAGTTGTACTTAAAATTTATGTGTAACTTTTTTTTTTTTTTTTTTTAAAGATTTATGTGTTACTTCTATATGGAATAACTTAAGGGTAAAAAAGTTAGAAAGCAATTAACCAAAAATAAGGCTAATCAAAGATTTTGAAGGCTAATGGAATGTGCATGAGTCTTCTATTGGTTAGGTAAGATGGTATGTTTGTTTTAGTTTCTCTAGGAGGGTGATGTCATTTTCAACTAAACTGTGATTAATTTCTTGATTATTGGATAATTCTACCTTAACACTTGTCAAAGCACCAATTATTGTATGGTTGAGTCTTCTAGTAAAAGATGAAATTGCATGCTACATGTGAACAAATCATGCACTATATACGGAAGTTTAGGTGACCAAAGAAGAAATACTCCATCTATTACAAGACATTAATTCAATTTTTTTTATTAGGAGACTACTAAACTGTGATTAGTTCCTAGTCTTATTTGTAGTATGTATGATATTATTCTTGTATGATGAGCATTGACTATATGTTTTATTAGTACTATATTATAAGTTAATGAAATTTTGAATTCGTAAAATGTTATTAGGTTAATCTCAATTAATGTATATATTTTTTTTTCTAAAGAAAATAATGATTCCTTCATGTAAAATAATAAAATAAATTAGGATTGCGAAGAGTGTTGATCCCATGCATCTGATTAAAGTCCCTTGTTTGTTGTACAAGACCAATTTACCATACAGTTGTGTAGGAAGACCTCTTGGTGCAGTGGTTCGATCCTCACCAGCGACAAATCCCCACCCCCTAACCCTCAGGGGATTGCCAGCTAGGTTTTTCGAATGAATTTCTATTATTTTTTTTATTTTTTTTTTTAATATTTTTTTTTTTTTTTTGTAATGATGTTCAAAATATTTATTCCCTATCCTTTTCCAACTATACCCAAACAAAATTTTATGAATCCATACCTCTGATTTCGACTTTTAAACCCCAAATTCTCACTCTTGCGTATCAAATAAATGCATATTAAATACTCGTATTAATTAGTGAAAGACGTGTCTTGACAAGTATATTTTATAAAAGCCAAAGAGTTCTATTGGATAAGAATATGATTTTAAAATTTACACGAGTACGGAGTACACAACAATCTTTATGTATATATATATATGGTTCCTATTAATTTAAACTTGATTACTGTGAAGCTAGTAAACTAAAATATACAAAATTTTGTACTACTAGTACATATGTTTTGCTAACAAGAAGCTAGTGATTATTTTACACTTATTTATGCTTAAACATCTTACTATGATATATATAGATAGATAGATAGATTTAATCAAGAGTTCCGTGGCTGAATATGAGATGCAGCATCAGAAGAATTCGATTGTGTGAGTTGTGGTAGAGGAGGGACAAAAGACATCACAGTAGGCGTAGCCGGTGTAGGAATAGTGGTAGACAAATATTGTAGAGGGCATAAAATTGATGCAAAAGTACCCAGAGTCTGTGCCTGAGCCTGAACCTGAGGGACGGGTTGAATAGGAACGCCACCATCACACGGGGGTGTAACCATGTACGTATAGCCAGAGGGTGACATGTGAGAAGGCCAAGTACCATATCTGAGTCTAGGGACCATTGTGGGTTGCATCATCATTTGAGGTGCATATAAATTTTGGAGTTGGCTTTGTCCAAATGACCTTGACATCATCTGTTGCTAGGTGCAAAATTAACAACATAAACTTTAGATTTTGTAACAACTCTTAAGCTAAAGGATTTGAACGTTAAAGAAAAAAAGGGAACATAAAAGATGCATTTTTTTTATTTTATTTACATCAATTTGAAGCTTCATGGATTTGATGTACTTAATTGTATGGTCCAAAATGGACGCATGATCTCCCTGCATATTAAGCCACAAAACTAGTTTTCATCAGTAACGGAAATACTCAAATAAAACAATTTTCTAAGAAACACTCCTTTTTTGAAATATTTCCATCCATGTAGGATAACTTTACTTTATACTATTTCACGAAACTGTTGGTTAATTATAATAATTTACAGTCAAATCAATTTGACATTCCTTAGACATGGATCAAATTTAATTAATAATTGATCTGCGGTCTAATCAATTTGAAATTCTTTAGACAAAGATTAGAATAAATAATTAATATGTGAGTTAGGATTTACTGTCCTACATGATAAAGGAAAGTTAACAACTATCATAAGGTATGAAGTCCTATGCTCCTACCTTGCCATCTATTATTGATTGATTTTAGAAATATTTAAATCAATTATTATATATATATTAATAAATTATTAATTTATATTTGTAAGCACAAATAAACTTGTTTTTGGGAATGAAACAAATTACTGATTGGATAATTGAATAGTTAAATAGTTATGTATGAATATTATTTAATTAATATAATAATCTACTGGTGTGAACATCAATAGTTTATAATTTTCACTTTATTAAAATGCTCTATGTTTT